>NC_135786.1:100320000-100927500 GCF_051106095.1 Pogona vitticeps
TGTATATATCTTAGAAGAAATATGCAAGAAAATGTGTAGAAATGTGTAGAAATATTGAAGCCATCTTTAGAAGAAAATCATACTGATGTGGAAGCAGAACAGACAAACGTAAAACTGGAAAAATGAGAAACCTACAGGAAGCAAAACTGACCATTTCATACATGATCCAACTCTAGTAATATACAAATATTCTCAGGCAATCTTAGATATGAATATCAAATCCCATCTACAGGTAGATACTTTCAGGTGATTCAGAAGATCAGTGGATGATCATTGTCTTGCAGGGCTACACTGAAATATTACTTGCATCTCTGTGAGCTGCATGAGTAGCAATGTATATCCATATAGGGAATATTTATGGATAAAAGTAAAATCCTATTCAGGCATTATAACACTTGGATTTATTTACCCAGTAAAAGGGAATAACCTAACCCTGACTCGCTCCATCACTACTGTAGTAATGCAAGCAACAGTGAATATGAAGAATTGATATCCCTACTTGAATGTAGACTCAACATGCAACCAAGAAACCTTGAAAACTTGGGTTCCTGCTCACATATGTAAGGTGCACATGAGGAGGAACTTCTTCAGTTGTCTGGTAAGCAAAGTAATGATAGAGGAGGGCAAGCTAGATACTAGACAATACCTCTAAGGGTACTGATGAACTCAGAAGCTGTAACACCTGAATAGGGCTTCTTTCTACAGTGGACCCTCGACTTACAGACGGCTCGACTTACAGACTTTTCGAGTTACAGACTTCTCTGGCTGCAAAATTTAGATTCGACTTGCAGCCAGAGAATCGACTTACAGACCAGAAAAAAACCAAACTGGAATAAAAATAGAATAAAAACCACTGGTTATGGGATTAATCGGTTTTCAGTGCATTGTAGGTCAATGGAGATTCGACTTACAGACTTTTCGACTTGCAGCCACCATTCCAATACGGATTAATTCCTTAAGTAGAGGGTCCACTGTATATAAAATGAAACTTGCTTCACCGTTAAGGACTTTACATTTCTTTTATTTGTACATAAAGGTTGCTAACCCAGAGTTGCCCCTTAACAAGCTATGAAAATGAGGTCCTTTAGGGTGAAAGGTGTAATCAGAGATGACTGCAGGTGCAATAAATTTGAAGATTTATTTAAATCACAGCAGATAAACAGGGAGTGAGATCCATAAAATGAAGACACCATGTAAAAGAAATCAAAGTAAAATCAGTGTTTCTAACACAATGCAATGCAATGACAAAATGAAAAGTGCAAGGCAGAACAACCTGTATTAAAGTAGCAGATGAAATTATAATTATGCAACATCAGCCACAATTTGCCCTTTATAAAACACTGTATTTGCCCCTAAACTTCCATCAGTCCTCTAGATGAAGCTCACTGTGCTCCATCTATTTGACCTAAAGACTGAGAAAGACATACATATAGCTACCAATTCTAAGGAACAGGTTCCTGAAAACTCAAGAAAATTGATCCCAAAAACCAAAAGGAAAAAAACTAAGGTCCAAAGGCCCCAGAGCAGTCAAAATCTGCAAAAGTAAAAATCACACGAGAACAAGTGAAATGAAAAGCATCTGCTTCTATGAATGCAAGTATGAATGAATGTGATTCTAAGTCTGAGTCTATATGACCCAATTGCTTCGTTACCTTCACCCTTAAAATTCAGTTCTGTGTTGGTAGATGGCAAGCAGGGAGAAAAAGGGCATTGCACCACCTTTCTTTATTCCCAGACTCGAAATCATTCCTTTGTCCAGAAGCACACAATGTGACTATAACATATTATCGGGGTACATTCTGAGTCTGAAGCCATTGAAAGTATCCAACCTTGTAGCCTGTCCATTCTGTCCCATTGCTTTCCAGTTCAGCCAGAACCTGGTTGCCACAGCAATCATGTATCTGTCTTTTTTGGCTCATCCCATTATGTGAAAGTCCAGGCTGAAAGGAATTCTCATCCCTTTGTGTCAACAGGAAACAGTCAACTGTGCTATGTATGAAGCAAACCAAATATTTCCTCGATCCCATTCCATAGGCAGGCCAGTCTGTAATCCGGTCCATAGGCCATATATCTGTAGGCTAGTTCAGTCCACATGTCCACAAGTTTTTTGTCCAGTGTACTCATAAAGCTAAAAGTTGTACCTGATTAACAAGCTCTACTTCTAAATAATGTGCCCATATATGTTTGTTGCATTCACTTATGTAATGTGGAACCTTACTGAAGTTGTGAGATGTACTTCTATGTTATAGGTCACTGGGTGAGCAAATGGTAGCCCTTCAAATGTCACTGGAATCTAACCCCCATTTATCCTAGTCAGTGAGTCACCATCAGTGAGGGGTGGTTGTTGGAGAAATGCCCTCCAATGATATCTGAAAGGCTCCACATTTCCCATGGCCGTAGCTCAGACCTTATGTGATACTGAGCAACATGAATTAATACAAATAAAAAGCCTTAGATTAACCTAGTCAAAATGGAAATCATAGTTTCTTCTCCTTTTTTTAAGCTCATAATTTGGTTCCATTTCTTTGAAAGCATATTTTAAAGACTTTAGGCATGCAATGCTCAGAATAGCATCATTGGCAATTTCTGTGGGTGAACACCGGCTTGCTGCTCCTGAAGGAAATGATTTAAAAAGCTCACTCCTTTATCTCAAAACGTGTGACCCTTGAAACAAATGGTTATAAAGTGCCAGAAATGGAAACGCCTCAAGGCGGCTAAGGATGAGATTGGCACTCTCAGCTACCAGAAAAGCCTATTGAACATGATGAGACTTACTTCACCATAAACCTGCATGAAATAGGTCTGCATGCTTCCTTATAGCATCTTCTTCCTCCTCCTCCTCTCCTTCTCCTTTTTTTGGACCAATCATGGCTAATAAGTTCCAAACCACATCAATGGAAGGTTGAGATAATCTGTAACTTACAAGCAGAGGTTAATGCAAAAATAACGGCATGCCACTTTTTAAGCTGTTCCTTGTCAAATCACATTTTGCTAATGACTTTCAGATGACAATTCAGACTGCTGAAATCACCAGATTCCTCTTGCACTTATCTCCTGGAGGCAGGATGACGGTAAGTACATTAGCCCTCTAATACTTGTAAAATTGAAAGCCCAGTCAGGAACAAAGGTTGCAACTGAGCACTTGTTCTAAAATCAATATGTTAATATTAGGCCTTGTGAGGGTTTTTTTTAAAAAAATTATTTATTATATTTTATTTTTGAGGGAAGGAGAGAAAGAAAGGGTGAGAGAGAAATTGCATGAATTTTACGCTACCTTGTCAAGAAGACAGATTCTAGGGCAAAAGAGGTGGCTAAGAATTCATCAAAAGCTCTTGTTTTTCAGACTCATCCAAGAGGATATCAATATATGGATGGTTTTCTTTTCTTTTTCATCTTATGTCATTGTCTTTCTGCAGCAAACAACAAAACCATTCGGAACCCCAAAACTGCAAGCACAAAACACAAAGTCATATGTAAAGACCATGTAGTGTATGTCAACAACGCTGGCTGAAATCTCATTGCTTAGTGTATGCCAGATTATAACTATTGGTACATTCTTCTCTGGTATCACAGCATCCTCACCAAGATTCTCTGGGAACATGCATGCATGCCCCAAGCCAGCCTATAACCCTCTCCTCCCAAAAGTCATGCTTGGGACAATTAGTTTACCATGGAAGAACGGATTGAAAGTTAAGATTTGGTTTAATCTAAAAAACACGATTCTTGCCATGGTGTGGCAACAGCATACAGTATAAAGAGATTGAAGTAGGGGGGAAAGAACATGTGGCTGTTTGGTACTGAGCAAAATCCTGTTCCCTCTTATTGCTTGAAATTATTATTATTTTTAATAACTAAGCCATACATACATGAATTTATGGCTTTAAGTAAGAAAAGACAGCTTCATTCCTTCTGCAGTTATTTTATAATTACTTCCTTTTTTTTACTCTCTTTTATACTTACAGGGGTTGTACAGCTTTAATACTTAGGAGTGTTCAATGCTATGGCACAGCATCTTGTAGCATTATGATTTCCAAAAGAGTTACTTTTGAGAATTTTAACTATAATGGCAATTAATTACTCTTTGTAGTCCTTGTAACCTTAACTGTGACTAATTACTTTAAAAAAATAACATTATAATTTCTGATCTACATAGGGTTTTCAGCCTTGTTCTATGAGAAAATTCCACAGGTGCACTAGCTATAGGGGATTACAGATAGATAGAAACCTCTTTTGCTGGCAGAAATTTGTGTATGGTGCAAGAATATACTTCCTCTGGTTGATTCCAGAAACCACTCTGTCAGTGAAGATCTGTCAGCAGAAGGGCCAAAAAGGGGATGGAGAAATGGTAGATCAAGTAAAGAGCCAAGTTATGTTAGATCCAAGCCTCTTTCAGCCTAAGTACTTATACTGGCGGGTGGTTATGCCAGGGAAAAGGTAGTTCCATGTAATCTCCACCCTGTTTCCCTACAAATAAGACCTAACCTGAAAATAAGCCCTAGTATGATTTTTCAGGATACTCATAATATAAGCCCTACCCCAAAATAAGCCCTAGTTAAGTGAAAGCCCACCCTCCACCATTGTCCAGCAACCAGAAGAAGATGGCATGACTGTATTTGAATAAACATAGATTGTACATGAAAAAAACAAAGCATCCCCTGAAAATAAGCCCTAATGATTTTTTTGGAGCAAAAATTAATATAATGCCCTGTCTTATTTTGGGGAAAACAGGGTATTTGCCTTCTATCATCATCCATTTAATCCAAACACCCATCATCCTGAGTCTGGCAAGTGTTTGAATTCAGGACAACTTCAGCTGGCCTAGTGTCAGCTCAGCCGGACTTCAGCCACCTTGGTAGTTAGGACTGGTGTCTAACATACACAGTTTCGCATGATTTTATGTCTTTGCAGATGAACAAGAAGCATTATGGGGGGGGATAATCAGAAGAGGGGAAAAGAGGACTGAAGAAACTCAATGGACTTGGACTGCTTAGTGACTATAGAGGAGGAGACAAACTGGTGAGGAGGAGGAATGAAATGGACAGTGAAGGAACGAGCATGTTTTGTGACGACGCTGATTGTGCTGACTGTGAATTCACAGCAGAGTGGAAATGAAGGCTCTTGTAATGTCCCTCTTGTAATGTCCTATTATAAAGTAATTAGACATTTCCACAAAAAAAACACAACTCCTTAGCTTTCATATCATTAGCCAGGTTATGGTTCAGATAATTCTTTCTCAGTTATCTAAATTTACCCTGCCAGTGTGTTGCCTCTTCCCTCCATTTAAGTGTCTATCCAGATAGTAAATGTTGCCTTTTTGAGCCACAACTCTTCAAGAAGAAGAAAAAATGCAACTACCTTCACTGCAAAAAATAAATATAAAACTACTCAGGTTTGGTCCCCACCATGCAAGGGAAGCTGTTTTGTAAAACATCTCTTCATAACAGGCCAACACAGGCATAGACTGAATTTACACAACATGAGAAGAACTTACAGTAATATGTAATATGAGGATCAGTGGTAAGATGCTGTGTTGGAGATAACAATACTTTTTGTGATCACTTTCGTCAGTACTGGAAGTGCCCCCTCCTAATTTTTCAGTGAGGACTGTGAAAGGGCACAAAAGGAGCCACTGACTCACCCTGACTTGACCACCTCCCTCCATCCTTTGTGTCACTGCAGCAAGATAAACATACGGTAATTTCCAGAGAGATTACTATTACAGCGAAACCAACAAAATGCATTTTAAAGCATGGCAAATTTATTTTTACACAACGTTCTTATAAATACATCTCACTTAAAGTAATGCTAAAGGGAGGAAACAGTTAAGTCTTCAATGTGCCACAGAACTGTTCATACTATTATTATATCCTTTCCACTATATTAGTAGTTCCCAACCTTGGGTAACCTAGGTGGTCTTGGACCACAATTTCCAGAAACCTTTACCACCAGCTGTGATGACTAAGGTTTCTGAGAATTTCAGTCTAAGAACAACTCGGTTATCCAAGGTTGGAAACCACCACATTATACAACCCTAAACTTGGTCAGGTTGTTTCTGAGATAATTGCCAGGTAGCATTGCCCTCACTCTTATTTAGCTCTGTTTGCCCTCAACTATGTCATGCTTACTATTGCTATTTGCTGTCAGGTGGCTTGCAGGTTGAATAGGACGTTCCTAATAGGATGTTCAGAGTATATGGATTGTTCAAGAAATGGATCAACGTTGTCACCTCCTGTGAATTTCCATGGTTCAGTAGAGTTTTGAACCCAGGTCTCCTGACTCTGATCCATCACTCTATCCACTACAGAAAACTAGCTTTCAATGTCATGGTTAAAATCACATTTCTGGTCCATATTGATGTGTGTGTTCCTTCATAAAGCTATATTACCCTGTTTCCACATGAGTTAATCCTCACAAAAACCTGTATTGAAATAGATATTTACATATGTTTTAGAGCAGTGGTCCCCAACCTTGGGCCTCCAGATGTTCTTGGACTTCATCTCCCAGAAATCCTGGCCAGCAGAGGTGGGGGTGAAGGCTTCTGGGAGTTGTAGTCCAAGAACATCTGGAGGCCCAAGGTTGGGGACCATTGTTTTAGAGCACATTTGTCTTCTTTTTCAAAATACACATTTCTAAATGTAACACCATAAAACACACATTTTTAAAAAATATATGTGTACAGTTTTCAATCTCAGAACAGTATTGAAAAGTGCAAAATCTGAGGGATCATTACATTCTAACCCACATATTAATCTGGGAAATGCAGGTCCTATCTTTTTGCATCAGAATTCATAAACATTAATTCCCATGCATCCTAAACATGATTTAAACAAATTACACTGGATATAATGCTGTGGTATTTCCCTCTTCATTATCTAATTTCTTACTGGATAGGAGACTATTTCCAGAATTTTGAAAGTTTCACCAATTATTAAGTAAATAAATGAATGAATGAATAAAGTGAGACTGAAGCAGCATTAATTTAGTGACACCACTGAACAGGATATTTTAAAAGCCTTTTTAATTATGTACGATTTCTCCCCAGAAATAATAATGAAATAATGATGCCCCACCCAAAAGTGTGACTTTTGATCTGACAGCCAACATGGGTGAACATTTAGTGCAGCCCTAGTTGTCTAGTCACTTTTATGATATTATATATACGTTTTTAAAACAAAACATGTGCCCTGCCACATAACATTGGCAGAGAATCTCTGGTTACAACATGAGAACCTCCACTTGGTTACTGATTTTTAAAAAAAAAAAAAAAAATCAGCCAGAGTTCCTGTTCTAAGTCATAAAGTGATGGGAGAGATAAAAAGAAATAAAAAGGCACAAATACCTTTGGCTCCATCTTAATGTAACATTCTTGTACTGTCATTTTTATAACATTCCAGCTTTCTATAATCATTCCATTATCAATCCTTGTAGAACTTAGTGGTTCCATTAGAAACCAAACAAATCTGTCTCATTCTCGCATCTTCCATTTTTTTTTTAACAATGCAATACTGCTAGCGCTGGGTAGCAATTAAATGCTGGAAGAACTGGATAGAATCAACCTGCTCCAGGATGTCAATGTAATTGCCTTCATTGCTTGAATTAAATGTCTCATTATGCCCTCAAAAGCAATCTCCTGTCTTGCACAGAATATGGTTACCTTTAAAGTTTGGTAGCATGTTTTCAATTTTCATCTGAGTCTGAGTGATGATTGGAAAAAAGTTGTGTTGCACCCCATGCAGAGTCTTGACTTTCAATTTCTCTGTTCTTCTGCAATATCTAGAGCAGTGTTTCTTAACCTTGGGTAACCCAGGTGTTCTCGGACTGCAAATCCCAGAAGCCCCAACCAGCATAGCTTCTGGGAATTGCAGTCCAAGAACACCTGGGTTACCCAAGGTTAAGAACCGCTGATCTAGAGGCCTAGATTCCTTAATCTGGAAACTCAGTGCTGCTCAGTGTTTTAAGCAGCTGTAAAATCCTTGGCACAAACACAGAATTGACAGGACAGGCCTATGTATTTTTATTCTGATGGCAAGTCGCCCTGTGCTCAGAAGAACTTACTCCCTAATAAGTGTGTTTTAAATACCAGTGCCAAGTGTGATATCAAATATGAACACTTTTTTTGCTTTTAACTATGGTTATGATCTTTTCAGCTACATTTTCTCAAATGTACACACTACTAGAGATTAAAATATTTTTTAAAAAATCATTGGCCAAAATCCTATTGCCAGTGTAGTGTAGATATTGTAGCATTTAATGATGAATTGTAACAAGTGATGAAGTCAGTGTAGACATTATTTGTTGTGTACCATGTTGCACAGCCCAGTACACAACAGGTAATGTCTATACTAATTTCACAACTTGTGACTCATTCTGAAGTGGGAGGGCCATTCATTACATGTTACTGTCATTTGCTGCTTCACTCAGAAAAGCACTTTGTAGTTAACATAGTGGAGTCAAAATTTCTATTTACTTTTATTGCATTTGTTTTCAGGAATGCTATACAGTGAATTCTGGCTCTGGCACCTTTCTGCACTCATTCCAGAAACAAGGAACATTGCAGTACTGTGACTGGAACAGAGAGGCTTCCTCAGAAAGAAACATTCCTCCCATGTCATATGATGCAATGTTCAATGCATGATGTGGTATCAGCATAGGGCAAGTTTTCTCACATCCTCAGTCAACAGCCAATGACGTGAAGTGGCAAAAGGAATCTTGTCATGCCATATTTTAATCATCTGTAGATGTTCTTCAGAAGATATCACATAAAGAAGTCAGTTTTCTGCTGTTAGTCTCAGCCTTGGCCTGTTGCACTGAACGCTGTCTTGCTCTTCATTTTCTTTCTCCATTCTTTCAATGTTCTCTGACTCATTTACCCTAGAACTGCCCATTTCTGTCACCTGTAGCGACCTGCAGTACTGGCCAAAATTCAGTTTCATGAGCATCTGCAGAGGGAACAAGTTTGGCCCAAGACATAGTACTTTTTTCATATATTTAATTAATGTACCTGAGGTCAGCAGCGAGATGGAGGTGACTGGACTGTTGAATTTTATTTCAAAAGCAACTATGATCTAACATCTTCCTGAGGGCAGCAGGCCAACTTAAAAGCTGTAGGAAAGGCTGCATGGCACATGCAGAGCCATAACTAAGGTGGAGAAAGTGAAGCTTTGCCTAAGGCACCAAAATTTAGAAGGCATCAAAAGCTGGAGATGAATATATTAATGGTGAATATTAGGAAAACAAACAGCAACTTCCCTATTTATCCCCCTCTTTTTCCTTTTTTTGAATGCAGAAACCTTTTTTATTTTGATTCTCAGAGGGCATTACAATTAAGAGCTAGCTTGATTAGAAATGTCTTCTAGAGTGTAGTATAACTCCACCGGTTTTGAAGGTCAGCTGACAGTACAGAGACTACAAGAGCACCGTAGAGGGTGCCCTCTGGAGATCTGGCTGCTGGGCTCTTTAATTTGATACACCTCTCGGCACCTGACACTAGAGGAGGGGTAGAAACTAATCAAATTTTTGGAGAAGCACCCCCCCCCAAGCTCTCATGCTCATTGCAAGCTGCCTATTTCCTTACCCCACTATGATTATCATTCACATTTGACAAAAGAATGTAACGGATACTTCAAAGAAAAACACAAGTGTTTCCACAGCCAAAATGCCAATGACAGTGAGGTAAAATGAGGACAAATGAAGTTATGAAAATGAAAGAGAGAAAACAGAGTCCAGTAGCAACTACAACCCAGATCAAAAGGAGAGTGAAAGAGCAGCAAGACAAACTAGACAAATATTCAATGAAGTGGGTTTTTTTTAAGTTGTTGTTACTTTTGAAGCAGATATAAAAACCAATGAATGTTCTATGTAGCTGTATGGCAACATTCTCTTATATTTCGATATTACTATTATTTGTTTAGTTGTTTAAAATATTTTTGCCCTGCCTTTCTCCTTAAAAGGACCCAAGGCAACTTACAACTATTAAAGGACAATATTTAAAAGCTAAAAACAGTAAGTATACAAATATTGTTAAAGGAATAAAACAAGTATTAATTTTTAAATGGTAAATAAAGTCAATATTTTAAAAAACCTATAAAAACAAGAGTACAACAATGTACCCCTCTACTAAAGATTATTACCAGTACTATTATTATATAAGGACATTTAATCAGACATCACTGCTTACTAGTAAAGAAAACTATTTAGAAGGATTTTTTTTAAAAAAAAAGATATCCACCTCGCTGTAGTGCTGCTTATGGACCAATTCTAGAGAGGTTAGATCACCCACTGCCCCCTGTCTCTCTGCCTGCTTTGCTTTGGATATTTCATTGCAGTGGGCTGTGCCCTCTTTGCTGGATTAATAACATCAAAATATCATTTATCCCTGTCCTCCTTACCTTAGGAGTCCAGTGATGCCTCTGATCATGTCCAGGAAGTCAGCAGTGGGTACTGAGGGCAGCAGATAGGAAGAACAATCCCAATTTGGAGCCAGATGACTGAGTACATGTGGGAATTGGGCTGGACAATCTCTTCGTTGCCACAAGCCCAGAAGTACAGTAAGCAGTCAGAAATATAGAGACAGGAAGGAAGCAGACGAGGAAATACTGAGATAATAGAGTTAGAGATCTAGAAGAGAGTAGAGAAGCAACTGATGGGTAGAGTGTAGAGGGAATTTTGTTGGATTTAATGGTCTCAACAAAAGTAGCCTTTTCATTCCTCTTGAGATTCACTCTTGACCCCAAGAATTCACAGAGTCCCACTTGTCAGGCCAGCAAAATGTTTCAGAAAAATAACAAGGGAAAGGCTATGTGGTCCCCAGGATTACACAAACACGTTCCGTTGGACCACTAAAACAGAAGAAGAAGAAAGAAGAAGAAATTAATTAAGAAAAATCCAATTCATCAAGCTGAGTACAACCCCTTCATGTATAGTCCAGAAAAATTGTGGACAAGAGTCCAAAAATTGATAGTACATATCTGTGAGAGATGATGTTTGTCATCTTGAGGCTGCGTTCTCAAGCATCCTTACAAGATAGTTTGGAATTTTTACACCCTGGTCTTAAGAACAAAAGGCTATCAATAATGATTGCCTATCATCAACAACAAAACATATGAGGGTGTGTGTGGCAATTACAGAGCAATTGACTGCGTTTTAAAATTTTTGTGTTCCACTAAAAAGTATCATCCACTCTTATATCAGAAGAATAAAGTGCACACAGAGCAATGTGCACATTTTAAACTACAGTATTAACATGTCAACAATTACTAAAAAAGATGAACAAAAGTCAATGGCAAGGAAGTGTAATTTAAGTTAGGTGAAAAGTAAATAAGTGTGCATATTAAGAAATGCATAAAAACACATGCACATGAATTCCCTCAACTGTTACAGCAGGAGCTATTCATCTTTAGAGAAAACACATAGTAAATATATACGTTGTTGGAAAAATACACAGAAAACCATTGTATTAAGGAAAACTAACACACCAATATGCATATTAAATAAAACTCTAAACAAAAATATGCAAGTTAACTTTGTGTGAGAATGCATGCTATTTTTAATGTTAATTACTTTCAAACACACAAACTGAAGCAGAAATGGAACAAAATGACTAAGAAAGTCAAAACAAAGACAAACTGGAATATATTATCTATTTGTCCCTATTCTGATTTTACAAAGCTTTGGAAAGATGAAAATGAAAGAAAGGAAAGAAAGGGTAACACATATTACATACAGAGAACGTGAGCAGGATTCTGTCATCAGAATCCATATATATGTCCACCTCAGAAAGAGTTTTGAAGTTTCCTGTGTGGATTCTTCACTGATGATCTTCCTAAGCAGGTTAGAATATAAAGTTTGCAACCTTGTGGTGAAACTCCTTTCCTTACTCCACCAGAAGTGAATAAGAATGGTGAGAGCATGCTGCAAACAGAAAGTGGCCACCACACCACCCCAAGACATCTTTTAAAAAGGGACCTAGGCAGAGAAAGAAAATGTCCACTGAAAACAAGGCAGCAAACCTTGGGCCTCCCCAGAGTGGCATCCTTCTTTTTTGGAAAAGTCCAAGAAACCAGTTTCAACATGGATGCTGCAAACTCTGGAGTTGAGGAGGCAACGATATGGGGCTCCGTCTCTGAAAGGATTCTTATAAGGAACTTTATATTCTACAGCCCATTTTCTTGCAAATTAAACCATGTAGTCCTTGCCAAAAGCAGCTGGACTACCTTCTGCTGAGTGGGAGCTATAGTTAAGTGGGAACTTAAAGAAACTATGATCGCTGGAAGAGAGATAGTAGTAGATCATACTAGAAAAGACACACCTGAAGAGATAATGTTGTTATTAGAGCTTTGCAGCAGTTTTCTCATTTACCAGTAATGATCATCCAGTATGAAGACCTAGTTAACTGTCTCAGGCAGAAGTCTGGGGCAATATTTCCTGCAATTAATCAGGCTCTGGAAGGCTCTAATTTCTGCCTGCTGAATAAAGAACTGATTGCATTCTGTTTCTTCTGTCGTATACCTGTGCCTTTCCATGTCTTCAGAGAAACAAAGTATTTTTCCACACCTTCAGTTTTGCGTTTGACTCAGTGATTCAGAAGTGCTACTAACAGAAGGGTAGTTTAAGAGAGGTCTAACCTTAACCCTTTGAAGGATGCTTCTCAGAAATCTAAGAGAAACATTTACAGTAAAGATGTAGAGGGGGAAATCCCGTACAGTTCATCAGGCAGACGGTTCCCCTTGCCATTTTGGTACCTTAGAAATAATACTGGGAAGACCTATCATGTAGCTGAAAGTTACCTAATTCCATGCCCTGCCCACATAGCTCTTGAAGATACTGTTAGCCACGTCTTCTCCTACATCCCGATACACATATTTCAGTCCATGCTCTTGACAAGATCAGTTTCATTCAAAAAGATTGATCAATACAAGAAAAGGATAAAGACCATTCAGTGAAGTGTAAGTCTTCATTATCTGGTGCTCCCACTCCAGGCTATCCCCCCCCCCCCCCAAAAGCAGGCAGGATATTTTGATACTTTCTGTAAACTACTAATCTCTGCTGAAAGAGCTATTAACCAATTTAGGATTAAAAGCTTTTTGATGCAATTCATTTGTGTCCACACTCAACTATCTCTTTGGATTATTAAAGTAATGAAGAACTAGCAGTACCTTCTTTTCACTGAGGAAATATCATTGGACACATGTAGCCTTCCACCTTTCATAACATGTATAAATAAAGGCCAAATCAAGAAGGTATTATAATCCAATTTGACTGTAATGCACGTAAAGCCTAGTAAAAATATTTTCCGCAAGAATTACAGGTCACACAGGTTAACTTATTGCCACTATCACTGTGTGAGATGTGACAACAGGGAGGCGGAGCAGGGAAGGGAAAGCAGATGCTTTCATCACTGCCATCAAAAGGTGCACTGGTAAGAAATTTGCCATTAAATAAAAGATTACCTGTGACATGGAATTTGTCATTTACATGATGAAATGCCCTTGTGGTCCGATGTATATTTCTGAGATGCCTACTGAAGGTCAGAGCATCAGGATACAAATGAATGCCGACTGAGGAGATGAAAGTTTGCCCATGGCAAAGCATTTCATTGGGGGAAAAAATACATCAAGTATCCTCAGACCAAGATTTATAGAAATCAGAAATACCCCCAGGCTGTCTTTCTGCTCGCAACAAGATACAAAGCATGATTATTAGATCAAGAAATGTTTAGAGAGGGGTATGTGTCTGTTTCTCTCTCTCTCTCTCTCTCTCTCTCTCTCTCTCTCTCTCTCTCTCTGTGTGTGTGTGTGTGTGTGTGTGTCTATGTGTGTATTCGGCTAAACTGATATAACTGCTTTGTTCTATGGTTGAGTAAGAGGCCACAAAAGAGAACAGTCACTTAGGGGTATCGAAAGGGAGGTATGGGTTGCCAAAACAGTTTGGTGCATAAAGTAAATGGCAGCAGGCAGTGGAAAAGAGCAGAAAGTATAGAGATTCAGAGCATAAGGGGAAGCTGAGACATAAATCACAGTTCTACCAAGTCATCAGTCCAAATAGGGAGTAGCTGGAAGTAAAGTCAGTGGAGTGTCAAGATTAGGTTGCCTGGCTATCAATCAGCCAGGAATCTAACCTGGAAAAGCACAAAGGATAACAAGGGACGCAGCAGGGTTTTTCCATGAAGATAAAGCAGACAAAGGTTCAACAAACAGAACTTAGTTGTGGGCACTCCAGGTAATCATAGATGATGTTCCCAGCATTTCCACAACCTTCAGCTGAGCTGTTGCAACTAAATTGTCTTATGCTCCATCCTGGATTGTCTGCAGTGCCAGGATTTGTTCCTTTAAGTGAACAAGTGGTTAAATTTAATATTGTAGTGAGAATCCAAAGTCATGCCTGTAAAGTCAAGTCAATGGATGGCTGATAGCATACAGATGGGACAAGCTTGGGTAATGCTTGTCAACCGCGTTCAGCTGCTATGTCTGCAGTGATAGGCTGCTCTCACTATTTAAGCAAGAGTGTGAGAACAGCACCTTACCACTCAGTTGTGAGTCTGGTGGCCATTACTTTACTTGAATGTGAATGTTATGTTACTCTGAGATATCTATGCCAATGTATATATTCCCATGTATATATGTCTGACCAAGTCTAATATATTATGCTATAAGTCTTATTAGAACTCTCTCTGTGTATTTTCTCATACATCTGCGTCTTTGCTCTGCTTATTAAGGGGAGGATTTGAAGCTACCAGATAAGAGACTCTGTGTAACATTATCTTGGGCTCCAGGGTTTCTTTTCCCTAACAGAGTGCTCTTGGAAGCATCACTATCCAAATCTGACACTAAGCTTTGTGAGAGGCAAATGCCACATCAAGCCTTTGGAGTTGTCCCACATCAACATTCAGGAATTCCAGCATTAGATCTCACCAGGAGATTTCTTACTCATTCATGAGAAGGCCTTCCTATCAGCTAGGCCTATGCCAGCTTTTCTCCTGCTTGGCTCATTCTTTGTTTGGCATCTCTCTTGGGGTGAAAAGCGGCCCCACATCCTTCTCTAATAGCAGCCCTTGGCTCTCTGCCTCTGTCAGGGCAGATTCTGTAACTAGCTCTGAGGGTCTAGGTTTGTCAAAGGACTTCTTCTCTTGCCATCTGTCCCTAGAGGCTCTGGGTCCTCAAATGAGGAGAATTCACACCAGGAGATAGTTGTCAGGCTCATATAATTTCCATGGTCTATAGGGAAAGACCTCTACAATACTCTCACAGAGAAGCACTTGAATGTAAACTGATTTTGAGTGATGGAGAAAAAGTCTCCCATGTTTAAACGTTTAATCCCCAGATGGGATTAAAACTCTGGCCAAAGGGGTCTCAGTTTATTGTGCCGTATTGCAGTCATTGAGTGTCCACCACAGATGCCAACCAGCCTTTCCTCTTTCAATTGAGATGTAATAATTATTCCCATTCTATTCTTTTCCCTGCTGCAAGGTCCACTGAGGAGATTTCTGCCTCACTTTTACACTGTAGTTCCATTCAGCCATTTAAAAGTAGGTAGAATATCCATTTGTGGACAGGACTGACAGCATTTCAGGAATTTCTGAATCTATCATGAAATCCACTTCCATTTTGCAAGATTGTTTTGAAAGTTCCCAAAATCATTCAGTGGCATTTCACACACACCCCTTAGCTCTCAAAGGAAGATTTAGGAAAAAGTGAAAGAAAACTGAGGAAAGCCAAGCAAAGTTCATTCATCACTTGGGGCAAACCTTTGTGGTGTTTCATCTGGTGAATTATACACTCATAAAATCCTGAATAAATCTCATTGAAATGTTTTATTTTAATTCTTGGAGCACCACATTTGCCACTGCTCTGTGCCCTTTCCTTACATCATTGCCAATAATATGTACAATATCTCCAATAAGAGAACACACACACATACACTATACTATTCAACTCAATGGAAAGAAAATTAATTTCTGATTTGGGGAAAAATATCAAAATCAAATAACGGGGACATTCTCTTGGGCTGGGTCCAAATTTCTTGCACTTCATCACAAGGTAACCACAGTCAATGGGCCAATGACCCATTATGAAATCATATTTTCCATCGTCTACAGCAGTGGTGTCCAACCTTGGCCCTCCAGATATTCTTAGACTACAGCTCCCTGAAGCCTTCACCACCACCTCTGCTGGCCAGGATTTCTGGGAGTTGAAGTCCAAGAACATCTGGAGGGCCAAGGTTGGACACCACTGGTCTACAGCCTTTCTGGCTCCCCACATAGCTAACAAAGCTCAGGGAAAGAGGTCACAATTCTTCCTACAAGCCTTCTTCATATCAGGAAGTGTGGGCAGCCAGAGAGGCTGACCACTGGAGAAATGAACACCAGAAAGATAAATATTATGTGTCAAGTTGGAACCAACTTATATTAACCCTAATAGGGCTTTTGAGGTAAGATATTTAAGGAGGGATCTTACCAATTCCACACCCCCAGTTTCCACAGCCAAGCGGGGATTCAGACTCTGGTCTACTTAGTCCCAGTCCATCACTCTATCCACGACACCAGCGGTCCCCAACCTTTTTCAGACCTTGGACCAGCTGAGCCTCTGAGGAAGGTGGGGCACACACCCCCACACTCGCGTGAGTGCTCTCTCTCACGCCCATGCATGAAGTGATGGGGGAGCACGCACGCACCCACCAGCACCAGTGTGAGCACTCCCCCACTCCTTCATACATGTTCCAGAGCTCCTGCAAGCCCACCAGTGTGCCCGCCCACCCCTTTGCATGGGCACTCAGGCACATGCATGAAGGGGTGGGGGAGCGGTTATGCTGGCACTGGCATGTGCACACATGCACAAAGCAGCTGTGGGGAGGGGAGTGCATGCAGGTAGGGGCAGGAGGTCTGTCTCCACGGCCCAGTCCGGCTCAGGTTACAGACCAGCACCAGGCCGTGGACCGGGGGTTGACGACCTCTGCACTACACCACACTGGGTACCATAGCTAACTAAGACTAAGAAAAAATTCTGTCTGAAACTAGAGATCAGCTGCCACTCAACTGGAGACATTCAAGCTGGAGAAGAATTTTGATGGTCGTCCTAAGACTCATTGCAAGATGAAATGGACCTAATCTGGGTGTTCGTAAGACTCATAGAGCATTGTGTGTGGGGGGAGTTCAAAATAATGTCCCCCTTTTAAAGTGCAAGTGATTAAATCTGTGCACCCCAAAAATAGAAGCACACACAAATTAATAGATGAGTGAAATATCTAAATTGGGGGAACGCATGAATGAATACACATAGTAGAGAAATTTCACAAAATTTTATAGAAATGCCAATGCAAAAAAGTACCACCTTGATGTAGTACAAGGATAACAGAAAAATGGATTCAGAGAAATGTAACAAGATATTTTTGCAGCCCCTTGTGTTGAGCTAGGCACTACTGGAGACAATGCTGAAGTAGAGGAGTCAAAATCTGACTCACAGTAAGACAGGTTCTTAAGTCTTCAGATTGCTTTGCATTCAGAGCAGGAGAGTGTTGAGAAATATTGATGCAAGAAGAAAGACATATAAACTCATTGCTTGATGATGGCACCTGTTAATATTCATTTCGGGAGGAAACATTTTAGAGGAGATGACATACTGCATTTCACATTCTTTTTTATTGGAGTTCAAGAAGGTTTACATTTGACTGACACAAAAAGTATGTAAAACAAGCCAACTCAAAGGGATGTTGAGATATGTTGTTAATGCTGAAATGAAGAAGGATTAGTCTGCTAGGATGCTGCTGAGGGCATTTGTTAGAGATGAAATGTAAAGTGTCAATGTTTAAACAAAGTAATGATGTGAAATGATATTTTTCCTAGATTTTGAATTATACTTTGTGCATGATGAAATTGAAATATATGTACATTTCAGATTTCTACACTCTCAGCATCAAAATATATTCTTTGTAACTATTATTTCAAATTCATTTCTCTGGATGTATCACAGCAAGTCTGCCAATAAGCTAAGTAACAGTTGTCTGCCTGAAGAACATCAATTTTGTGAGGGGAAAAAAGCGGAGAAAAAGCAGAACAAGATTAGATAAAACTACAAAGAGGTCCATTTGTGTCATGAATACTGAGGAAAGGACATAAGAAGGTTCTTTTGGGAACAAAGTTTCTTAAGGTTTATCCAGCCTTTGAGAAAATGTCCATATAAAGCTAAGGTGAAGCTTGGGTAACAACTTTGCAGAGATGAGGACTTGATTCTTGGGACACACTCTCAAGTCAGGCTTAAGTCACACCGGTGAATCAGCTCACAATTTGGAATCCACCCATCCCCTTTTTTCTGGGGGGAAAAGCTTGTTTTTAATAGGTACTCAGATGTGGGGGCTTGGTACCAAAGACTCAAACTTGGACTAGGGACCTGGACCCCAAGACTTTCCAATATTCCAGCAATTTTTCTCAAGGTTTATCCAACCTTTGAGAAAATAGCTGTATAAAGCTAGGATGAAGCTTGGGTAGCAATTTTGTTTGAATTTGCTTACTGATCTCTTCTGCAGTTCTTTCTTCTTGATAGTGTGGAGGTTTTTTGGTTACTGTTTTTGCTTTTAGTTTTTTGTTTTTTGTTTTGTATGATTACTCATGGCTTTCATCCTGGAATCAATGAACTTTGATTATGTGACTCATGAGGATCTTCCATGTCTTACCTTAGAATTTTGGAAAGTATCAGATGTTCTGTTCAGAGAACAGTAAATGAACACTTTTGGGAGAGTCCACTCTGGTGATCTAAAACAGATCACTGTCAGGGTATACAACTACACCTACACAGTTGGACATAACAAGGATCTGGGCCCCTGGGACTGGACCGTCCACTCACACATGCGCTGCCGCTGCCAGCTCCACTCTTCCTTCCAATCACTTTGGAGCTTGCAGTCGACTATCCACTCCTGGCAGAAGGAGGGAGGACAAGTCTCCCTGTCAGGCTGACGAGTGGATAGCCAACCGTGAGCTCTGGAGTGATTGGAAGCGAGAGCAGAGCCAGTGGCAGCTGCAGATGTGTGAGTGGACTGTCCAGCCCCAGGCTGCCAGCCCCTTGTTACATCCAGCTGTGCAGAGGTATTTGTATACAAATACAGTGGTGCCTCGCTTAACGGGTGCTCCGTTTAGCGATGAAATTACTTAGCGACAACTTTTTGGGAGTGTTTTTTGCACTTCGTTTAGCGATGGTCCGTACGGGCGATTTTCGCTTAGCAATGGTTGGGACCATGCTTCGCATAGCGATTAAATTTTGGGTCCCCTGTTTTGCTTAACAGTGGTTTAAACAGCCTCATGTTTGCTGTTTTTAAAATGTTTTTCTGTTATTTATAAAGTTAAAGTTTACTGTTTAAAATGTTTGAAATCATAAAGTGCACTTAATAAACCCTTTGTTAACCAAATTTGACTTTGTTCTGACTCTTTTTAAATTTGTTGTTGTATTTTTTTCCCCCATTGAGATGCATTGAATAGGTTTCAATGCATTTCAATTGGGGAACCGCGTTTCACTTAGCGATGTTTCCTATGGCGATTTTCACTTAAGGACGGCAATTCATTGCTATTGGAATAGATTATCCAGTTTTCAATGCATTTCAATGGGAAACCGCGTTTCGCTTAGCAATGAAATCGCTTAGCAGTGATTTTTTCAGAACGAATTAACATTGCTAAGTGAGGCACCACTGTACCCCCATCTCTAATCTATAGCTCAAAGAATATGTAAGCGTAAGGCACAGCGGTGGGCACAAACCTTAGTTCAGAGGTTAGTGACAGTTTGTACGCTCAGCACCACAGGTACGATGCGTTCTCTTCTCCCGCCTCCCTGGGCAATAACCAATCAAAGTGTGGTCCCCTCCTCCTCTTTGGCTGTTTGACCAGTCCTTGGCAGGAGCAGGGGTTTGCTTGTCTTGCTTCCTCATCTAAATGAGCGATTAGCCAAAGAGGTGGGGCAGGGAAGCCCGTGATCCTGCCGGAGACTGGTTAAACAGCCAAAGAGGAGGAGGAGAGGAGAGTGCATTAGCTGAGGAGTGGGAGATCCAGCCAGGAAGGCAGGAGAACAGAACGACAGGTGCATACAAACCAGCATGAACCTCTAAACCAAGGTTTGTACCCATCTTTAGTAAGGTACTGATGCAAATTATTTGACAAATCACAACATATTTACTCTGAGCTGATTTGTAGCCCATCTGATATAAATTGTATCCAAACATTTTAAAGCATTTTTACATAATTGTGTCTCTGGATGGGGGGGGGGACATGAGCACAGGAAAAATAATGCATTGAAGTGTGGGTGAAACCCAGTTCATTCAACTATTGATTGACCTCCACTGTAAAGGCAATTCTCCCACCAATGTCCCTTCTTCCTTCTCTCCCTCCTCACCCACCCAATAGGAGGCTGTGGAATTTAAATAGCCAATGTCCTTTTCTGAATGCTACTTAATGCTCTTACCAACCCTATTTAGCCCAGTCCAGTCCACTCCTTCTAGACCATGTAGACAAGCCTCAAGACTCTAAATCCTAGACTGTTTGGCTACCATATGGGGAAAACATTTGGGCTTTCACTTTCAGGCACTTCACAGTCGTGTGAAGCACATTATATTGATTCAGTTTTTACATCTCAGGCTTCATTCAGTTTCTGCAGGAAATCACACAGCTGTCAGATCAGGTTAAATTGGTCAAAAGCAATGCCAGACACAGTTGTCACATAAGCAAGGACAGAACCAGACTGTATACCTCCTTTGGGGAAGGCAAGCCAATCTAAAAAAGGCTGAATGGTTCCTTTAAGAACAGTACCTCCAACCAACAGTACCTTTATCTTAGCTGGACCAAGCCTTATTCTCCAAGGCAGAAGATGGTACAGAGCATACATACCACCTAGTATGCATATGTACTAGGCATACTAGGCATGTATACAGATCCATTGCCTGTGGTCAGCAGACTAACCAGGTTCTTCTCTGGGTTTCAGAACAAAAAGCCAGAAACTAAAAATAATATTTATTAGGTAGGCACCTTCTCTCTCTCTCCCCCACTTCCCCTGCCCTCCCTACTTTTTATGTACTTCCTTAGAATACAAGGCATTTTTTATTTTTTTATTTTGTGTTCTTTTATAAATTGGATCACATTTAACTAAATATGGTTTAATCCAAGCTTTTGCAAAATATTGCTTAAAATATTTTTAATTAATAAAGTTTAAATAAGGAATAATAAACTGATTCTACTTAGTAAAGCAAATGAATCTACTTACCTTTTGCCAGGAGGCTATAGTATATCTGAGTGGCATCAAACTTGCATCAGAGCAGTGCTCTTTCAAAATATTTACAAGAAGTTTTGTTGGTGGATGGAAAGATAACATAACCAAGAGTGGAGTTAATAATTTACAGTGTAGGATTCAGTGAGTCCTAGTGCCTCCAATGCTATGGCTTTGTATATAGTGGTAGCATTTCCTTTAAAATTCAGGTCTTGTGCTAACAAGCTGAAGACTTGGAACAAGCTGAAGATTTGGTTCTTCAAGCAGGCCTTCACCCCTCCCCCTTCCATTACTTCATTCCCTATGTGTTACCATCTCAGTCTTTGCTTATCTCTATGTTGTCTGATATTGTTTATTTCAAATTTTGTTTTATGTTCAGAATGTAAGCCGCCCAGAGTAGATTCATTGAATCTAGATGGGCGGGGTAAAAGCCGGAAAAAAATAAATAAATACTTCCGATATCTGAAACTTCTCAGTGACATAGTCAAAAGAGAACTTCTAGTGAAATCAGGAAAGAGTTTGCTTGCTTTGAGCCTGCAGAAAGTAGGGATGGGGGTGATCATCCAACAATACATATATTGATAGAACAAAATAACAGACTGGGGTGTGGAATTTAATAAACAGAATCAAAAGAGCAGGTAAAGATGTTTATAGGAGACCAGAAGTGATTTCTATATTGTATTTGCGAAGGCTTTCACGGCTGGGATCTAATGGTTGCTGGGGGGTTTTCAGGGTCTTTGGCCATGTTCTGAACGTTGTTCTTCCTAACGTTTTGCCAGTCTCTGTGGCCGGCATCTTCAGAGGACAGCACTTCAGAGGACATCAGCCACAGAGACTGGCAAAACGTTAGGAAGAACAACCTTCAGAACATGGCCAAAGAGCCCGAAAAACCCACAACAACCAACGATTTCTATATTATTTGATTCCACACCATGCAGAAACAACAGATGGCTTAAATATTTAGCCCTACTAGCACTCATACGTAGAAAGGCACCAAACCCACTGAGACTATCTACAGGATCCAGCTGGTGGAATGTCAGCAAAAGTGGACCATGAAGCACACCTATAACAAGTCAAGGTAGAAGGTGTTAATTGTTGGCCAGATTCTGAAATGTGGGGTTCCCAAAAAATTCCTGGGGCAAAAAATTAAGAATGAAATGATCAAAGAGACACAAGATGAAGTAGTCTGATAAGGCAGAGACAGCAGTAATAAAACTAAGAAGCCAATGCAAGTTCCCAATGTATTCCCCAGAAAAATTCCAGGTCTGAACCCAAAATATTTGAAAGCAAGTTACTTCAGGCTGTAGGGGAACCTTTGACCTTCTAGATGTTTCAGGTGACAACTCCCACAATCCCTCACTTGGCAATGCTTAGTGGGGCTGAAGAGTACTGTGGACAAAACATTTGGAGAATTAGTGGTTTTCCACTGCTACTATAGAGTCTTGTCACAATGGATCCTGGGAGGTATCTTTCTCAGTTGGGGTTTTCAGGTGCATAGCTATGGTATCCTCTGGATCCATTGGCATGTGGGAATTTATCAGCCCCAGCTAAAATGGCACTCAGGTGGCCCAGGTTCTGTCCTGACCAGTCCATCTCCTGGATATTCCTGTCAGGAGATCAGATCCTGGACAAGAAGATACTGATAAGAACTTAGAGAGCAATATGACCTTCCTGAGCTTCAGTGTGTTCCTACATTTCTTAGTTGTTCTTCAGTCTAGATATCTACCTTGGTCTTTGCCCCATCTCTTAGTTTATCCTTTGACCCAACATTCTTCTTCATTCTCCTTTCTTTATCTCTTGACTCTGATCTCCTGACAGGAGTGCCCATGGGGCAGAGGGGCAGAGGACGGTGTTTGTTGACCCAGAAGCCTAAATGTGGCATTCCTTTAAACATACACGGGTACATTAAAGACACACTCCAACTACACAGGATAGGATACACTTTTGGGGGGAGGATTATATCTGTAGCTGTATCATTTTTAGGGTTTTCTTTGTATAACTTCTGCCATAGTCCCAAGCCCCCATAGCTGCTCCACTTGTTAAATGTCACAAAGATGTTCTCATAGGAGATCTTGGGACAAATGTAAGGGGAATGCTGTCTGAAGCTTGCCTGAAAGCTGAACATTTTTTTTAAAGCAAGGCTTGTACTAGTAACAGCTGGCATAACCTTCTGGATTCTTCCTGTTTTGTAGGAAACAGAGAGGAGACATTCTCCCCACTCATGCCTGAGCACTGCCTTATCTACCTCAATGAAATGTTAATTATCATCAGCCAGCCAGCCAACTATGCCCAAGAAAAGACAAGTTTAGCTCATGTTTATAGTGTATAAACATTGTAAAAATGACAACAGCAAATCAAAGTGTGTGTCAGAAGGAGAGGAGACCTCATGCATTATTCCAATTCCTTTTTTTTTTTCAAAATAAGCTGATGTATGTGATTGGTTAAAATCACTGGATATCATTCCCTCCACTCTCTCTTTTTGAATGAGAAAAGTTGAGTGAGCACCCTCTCTCTCTCTCTCTCTCTGTCTCACATGCACACGCACACGCACACACACCTCAACAAGGGGTTTGGGTACCATCTTCTTTTATCATATATGCAGACACTATCCTGAACTTTTCTTAATAGTTCTACATATGTGTTGGTGTAAAAATTGATTCTGGGTTGTGTGACATCATGTGGTGTTTGAATCGCCAGTCAGAGTGCACACAGCCCAGGCAAATGGGGAGGCAGGGGCTGAAACGGACCAGAGAGGTTACTTGCCAAGGAAGGAAATAACCTATAGCGGAAGTGAGGAGTAGCTGTGAGAGAAGGACTGGCTGCATCCTCTGCTTCCTCTCAGTCTCCCTGCACCCCTCTGTCCCTCCCTTCGCCCCCCCCCCAGCTGCCACTCTTCTTGCTGTTTCTGCCTCTCCCACCACCTCCGCTGGTTACATAAAGATGTAGTTTACAGCAACAGAGAACATTATTGATATAAACCGCGTTTCACATGTGTGCTAAAATAAGTGACCCTCTGGTGGAAGAGTATGTCACTTTCCAAACAGAAAATACACTATCCTGGCAAAATAATCTGTGCTTCCTTTAACATCATGGAAACACCTTATTTTAAACCTCTCTTTTTTTTTAGCAGAACCTGATTCAGCAGTGGTTCTTATTCCTAGAATAATAGAATAATGAAGCTGGAGGGGCCTATAAGGCCATCAAGTTCAACCCCCTGCTAAATATAGGAATATAAATCAAAGGACATCTGCCAGGTGATTGCCTAAATTTCTCTTGAATGCCTCCAGTGTTGGAGCACTCCCCACCTCCCAAGGTAATTGGTTCCATTGTCATACCGCTTTAACAGTTAAGAAGTTTTTCCTGATAGTCAACTGATATCTGGCCTCCTGTAATTTGAGCCCATTGATTATCCTGCACTCTGAGATAATCAAGGAGAGACCCTGACTTTCCTCTGTACCACAGCCTTTCAAGTATTTGAAAAGTGCTATGATGTTTCCCCTCAGTCTTCTTTTCTCAAGGTTAAACATGTTGAGTTCTTTCAGTCTTTCCTCATAAGACTTGGTTTCCCCTTGATGATCATCCTTATTTCCCTCCTCTGAACTTGTTCTGATTTGTCAGTGAGATCAAGTCCTGAACCAACTGTACTGTACACCTAGATATGCAACATTTTGCACCAAATGGATGGAAAGGGAGAGAGGAAAACAAGACCGAATGCAGAGTGGAATATGCACAGCAATATTAGACATCTGCCAGAACTATATTACTCCTGAGAGAAAAGGCGTTTCCCACCACAACTGAGAAGTGGGATGCTGAAGCTAGTCATGGTTTCTGCATTGCCTAAATACTTTACTGCAGCTTTCTTTACATGCGGTGTAGGGGCAGCCATCCTAAAAATTTGATTACTGTTTATCATAATTCATTTCAATAACAAGCTTTATTCCGTGTATTGTTTCCTTCCAGGAACAAAAATATGTTTGTGCCTTGCTTTTGTGTTGTGTTTTTCTAAATCTGTGCATCTTTCTGCATTACTCTGACCCAGTTCTATGCATTTTAAATGCATGTGATCACTGATTACAATGTTTAGAGCACATTTCAGCCCTGTACACCTTTTTGGACTTGCATTTTGAAATGTGTGCATGACAATAAATCTATTTTTAAAAGTATCTCAGAGTGCAAATTTCTCATATGCCCTCAGCACCTGCTTTTTGTAAGTGAGGCAACAAGTAAGCCATTGATCCCATATTGCTTAGGGAACTTTACAGACTTCTCATGGATATCCAAAGTGTCAAAGCAGTACTTTATAAAAATAAGAGTTTTCCTACATTCTGATACAAAGTAGTAAATACCTGAAATTTGGCGAGTGTTGCTATTCACATGTGAACATGCTGACAACAGTCCTAGACATATTTTGAGGGCCTTCAAAAACTTAGAAATACATTGGATTTGTGAATGCTGACAGTCAGTAAATATGATTGTCAGTATTAGCTTCTGTACATCTGAAGAGCAGGAAAATCAATATCTATTTTTGGACATCCATGAAATTCATCTGGGACTGTCAGCATCACATGTCAATGCTGTTTATGTATGTAACTATACTGCCTGTGTACACACACTTAATCACTACACATATACACATACACACACACAAAGGTGATTGGACTATAAAGCTTTAGCTCTAAGTAGAAAACAGGTTTTTTTTTTCTCTTTTTTCCTTTTTCAGTAGTTGGAGGTAAATGCAACTCACAGCACCAGAAATTTGGTTGCTTTAATCCTTTGTCAGCTCCACAGAATTCTTTCCATAAATATCTCCCAGTGGATTTTGATTTACAGGTATAAGACTGAATCCTCAGTGCTCACTGACACAGCTAGTTTTAGGCCTAGTCTTTCTTTACATGCAGCATCAAGTATAAAATATTTTTGGATGAAGGTTTTTCTGTTTTTTTGACATCCATTTAAACACTCTTGGATCATGTACAAGTGGCCACATTTAGTTCTATTAGACAGATTTTATTCCTGCACTCTTCCAGATAAGAAGCCAACATTTTCACTCTCTCATTAAACTAAACAGGTTTGCTGGTAGGTATCTGAAAAGATTAATAAAATGTCTTGTTGCAATTCAGAGCCAGGTATTGTGTGACAATATTAATAGTAGACTCTCATCCTGAACACAACTTTAGGCCTTAACCAGAGGAAAGAAAAGAAATCGTGGATTTTCAGGTATAAAAGTAGGGAATCTGAAAGACTACGGTTGCTGAGCCATAGAACATTATGTTAAATACATTCTGAAATCTTTCTCAATAATTTGATACAGATTCAACAGGAAATGTTCTTCATCTCATTGTGGGAACTGAAATATTCATGATTTCTTTATCCTTCCTATTCTGGAAGGAGATTTTTTTAAATCTTATGCCTTCTGCCTATTTCAAAATTCTCTCTCTCTCTCTCTCTCTCTCTCTCTCTCTCTCTCTCTCTCTCTCTCTCTGTATTTTTTAAAAATATTCTGATGACACAAACAACACTGTGATGGTATTTCATTGGTACAGCCTATTTTAGATTTGGAATGATCCAGATGGAGATTAAGAGGGCAGAAAGCCAAAACAATTTAATTGCACATAAGCCTCATTGAAACCTTCAACTTCACTAAGTTAGTGACTAACCAATGTTCCACTGATATTTTTGTGGGGCTCCTTGAAGTATGGCTAAGAATGTATCTATAATACACAGGATGCAATAAAACAACACTTTATCTCACATTTTGATCTACTTTGAGAATGGACTGGTCTGCTCCATTTTTCCATGACCGCATTGTCACCATGTTGTGAACCAGCCTGACCCTCAACCATGTCTGACTTCACCTTTCTGGGTCCCATTAGGATTTTTTTTAAGCATGGGTGGGATTGCTCCATTTTACTTCAGTTTCTGGCATGTGTGGTCACCAATACTGAACCAAAGCAGCCCTGGCCAGTGTTTGCCCCAGCAATTCAGTGCCATGTCACTGAATGGCAAGCTAATGAAATGATATGTTATTTATGAATCTTTTTTTTAAATAAAAGTTCCACCTTTCCCTTCTCCTCACAGAGGGTGAGAGAGAAGAGGAGGTGGCGGTGAATTTTCTTTCTTTCCCTTTTATCCTCTTTTTCTTTATAATCCAGTTCCCGTGTCACTTCATTTTGTTGCAAGCCAATGCAGTGATATATCACTTAACAAAACCAGGTCTTCCATATTACCAATAAAGTGGCCTGATTTTGTACAGATTGCCACAGTTTGCTGCAGTTCTCTTGTAACAGTGATTCTTTTTCTTCCTCTTTTTTTTGGATATTGATGATATACATTTTATATACTATGTGCAGCACTTGACATAGAGTATGTTCCACGTTTCCATTCTGTTCACTCTTGTATTATTTGTTTGGTGCTGGTCTTTGACCGTAGTAAAGAAAGTGCTTTCATTCCTTCACCTAGCAATAAATTTAAACAATAAAATAAAATCCAGCTTTCCTCCACTCCCCAGGGAGGGGAGACATAAGAGGAAGTGGAAATGGATTTCTCTCTCTCTCTCTCTCTCTCTCTCTCTCTCTCTCTCTCTCTCTCTTTTTCTTTAAAAATCCAGTTGCTTCATTTTGATAGAAATCCAATGCAATGATACTAATTTTTTAAAAAATTAAAAATTCAGCTTTCTCCTTTTCCCCCCAGAGTGGAAGATTGGAGAGGATGTGGAGGCATGGAGGATGAGAGGAAGAAATGAGCTTTGTGGTGTGGTGTGCCTTCCTGTCCCGAAACCTTGTGTGTGGATGCAAGGGTCATTCTAAATCTCAGACTGCACTTTCAGACAACCCTGTTTAGCCCAGTCCAGTCTCGGACAACTTCCTAGACTAGTCACACCCACAGTTGTACCAGTTTGACATCATTTTGATTGCCATGACTGCATCCCATAGAGTGGGATGAGGTCCTTAGTGTTCTGTGTTGCTCTGGGGGCACTAGTCCTCATGCCTAGAAAAAGTACAATATCCAGTGGATAATGGCCTGTTCTTTTCTGAGATCTCATGGGGAAAAAATCCATGTACCTTTTTTAGTTCAAGAGTGAGGTGTGAAGCTGACATTTTAAGCCAGATTTATAAGATAAGAAAAGAGAAAAAAAGACATACAAAGAGATATTCTTAGTGTTCTGTTATTATGAACCTTTCCATCTGAGATTCACCATATACACATTCCTGAAGCTGAAAAACCCAGTGCTATCCAACAGAGGTGGGAAAGGGATCTCTCTCTCTCTCTCTCTCTCTCTCTCTCTCTCTCTCTCTCTCTCTCTCTCTCTCTCTCTCTGTGTGTGTGTGTGTGTGTGTGTGTGTGTGTTTTAAATATAGTCCCACAAATTCCATTGACCAGGAAGAATTGCAATAGTAAAAGCTCATATCCTACCAAAACTTCTATTTCAAAATATCCCTCTACAATTGGAAACAAAAAAAAGATAAAACAATGGCAAAACATAGTGGAAACATTTATTGCAGGAAAAAGTAAATCCACGAGATTTATAAACATAGTGAAGTATGACTCAAGTAGAAGTGGAGGGATAGCAATATCATATTTACTAAAATATTACAAAGCTTTTCAAATGGCTCAAGTAATCATACAAGATTGTGAGATTCCTGAATGGGGAAAAATGGAGAGAAAAGAACAAGGAAAGTCATTGGATGTATATTTATATAAAGAAAGAATCTCGACAAATGAGAAACAAATACAGAATCCTTTTACTAAAGAATTACTCCAGATATGGAGGAAATATATGACAATCTTTGCTTCCCCTATATCTCCATTATGTCCTATATTAGAACACCCTACATTTAAATTTCAAGATAAATACACATAATTTAAACAATGGGAAGAGAGAAGAATGTATAGAATAAGAGACTTGTTTAAACAAGGAAAACCTATTACAATCAGACAGCTCCAGGATAAAACTAGGTTCATAGCAACTAATTGGTATCAGATAACCCAAATCAGAAATTTGGCAACTCAACTGCATAAAACACCAGGCTCAAATAGACCATTAACAGAAATAGAGAAATATTGTATACAGATAGGTAGGCTTCAGCAGTATGTGGACCGAGAACTCCCAGAAGTACAAGCTGGATTCCGAAGAGGCAGAGGCACTCGAGACCAAATTGCTAACTTGCGCTGGATTATGGAGAAAGCCAGAGAGTTCCAGAAAAACATCTACTTCTGCTTCATTGACTATGCAAAAGCCTTTGACTGTGTGGACCACAACAAACTATGGCAAGTTCTTAAAGAAATGGGCGTGCCTGACCACCTTATCTATCTACTGAGAAACCTATATGTGGGACAGGAAGCAACAGTTAGAACTGGATATGGAACAACTGATTGGTTCAAAATTGGGAAAGGAGTACGACAAGGCTATATATTGTCTCCCAGCTTATTCAACTTATATGCAGAATACATCATGCGGAAGGCTGGACTGGAGGAATCCCAAGCTGGAATTAAGATTGCCGGAAGAAATATCAACAACCTCCGATATGCAGATGACACCACTCTGATGGCAGAAAGTGAGGAGGAATTAAAGAACCTTGTAATGGTGAAAGAAGAGAGTGCAAAAAACGGTCTGAAACTCAACATCAAAAAAACTAAGATCATGGCCACTGGTCCCATTACCTCCTGGGAAATAGAAGGGGAAGATATGGAGGCAGTGACAGATTTTATTTTCCTGGGCTCCATGATCACTGCAGATGGAGACAGCAGCCACGAAATTAAAAGACGCCTGCTTCTTGGGAGGAAAGCGATGATAAATCTTGACAGCATGTTAAAAAGCAGAGACATCACCTTGCCAACAAAAGTCCGAATAGTCAAAGCTATGGTTTTTCCTGTCGTGATGTATGGAAGTGAGAGCTGGACCATAAAGAAAGCAGACCGCAGACGAATTGATGCCTTTGAATTGTGGTGCTGGAGGAGACTCTTGAGAATCCCCTGGACTGCAAGGAGAACAAACCTATCAATTCTAAAGGAAATCAACCCTGAGTGCTCACTGGAAGGACAGATCCTGAAGCTGAGGCTCCAGTACTTTGGCCATCTAATGAGAAGAAAAGACTCCCTGGAAAAGGCCCTGATGTTGGGAAAGTGTGATGGCAAGAGGAGAAGGGGACAACCAAGGATGAGATGGCTGGACAGTGTCTGCGAAGCAACCAACATGAATTTGACACAACTCCGGGAGGCAGTAGAAGACAGGAGGGCCTGGCGTGCTCTGGTCCATGGGGTCACGAAGAGTCGGACACGACTAAACGACTAAACGAAACGAAACGAGGGAATAAAAGGAAATCAGGGTTAATTTCAGCAATTTATAAAAGTATTATCGATAAACAATTCAGAGACAATATGGGATCCAAGATAGCTTGGGAGAAAAAAATTAAAAACTGAAATATTAGAAAACACATGGAAAATAATATGGACCGCTCAACCTTACAAATCAGTTTCATCTCCAGCTAAAAAAACACAGTGTTTGGAATAGTGCACTGATGACACTTATACCCTGGAAAATTAAATAGAATAAATAAAGCAATATCAGACATGTGATGGAGGAAGTGCAGGAATAAAGGAACTCTGGAACCTTCGTGGTTAACATGCCCAAGAGTGGAAATGTTCTGGTCTGGGGTAATTAAGTGGTTGGAAAGAATAACAAAATAAAAAATAATCTCAAATAAAAATTTGCTACTTTTTTTCATTATTTACAGGAGGGAACAAAAACATTGCGAATAAAGAACTAATTACGATTATATCAGGAGGAGCCCGTAATGAAATTGTCCAACACTGGAAGGATGCTCAGGACTTGTCCTTGCAAAGATTTCAGAATAGAATGTGGAGACTGGCTCTGATAGAAAAACTGACCTATCGCATTAAACTCTATAGAGGTGGAATAAAACAAGATAAATGTACAGAAGTATGGAATCCCTTGTTGGCCTCTGGTGCAGGAGACCAATTGGAAAATGGGCTGAAATGCTGGTTAGTTTGAATAACTGTAGGGTTAGAAGTAGAACATATATAAAAGTTTAAATATTATTAGTATACTATAGATAAGAAAATTATTGGAAGTGTAACTGTATTTATAGGCAATTATTACTTTTTTCTTTTTTGTTATGTTACTAGAGGATTGTAACTTATTAATAAATTTAAAAAACAAATTCCATATTCCATGGCATTCTGGGAATTGTAAGGATCAGTATTTTCCCCATATTCTACTCTCCAGCTGTCTTCAGTTACAACTAGTTTGGGGATTATATAAATTATAATCCAACAGAGTTGTGGTGGCAGCAGAGGGGGAGGCCAGAGATTTAGGGAAGGCTGGTTTAAGCCAATGTATGATTCAGTTACAACTGTCTTCCATAATGGCCAGTTTTGAGACATTCGTACCTTCCCCAGGACCTAAGGATATGGTGGGCTACAATATCAACTACAGGAGGCCTCCAACATAAGCCCTACTCTTCTCACTGTACAAGTCAATTGTGGGGGAGAGTTGCAGCTGAAATACATAAGAAGAAAAAGGGAAAGAAAAGAAAAAGCAATCTCCTCTCAAATGTTGTTGCATCTTCTGTAGCCAGAGGCCAGTTTCTGCTGAATAATGCCCTGTAGGATTTTGTCTCATTGTCTGACAAGTTGTGAAACTTGTCTTACAATGTTAGGCTCAAGCTCACGGCTACAAGAAAGCTCAGTTGCCAAAATGCACTTAAAACTGAACTGTTGATGTGCATCAACAGAATGCTCCAAATGTACACACATACACACACACACACACACCATGTTTGCAGTGGGCTTCTGGAGTCTGATGAATTTCCATAGGTCAGTGTAACAAGTAGTCTTAGCCAGAAATTGCTCTGAATTGTTATTGCAATGTGCCTCTAAAATCCTATTGCTAACAGTGCTGCTCAGGTCTTTCAAACTCAACGCTGTGGCTTCCTTTATTGAGTCAATTCATCTCATATTAGGGCCCCTTCTTGTCCTGCTGCCATCAATTTTTCCGAGCATTATTTCCTCTTCTATTGAGTCTTGTCTTCTTATTGTGTGCCCAAAGTATAACTCGATTCTTCCCACCAATTAAGGTTGTGGAAAAGATAAGAAATGTGCAGCTCTTTGCAATAAACTGGGGTCACTTTGCATGAAGCCGAGCAAGGCATCCAATTTAGGAAGGAGAACAAGAGGGGTGGCAATCCACAAGGGGCCTCTTACTCCCTCCCTACTTCGGGCAGCCTTGCAAATGACACAGCTAGGAAGCAGCTGGCCCAGTTCCCCAGCTTGACTCAGATATGGTCTCTGGCAAAGGGCGGTGGTTGACGTTTCCGCTGTGGCAGTGTCTCAGTAGAGAAACAGCTGGCACACAGAAACAGCCTGTGCACAGTGGCCAGGCTCCCATTTGGAGTCAATAAGCATTGTCCCATCACATGTGCTGGGATATCATCCAGCAACCACCACAATGATTGCAGAGAGTTATGCAGAGGAGGAGGAGATTGTGTGCAGTGTGTAGATCAAGGGTGGGCAAAGGCCAGCCTCTGAGTGACAGCTAGCCTCTCACCAGGCCATTTTACAGACCCTGGTGAGGTTTTTTTTCTCTCTCTCTTTTTTTCTTTTTTTCTTTACGTGGAATGTGTCATTTCTACCTCTGCAGGCCTCCAGGAACAGCAGTTTTGGCAGTTCCTCCAGCCCCTTAATCAAACCTGGGAATGGATATGTAGTCACTTCCAGTTTTCAATTTTAACAAAAGGCACATTTGGGCCATTTGGGCCCACTTCCAAGTCTAGTGAAGTCTGTGGCAGGTACTGGCAAGTGAAGGTTTAGCCTACAGTCCTCCCAAAACTGCCCACATATGGTCTAGAATTTGTGTGTAAACCTCAGAATCAATCCACAACACCTAAGTAAGTGCCAACTGAAGAAGCAATCATCTGTAGTGGTCACATCTCTCTGGCTGGGCAGGCAGGAGTCCACTAACTTCCCTTTTGTTAGGCTCTTGCCTCAGTACTTAGTTTTCAGCCCTTTGTTTATTTCTGATCTCCTGGCCAAAAGGCAAATCAAAAAGGGCTTTGATCTAACACTTCACAGTCTGTATAGGTGCGCTCTTTCCTGCGTATATCTACATATGAAAGAATTCAGGTCAGAGGACAGCTGTCCTTACCTCTGGTTCCACAGCCAGATACCTAGGCTACTGAACAATATAAAAGAACATAAAGCCCAAAATTTGAGGTGAAATTCTGACATGATCTCTGTTGAAAAGCCCTTGCTGAACCTCTGTCAAGCCAAGACCCTGGAGAATCTCTGTCCATCTCTGCCCAAGTAGATGGCACTGGGTCAGAAAGCTGCAGGTTCTGATTCGAAATTAGGTCATCTTCATATGCTTTCTAGCATAGGAAGGGAATCAATAGTCCTCCAGGTGTTATTGAACTCCAGTTCCTATTAGCCCCAGCTAACATGACCAATGATCAGGTTGATGGGAGTTGTTGCTGCTGCACAAATAGGCCTTTCATTTGAAGAGAAACAATAGTAAATACTTAACAATGTAAATAGTTGGAGGAAAGTGAATCATGGAGGACGAATCATTCTACCTACTTGAGAGTCAACATCTTGTTTACATTGAGATGTTTTCCAAGGTTATTTGCCCCCCTACTTCCAATTATTGTGATTGAAGCTCCTTGACATGCCATCCTTTCCCCCCCCCCTTCCAATGCTTATTTTCTTTCCTATCTACCGGCAGGGAAAAAAATCATTAAGAGGTACTCATTTTGCCATAGAAAATATGAGGTTAACAAAAATTCTCTTGGTAGGTGCCAGAAGTACAGTAGATGGAATTTTTCTGTAAGGCTCATTGATCTGTGTCTGCTAATAATGGCAAACTGTCTTAAAAAGACAAAGTGACTGAATATGTGCTTTCTAATTCCTCAATAGACCAGTCAAGCAATTTCAATCATTTTCATTAACAAGAAAAAGTCTACTTTCAAACAGCCAGCATTCCTTCCAACTTTTTCATGCTTGGAGTTGTTATAGCAGTAATTGCTGTATTATTATAGTTGCACTGTAGTGCGACTGTGTTGTTATGCAGCAGCGCAAATCAACATTCCACAAGGCAATTCTAAAAATGGGGGCAACTGAAACAAAAAATTATACTACCATTCACAGTTGTCAAAAACCAGTCCTGACAATTGCTTTGTGTTTGGGTGAGAAGTGATGAAAAAGGGAGTCATACTCTGGGATTATCCCTTGCTTGGTGTCACTTTCTGAATGGTAGTGAGCACAAGAGGGTCACCTGTAGAGCAGCCATTCTCAACAAGAGACAACATGCCCTGAAACATTTGAAGGGGGCCACCGACTGGAAACAATCCTTCACACACCACCTTGTAAGGTTCATTATGCAACTTATACAATTTTGGTTCAGCCTGTATTTCTTTCATATTGTGTTTATGGCCCTGGTCAAAAAAAGGTTGAGAATGGCTGGTGTAGACCATCTTGACTGTTGCGCTTGATATGATCAACATTCAGGCTGCCCATTGCTATGTAAAGCTTGGCACCTTTTTTTTCCTCTTGGGAATGCGGGCACAATATTGTTCAGCAATATCGAGCCATTTCCTGGCATTTTGAATCATGGATACAGAAGCACAGTAGCTCACACTGATAAACCAGACATTTTCTGAAGTATTGAATACCATGTTGAAGAGGCAATTTGCTTTCATAATGTAACAAGTAGCTAAAACGTCATGTTCTACTACCTAAAAGTGTAGAATTGCTGTTGTCTGCTCACACATTATGCTTGTTATTGTGGAGGGCTAAATGGGGAAGGGCAGTATGAAAGCCCTACCCATTCCTATCCCACATAGAAGTCAGCAAGACCTTCATATATTTAATGCAATGGTCTGCAAGGAGACTGGGCAGTGAGTAGAACTGAATGTGCTCACAGTGCTCTGGAGATCAGAAGCCCTGCTTTATTAGGTGAAATGAAGACTTGGTGGTAAGGTTTACAAGCATTCTCACATCACCACTCCTCCGCCGTTCAAGCATAACTCCTGGATATGCCTAGTGTGACTGTAAGAACTGATGAGGAAGAGTCTGCGTGGATCAGTAGGGAGGGTGAACCCCAGGCCAAGAAGCTTTACTACCTAAAACAAAGGAGAGATGGTGTCTCTCATTCTGTGTGGAAGAGCTCATCAAACTGATAGCTGAATTTCACTTCCCCAATGTCAATGGGATACCACAGTGAAAATGAGCAGAATAACATATGGAGTGCAGGATAGCCTGGATAACACTGGGAAGATACGGGGAAGTTTTCTGTTCTTCAGGATATTATTACTTCTCTCCAGCATTTGCTGAATGCGTAGGCTACCTCATTTTGCCACAGGGGAGACTAGCCCTGCTGGAGATCTATCTGGTTCTCCTGCTTATATCTTGTTCAGCAGAAGGCCCCTGGCAACCCCACAAGCAGGGCATGAATAAAATAGCTCCTTTCCTCGATCATATTCATAGAAGGTTGTATCTGTTGAGAGGGCTCTAGATGCATACTAGAGTAAAGGGAGGCAAGTCAAGCTGAGGGGCACAGATATCTGAAGGCTGATGATTATCTTAACAGTGACTGTTTAACTATTAGAAGATGACTGTATAGCTCAGTGAGTTAGGTACCTGGCTGTGGAGCCAGAAATTGGGAGTTCAATTCCACACTGTGTCTCCTGGGAGAAGAATCAGCCTGTGTGGCCTTGGGCAAGCTGTACAGTCCCAGGGAGCCCCCAGAAGAAGGCAGTGATAAAATACTTGTGAGTACTCATTACTTAGAAGTATAGCACATGTTGTTGCTGTTGTCTGGAATTACGAAAGTGACAAATATTCAGAAATTCATTAATCTTTGTGATGTTCTGTTTCTCATCATGCTGAGACTCTCTGCCAGGACCTTCTTCTGCAGCAGTGAGATGTCCTGACCTTTCACAAACGGAAGACCATGTGCTCGTTTTTCCCTTCTTTTTTTGTTTTGTTTTCTGCCTGTTGTACTGTACAGAATACTGCCAAATTCTGTGCAGCTCAACACCGTTTCTGGTGAATCCTATGCAGGAAAGATGCAGTTCTGTGCAAGAATTTTAACAATCCTTTGTAACCTACATTCCCCCCCCCCCCAGAAGAAAATGATCTTGAAACATCTGAGAAATCCGGCAAGGTTTCCTGGGAGCTTTCTTGAGGTTAAAAAAAACAATAATAATCTGACACAGAAAAATCTCCCGGAAAGGAGAAAAGAAAGATTTTCTTTCTTGTTTTCTCAGTGAGAGCAAGAGGCTACAAGGTTCACACGCCAAGCTGGAATATGTGGGATAAATAGAATTCATATGCCAGTTACTCCCCCTGTAATACTAATGTATAATACTGTATTGACCAGTTGCAGAGTCAACAATCTAGACTAAAGGGGTTGTTCTGATCCAGTAAGACTGCTTCCATAAACAGGCAAAAACTGCTGGCTCATGTTTGTGAACCATGTCCAGGGAAGAGATGAGGTCAACAGAATTTGGAGGGACATAATACTGTTAACCATGTGACTGAAAAGACTCATAAATAAGAGGTCTTTTAACTCTCTCTTATTGAATCACTGCATTTTGGTATTCATTTCATGTATTATCTAGTTCACAAAATGCAGATCTAAGAGCCTTTTTGTAAAAACAAATCACAGGGCATCTCAACCTTTTGCAATCTCACGGCTCGATTTCAGGTTTCTTAGCATCAGATTTTGTATCCATATGCCAAAGTTGTGTTAAAGATTTCAGGCCAGAACACCAATTAGACAGACGGAAGAGCTTTGGTGCTGTTATATTTTCAAACATTAATGCCGTCATTTGCATGCTAAAGAAATGAAATTTTGATTTTACAGAGGCCACCGAGGATTAATTTAATGATTTGGGTAGAGTTTAGATTTCCTCCCAAGAGGTGTGAAGGTTAAAAGGTACATCTTGCTAAATATTTAAAATCTTTAACCTTTCTGGTTTGATCCAAATGATCCTGGGGAAAGAAACCACTTATACAGCTGCACTGTAGCTTGCTTAAAATTTAAATAGTTCTCTTTTGTCAGTCTTCAGCTATTGTACCTAATACTTCTATGATTTCTATGTCATGCTTTGTAATAACATTTTAAATCTGCACTTAATGCATTTTTCAACATGCCTCCCAGATTGTAAAGCATGGGAAAAAGTAAGCATATATTTTTTTCAAAAGAATGAAAGAAATATGAATCTGCCTCTGCTTCGCTCTCTCTTTGCACTGGGAAAAGCAAAGCCCATCAACACACTTGTTGAGTTTCATTGCTCAGTAGTACTTGTCATCCTTCCCAACAATCCACTCAAAATTGGAGAAACTTCTTATCTATACATATGCATTAATGGATCACTCTCTCTCTCACACACACACACACACACAAACACACACAGATTAGCTGACACCAAGGTCACTATTGTTGCACAGTGCATGAAACCAAGTCAATCTCTATGCATGAGATTTGGGGCCAAGAGCTTCTAATGGAAAGCACAGTACTTAGCATTTTTATAGCATATAGCACATCTTAAGCATTGGCTGTGTGTAATGATTAGTTTCATTCTTACAACAGTCCTGTAAGAGAGAGACTGATGCTGACATAGTCTGCCATGCCTAATACCACATGATGCATAATCCATTTTACTTTAAAAGAACTTATTTCTTGGGCAGCTGGGCTTCCCATGCAGGTGAGTGAAGCAAATTGCCTCAGGACGGTACATGTACAGGAAGACAGAGATAGCAAGACTAGAGATGGGCACGGAACAGCCAAATGGTGATTTGAAAGGGAGTCCATTTATTTATTTTGAGAGGCAGACCAGTCAGCTCTGGCAGGCTCAGCTGCCTCTGCCACCACTGCCGCCATCTTGAGAGGCTGTCCAGCTAGTTCCCACAGGCCAGGCTTACTCTCAATTATATATATAAAAATTTGAGAGTCAGCCTGGCCTGTGGGAGCTAGCTGGACAGCCTCTCAAGATGGCGGCAGTGGTGGTGGCAGAGGCAGCAAAATATAGGGAAGCTACAGGGGCAGTGGGAAGGGGGTGAGAGCAAGCTGTTAAAGGGAGGGACAAACCAAGAAGTTCAGGGAAACACTTAAACATTTTGTGGTTTGGGACAGTTGGATGAACCCAAACCAAATCAATGAACCAGTGATGTTCCACGAATTTCTTGGTTCAATTTTTGGTTCTTGCCCATCTCAAGGTAAGACAGTAGTTTGTGTCTGAAAGGTCAAAAGCTTCTTTTAAAAGAAATGAGAGGGGTGAACTTGGACTTTGTTTTAAGCAACAGAATGTTTTGAGCCAGTATTTTCTCACTGATTTGATAAAACATCCGTGGAGGACAAATATGTCTGTGTCCAGAATCAATACCACTGAGGAATGAACTTCCTATCCTCTACAGCCCCAGGTACGCTCCTGCATCAGCTCTTGAAGCTGAGGGGAGGGCACCCTGGAGGACTTGGATGATGGCAGAGGTGCAGGGAAAGGAGAGGTGGGGGACATCTGTTTGCATGAGCAGAAATATGGTCGGGGTTTCAAGTCCCCAGATTCTGGACTTTAACACCTTGAACTCAGCAACAACAATAACAGGCAGGGATTTGGGGAGCCACAGTCCACGGTCATCTTAGCAATCCATGTTGAAGTCTTAGTTATGAACAAAAGAAAATTAACAAATAAAGAAGAACAAAAACACTGTGGCACCTTGAAGACTTACTGCTATATTTTAATCTGAGCTGTCATGGACAAGTCCACTTCCTCTGAGAAACCCATAGATGCTCCTCCTGAAATGGAGTTTCCAAAGTTTATGTTACTTTAATACATCTCCAGGAAGCCCATTGGGCAGGAGGAAAGAGATAAGGGATATTAGAAGAATGGTGGCATATCTGCTTACATTTGCTTCTGTCTCCACCAATGTTTGGCTCCAGACTCATTCACTCCAGTCATTGGCTTTAGCAGTCTATCTCTGAGGAACATGGCCACTGGGAAAGAGAACAAGTTCTCCATGCTTGCCCCCATCAGAAATTTAACAAATATAAAACACAGCTGCACAAGCTCTGTTTGCATTTAGCACAATATACATATATATAGCGTGCTGCTATATGTGTGTTTCTGCATATGCATGCAATGGAACTTTTGCCTTTTCTGGTAGAAGCCACTCATATACAACAATGGCTGCAGGTAAAAGACTATGAGTTGGATATGCTTACCTCCCATGGTGCAGGAAATTTTATGTACAACATGCCTTGTGTATATACACACACACACTTTGAAATATATAGAATACAGACAGGCACATATTCCAATAATGGAATTATTTTCCATTAGGAGTGGTCTTCTGGAAAGGATGTTTCCTAGCTCAAGAAAAGCAGTGACAGGGCAAGAACCTAGAGGAAAAATCTACCCTGTCAGAGCTGATTTCTGTCACCGTGCCAGAATACTCTGCACTTGTCCTTAGTGTTGACGTGAAGGTGTTCCAGCTGGCTAGCTCTATCGTTTGTTCAGTAAATGTCAGCTCTTCATGGCAATGTTTCTCCAGAATTTCTTGACATAGATGCTCCTTGTCCAATAAAATGAAAAATAAAAGGAAGGCAGCACTTTAAAGCTATTGATTGAATGTTTCTGCACAATTTGGAAAGTACTTTAGGCTTTGCCATTTGCAGCTCCAGTATGCAGTACACATGCCACTTGCCACCACAGAGGTTAAGGAAATGACACTGCAGGTAAGAGAGTGTTCTTTGTGTTTTTTGCTTTTTGCTTTTGGTTTTCCTTCATGTGTGCAATCTTTTCCTGCGAGGTTAACAGGGAGTCCAGGTGCCATGGTGGGGTGAAAGAGAAGACTAGCTTTTAGCTCTTTTTCTTCTCCCAGTTAGTGGGCCAGGAGGGTTGCTGTTTTTTAATGGCTAACACAATTTTATTGAATTCCCAGGGCTGACATTAAAGGTACATCAACAATACAACACAATATTTTATTTACCACTAGTATTGAGGAATCGGACATACAGTATGTGTTGACTGAGGTATTCCAATAAAGAAAAGGTTAAATATTACCATATGAATTATGGAAACATAGGCAATAAAGAGTGGTCTTAACCAACAATAGAGTGGTCTTAACCAACCAGATAGGCGGGATATAAGTAAAATAGATAGATAGATAGATAGATAGATAGATAGATAGATAGATAGATAGATAGATAGATAGATAGATAGATAGATAGATAGATAGATAGATAGATAGATAGATAGATAGATAGAATAAATAAATAAATAAATAAATAAATAAATAAATAAAAAGTCTCAAACAAAAAAAGCATAGTAAAAGTTATAGGCTAGAATCCAACAGTATATTCTGTTGGATCTCAGTGTTGCCACCAGAGTCAACAGCCTCCTCTACTTTCTACAACTGGTGGTGTAGTGTATCAGTGGTGGAAACACAGGTGCTCATCATGACAGTTCCCATAGTCTGTGCCCCCACCCCACCACCAGGAGAGTTCAAAATAACAAGCAGCTGGATTGGTTCAGATCAAGAAATAAGGAGTCAGTCTTTTGTCAAGTTAATGGCTCTTAATTTCTAATTCAGGATCAAACTGCTCCCATATACTTTGCATTATGACAAGTATAACTTGCAATGAAATCCTGTCCCTGGGGAAATCAGTCTATTTCTCTTCCAACTACCATGAAGATTGTAGCCCAGCTCAGAGGGATCAATGAAGTCTGAGAGGGTGGCAGAGTATGGCACAATCCCTGCTACCCAGATGGGCCAAGAACTTCGACTTGTGAGCCTTGGTTCTAATACACCACCGCTTGCAATGTTCCATACACTCCAAAATCTACTGAAGTGCCCAGAAACCCTCTGGAAGCTCCTGGTTTTTTTTACCTAGCAGGGCTGCAACAGGAGAGGGAAGACCATTCTTACAGTGCTGAATTTAAACACCTTATAGTGCTGGAACTTAGGGCACAAAGTCCACTCTGCTGCAAACTGGGATTTCTCATCCTCTTTTCCAAGGCAGTCTTTACCAAACGATAAACAGCAATGAGCATCCCTGGAGTTGCCAGCCACTTTCTCACATGGAATCACACGGCATTGCTAAAGCTGCTTCTCAGACTCTCAGAAAGGGGGGGGGGCAGGGGACTATCTTCCTGTCGGATTAAGGTCCCAATGCTTTACTCCATCTTCAGATCTCCCATGCCATCTGCTGACATGTAAACTCTTAGGCACCAGGAGAAAATCTGTTCTTCTGCTTTCACCAATATAATTCATCTTCGGCCACCAAGAGAGAAGTTCTTCTGCAAGTTTTTCATATATGTTTGTAGGATCCCAGCTTGTGTTCATAGATCTTTGACACATTCAATGTTCTTTCCTCCTCCACCCACTTCGCCCTGCACAATGGGCACTGAGGTGTCCATCTTTATATACCTCAGTGTCTCAAGGAAGGCAGTCTCAACCACCATCTTGAACTATGAGCTCACTGCAATGTTCTAAGGCTTACATCACGTAAAACTTTCCATGAAATAAATCATTTCCTTAGCTGAAGAGCTTTCAGAAGAGGAAAAAGTGATTCAGACTGATCTGATTAATTAAACTTTAAGTCAAGTCCAATCTGTTATAGAATCTCTATGGTTGAAGGAACATGTCAAGTAACATTGTAATGTAAGCTGAGATGGCTTTGTGGTGGAAGCCACAAATTCTTACACACTTATCTAAAAGTAAATCCTATTCAATTCAATGAGGCTTACTTCTAAGTAGCCGCCTATAGGCTTTCACTGTTAGGAATCACTTTTCTTTCCTCTTCAAAATGAGGCCTGTCTCTAATTTCCAGAGTCAGGTCAAAATGATTTGTAGGTGGATAGCAAAGTTGCCTTGTAAAGTCAGGTTGATTTGCAGATGGATGGCTCAGCAGATTTGATTTTAACTACATCAGGAATTAAATTAGATTAGAAAAATCAATGACAATTTGAAGACGCTAAAATAAAAATAACTTCTTTTAGTGAATGCAGACTGGGACAAGCCACAAAGTCAGCTATATTCTGAGCCTAAGGATCTGGATTTTTGTTTGTTTATTTTCATAGTGAATTATTATTGCAGTTTAATTTGTGCTTAATAGAAATAAAAGTCTGACTGTTTGCTTTAATTAACTATTCACTTCCATTGGACCTTTCAATTCCTTCAATGTGGTTGCCTCGTTTTCTCCTTCATTGCCCAAATAAAATTGAAAATACTTAAGAGATGTGAGTATAAAACTGTATGGGAGATGGTGAAGAAGTGTTACATATAAAACACAGAGCTGAAATCCAAAATGTGACAGTGATCAGTATCAAACAGTGAATAAGTTGATGGACGTAGATCACAGATACTTGCCAAGGAATCCCTATTAAGCCTTCAAATTCATTGAGTCTGCAATCCTGTACATTCCTGGTTGGAGAAAGCCCCATTGAACTGTACAAGGACATACCATACAAGGACATACCATCAGCATTATTCCCTGCTTGTGGATGTTTGCTATGTGTACAGCTGTGTAGATACACATCCTACTCTATCTCAAAATAGAGATACACATCCTACTCTATCTCAAAAAGATATTCATTTGGGGAACACGGTAGTAATCGTATTGCACACAGCTGCACAGTGATGTCCTGGTGGTGGCCAGGGATAGCTTGGTTAGCCCCACAACCTCCTCCATGTATTCATTCTCAGCTACAACCCCTAGAAATGTCATTTCAGTGATTCAGTGGCGACACATAAGATGTAGTCACTATACCAGCAGTGAGTGAAGATCCTTAGTTGGGGATTAAAGGGGAAGGGTGATATTTCTTCATTAGCATCACTATCCAAGTTGCAACAAAAGTGACGCAGACCTGCTTGGTTGTGAATTTGGGGATAGCCATGATCCCTATATGCAGTGACTGGCCAGTTTTCGGTTGTAGAGATGCTCAGAGAATTGTAAAATCCTGCTTGCAAGACTCTCTCTTATTAATTAACCCCTTGATGTATATTCTGCTTTTCCTCAAGCACGGTCACGGTAGCATATACAGTATTCGTCTTCCTCACGTCATCCTCACAGCATCCTCAGAGATTGATTGGCACCCAATGCATGTCATAGCTCAGTGGGATCCTGAATCTGTATATCCCAAATCCCGAGCCAACATTAAGCATTCATCCACTACAGCTCTCAGAGGTTTGTGCTGTGGTATGGAGGAATTTCCATATGGATTGGACTGATCATCTGACAGCTTTTCTTCATTTTTACAAGCATTTTTAAGACTTGATCTTAAGCCCTGGAGTCAAACAGCCACTTATTCCATGTATATTATCATGTAGATTTCAGCATGTACAGTATAGAACTCCCTACACAAATGCGCGTGCACACACAGAGACATTTTCTGTATAAGCAGAGAAGCTTGAAGTGACTTCAACTATTTGCTCAGTTCACAGTCCCCTGCACTCCTGGGGAGGACAACAGCCCCATCATGCTATGTTGTCTCTTTGCAAGAACTATTTCTCAGTAGGACAACATGGGATTACTGGCTGAATCTTTTCCGCCAGTTCTTTGTTATCTGTCCCTAAATGCCCCAGATAGGTGGGAGCCAGTAAAGCAGCCAAAACTGAGGTAAATTTGAAAAACAGAAACAATTTGGTTACCAACTATAATTCGGAATGTGGGTATCATTCATGCTAAGATTCTCAATATTCTATTAGCATTATGGTTCCATCCTGATTCCATACTGGGTTGCTAGACTACCTTTATTTGTCTGGAGATTCACATGTATTTTAGTGTCCCCTCCCCCTCAAATATACACAATTTTATACGCATTTTTCTAATGTACATATTTTTGTATATTCCTTTTCTAAATTACCCTTCACGGACTACTTGAAGTGCACCTTTCCAAAACATGCACTGTTGGTTGTGCACATTTTATTAAAAAGAAAATGCACCCATGCTTAATACACTGCAAACCTTGCAAGTGTATGGGTTTCTAAAGCAAGATGCATTCCATCCCTCTAGCAGCCTTGGGAGGTGTGAAATGTAGATTTCGATACAAAAAAAAAATGCAAATCCCAAGAATTTCTTTCCAATCCCCAGCTGTCATCCATTAACAGTATAACTTGTGAACTGGATCAGTGCTGTGTAGTAGTTTTCCTCCTAGCCTGAGGGATGCATTAATTTTCTCCAAGCTCCTGGTAATCTATGTCAGGGGTAAATGTCTGGTGTCTCACAACATTAAGGATTGCTTCAATTTTTAAAGCTATTTTTCTCCTCAAGAAACAGCCAAAGAAATCGCTAGTTTAGAAATATTATCCCCGTATGAAATGACAAAAATATAACATGAGCCATAGTGTCATGCTACAGCAAAGCTTTTGAACATGACAGTTTGTGAGAGTAAAAGACTAAAGAGCTGGGGATAACTTCCCAATAAACTTTGTGCTGAGGTATATTTTAATGCCTTGCTGTGAGCTATTTCTGAAGAGATCAATAGATTAGGGAAGCTACCGGAGCATTACAGGCCAATCGGATGTCCACAACCATCACAGCTAGGGAAGAATCTAGGAAAATGCAAAACTATAGTCAACGTTTATATTATAGCAAAAGCCGGTTTATCACTCTGTGTAGTAAATAGAGTGATAAACTGTGGTTCAAATCCTGTGTGGCCACTGTGGGTGTGGCAGCACTAAAATCACTCCTTAAATATCTCACACACCTTGAAAATCTTATTAGGACCACTAGAAGTCAGATACCACTTGCGGGTCATATAATGCACACGTAGCTCAGAACAAACTCTTGAAGAGCCCTCGATCTTTAATAGGAGTTAATCTGTTCAAAGGCTTTAGCCAATGTGGAACAGGAGCCTTCCTGTGTTCTTTCAGGCTTGTGGAATGAGAGTGGCTTCCAAAGGGGAGACGGGTAAGAAAGAGAGGTCACATTTGGTAGAGCTAATGCTTTATATAATTGAATTTGTGGCCTCATAAATTTCAGGAGTTGGAGGGTCAAAGCAGAAGTGGCATGATGTGTGTGCTGAGCCTCACTCTTTGACCAGCTCCTGTGCTCATGTGTCTATGTGTTGCCGGCGCTGGCATTGGGCAGTCAGCAACCATAGCATGGATGCAGACCAGACTGGAGCTGGCAACTGAGGAAAAACTGGACAAGCTGTAGTGCTAAGGACCATATTTGAGACATGCTGTCAGATGATTGTGTGGAGTGCACTTTTTTTTTTCTGTGTGGGCATAAACCGGTGAAGAAAGATGTGGTGCCATATGTTCATCAAATCAGAAATTAATATGATGATTTGAAAAGCATTTGGGAACCTGGAGTCCTAGAGATCAAAACCAGCATCATTTTATGAAGTAATCCTTCAATCGAAAGCGGATTTGGTGTTCCACGAAGCAGGGAATTCATCACTGCCATCACACAGACAGAGCAGGTGAACATTTAATATTGCTTGTTTGTGTGAAAAAGGAAAATGGTTTTCTCTGCCAAGCTTTCAGATTCATTTCAAGATTTATGATTCTACGATGATTTATTTCTAAAGTGGATAAAGATTAGCCAAAGCAAATAACACAAGAATATTTGAGGGATGTTAAGTAAATGAAATGTTTTATGACACAGGGAGCATTGGCCACCTGGTTGCAGATGCCTGTTCTGTACTTTAATAAACTGTATACATTACTGAAAAAAGATGTTCATGTTGGCTACAAACCCAAATGGAGCTCTAAATGGTTCACAATAATGGAAATAACATCTCACAGAGCAATTCCAAAACTGCCATAAAAGATAGGAGTTGGCTGGAAGGAGCCTGACATGTGACCAGCAGAAGGAAACTCCACGGGCACAGTAGCTTGTGCGCTCATAGAAAACATTTGGGGTCCTCTGTTTTTTGTCGAGTAGCAGGGAGAGAATGATTGTGGTATGCAATACTGTGTAAAAGCAGTCTGTCCACTTAAATGAGTACAAATAGGCATGGAAAAGAAGTTCGCATTAATTGAAATTTTGATGAATTTATCCAATCACTAGTCTGCCAGATTACCACCCTCTTCCCACGGGTACTTCCAGACAGCTTTCTTCCGAAGGGAGAGAGGGAAGGGAAAGAGCCCCTCACGTTGTAGGGTTGGGCTTCATGCTGCATTTCCTCCTGGCAGGAGAAATATTCTAAGAAGGATGCCCCCAAGTGGAAGGCTAGCTTAGATGTAGCTTAGGTGGGACTGACAAGCAGCCTGACCATCAGAGGTGTGAGGCCAGACAGGACCACCAAATAAGTCCCAAATCTGGTGTACTTCCAGGGCTCCTGCCTATGCAAATGTATCAGCAATTATCATGAACATGGGAGCACCAGGCTAGGTAGATGATCCAGTGTTGGAGGAAACTGTAGGCTCTCCTTCACTAAGAAGACAGGCTCCTCTGCGTTAGAGAGGAATAATGGGTGAGTAGCACCAAAGTCACCTGCAGGATCAGATAGAGAACCATGGATAGCTCTGATGGATGTCTCTGTCCAGAAGTGTGTTTCCCAACCCGGATCCAACCCACCCACAAGATCTCGCACTCATACCTTACCACTGCAGCACACACATCTATCAATGTACCAGGCAAACCTGACCAACCATGAAAAAATTACTTCCTCTTCTGGAAAGGCTTTAGCTGTGAACAAAGTGGCTCCATCAAGTTAGCCATGGAGAGGCAGCCATCTGAGGTGCATCATACGACTGAACAATGGCAGACCTACAAATGTCATAATAATGATCACAGCATGGATACCTATTTCACTGTTGGGACTAGGGCTGTGCTTTGACTTCAGCCAAATCCTGAATTTTGAACTAAATCTACCGGGTTTGGACTGATTTGTGTGAGGTCTGAATTGAAGTGGAATAGACAGATTCAGTTCTGAGACAAGGCAAAGGGGTTCAGAGTGCTTTGGACTGGCCAGGAGATTCAGACACCTAAAATGACCAAGGAAAAGTCAATGTGTCTCCAACAAGGTGGTGTAATCAAGTGAGGAGCTAGCTGGCTTTGCTTACTGCCAGGTCTAACATGCCATCTGAGGAAAGAATCTTGCCTCCACTTTTCAATCAGTGCATGGATAGGGATTATATGAGGTCCTTAAAGTCTTATATTCAGTTTTCTCACATAGCTCTTTATCATGATTCGACCAAACTTAGCATTCAGATTGACAGAAATTTGAGACCGTAGTCCTGCTTGTGTTGAGTCTGAACTTCATCTGAGTCATCCCCTAACTTTTTAGCTTGTCAATATAACTCCAGTAGTCTTCTGCGTAATCCACTCTTTGTCTTCCTAATTTGCTCAAGCAGCACAATTTATTTTGTGAGAGTCTTTGCGTGTTTTAGGCAATAACATTTATTCTACCTCTCCTGCTCTGCCCTTTGCCTTCTCTGCTGCCTGGCAGACCACTGTCTACTGTGCTGTCTTTCAAAGTAATATTTCACCCACCATCTTCGCTCATTCTTTTAAAAATGATTCTTCTTTGGTACAGTTCTTCAACTCTAAAATGGGAGATTTTCTACGAGGACTGGGAAGGTGCTGCCTGTGCTAGGGAGACAGTGAGAAAACAAACGCTGCTGAATGCATGAGACTGAGCACTCAATTGGGTGCAAACACTTTTAAGAATGCTTTATAAGAAGGAGGGGATTTCCAGACTGGATTAGACCCTATCAAATGGAGTCCAAATCTCTTCAGGCAGACTCAGGGTCTAGTTTAAAAGCTGAACTGGCCTCCAGTCCTAATCAACAGAGCAGTGCACAGCCCGATTGGAATCTAAACTCATGAGGTATCACCTGAAACATTAGAGAGTTTAAAGCATGCTTAGAAGAGACGCGTGTTTTGAGAAGCTGTAATTTTTGAATGGCGTTGACAGTCTGTGAATATGAATAGACTATTTCCTGACACAAGGCCAGGTTTGTTTCAACCCATTTGTCTCTGTGAAAGAACAATATTGTCAGCTGGTGAGTAATCAGTAAGGGGATGTGTGATAATGTTTTGAAGCATGATTAAATTTAGTTGAGATTTTTGTCATCTTTCTTTGTACCATTACTATTTTGAGGGAAAATAATTGTGTGCATTTGGCTTCATTGTGGCAAGTAACTTGCATCACAAGATGTTCTTGAAAGCTGAGACTGATTTTCTTGTATGCAAAGACTCTTACCGATTATGTCTTAAAATACACAACAGTAAATGTAGATAATAATAATAATAATAATAATAATAATAATAATAATAATAATAATAATAATAATAATAATAATAATAATAATAATAATAATAATAATAATAATAATAATAATAATAATAATAATAATAATAATAATAGAACTGCAGAGCTAGAAGGGACTATGAATCATTGAGTCCAGCCCCTGTCAAGGAGACACAGTGGCGAATCAAACTCCCAGCCTTTGACTCCACAGCTAGAGACCTAAGCAGTTTTCATATTATTATTTGGCATCAAGAAATTCCCACTTTCTTTGGGAGCAAGTTTGGCAATGATGAGGAACCACCAACAAGGCCTGGAGGGCACTTCCTTGCAACTTCAGTTCCAAAAGTAGAGGCATTTAAGCAAGGGCATTCACAGTCATTGCACATTCCAATATGAAGTGACCTACTCTCCTTTTGGGGGGGGAACTAATGTGAGGATCGGAACCTAGTTAGGTAACCACCCTCTTCTGCACTTCTCAAATGTTTCAACATAGTTCATAAAATTAGGAAAAAGGTTTATAAATTTTGCTTTGTAGAGGGGATAATATGCTTTACAGAGTTTTTTCAATGTGAATTTTCATGCATATCCTTCCCCCCACTCCAACACAGGTCAGTGCAGAACTGAATCCAAATATACTTAGAGATGAATAGTGCAAAGGTGACATGGAACAGAAATAGACTGGTTTGTGTTTGCCCACTCAGAATTTTTCAAAGCGGGATATGCATCTCTATAAGGGGCTCATAAGGCAATCAGTTAGGCTTTAAAGATCAAAACTGGGAATCTATGTAGCAGTGGAAAAAGAATTTACATGTTCTCTTTTTACTAACAAATGAAAGGTGCATTTCTCTGTCTGTTTACTTGGGAGCTGGGCTGAGAAATTAATTTGGTTTGAAATGAAATTTAATTTCAATTTTCCAAAACATGAAATTTTCTTTGATTTATTTTAAACATGGCAAAAACATGACGTGTTGGAAGGGTTTTTAAAGAAGAAGAAAATATGGAGAAAAATGAAACTGATGAGTTTCTTCATCTAGTCAAAAGAATTTGTGCTTGTGATGGACAGACCAGAAACCACACCTGTCCATCACAATGGAATACTGGTTCAATAGCCAATGGTTGTGCAGGAGGGCGGAACCGGGGAATATAAGAAGAGAATGGAGGACAGTTAGAGTTTCAGTTAGAGTTAGGATTTCAGTTAGCCAGGAGTTAAGGTTTCAGTTAGTGGTGAGATAGGACAGTTAGTGAGGAGTTAGGGAAAGAGTTAGGTAATTGGAAGAACTGTTATGAAGATTTCGGATTAGGAGAAGAATTTAGAAAGAGATAGATAGAAAGGGATTATTAAAGTCAAAAAGAAACATTTGGAAAGAAATGTATAAAAGAACTGAATGCAATGAAAACTATAAGAAATAAATAAACTGTTATAAAGTGATTGAAACTGAATACCAAGTAACCAGAATATTCTAAGTTAAATGCAGTTTAGTCGTCGTTTAGTCATTTAGTCATGTCCAATTCTTCGTGACCCCATGGACCAGAGCACACCGGGCTCTGCTATCTTCCACTGCCTCCCGGAGTTTGGTCAAATTCATGTTGGTTGCTTCGCAGACACTGTCCAACCATCTCATCCTCTGTCATCCCCTTCTCCTCTTGCCTTCACACATTCCCAACATCAAGGTCTTTTCCAAGGAGTCTTCTCTTCTCATGAGATGGCCAAAGTACTGGAGCCTCAGCTTCAGGATCTGTCCTTCCAGTGAGCACTCAGGGTTGGTTTCCTTTAGAATTGATAAGTTTGTTCTCCTTGCAGTCCAGGAGACTCTCGAGAGCCTCCTCCAACACCACAATTCAAAGGCATCAATTCTTCGACGGTCAGCTTTCTTTATGGTCCAGCTCTCACTTCCATACATCACAGCAGGAAAAACCATAGCTTTGACTATTCGGACTTTTGTTGGCAAGGTGATTTTCTGCTTTTTAAGATACTGTCGAGGTTTATCATCACTTTCCTCCCAAGAAGCAGGTGTCTTTTAATTTTGTGGCTGCTGTCTCCATCTGCAGTGATCATGGAGCCCAAGAAAGTAAAATCTGTCACTGCCTCCATATCTTCCCTTTCTGTTTCCCAGGAGGTGATGAGACCAGTGGCCATGATCTTAGGTTTTTTGTGTTTTTATTTTGATGTTGAGTTTCAGACCATTTTTTTGCACTCTCCTTTTTCACCCTCATTACGGGGTTCTTGAATCCCTCTTCACTTTCTGTCATCAGAGTGGTATCATTTGCATATTGGAGGTTGTTGATATTTCTTCCGGCAATCTTAATTCCGGCTTGGGATTCCTCCAGTCCATTAAATGAAGTTTAATTAATACCAAATACAATTCCATCTATGATTTCCATCTATGATTAATCTATTAATAAACAATATTGTATTTGACACGATTGATTCTGTGGTCCTAATTGGTAATTGAGGAAGGATTTCCTCTGGTGACAGCGGAAGTGGAGACAAGAGAAATTGTCATACCCGAAGGCAAATCTATTTTGTTAGGGAGAACATAGAGAGGAGCTAGGGTGTGTGACAGTGCTTAACCAGACTGGCACGAGAAATTTTACCATCTAAGGCTCTGGTCGCACTTCCCACTTGAATTTATTCTTGCTCCAAGTTATTGGTGGCTGCATCTGGGAACATATTGATGAAGTGACACAGTGACAAACTCTCAACAATACAAAAAAAAAGTTCACAATCACAGTACACTAAGCAATGCACCACTAAACATTTTTCTAAGACTATTTTTAAAAATTGGAGTACAAAAACAGCTGCACCAATGCTGCTCAAATTCGACATAGGCATAAAATAAATCAACAGTAGCATTCACAACCACCAAACTGATTTGAATTAAGTTGATTTAGAAGTCAGGTATTTTGAAAAGGCCCTGCTGGCCAGTTGAAAATAACTCACTTTGTACCCCAAATAAATCAATTTCACCCGTTGTGTCATGCACATAGGAATTTATAAATTGGTTTAAATAATGCTTATATTGATTCAACTGTGGTTCATATTACCAACGGAACCACGCCCTAAAGTGGAGCAGTCCATTCCACCCTGGTTCATTTTGTGGTGGGTTTTTGTTTGTTTGTTTGTTTGTTGGGGGTGTTTGTTTGTTTGTTTGTTTGTTCGTTCGTTTGTTTGTTTGTTTGACAAGCACTTGCCTCCACTCTCCAGTTTCTTCCTAAATGGGATGGAAAGAACTTGAGATTTTTAAACAAAGTGAATCTGGGGGCAAGCAACATAGATTTCTGCTTCTTTCCCAGGAGTAAGCCTCAAAAGACATCTGGACTTCTAAGTAGTTATGAAGAGGCCAACACTATCATTCTCATAATCTGAGCTAGCTACAGTTCCCAAGTATTTCTCTTTCTGAACATGCAACAGGAAATTAGGCTTGATGCTGCACGTGTAATAGATTTAGGGATCTGGAAACAGCATGTCTTGCCCATGTGCCTGTTTTGAGAGTAGGGAAAAAGAAAGAAGACCAGACAGACTGAACTTAAAAGGCATCTCCCCCAAGCATTACTGAATCAGAATAAATCTCAGTGGAAAATTGCTACAAGTTACAAAGTCAGCACGAGCACTCACTGTTGTGTGCCAAGTCATGTAACTTGGCAGACAGTAGCAACTGTCTACTTTGATTTCTTAAGTTGCGGCAAATTACTAGTAAGAGTTCTGCTAAGTCAATTACACAAGCATAAACAGTTAATAGCATTCTGGCCATAGCATTACTCTGGTTCCCCAAAAATAAGACCTAACCTGAAAATAAGCCCTTGTATGATTTTTCAGGATGCTTGTAATATAAGCCTTACCCCAAAAATAAGCCCCTGTTAAGTGAAACCCCACCCTCCACCATTGTGCAGCAACCAGAAGATGACGTCATGACTATATTTGAATAAATGTAGATGGTTGTATATGGAAAAAAATATCCCCTGAAAATAAGCCCTAATAAGTTTTTTTGGAGCAAAAATTAATATAAGAACTTGTCTTATTTTCGGGGAAATACGGTACATCAGAAGCACCCACATGACCAGAATTGAAGGACATTTCACCATTTTTTTAAGCTTGGAGTTTGTATCAGCCTTGCCCCAAAGTGACACAGGCAAGGAACCATAAGGGCTGTAGTTCAGAACATCTGATAGGCAAGGTTTTGTTGGATTTTTGCAACCTATCCTGTTGCCTTTAGCAGGTTTGGCTGAGCTGACGTGACTGTCAATCTATCCAGCACTAATCAATCATTCCTTCATTGCCTCTGAATTCAAAGAGAGCCCAAACTCTCTGCTCTACATTTCTTTCCCCCTGTATCGTCTATGTGGAAGCAGTGAGTTTGTTGAAGTTTGTTGCTAAAATCAGTCAGGTTTGTCAGTTTGCTGTTTGATCTCTTTGATAATTGAAACATGTTTATTCTTTCTCTTACAAATATCTCTGAGTGAGTTATTGAGACTGTAAGTGCCAATTAATGAGAAAAGGGGTGGACTAATCTGGGGAATTTGAAACTATTCTTCTCTGTGAATCCCTGCACTTCTGATGCGCAGCTAGAAGAAAATTCAAAACTCTGCAACATGTTTCCCTTACACATTAACGCCTTTCCGGGCCAATGTCCTTGAGTGCCATCAACACAGGATGAGTACAAAAAATTTTTTGCCTTTTTTCAAGCCTAACAGAGCCTCTTCCGCTGAAGCAGTGATCTGTTACACTTCCCTCCATGATTTCATTAGAATATTTACAGCAATAGAAGATCAAAGTCACACTGTTTACACTGCATGTTTTCCATCTCTTTGTTTTCACCCTGTTCTCTAACTGCGTGTCACAGTCAAGGTGAGCCACAGCTTAAGAACAAAATGCTTGCATTTCACTGAAATATGTGACAGTCCAAGGAGTTCTTTAGCAGGTAATGAATTTTCACACTGAAAAGAGTAATTGCCAGATAATGGGGAAGGCGACCTTTTCATTTAACACATAAAAGGATGTGAACACAAGAGTATAATGTGTAATAGGCAAAAATGACTTTTAAATTCACAAATGGATTGGAGCCCATTTTATCCAACCAAGCAACTAAGCAACCAACGTCACATTGCCTTTTTTTCCTATTTAATGCAGTGCTTTGCCAATATTTCATAAAATTCTGATGAGTGGAATTTAAAATCATTATATACACATGTATAACATGCAGTTTTATGTGTGAGTTTGGTTCATTTAGGTGGGCCCAGAGGACCCATCAGCAGAGTTCTCCTCATCAAATGTTCCTGTTTGTGCCCCCTGAAAAATCTGCTACGGATGGGGGGGGGGGGGTTGGAAGATCCCTGTGAACTGAATGGGACATTTCAAGCAGGAGGAGTATGGAAAAACTGCATTGTTTCCTCCTTGTTTCCATCTTCAGAGCTTGAGACTGGATTCTTAAAATCCCATTCTTAAAAAAACAAACAAACAAACAAAAACCCCTCAAGTTTGTTCTACTCCAAATATAAAGACATTTGGAAATCTGGGTAAATTCTCCAGAAAAAAAGTGAAATGAAATGCTCCTCTATTTTCACTAAATCTATAGTTACAGTTATTTCCAGCATGGAGGGGATGATGTTGACCAACATTCCCTCTAAGCCATGCAAGCCCACAGCACTGCACCAGGCATGTACAGCCAAAGGAGTATTAGCACCCATTTGCGTCCGGTTGATGATGAACCTGCAGAGAGGGTGAGGCTGAGAAAACACCACCTTTGCTAAGGCCTAGTGTGGCCACCAGATTTTGACTAATGTAACCAACATTCAAAGTTTCAATTTTTAATGGCTTTTTAGGGGAAGAATGAAGATTTTGATAATACCACTATAGTTTCTTGGGGAACATTTTTGCAAAGCAATTCTGTGCATGTTACTCAGAAGGAGGGATGTAAGTCCTCAGATGCCTCATCCTCTTCGCTACATTCTTCTTGCTAACAAGGGGAATTGAGAACTTTCTGGTACTCTGTCCCTGAAAACATGTGCAAATCACCCAGTTTTCTGCACAAAATTGCATCATTTTGGTAAAGTGCATAAAACATACAAAGCTAGGATAACTCCTGCTTTGGTTCATGGACACTGATTCTAAAGCACTGGTTGGATTATTTATTTATTTATTTATTTATTTATTTATTTATTTATTTATTTATTTATTTATTTATTTATTTATTTATTTATTTATTTATTGGACTCATATACCGCCCCATAGCGCTACAAGCACTCTCCGGGCGGTTTACATTTTTTTTAATTATACAGGCTACACATTCCCCCCCCCCCCAGCAAGCTGGGTACTCATTTTACCGACCTCGGAAGGATGGAAGGCTGAGTCAACCTTGAGCCGGATACCTGGGATTTGAACCCCAGGTCGTGAGCACGGTTTTAGCTTGCAGTACAGTGTTTTAACCACTGCGCCACGAGGCTCTTCATGTTTATTATTGCATGTTTATTAGCCATCAGTCAGTCTTATGGTTGCTGCGTGTGTCTGTGTCTACGTGTGTGTGTAGACTTTCCTTCTCAAGAGGAAAGGGACATAAGTTTCACATAGACATGTTTTATACAAATTAATCAAGCTTCACAGGTGCACTTGGTGAGGACACAGGAGAGGGCCTTCTTTGTTGCTGCTCCCAGACTCTGGAACTCCCTCCCACAGAAGGCCAGACTGGCCCCATCTTTGTTGTCCTTCCAAACGCAGGCAAAGACGATTCTCTTCAGGCAACCCTTTTCCCAGTGACTGGTTATCTGAGTGTGATTTTTTTTTTAGATGGATTGTTATGCTTAAGGATACAAGAAGCCACAGAGTACTGGGTTTTTAGTACTGCTTGTGCTTACCATTGATCAGATTGGTATTGCTGGAGAGGATTGTGGGGAGGGGTTTTAAAGTCCCAGCCCAACCTGGCTGGGCACCCATCCCTGCAGTGCTCCTGGCTGCCTCCAGCAGAGCTTGCAAGACAAATAAAGTTTGAAAATTATTTGAAGCAGCAAATGTAACTGCAGAGGAAAATGGAGCTGAGTGGTATTACTATCCATTTAAAGAAGATAAATAAATCCCCAGTACTCTGTGGCTTCTTGTATGCTTAAGCTTTGTTGGGTAGGGGCGAAAAAGAAGTGATTGGGTAGATCGTCATTCTGCACTGAAACTCTTCCTTAAATCTGCAACAGAGGAAGTATTTAGAATGCTGGGGTCTTCACTATAAACGAATAAAACTGGAGCAGGGTGTCCCCTACATCTGCATCTCTGCAGACCTTCCAGATCAAATAAGGGAACTGGAATCATCTTTGCGAAATAAGCACATGCTAAAACAATAAGATTCTCATTAAACCCATAAAGTATCTACTACATGCAGAGAAATATCCATCTAGAATGCATAATGCTAGTGTACATTATTGACATTGATGCTCAAAAAACAGGCAATCCCCATGGATATGATATCATTAGTTTGTTCTGAACTTTCTTTCAGTTTTCCTGAATACAAAGAAAAGAAAAGAAGAGTTCAATAAAGAGATCCAAAACTGTAATTAAATGCATGCAAGACAATTCTCTGACACCATCATATGAGTTCTATGGTCAGCTAAGTTCACTCACATAACTGTATGATGAAAACTGCAGTACCTAATGGTAGGTAGTGTTCATGGAGAAACTGTCGTAGTTCAGCCTCTGCTATTCATCCTCAACCTTCACACCACCTGTGAATTATAGTGTTTTGCAGTGGGTACACTCCTCACATTCAATTGTGGTCCAGATTGCTAGCAAAGAGACACGTGTCCATGTGCAAATTGTCAAAGAACCAAGAGAGTGTTCTCACCAACTTGGATGTTCATCTACTCAACTGTTGGAAAAACAGTTGGACCATTGGTAGGCTGTTCTCACAGTCTGCCATGCAGTGTGCCACAAATTACTGTTGTGTATTTCCTAAGTCAGTGAGATAGTATTAGATAATCATTAGAATATTTTTGCTTCTCTTGTGATGGTTGGTTGGAATCGGTCTTTTCAGAGTTCAGTGCGATATAACAGAATCATTGACTGATATCCTGTTGCTTAATGTAGTAAATTGCACCAGAGTAGGTCAATTGAATCAATGGAGATTTAGAACGTCAACTCCCCTATAGGTTTCATTGATAGAAATGGGACTCCTCTGATAGTGACTTACTGTGTTAAAGTAAGTCACTGTCATGGTAGGCCCATTTGAATCAATAGAACCTATGGAGGAGTTAAGTCCAAAAATCCCTACTGACTCAGCAGGCCTACAGAACAACAGGATTTTGGCATTATTCTACTTTGGATGCAGGCTCTTCCCACTATCATATCTTTGAACATATTTTCTAAAGCTTGAAAACTGCAAAAACTGGTTACACTGGTGAGCCTCTATGTTTCTTTGAGATGGCATCTGTCACAGCATAATCTTTCATTTAACTACTCAGGAGTAAATCCCACAAAATTTGCTGGGCTTACTCCAACATAATTAAGTAAAGATTTACAGCTTAAGGCAACAAGAGACAGCACATCTCCACAGCTCTCTGTTTCCTTGATTTTACCTGCTGTGTGCAACATCAAAAGTATCCTTTTTTCATACTGGAATCCCTAGACCAGAATCCCTAGGGGACATAAAGTGAACAGGAATGCTTCTGTGAATTAGAGGGAAGCCATCCCACTTCCTCATTGTAGCTCCTCCATATGGGCTCAGATATATTCTGGAAGGCTGGGAAGCTCATCCTAAGAGGCATCACTGAGGACTGCAGGGGCAGGGGTGGGATCCTGTTGGTCTGGTACTGCAATGTGAGCATGACCGTTTTCAGGCTAGTGTTCTCAAGTTTTTAATTTAAAACCATTATGTCAGGCAACACTTTAACAAAAAAACAGCCTGCAAATATTTCTGTTATGCTAAGTATTGGCCAAAATCCTGTTGTGAAGTTTCAACAGCAGGAGTGACATGACATAACTCCCAGTGTCAAATTGCATGCAGTGAGGAATTATGGCATAAACTTGTTAAGTTGTCAGAGAAGAAACAAAAAAAAATAGGTTGTGGCACCTTAAAAAGTGACAGCTATACTTTAATACGAGTTTTTGTGGACTAAGCCCACTTCTTCAGACATAAGAGTGAAACTACATGACAAATAATTACACATTTATAAATGGCCCCAAAATAAAGAGACATTTGTTGGTTAATAAACTCAAGTTGCAAATTTTGTGAGTCAGTGTGGTATTTCACACCTAGCAATCACTTAAGATTCCTGTTTGATATTCAGTTCTTTTCCTTTGAAGCTTCGATCTGTAAGAAGAGACAACAGTTAGGGAGAAAATGATCCCCACATAAAAACAGCAGTAATAATATAATCATTGTGGCATTACACATATGGTAATAAAGCTTATTCTGTAAAGGTGGCTATGATTAGCTGGGAAGGAAGCTGGGCTATGGAAAATAGCAGATAACAACATAATTATTGTAATGTTTTACATTTGGTAATGGCTTAAGAATCATTGACTGATATTTAATCCATTGCTATGAGTACCTAGCATGTTTATACATTTTATCTAAGCTATCTCCCTCTGGATTCTTGTCCTATCATTTTTCTTACCCAGATTGACACCTTATCCAGAGCGACACCTTTCAAATCCTGTGAAGAATGTTTGGGTAGACTGAAATGATTTGAAACAGGTTTCTGTATATTGTCATTCCTGATGTCCAATTTATGCCCATTAATGTATGTCCATTAATTTGTGGCAATTTGTCACTGCAACTGACACCATTTTCTTTTTACTGGTGTATCTGCACAATATAATTGCAGCTATTAACATTCAAATTTAGTACACTGACTCTTTAAAACAGCAACAACTTCCAGATCCAGTATCATTTAAAAAAGAGTATTTTTTTTAATGAAGGAAGAAAACCTATACATTAATTTTTTTCACGTGAATTGAGGAGATACTGCCCCCCCATCTCTCATTAGTTTCAGTTGCAAGAATATGTGACTATGTAAGAGCTATCTCATTGCCCTATAAAATATGAAATCCTTGTGTTTGTTAACACCTGGGAAAGCAGCCTTCTATGAAGCTTCTGAAAAACAAACATTTTCTCTAAGGAAAAAAATGACTGGATATCCATTCTATGGATGCTCGACCTTAGGTAAGATCTGTGTTTTGCACTAATTGGGAAATAGTATACAGCACAATGTACCTTCACTCTTTTATATCTGGTTCATGCCCATTGTACTCCCTCCTCCCGTTGTACTGCCAGCTCTTTCCATCTGGTCGGAGCCCTTTTCCGCTAGCACAGATTAGAGACCAGAAAAACAAGCTTGCGTTAGAGAACTTTGTGTATCAGGAAGCAAAATTGCAGTAATTGATGCTTATGTCCTTTTCAAGGAAACCATGTTTGCCTCCGAGCGGAGGACATGATTATGACTTTCTCCTCCTCAAAACCTTTCTGTCTGCAAAAATTGGAAGCTGACATTTGATCTTCTTTTGATGCATGTGGAAATTAAGGAAGATATCTCTCCCATCAGAAAAAATAAAGAGAAGTTTATGATACATCATTTTTGAATGGAATTTGCTTGTCTAAGGAAGCTAACTCAGAATTTATAGTGTTAAAGGGCTGTCTAAATTTGGCACCACATATGTAATACTGTACTTAGAACAGGGCAAAAGCTACCCTTTAACCTTAAGAAACAGATCCCATTATGCCCTTCTCTTCCTTTCCCTTCTCTGAAATAAAGAAAAGGTAAAATTGATATAGAAAGGTCATTTTGAAGATACAAAACTTTCCATATATGTTTCTGAGGGCACAGACATTTTAAGAGCTAAACCTTGGTTTCACTATATTTCCCTTGAGAAAAATAAATTACATGATTGTGTCTGCTTACTAAAAACAGAATTGAAATCAGCCTTCACTGAAATTAGAAGGCTTGGTCTGGGGAGGTCTCCTACATTAACTAGGGTCCACAGAGAAGGCAGAATTTTGGTACTTGCAGCATTTTCTTTCAACATCATATTAACAGAGAAACTATACTTTCTAGAGTGTCCCTTGAATGTTTCAGGAGATGTCCTCTCAATACATTGGTGGCACATACCTCCTGAATCTGACACAATCTGACACAAACATTTAGGTAGAATAAAAATTCTATGCAGCAGATGTATGCGAAAACACCAGTGACCTTCTCATTGTCAATAGTGTTTGTGTACTCTCCTTGTGAGGAGAGTTGCGGGGGTCAATATGAATCTCTTAACTTTTTACTCAGCTTGTCTTTCAAAACTATCTGTATCACAAATGGAACAACAACAGTAATTATACTTATGCATATTAAAAGAACCTTGTCTCACACATATATAACCATGGTCAGAATACTCATAATTTTTGTTGTTTAGTCGTTAAGTTGTGTCCGGCTCTTCATGACCCCATGGACCAGAGCACGCCAGGACCTCCTGTCTTCCACTGCCTCCCGGAGTTTGGTCAAATTCATGTTGGTTGCTTCGATGACACTGTCCAACCACCTCATCCTCTGTTGTCCCCTTCTCCTCCTCCCTTCACACTTTCCCAAGATCTGCTTCAGAATAAGGCCCACTTACTTTTTCTGTCTGTAGAGATGACATAAGATGTCTGCCAAAAAGTCCCTGGCAAAGGATGATACCAGTGGCCTCAAGCACCCAATATTGGGTCCCTTCTGTTGGGAACTAGTGTTTAGGTATGTGGAAACCTTCAACAGCTCTGAATCTGAAAGAATACATATCACCATCCCACCCTGTACTCTTTATGACAGGGGGCCCCAACCCCCATTCTGTGGGCCAGTCCCAGTCTGTGGCCTTGCCAGGACCGGGCATGGAGACAAATTTCCTGTCTCCCATGTGCAGATGCATTCACACCCCTCCCATGCATGCACAGACACACACACAGCCCCTCCCATGCACACATGGCCCCTCCCACTAATGCACGGACCCACACACAGCCCTTCCCATGCATGCACAGATGGCCCCCACGCTAAACTGGTCCATGGGGGCAAAAAGGTTGGGGACCACTGCTTTACGAGACATTCTGATCTCCTCAAGTTCAAGGTATTATTTTTGCATTTCTGAATCTCTGGTGAGGAAAATCCCATGAGTGGGGGGAAATGCAAACCACTGTGAGCAATGCCCTCCTTCTGTGATCAATCCACTCCATGTCGATACAACAATCATCCTTCCACAATCACACACACACTTTAATCTAAATAGTATAATAATATTTTGTCAAAGCGTAGTAAGCTAAGCAGAGTAAGAGAACAGGGGAAGAAAATAATATTCCAAAATGTAAAACACTATCTAAACAATGAAGCAAATCTTCCCCTTCACCCTACAAGTCCACAAAATGGCTGCCAGAGTGACTGCCCAGGGATATATTTACCTATTGGTGACTTCAGTCTGAACCTTCCCTAGTAGCTCAGAGGTTAGAGGGCCAATGAGATGATTTTGGGTTTTATTGGAGGTTCTACTGTTACTCATCTGGTTTGGTGGCCACAACTCAGTTTACTGTATTACTCATTTCAAATCGCTGACAGTATTTTGAACCCTCTTAGTTGTAAATAAGTCATAATGATTCAAGTGTGTAGTGTTGCTCCACCACAAAGTGAATCGTAACTGTTTACTCTTCCCTGCAGTCATTCTGAAATCACATGCACATCCCTGATTTTCTCCATTTTTGCACATGTGTCGAAGGTGAGTGCACATGCGAAATAATAATGCATGGAGGGTGGAGGAGCAAATGAAAACCCATTCCTTTTTACCACTCCATGGTGAAACAATAGATATCAGACATGATAACCAAGAAAGAGAGCAAAAAAATATTCATGTCATCAGCCTTGCTTTATTTAACTACCTCACACATCAAGAGGCTCGTATTAAGATATTCCCAATTTCTCTCCAGTTTCTGAGCCATAGAAATGCATATGCACAAAGCCATCAAGACATGACAAATGAGCTCTGAAGCCATTTGCAAAAGGGCAAGCTCTCTGAGTGACTGAAACCCTTTTAAAATTTATTTGGGAGCCCTCAGTTTCCTATCATCATCATCATCTACTAGAGGGCAATAAAAATGGATCACAATGCCCATAAAACAAAATAACTACATGCTGTTTATCTAAGACGGCTGTAAAAATCTAGCCAAGTGAATTAATTCCCCTGATAAGGTAATAATTTATGTTCAAAGAAGGTACCCAGAGTTTTGACTGTCAAAGTAAAGGAAGGGGCAGGATTGAAGCCTGGAGATCATTTCCAGCTCTTACTTAGAATAGTATGAAAAAAGAGGGATTAAAAAAAAAGAAATCCTGAAAGATGCCATATCCTTTTTCTGTCCTCTTATAAAAGAAAACTGTTTTTTTTTAATTACTGGGATATGCAGTGAAAATTCATGCACAGGGATTGTTTAGTCTCCTCTCCCATCCCTCTTCTTTCTCTTCATTTTGCTTTCTCTTCATTTTTGAAATCCCAAAGCTAATCTGATAGAAAATTATGTTACTCTGAAATGTCTACAGATTATTGCTTGACCAAGCATATATGAAATCTGAATCATTGGGAGTGAACATTTTTAAGATTTATTTTCTGTGCCGAATTTAACTAGAGTGCTAATAGAAGGCCTGGATTCTTACTTCTTCATGTGGGGGTGAAGACAAGACATGACATTTTATATGTAACAGAGGTGGCTTGAAGGCACACCTATGTGTGTTAATGCTGTGAAAAGGGGATACAAAGGAAGGTTTTCTCATTCCTTGTTCATGGAGAAATCAACCACCGTTTTGGAAAAAGCAAACAGATGACAAATAAGTACTGTACAGTGGTGCCTCGCTTAACGGGCACTCCGTTTAGCGACAAAACCGCATAGCGATGAACTTTCTGCGATCGCATTGCGATGTTACCTATGCGTTTTTTTGGCTTTGTGATGATCGGTTCCCTGTTTCGCTTACCGATCATCACAAAGCGATGATTTTTAACAGCTGATCGGCAGTTCCAAAATGGCCACCGGGTAAAAAAAATGGCTGCCCGCTGTGTTTTCACGTGGATTCCTCACTTTAGAGGAATGGCCGCCGTATGGAGGATCTTCACTTTAAGGTCAGTTTTTTGCCCATAGGAACACATTAAACAGGTTTTAATACATTTCTATGGGCTTTTTAAAATCGCATAGCAACGAAATCGCTTAGCAGCGATTTTTGCTGCACGGATTAATGTCGCTATGCGATGCACCACTGTACATGGAATTGTAAATTATTGCTGCAAGAGAGTGCTACAATGATATTGTGCTGGCAGAGCAAATCAATATTCTACAAGGCAATTCTAAAAACGGGTGCAGCCCAAACAAAATAAAACTTATAACTTTGGAACTGGGCTTCAGATCAGCACCAAATTTGGTAGAGTTGCAGCAGATGGAAGTTTCTTGATCTGTGCCAGGTATGGAGAAATTTGGGCAAAGGAATTGTGAGTTATGATATTTTTCGTAAGGAGAACAGTTACTTCCCCATTCAGAAACAGAATACAAGGGGGTGTTGATAAGGACTGAGCCTTTCCCAGAAGAAATTGAGCTTGGAAGCTGTAAACTGCAGGGTGTATTGGCCAATTTGTCTCTATTCAATGGTGCAAAAATCAACCAGCTATGATTTTAACTTATCTTTCATGTTCAGGTCCAAAGTGAACATGGCAGCACCTCCAGAAAAGTTCAATGTGGAAGAGCATAGGACCATAATCAAGTTCTTGTTTCTCCAAGGAAAAGGTGCAAAGCAGATCCATGATGAAATGTCACAAACTATGGGTGACAGTGGCCCTCCATATGCAACATTTAAATGTTGGGTTGTCAATTTTAAAACTAGCCATTTTGGTGTTGAAAGTGAGAAACCCAGTGCAAGTGGGGAGCCCTTTTCCTGTCTCTGTGCCAGCAAATGTGAAAGCCATTCATGACATGATCATGGAGGACCACTGAATATCAGCCAAAAGTATTGCTATGTATCTGGCAATATCCTGTGAGAAAGTTGGTGCCATTATCCACAATGACTTGGAAATGAGAAAGCTGGTAGCAAAGTGGATCCCCAAACTTTTGACAACTGAAGAAAAGAGGAAACGTATGGAGTCATCGGTGGCTGTTTTGGAACATTTTGCAAGAAATGAGTCAGATTTCCTGGGCAAAGTGGTAACTGGTGATGAGACAGGGATCTACTGTTATGATCCTGAGACAAAGGAACAGTCTAAGGAATGGAGGCACAGTGGTTCCCCCAGGCCAAAGAAGTTCTGAGTGCAAAGGTCAGTGCAGAAGCAAATGGCAACAGTTTTTTGGGGGGGATAAGAAGGGAGTTCTGCTGATGGACTACCTCCAACAAGGTTCAATCATCAATGCAAAATATTACTGTGCTTTATTGACAAAATTAAGGCAAAACATCAAGGAAAAACGTTGAGGAAAGGTCTCCAAAGGTGTCATCCTGTTGCATGACAACGCCTCATCACACACTGCAGGTGAAACAACGGCAAAACTGACGTCCTTAGGCTTTCAAGCGATGCCCCATCAACCCTATTCTCTTGACCTGGCTCCTTCTGACTATTATCTGTTCCCAAAACTCAAAAAACACTTAAAAGGACAACGGTTTGGGAGTGTTCTGGAAGCAACTAATGCTGCAAATGAGTGGTTACACCAGCAGTTGGAAGAATTTTATTTTCAGGGACTTAAGAAGCTGCAGGACAGATGTTGCAAGTGCATTGAATACCTGGGGGAATATGTAGAATAGTGTGATAGTTACAGATTCCTAGCTCAATTTTTTCTGGGAAAGGCTCAATACTTATCAGCACCCCCTTGTACTCCTAATGTCCCCAGATTCAAAACAGATCACTTAAACTGAAAAGACAAGTCTTGCTTATCTTGAAAGATACCGCCACATTTCTCAAAAACCTTTCTATAGAAAAATAACAAGGAAAGGTATTTCACATTTTAAGAGTACAAAACATCAAAAGTTTGAAGAAGTAGTTTTGCAAAATGCATCATAATTCATGTCAGAATGATTCCATAACAGGGACCACCACCTTCCCTATCTCATCTATTACTCTTTTCCCTTACTTTAATGTAATGCAGGAGTTACCTAATCTTTGGTCACATATGATTTTAAACACTTGGAATGATGAACTGTTTAAGTCAGTCCAGTTTCAGACTTTCAATTAAGTAATTAACAGCACTAAGCTTTTGTTTCACAACAAAAGGGCTTTCCCGAATGATTTGAAGCTTACGGTGTTTGACAGAATTCAAGATTAGAACTCTGTCCTCTTTATTAAAATAATAACACTTTGCTTTTGCATGTTTCCGTGGGCCTGAACATCACTCCCCAACTGCCTATGTCACTGAAACACCCATGCCCCCATCTTTACAAGAATGTATCACAACTACCACCTTAGGGAAGTCCACTTTAATTATTCTAGCTTGAAAAAAATAGAAGCCACCCTACAGCAGAGAACAAAAAAAAAAGACACTTTGGGATCAAAAAGGGCTGGACTAACTGGAATCATGTGTCATGCAGTCAGTAAAAATTACCTTGAATTCACCCATTTTATAAGCAGAGCAAATCCCACAATATATGACCATTTAGTCACACTCTCAGTGGCTGAGAAGCACAGCAAGATCTTCACTTCAGCAGATTATAATTTAGAAATCACTAGATAATGGAGAACTTTTACCTTATCCCATTCCAATTCTTTGCCTTCAGCCTTTTAGAAGGAAGAAGTGTGTGTGTGTGTGTGTGTGTGTGTGTGTGTTTTGTGTGTGTGTCTGTGTGTGTGTGTGTGTGTGTGTGTGTGTGTGTGTGTGTGGTGTCATCAAGTCAGAACCGACTTACAACAGCCTTAATAGGCTCCAGACACTAGGACAAGGAACAAGGGTTTCAAACCACAGGAAAAGAGATTCCTGACAGTCAGAGCTGGTCGACAGTGGAATATCCCTGCCTCGGAGTGTGGTGGAGTCTCCTTCTTTGGAGGTTTTCAAGCAGAGGCTGGATGGCCGTCTGTCGGGAGAACTTCGATGGAGTTCCTCATGGCAGGGAGTTGGACCCGATGGCCCTTGTGGTCTCTTCTAACTCTGTGATTCTATGATTCTAATAGGCCTTTCAAGGTAAGTGAGATCTTTAAGGGGTGATTTTACCAGTTCCACACATACACCCATGAGTTTCCATGGCCAAGTGGGAATTTAAACCCTTTTCTTCAGAGTCCAAGTCCATCACTCAATCTACTACACCACAATGTATGCCCAGTGCATTTGCCCTTGCAAATCTGGAACATGTGGAACATGTCCTGTTCAGAGGTAGTTTGTGTGCTTTACCATGCTGTGCATTTTATATGGGAACCCACAATTTACTCATTTCCCCAGTTTTAAATTATTATCCAGGTAGAGCTATTCTCTTCCTTTCCCTGGCTCCTCAGGGGAAACCACAACCAAAGTTACAAAAAACATTGTGCAGTGGTGTGTACAATGAGGAAACAGATGTGAAAATCACTACACCAACTAGATTAGGAATCTACACTTCATTGTAATTTGATTTTTAGTCTGTTTGGGTTTTAGTGTGCTTTGTTATATTTTAACATTGTGTAACTAATATGGACAACCTATGGTTGTAATAATAATGTTAAAACGAAAGTGCATTGTTGCAACAGGAAAAAAATGGCTCAAGGCACCTAGTGAGCTGCTTGCTGGCTACTGTGGTCTCCCATTCCCTCTAACAAAAATTTTATCCATCCTTTAAAGACCAATCTTCAGTCAGTGGCTTCTCACATCCAAACTTTCAAATCTGGCAGACTTGAAATAATTTAGAGGAACATGTTGTCATCCCAAATCCACTCTGATCAAAATAGAGATCTGAGTATCAACAGGTATGAGCTCATTGTTGAAGGTTCCTTTGTGTGCCTTACCATGGATTCCCCATATACGTTGAAGAGAGTTGGTGACAACACGCTGCCACAACAACATTATGGCAACATTGCACTGTCACAAGTGTCAAGACAATGATATTATTTTGATGGTTCCATGGGATTTCATTCTTGACAACCTATTTCCTTTTGCTTGAAATATCAAGCACCACTGGGTTTCAACAATGGTTGATAGAACTGGCTCAGTGATGTGCAATGGACAGAAGCTCACAATGTCATTTAAAGAGTCATCCTAAGGGGACGGATGAGCACTCTTGTATCAGAGTCTTTTATCTAGTCAAAGTCCTTGCACGAACAATGAGGGCTCATACGTAGGGGAGCTTCTGGTTCCCTTCCAGACCAGTTCTAGGGCTGGTCTACATGTTCCCTCATGCTGGGAGTATGCTTGGGGTCTGGGAGGTCCATGGATAGTACAGCTCAGGTCCTGACACCCCCCCCCCACTCCCTTGAGACACTTCCTAAGGTGCTTCATGCCTCACTTCTTTGTGATAAGTTTTTGAACTTTCTACAGGAAGCCACTGTGTAAATCTCTGTAGTATCCATGAAGTGCTTTCCTTTAGATGGGGAGAAAAAAGGTAAACCTTGATGAAAATGGGCACAGACCAGACATGGTGAGGGGGAAAAAGAAGGAAATCCATGGGAGCAGACTTTCATAACTTTGTGTATCACTGCTGTTTCTCACCCATTTTCATTTGGTCCTTTACTGTACCTTTTTCCATCATTTCCCACAGCTTATTAAAAGCCACTAACTTGGATGGCTTTAAAGGTAGATAAATTCATGGAGAACACAGCTATGAATCATAATGGCTAGATGCTCCAAGAGTCTAATTCTGAACATCAGTTGCATGAGAGTGGCAGTAAAAGAGGATTGCTGTTCCAGGACTTGAACTTCTGCTTCCCACAGACACCTCATTGGCCACTGTGGGATAACAGGAATCTCTGGACTGGATCAGGCTTTTACTCTTCTTTTGATTTTTGTCTTCTCTCTCTTTTATGTTGTAAGATCCTAATGGTTAGAGCTATGAAGTTCACTTCAAAGCAAGTGTCATTAAAGTAACTGGAGTTTATTTCCTTTTACACTGCAATTTCAAACATAGTTACTTCAAAGTAATTATCACTGAAATCAATGGGAACTCTTAGCCAATGTCTTCAAGGCCTGACTCTTTCTTTATTTTCATCAGAGTGTTGCACAATTCAAAATCATGGACACATCAAATATAGGCAAAATCAAAAACCCATTAAAATATCAAGATAATCAGACTATTTTTGATCAGAAGCAGGGAGAGCTTGAGATCTGTGCAGAAACTTTTCCTTCACTTCAGCTGTAGTCCTGGGATCAGCATCCATGAAATCGCTGGGTTTGGTGCCATTCCAGTGGAACAATTCTGGGAATGAAGGATTTGCCAGCTGTACACCATTGTCCAGAGGTGTATATGTACTTTGGACTGTATACACTTGACTTCAAGGAAGACATGAATGCTGTACTCGGCCAGGTTGTCAGCTGTTGTGGGCAGTGACTGTTGTGGATAAAACACAAGTCATCAACAAACTTACCATGTACTACATTACTTTTCTCTATACTCTATAGGCTAGCTCTACACTTTCAACACTGACTAGGTGAACCACTTAATTGAATAGAATCCAGTGATGGAGAGGATGCAATATTTTGTAAACTGAGCTGACATTTTGCAATTGGAGGGGAAGATACTTCCAATAAAACAGGATCCTGGCACTGGAAATCAATACAGGAAAAATGTGAGTAGCATAAAAGTTGTGCACTGCACAGAGGTTTATCTGATTTCTATTGAAAATAAAAGACAGATCATTACTCTGTGTATGAAGCTGTCATAAGGCAAGGTAAGTCAGTGTGTCAAGGAATTGTGTTGTTGTTATTGTTGTTGTTATAATCTGTTTTTACCTTTCATGGCATAGAAGTTTCCTCTCTCTAAATGCAGGGCATTTGAGGAACCTCTTTGGCTATGGTCATAATAACAGCAGAAATGTGCAAACTATTGCTAATGTTTTCTGAATTCAAATTTGGAGGATGAAATGGCTGAAATCCAGTAGTAAGAAGTCACAATCAGAGTAGGCCCATTAATCAGTGGGGATTTAGTGAGTCAACTCCTTAAGATTTATTGATTCAGTGGGGCTTCTCTAGTTTGATTCTGGAATGTTCTCCCTCAAGAAATTATGTTGCCCCCTCCCTTTTATTGTTCCACCAACAGCTGACTTTTCAGGCAGGCTTTAAATTTTTACCTCTAATTTTAATGTACAATTTTAATTGTCCCTGGGTGCTGTTTTTTTTTTCTTCAGATTTTCAGCTTATGTTTGTTTTTAAAGTTAATGCTTTTTATTACTTGAAACATTTTAATTATGATGATAGTTTAATTTGTCTTTTAATGTGCAATTTATTGTGCTTTTAATTTTCATTTACTTGTTTTAACTTAATGAGTTGCCTTGAGTCCTCTTATGGGGAGGAAGGTGGCTTGTAAATGAGACTAAACAAATGAATTAAATAGTTCTGATTCACTATTGGATTTCATCTACTGTTTATGAAGCTCAATTAAGGTCCAGCACACTTAATTTTGAAATACATCAGGAAGTCTAGATTTGAATTGGGGATGTATGAATGTTCCCTGAGAAATATCGCCAGTCTTTTTTTAAAAAAGCCTTAGTTTTTATCAAAATCCTGGAGATATTTGAGGAGGCGAAAACACCAGTTCTGTTATGGTTATGCTTATGGCAAAATACGGTAACAGCCATCAGTCTTGGGTCACTAGATGTTCTTAGATTGCATCTCCCAGAAATCCTGGCCAGCACAGCTAGTGGTGAAGATTTCTGGGAGTTTTAGTCCAAGAACATCTGGGAACCCAGTGTTGGGAACCACTCACTGTTCTGGAGTTTGAAGAGAATTTCCTCGAGGTTAAGAAATTGCACAAGCATTATTTTAATTTTTTAAAAAACATTTTCTGAGAATGTATTCGCGACGGGATCACTACACACAAAAGACCAGCTAATGACACCCATCAATCACAGTGACAGATAATCTGTTCTCCTCATCACAACAATACACCCACAACAAGACACACTAATCACCCATCTCCTGAATAGGACAAAAGCCTATCTCACAGCCATAAATACTCCACTCCCAAGCAAACTACACCAGAGCACAGACTGCAGTCCTCTGAAGATGCTGGCCACAGAGACTGGCAAAACGTTAGGAAGAACAACCTTCAGAACATGGCCAAAGAGCCCAAAAAACCCAGAACAACCATTTCCTGAAAACTCTGACTGACTTTCCACATCAGGCACAGCAGGAACGCCATGTAATTCTTAATACAACATACAATACATGCAATCAGCTGGTAGGAAGTTTCTAACAATACTTAAGTGCCATCAAGTAAACTCTGACTTATAGTGACCCTTTCTGGAGTTTTCTAAATAGAGAATGCTCAGAGGTGGTTCAACGTTCCCCTCTTCCAGTGGCATCCTGGGATAGTGCAGCTTGCCCAAGGCTTGTATCTTTATGGCAAATAGTGAGAAGAATTTTGAATCATGCCCATTCTACCCATCCCACACTTCAAGCCAGGTGTGAAAGAGAGGTAAAATTATTCTCACTATTTTTCAGGATAATGCAGACAACTATTGAAGTTGTATGTATACGATGGTTAGCAATCATTTCATAAAAACCATCACAGCTATATGAAATTTGAAATTGTTCTTTGCTTACCGATCAATCTCTTAGCTACTGTCCTAAATTAGCCCTTAAGAAATTTGAAGCAAAAGATCACTATTTTTAAAAAAAAGAAAGAAAGAAAAATGGCAAAACACAGATAGAAGGAAAGGAAAGAGGAAAGTTTTATTGATTATTATTATTATTATTATTATTATTATTATTATTATTATTATTATTATTATTATTATTATTATTATTATTATTATTATTATTATTATTATTATTATTATTATTATTATTATTATTATTATTATTTTAAAACATAAAATGAAAATAACTAGGCCTTATATCATGTTAGTAAACAGTTCAAAAGACTCAACAGAATTCAGTTCTTCTCCAGGATGTTCTCTTTGCTGTATGTTAATATCACTGATACAATATGCCTGGCATTTGTGAACAGATTCTGGTCATCCTGCAATCCCTTCAAAGCTCATCTTTGATGTGTCAGAACTGGCTAAGGTAAAAGAATCTGACAGAACTGGATGAGTTTCACTTGCACACAATATACATAAAGTAAAATCTCCAGGTAGCATTACAAGGACATACCAAGTCTGCTAGAAGGAAATTATTTTGCAGGCAATAAATAAATAAACATTACATTCTGTTTTCTTTGGCCTTAGATTTGGAATGCCACACATTCTCTCAATGATGTTTGAAAGAAATTGAATCTCAGCAGGCTTGCCTTGTTCTCCCCCCAAAGAAGAGCATAGATGATTTGCAGTGTCATGCTGTTTACTTAACTGGTCAAGAACAGAACCGTCTGCCTTCATTAACCTCCTTATTCCCACTCTCCTCCTCTTCTACTAGCCTTATATTCTGATGTAAAGTTTTAGCCAGCTTCAAAAGAGAGTTGGATAAATAGGATGGGACATAAATTCTTACTAGCCCGGATGGCTATGTTTCACTTCCATATCAGAGACCATACACTCTGTTTAAAAGTTGCTGTAAAATTCAAAATGGATGACACGGTTCCCCTCATGTCCTGCTGATGGGCTTCCTACAGATAACCACTTGACCATTGTGTGAACAGAATGTGGGACTAGAGAGGCCCATGGTCAAATTCTGTTATTAAGGCAGTGTGTGATGCTCATATGCACCACACCCTGCCATAATAACAGAATTGGACTCAAGGGCCTCTCTAGTGAGGAGAGTCCCATAGCCCTGTCCCCTACATCAGAGGTCCCCAACCCCCGGTCCGCGGCCTGGTGCCAGTCCATGGCCTGAGCCAGACTGGCCACCGAGACAGCACCCCCGCCACACACACTCACCTCCGCACAGCCCATTTGTGGCTGCGTGTGTGCTCCAGCACACCCGTGTGAGCGCCGCACCACCATTCGCACATGCGCATGAGCCTGGGGGTGCCCTGCCTTCCCCAGCCAGTCCGTGGACCAAAAAAGGTTGGGGACCACTGCCTGACATCATCATGTTGAATGCAGAAATGGGACTGTGTAAAGAAGGGGAGCTAGTTGTATGTACTGTATGTGAGTCAAGAAACCCATCTCAAATCTGAGTTTTAGCTCATCTAGAGAAGTTGTGCAGGTAGAACAGCCTCCCCCACTTCAGACTATCATGTTGTGTTGCAATCCAGTGAGGGAGGAAGGATACAGCTAGCCCACTCCCGGCAAATGTGTGAGCTCCATATCACAGTTTAAAGGTTGAATAGAGGTGCTGGTCTTTTTTGGCATGGCTACAACCCTATACACACTTGCCCACGAAACTCAGTGGCTTGCTGCAGATATTTAAGGAAGAGGAAACACCGATTTGGTTATGGTTATCCCTGTGACAAACTTTGGAGACAGCTTTCTAGAGAGGGAGATAATTCCTTAGAAGCTAAGAAATTTCACAGGCATTATTTTGACCTCAAGGGGGAGAGAGAGACAAGAGGAGGAGATCAGGCAGAGAACGGGGAGACCATGATAGGTAAGGAGAGGGAGAATTGGGAGGAGGAAGATAGTGTGGAAATTGAAACCAGAAGAATGGGGATTATGCTGAAGGAAAGCTGATTAATGGTACAGAGGCTTGGAGTGTGATTCTGGATCATCAAAAAGGGTCCATAGTCCCAGACCACTCCAATCTTGGCCACATACCTCCTCTGGATGAGCCCTAAGTTAGATCATTTTCAAAGTACAATTACCTTACTATATAAGCAGTTTACTTGCCTTTATATATATGTTTTGTACTAATGAAAAATCCTAGTAAAACAGGGGAGAACAGCTGGATCTTACTTGCTTGATTGTTTATTTACTTGCTGGTCAAGAAAAGCTGTCACTCAGTTCTAAAAGGGAATTTGTTGTCTAGTACTGTGGAAGTCTTGTATCAAAGTTACCCATCCCAAACAAAAGCTGCAATTTCACACACATTTCACCTTAACTTGCATGTAAGACCTGTTGAATTCAATGGGACTTATCTCAAAGTAGAAAGCTATAGGATTGTACTGTAAATTATATAACCCCCTTGACATTTTAAAAGGGAGCCTCCCTTAGTCGGAAGCCCTTCAAATATCCTGGACGTCAGCCCAGTTGTGAAAAACCTTTCCAGGACATATACCCATCGGGAATCTTGAATATATCAATTTATCCAAACCCATCAGGCCACAGTCTGCTCATGGTGACTCCATGGTGAGCTCAGACCTCTGTCAAATAAGTCAGAGAGCCAGGACAAATGCATCTTCCTTCCTCCCAATTTCTGAGTTAGCCCTTCAAATGGAGAGTGTAGGAAAATCCTGTTCAGGCATATGCTTTATCTCTACTAAAATGTTCAGCTCCATCTCTCTCATTTCGGGCTCTACTTAGAAATCTCCTTCTGTCCTTGGATCCAGTTTGTGTTAAGTCAGGATGAATTCACACATGCATTCACACATGATGACCGTTTCCTAGATGGCACAAACTGATTTGAATGAAAAGGATTGCACTGGAGGTAACTGAAATGTTGGAATATCCCAGCTGTGGATTCACACCTATTTACACACAGAAAACACCCTTTTGTTAGACTCTTTGAATACACATGACTGAACCATACTTAACAGAAAGATTAATGAAGACAGGCAAGGAAAATCTATGCTTCCTATACTACAAAAGAAGATTGACTAATGATTGTCAAGGAATTGATTCTGACCATATTTTTAAGCACAGTTGTTCGTTAGTTACATACTTCTCCAAATGTACAGCTATCCAAGCTATCTATGAGCTTGCCCAGGCATTAAGATCATCAGGGGAGGCCTTTTTCTTGGTCCCACTACCCTCACAGGTATGCTTGGTGGAGGCACAGGAGAGGGCCTTCTCTGTTGCTGCTCCCAGACTCTGGAACTCCCTCCCATGGGAAGCTAGTCTGACCCCCATCTTTGCTGTCCTTCCACAGGCAGGCAAAGAGCTTTCTCTTCAGGCAGGATTTCCCTTAATAACTGGTGGCCGGAGAGGGGTTTTTACATGAATGATTGTGCTCTGCTGTTTTAAATGTGCTTTAATATTTATCTTAGTTTACTATTTTAATATAATATTAGTTCTGACCCAACTCCGTGAGGCAGTGGAAGACAGGAGGGCCCAGCGTGCTCTGGTCCATGGGGTCACGAAGAGTCGGACACAACTTAATGACTAAACAAAAGTTTAATTCTTTTTTTAATATTTGTGTACTTTTTGTTTTTAGCTTTTAAATACTATTTTTAATGATGTAAGCCACCTTGGGTCCTTTAAAAAGAGAAAGGTGGGATAAAAATGTTTTAAATAAAGAAGAAACACACCAATACGCAGCTAAAATGTGTATTTTAGTTTAGAATGTGTTCAGAATACAATCAGATACAATGTATACAACAATGTGTGTTTTAAACTACAACAGCCAGAATCCTGTTAGGGATTTATGAATGAATAAATTAAATATTGTAAGTTACTGCAACAAGTTACTGCTAACTTCCAAGGTGCCAGTGGCATTAACAGATGTGTTTCCATTGTGCAACTGGGTGCAATTTACACATACACAAATCATTGACAGGATTCTGGGCAGTGTGTATAAAATGTATATTTTGTGAGGAAATACAGTATATTAAAATAATACAAATTTTCATGCAATAACAAAAAAGTATTTATTAATGTAGAATTGGGAGAGAATATAGTCACAAATGAACATACTGTACATGAAACTGACTGATCCACATGCCCACTATGTTAGGGGGATTTTCAACACTACATTGGCAACTAGCCCTTTACATGTATGTATGCTCTTCTCCATAATCATCCCTGCTGCCCTATATGGTTGTATTGTGCACACTGATGTCCTCCTTTTGGAGAAACGTCTGTCCATGCCCTGGGTGGGCAAATGGAGCAGCCCTTTGCCTATGGTGGGTTTGTGGAACAGAGTTCCAATTGCAAAGCTTTTCCTTCACCATTTTGCTTCTGTTCATTTTTAGTAGGTTAGATAGCTTTAAAAAAATAAATGCCAAGGGAAGAATGGTTTGCGTTATTCTTATACCTGTCCAGTGCATGCCAGAGAATATTTTCTGAAGCTATATTTATCATCAGGGTTTTAGCTCTCTGTCAGCACCTTACATAATTTGTTTTTAACGCTTATCCTTAATTCAAGGACAGGGCCAGAACATATGTTCCTATCATGCTTCCTCCCTATAGGTGCCCTCTGTGTTCAATCTTCATGGAGATTAATTTAGCAGGCACATAGTAATCGTCTCCCAAAATATTATCTGGGATTAGCTCAGATTGTAATAATAAATTACCTTGGTCTTGGACTAAATCAGAAGATTTCACTAACTCGGGCTCTCTACCCTTTTTGTATATAAAGTAGAATGCAGAACAGTGTTGAAGAGAAGCATGGAATTTATTTACCAATAAACAGACCAACAGATAATTATTTTTGTGTGTCATTTCACTAGCTCTCAGACTCAGGCTCTATTCCCTTTTATGTGTGGAAGTTCTCATCACAAAGAACTGTTTTCAGGAACAACTTCACCTTGAGGTTTGGCCATTAACATATTGTAGGGCTAAAGCACCCATTATCCCTGACCATTAGCCACTTTACATAAAGCTGATGGGAAGCAGAATCTAACAACACAAGGAAGGCCATAAACTTGCCTTTGGTAGAAGCATTCTCTCACACACATGAGGAACCTAGGGTGTACAGTAGTAATTTGGAATCTGCAATTCAGATTGTAGATGATGGTGGTCCCTGTATGTGGTTTACAACCAGAGGAGAGGGTGCTTGCTTCACAAGGGGAGAGCCTTAATCACTTTTGGAGAGATGTCCTAACTGGTTTCCTGAATAAGTCTCCATTCTTCATCAGCTGATTTCATAACCAATGTGCTCATTTTCATCTGACTATGATGACACGGCTAGCCCACTTGAGTAAAGTGCAGTATAGCTCACAGTAGCACTCGTGTATTGCTTGGGTAGAGGACAAGACAGAGTCCCCACCATTCTGCATGACTGACCCGGCCACATCTCATGACAGGAAGCATTTTCCACTGTACCTGAAGCCAGCACTCTAGCTTACAGGGCAAATGACACTCTGGCTGGGGAACAAACAGCAGACAGTGTGTGGAATGCGCATCTCTGTCTTTCAATGGCTTGCCACAACCATGTGCCACCAGAGACAACGGCCACACTGTCTAATGTGAGGGCTGGCCTAGCAGGAGAGATTTTTTTAGTTTTTTACCATACAATCTTTTACCAGGTAGGAAGGTCTGAAGTGGATAAGAACAGCATGGCTTAGTCATTCACAAGGGTTATTTGAAGAACAGTAACATCATGTCAGCTATGGAGACAGAGAGCAAAAAAAAAAAAAAAGAGAGAGAGAGAGAGAGAGAGAGAGAGAGAGAGAGAGTCTTACCAGGGATCCACAGCACCTTCTCTGCACTATGTTGCACATTTATGGCAACCGCAGTATTGTAAGTGCAACACAAAGCAGAAAATAGTATTATTATTAAACATGGTAAGTTTCACTCATGATTGTGAAGAGCTAGCAGCTTCTAGCTTTTTTTATTTGCATGGTTATATAACATGCAACATTAAAATGTCAAAGGATATAAAGCAAAGAGTGCTGCTTATATAACACCTCATAATGCTTAAAGGTCTCTTTGAGTGGTTTACAATTTAATTATGCAGGCTACACATTACCCCTCCCCTCACTGAGCTAGGTCCTAAGTTTATCAACCTCAGAAGGATGGAAGGCTGAGTTGAGCCAGCTACCGAACACCAGGATTTCACTCAGGCCATGAACAGAGTCTTCACTGCAGTATTGCAGTTTAACCACTGCACAACAAGGCTCTTTATAGAAATAACATGCAAAATAAAAGAACCAATAAGTACATGAGATAGATAGATAGATAGATAGATAGATAGATAGATAGATAGATAGATAGATAGATAGATAGATAGATAGATAGATAGATAGATAGATAGATAGATAGATAGATAGATAGATAGATAGATAGATAGATAGATAGATAGATAGATAGATAGATAGATAGATAGATAGAAAGAAAGAAAGAAAGAAAGAAAGAAAAAGAAAGAAAATGAATTGAAACCAAGTTGCAAAACTATTTTAAAAGCATTTAAAAATATCTAAATTTTCATAAATACAGCATTTCCTAGATTCCCCCACCTATTGCTTGAAAGCTCTCCTGACAAATCTGATCTAAAACAGGCATTTTCAACCTTTTTTGGAGTGGTACCGGCCTTTTTGGGAGCTCTTCTCAGGTTTCAGGGGGCCCTGTCAACTAGTCTGGGGTTCCAAGGACCCCTGTTAAATAGCTATACCCTCACATATTTCAGTCTGTGTCCCCTTCAAATGTGACAGGGCCACCCAGGGGATCATACATCCTCCTTTGAGAATAGCTCAAAAGTCCATTTTTTGTACTTTAAAGTAATTGTACAATCCAAAGCTCGAATTATTAAAGCACCTAACAAACCCTTGCTTTTTTTCTCTCTCCCAGCTTACTGGATGTATATGGATGCCTAGTGAGCATGCTCAGAAATTTCAAGGATTGTTTTACTCTTAATAGGAAGGGAAATCATTACAACATCCTGTTCTACCACCTCATCATAGATTGGAGGTGAACCTGAGCTTCTGAGGGTTCTGCCAATAACTGGAAGTTTGGACAAGCTCTACCAAGTAGATAAGGCATCAAGTACAACCCCAGTGGCAGACTATATGCCTGCCATTCAAGGACCAGCTTTGCCACCAGGTGATAAACTGGCCACAGCAGTTATGAGCACAATGATGATATGGAAGACTTCTGATCAACATCATTGGACAGACTACCTGCAGCAATAAACATATGGAACTTCTTCAAGATTTTAATAGATGCAGAGAAAACTGGATGGGCTTTTTGAGACACATAGAGAAGTGTCAACCCCAATAAGTGACTACAGATAGATCTAAGAGGATGCTGGAAACTACTATCCTAAATTTATGTCCCCAAAGATGTTTTCCTTACATAAATGTTATCTTTTGTGTACATATTGAAAGGTCTCCTGCTTTCTGATTTACATGACTGAAAGTGTACCTTGCATCTCATCTTGGCTGAGATCATCTCTTGTCGGCTTAATAGAGAATTTCAAAGACATTGTGTGATTTCTTTCTTGTTATAGCTCCCGCCTAATGTCCTTGTTCTGCAGGGGCTTTCATTAGTGTACACCCTGATCTTGTCCTCCAGACTCTCATTGCTTTAGACAGGCGTGGATTTAATTGAAAGAATACCAAGCTTTGACAGTGGCTCAGGTGTGAAGACCATCTCCCTTAGCAGATTAAATGCAGACGAATGTCAGAAAGTTTTTTAATAGTATTATTATGCTCATTCTTAGGAAAGATTTAATACCACTAATTAATTGTCATTCCAAACTGGTTACATTCTAGAAAGTTCATCAAAGTTCATCAGACACACAGTCCTGGGGAAAAAAGGATAGATAACCCTAATTTTCAGTATGCTAGTTAAATGATTGACGCATATGTGGAAGATCATGTTCTATTAAATTCTATTGTAAAGGTGAATCTTACAGAGGTAGCAGGAAAGGCTTGGCTCAAGCACTGGAGGGCAGCTTGATAATGGGAGCACCACCTTCAACTAAGAAGGCAAGAAAAAGTGGTTAACTAGAACCCATGTGAGGAAATCATTGCTGTGTCCGGTAGCTTGAACCTTGGCATTTACTGGGATCTGCAAGGACAGTCAGCCTTATTTGGTTCCAACAGGCCCATGTATAGGAAGAGGACTGGTCAGAAAAATAAGTGGAAACAGTTTAACAGTACTGTGTGGGTTGCTCAAGGCCACACAGGCTAGCTTACTGTGGCCTAAATTTATTTATTTATTTATTTATTAGATTTTTATCCCACCCTTCTAGACTATGTTTACTCAGGGCGGCTCACAATAAAATTATTCCTAAAACAATTATAACCATGGATTAAACCGACAATGTTAGTATTGATCAAGATGAAAAATAGAACAAAAGACTAAGTAAAAGTAAGAGTCAAGTAGTGACGGGAGGGAAGGCCTGCCTAAAGAGCCAAGTCTTTAATTGGCTCTTAAAAACACCCAGCGAGGGTGCCAGGCAGATCTCTGATGGCAAGCTGTTCCAAAGCCGAGGGGCCACTGCCGAGAAGGCCCAGCTTCTTGTTCTTTCTTTCTGGGCCTCTCTCGGTGTTAGGCCCCTCAGCCTAATTACTTTTAGGCTCTCTCGGTGTTAGGCCCCTCAGCCAATTACTTTTAGAGTAGACCCACTGAATCAACTGCTGAATAGAAAGTCATCATTTCTGTAAATACCAGTGTGTCTGTTCTAGTTGGGATTAGCAATTTGATTTGGACCTATCATTTTTATTTTTATTGTCAGGGTGTTCGTAGGTGTCATTTTGTGCTTCAGGCTGTCTTTGGTCCTTAATATCTCAGAAAAAGACATGTCTGTGTTGGAGACTGCCTCTGAATCCTTCCCTTTGATCTCAGCATTGTCCCACTATCCCTGAGGTGTGGGGAGCCTCTCTAGTTATTCACTGATTAACTGGTTATGGAATCTGCACACTCCTCTGCCTGGGAACATATTCAGCTCTTATTTCTTGAGGTGTTTCGGGACTGACCATTGACAGAAGTGCTGAGGCATAGCTCTAGAAAGACCTGGCAACAGTTACATCTGGGGTGGGAAGAGGATTGGGCAGTGAAGTTGGTTAGAAATGATAAGAAGAGGAAAGGGAGGTGGGTGAGCGATCGCTCTTTCTCCTATCTCCTGGATAGACAGACTATATACAATGACAGCTGTTGGTTTTCTTCTACGGACCCATCAATTCACCTGGGAGGTCAGAGACTTGTGCTGGTCTGCATTTCTAAGTACAGTGACCTAGTTTGCACTTTCTAGAGCAATATGCTGATCAGAACACAGTTATGCTTTCAGTTGCCACCTCCCCCAAATTATACAGTGTAATCCTCCGCTCTCTAGCTCAAGTCTAATATCCCACTGAGGATGCAGTGCTGGCACAACAAAACCTCCTTCCCGTCACCTCCCCTTCCCACACAGCCCTTGGACTCTTCCCCAAATGGAACCCAGAGGGGTTTTTGGTACCCTGGAGCAGGGTTTTATGGAAGGAGGTACTCAGGGATTGCCGTGGGAAAATACGTTTGTCCCATCTCAGTACCATTGAATTCTGCTATTCTGTCAGTGGACATCTAGCACTGGAATCGCCTGAAAAATTGCATGCCAAAGTACCTGCATATTACAGAATGTTTTGCAGAGAAATATTCATATTGGGGAAAGATATGTCCAAAAAAGGGGCAAGTTGGGGTGTGTTGTATTTTAAATAATTGCATGCTTTCATACTTTTTTAATTTTAGAAATCCCAGAAATTTATTGAATGGACTTGTGGTTCAATACATGTGAAATTGAAACAGAATGGATATTGTATAGACTGAAGCCCCATTCAGGCATCCAATAAAAGGGCTAACCTTAGCCTGTAAGCAAAAGGAACAAGCTAGTTCCCCTTCCCTCTATCCTGGCTCTCCGGTGTGGAAAGCTAAACCTTAAGAGGAGAGGAGCATCCATGCATGAGGTATCTCCATGCAATCAAGCACACTGCTTTTTCAGATGTTTTGATCATCTGGCGAGCCCTCGTGAACACAGACTACTCTCCTCATTAAGATCTCCATATGAGAAAGCTAGATGGAGGTGAGCAGGGCTGCTCTGCCTCCTCTGCTCACAGGTTAAGAGTAAATACTTTATTGAATAAGGGTTGAGTTTTATATCTCTACGACTCCCAAACCATCTATTACAAAGGAGTCAGAAAGAAGGTCCAAGATCACCTTTCTTAATAGTCTCTGAATACTTGAGCAGTTCCTTTCTTTACCTTTTCCTTTTCCTTTGGTGCAAGGTGGTATATGAGTTGAGGACTGGAACTGGGAAGTATTTTAAGAACAGTCAAGAGCGAGAAATGGAATCCTCAACAAGCACCGTTTGCAATGTGTGGGTAGCAGGATACAATGAATGGGGGTGTGGAGAAGCTTCATTTAACAGATACAAATCAAACTATTTAAAAAGAAATTCTTCAGGAAAGAAAGAGAATGGATTCTGAGGTTTGTTAAATAATTCCTGCAGGTTAGAGGGAAATACAGATCATGTGTCCTCACAGTAAGAACACTGTTGCATTCTTACAGTTTTGGCCAGAATCGAATTGAAGAATTTAAGTCCATCAGTGTAAATTTCAGCAGTGAATTAATGCTAGTTAGGAAGCTGGTGTTTTTGTTTTTTTGTTTGTTTGTTTGTTTTTGTCACAGACCAAATCACACAACTGGTGGTTGATAGCAAACATTAACTTTCTCCTATAGCAGCAGTTCACTGCTGGGACTTTACATTGATGGACTTACTCCAACGGCATAAGTAATTAGATTCAGGCTTTTGTGTATTTGTTATAATCAGTGCATTCTGGAACCTAGTTCCCCATTATTATTATTCTTTTTTACAGCGAGGTATAGAAAATTTTGTATTGGGGATGTTGAACACATTGTTCTTTATAAGATTAAGCAGTACATAGGGGGCTTTATAGAAAGTGGTCTATAGTGGTCTTAATATTAAAACAGTGACAAAGATTTATATAACAGTTTCTTTTGATATCATTAGGAATGGACAAGAATTACATTTTCATTTATTTTTTCCTAATGTTGTTAAAGAACATAAAATGCATTAAAAGGCAAAACTAACAAATTACAAAAATTAATATATACATACACAAAACAAATTAAACTATTCAATTACACATCAGTGCCCCCCCCCCATTTTTATTTTTGAAATACCAAACTCAGATATTTCTTCACAGTCATAAAGGAAAGAGCTTGAGTAAAAATTGAATGTAAAAGAAAATGAAAGGGACAGATTAATTCAGCAAGACTCAGGGTTATATGTGCTCAATTGGGCTATGAACCAGATTGAACCAGGTTGACAGATGGCATGGAGGATCCGCTTTGGTTCGACCCCAACAACCACACATTTCTGAAACTGAACCAAAATGGAGGCACCCTATCTGCACTTAAAAAAAAAAGTAGCCCCTGCCAGGGAAACAACAAGGTATGAGACGAAGTGGCTCGCAATTGCCAGGGCGTCGTGTGGGCACCAGAAACAAAATAGTCCCACTCCAAAGGGCATTGTTAACGTGATTAGGAGCAGTTCCAGAGAGTAGCACTGGGTGATAGTGATTCAGAATACTGGCAGCTATGCTGTGAGGAGTCAGAGTATAATATTGTCCCCACTACTATTTCACATCTGTATGAAGCTGCTGGGAACAGTCCTTAGAGGATTTGAGGTGAGGGGTCATTAATATGCCAATGACACACCATTGTGTTCTCATATAATTACTGAATCAGGAGAGGCTTGAATATTCTGACCCAGTGTCTGGATGTAATTAAATAAGGCCAAACATACTGAGACAGGATTAGGAATGGAAATAATACTTTTCTAGACCCTATGTTCTTTTCAGTATTGATGGTTTCAATTCAATGAGAAAGAACAAGGTGGAATTTTCAAGCATCACCAGTTTCCTTGCTTTTGCTTCCAACGAAAAGTGGGATACAGAGCTTTTTCTCTCTACACATACTAAGAGTCCAAGTGGCTTGCACAAGAAGCCACCCGTCAGAATGAACGCATACATCATTTGGGGGGTGTACCTGGATTTGTCACTGTCATTTGATGCCCAAGTAATCCCAGTGGAGAGAAGAATCTATGACCATTTTCAGGTGGTATGTCAGCTCTTTCATTTCTGAAACAGGGTAACTTGCCAAATTCTTGATTAGACTACTACAATGTGACTTATGTTGGGCTACCCTTGTATTTGATCTGGGAGCTGCTCCTTGAACAAAATGTGGTGCTGAATACGATGGTAATATTACCCTGGTGCTGAACCAGTGCGCATTACACCAGAAGCAAATCTAACCCCACCCCTACATGTTATAGCCATTCAGGTTTCTGCATAAATAGGACTTGTGGAGCTTTGGATTTCTGAATCATGATTCAGATTCAGGGTCTGGATCGAATCAGAGAAGATCCAGATCACTCTGAACTGAACTGAAGCTCCATCTGAACAATTGGAATGTCATTTATTTCCCTGACTTGAGTATCATAGATTTACTTTCAAAAGTTACTTTTAAATGATATTTCCAATCATTTTGTAATGTTTTATTTTCTTATGAATTGTAAGTTGCAAAGAGACATTGGGGTTTATTTTATATTGCTTTAGTCTTTTCTATATTTGCAAATATTTCCAAGGTGCAATATAAGAATTGTTCACTAGAAAGAAACTGGGGAATATTTCCTTGTACTTTTCTAGCCTGCTGGTGATGAAAATACAGTGCTTTAGTAATGTGCATTGCACCCAATTCCATGTACAATCAGAGCAATAACAAAAATAACAGGCAGCCCCGGCTGCCAAGAATGAGTAATGCATGACTTGCTTTGAAAATGAAAATCTCCTCGCTCTGTATAAAACTACATCCCAGTCTCCCAGTATAGTAGAAGAGGCATGGCACCTCTGTCCTATTATCTCTGCTGGCTACCCACTTCCTCTCTGCTAGCAGGCAGAATTATATTTATATCACATAAAAGGTGATAGAGGAGGCAGAGGGCCAGACTGAGGGTGGCTGAATGAGCCACAGCTGCTTTGCCATGAGCTCCAGTAAAACATCTCAATGATGATGTCTGGTTGGCCAGATGGAGCCCTACAGTGACTTGTTTCCTCTAAAGTAGATTGTTAAACACTGCCCAATTGAAACTTCCTCACTCCCAAATCTGAAGTGGCCAGATCTGACCAGGTGCTAAAGGATGAGTTTCAGGCTACATCCCACACTTTCTCCAGTGACCTTGAAAATAAAAGAAATGATGCCATGCTGAAATTTGCTGATGACACCATCAGCAAAAACCCCAGATCTTCTTAATGCTGATAGAGACAGAGGATACATTTAAGAGAAACAGGGTGACCTCTTGAACTTCCATAATTGAAAGAAAGGAAACACAACGGTACAAAGAGGTATGGTCAGATCCTGAGGAACAAATCAGCAAAGCTGGCTTGAGGAGTTATCATCTGTAAATGAGATCAGAGCAGAGATAGCTGGACAGTTTTGTTGATCCTGAAATAACCAGTATGATAAAGCTATCCAAAGAAAGTCCTTTCCTAATTGGAACACCCTGGTGATGCTGTTCTGCTGAAGCGGCAATGGCTGCTGATTAAAGGACAGTTACTCTTGCTTAGGAGTGTCGGTCACACCTCTCTGACAGTAAAGAATGAGAGACAAGTGTCATTCCTGGGAGAATGTGTGGACAGCTTGAGGTTGGACAAAAAAGGGTTGATTGTCTATCTGTGATGGAGGGAGGGAGGGAGAATGTGCACTTGTGTGCATGTGGAGTTGCTTAAAAGAAACACACTTATGGGGGCTGCATGAAAGACTGGTATTACTTCTTGGGTATCCCGCCTGCTCCTCTTTGCTTAACGAGCATCTCTGCGGATAAATATTTGAAAAATGCCATATGTCTTAGTACTATTTCTCCACAAGGTAGCTAAGTTGGTAAAAACTGTTCTGTGGTTTCACAAGCAATCCGATAACATAGAAAGGGAGATTTTCACCCATGGGTTAGGTGCTATCAAAGTAGTCAAAATACCATTAGGAATTTTTTAAAGCATAGAATGAATAATTCTGTATTGTCCTAGCTTTAGGGTAATCAAGTTTAATCTTTTTTATATCAATATTTTGCTTGTCGTCAAAACTGTGCATTTTTACTACTTTGTTATTTATGTATTTCTTTATTATTACTTAGAAAAGCTGCAAAGGGTAATCTGTATACATTTTTCTCTTAGAATAGAGTACATTGCTGTATTACTTCAGATGTTGTTGGACTGCAATGTCCATAATCACTCACCATTGGCTCTACAGTCTAGGGCTGCTTGATATTGCATGTCTGTATGTTTTTATCCTTGTGTATTGTGTTCAGTCTGAATAGCATCTTAAAAGGCTCAGACCACATCAAGGTCTGGTCATATTGTGAAGTTCCACAATATGCTTACTGCCCTCAGTGACTCACTGGAATTAGATGTTGATTTAGTGTCTGCATTAGACACATGGGTAGCTGCTGTGGAGAAAGTCCAGCCTACCTCTATAGAGTCACTATGTAGTAATGATGTCAATATAAAGCAGAGGCTGGAAATGTTACTTCTTTGGATTACATCTTCCAGAATCCCCCAGCCCACCAGTAAAACCATGCTGGCTAATGGATTCTTGGTGTTATTGTCCCTACTTGGAAATGAGCAAATTGTAAACTGAATACTGAATGTAATCCAGTTGTGTTTGGCATTTAATGCTAATATCAGTGCCTTGAAATGCCTAAAACCAAAGTTATTAAAATAGCAAATGTTCCCTTGAAAACTAAATATGTAGACAAGTTACCACATTTTTCACTCCATAAGACACAGGTTTTTCCCCCCAAAAAAGTGGGGGGAAAGTATGTGCATCTCGTGGAGCGAATACTGTAAAAAAAGGGTTCAGCCGCCACCACCCAGAAGCCTCCCACCTCCATGCTAGGAGGCCTCTGAACCAGCTCGCCGTGGCAGCCGCATTGGACCTCACCACTCTGCCATCTGCACTGCTGACTTTCCAGGATCTGCCTTCTGGAGCCCGCCTGGAAAACCAGCAGGGCCAACAGGCCTATGGCAGCAAATTTAAACAGCAGAGGGCAGTGAAAACAGCCAAGGACTGAAGGGGAAAGAGTGATTCTAGAAAGACCAGGAGAAACCACAAACACAGTCCCCCCACTACCACAAATTATGCAGTTGATTTTCCCACATTTGGGGAAATCACAGGGATCAGCACACCCAAGGTGCAATGGATGAGCCTCACGCTGGGAAAACCACTTTCATGATCATGGTATCTCCCCTGCCAGGTAAGTATGAGTTGGAGTGGCCCCTGCACCTCCTGCCCCCTTCTGTGTCCTGCCCCCCAAGGCATGGTGACCCCCCGGCTCCACCTCCCACTCAGAACAGGGCTGCACAGCCCCAGTCCTGCCAGAGGTGAAGAGAGCTCCTCAGTGTTTTGGGGTGCCCCACAATCCTCCAGTGCACAGATATTAACATGCCTAATGTGCAGGGAAGGCAGGAAAAGCAGGAAATTCAAACTTTCAGTTAGCAAAGAGGCTGCTTATCTGCTTCCTCACTAGTCCAAGTGGTTAGAGAGTTGGGAGAGAGACCTGGAACTGCCTGGGACTGCCTGGTAGTATCATTTTAAAATGTAAAATTTAGTTTAAAAGCTGCTTGTTTGGGGTTAAACTGTGCTTGGGTGAAAAGGTGCTCCGTTTGAGTTGAAACCTGCTTGTGTAGAAACATGCATACTTGCTTTAAAAGCTGCATGGGAAGCCTTTCAGACCAGCACCAATCAGTTGTTAGGTGGGGAGAGGGAGGGGGAAAGAGTGGAGAAGAGCACAAAATGGCTGCCATTCATGAGTGCTACAGTTTTCAAAACTTCAGAATACATGCTCTCAGTCTCTGGCCTTGGCTGTTTTGCTGGATGTTCCAGTGTACATGCTCGGAGAGCACCATGGCTGTTTAGTACTAGGCAGGGATTTCAAGCAGAGAGGAACCAAAAGAAAGGCAGATGAGTATGGGAAGATGGTTTAACCTTAACCTGCTGGCTGCCAGCTTTTGGCTGTTTGGTGCTCTTTTTTGGCTGTTCGGGGGAGGGGCTACCAAGGCACTATGAGGAACCAGGCTCAGTCTACAGTACCTGATAAGTGAGTTTATTTTAATTTTTTTTAAGTTTCTGATCTTTTTTCCCCATAGGAATGCATTAATTAATTTTCAATGCATTCCTATGGGAAATTTGGATTCAACTTAAAAACTTTCAACTAGTTCTGGGCATCTAATAGAGAATGTATTTCCAAAGGGTGTTGCAGCAAGGAAACTAACTGTGCTTTATGAGCCAGAACACAAACTTAGCTGCTGATCACAAATTAACCCTGCATACATGGGAAAGCAAAATTCAGTCTTACTTTTAGTTGTTTCCAAGTCCTTATGGTTGTGGTATCTCTTTGATGTATCTAAATCAGAACAAGGCCAGAAAGTCTTAGAGACAGGGCATATTTGGTTAGTGTTTTTGGAACAGAGTTCTTGCCTGTAGCACATACTACATTTGCTGATACAGTAGTTTGAAAATTAAGAAAGTCAAAATTCTTCGTGACTTCTAACTGGATTACCTGCTTCCTGATTTCAGCTATTATAGTTTGTATTTAGGTTTTTTGGCTCGCCAAAAACATTGTTCCTGGCTTTGTGTGGCCTAACCTGTTGTGCCTTGCATGCTATAAATGTTCAATTATGTCAGAAAATCGAAATTTGGTCTTATGCTGAGCATGTGCTACTGCTGATGAATGAGATCAGGTTAAGCTTTGTGTTGCTGTTCTTTTGCATAACCCAAAGTAAATAAGGTAAATTAGCTGTTAGTTTAATTCCACTATTTATCCTCCACACAACTAAAAGGGACCTCTCAATGCAGTGCCAAATCAGACAAACCATTTCTAATTTAATATAGGCTTGAGCTGTAGCTGGGCAGAGTTGCACAACAATCTCATCTGTCATTGAGACATTTCTGTAAGCATGGGGAGGAGGTGGATGAAAGGAAATGTAAAATATAGGTAGTATGGTACAGGTCTTATCACTGGCTGATAATGGGCTATATGTACTTGACTTAAATTTATGGTAAACAAATTTATGGTACCTAAACTAAAGTACACCTTTAAGTCTCTGCATTTGTTAATGATAGTGGTAATGGTTCTTAATGCCACTGTTGACTTCTGTTCACGTTACATGGTTCAAATGTTATTCTGTTATAGTTTATTAAATATTTTATTACACAATTTGATTCAGAATATTTTTTCCTGTTTTCCTCCTCTAAAAATTAGGTGTGTCTTAAGGTCAGGTGCATCTTATGGAGTGAAAAATACTATTACAAAATATGTTGGTGATGTTTCAGTGGAGCTTAAATCTCTTTTCAGCGAAGATGGGCAAGAGAAATGGATTTTCTGTACTAGAAGCAAAAGGTCCGTGGCAAGTCATGGATGAACCTCCATTGGCCTGGACAGAGTAATGAAGGGAAACGTCAGTTTTGTGGGGGGGTTTTCCCCGATCAAAAGTCCTCTTTACTTCTGTTTTGGTCATCTTTCTATTTTTGCTTTCATGCAACTTCTGCCATTTGGGTTCTCTGCTTGTCCCATAGAGATTTACCTTCCTCATAAGTTAGCAACTCAGCACTCTACTAAATTTTTGTGCTCTAAAAATGTCAGCAGGTTAAGGTTAAACCATCTTCCCATACTCATCTGCCTTTCTTTTGGTTCCTCTCTGCTTGAAATCCCTGCCTAGTACTAAACAGCCATGGTGCTCTCCGAGCATGTACACTGGAACATCCAGCAAAACAGCCAAGGCCAGAGACTGAGAGCATGTATTCTGAAGTTTTGAAAACTGTAGCACTCATGAACACCATTTGGAACATTTGCACTGGGATGCCACAAAGAAAGAGGGAGATGGTTGGTGCTCAGTCACAAACCTGTGCTGAAGACTTCTGTTTTGCAGTTGGAACAGCAAAGCATCCTGGGACCCAGGACCTAAGATGTTAGGACCACACTTAAACCTGGAGTAAGGTCACTTTCACATTAGGAAAAGATCATTTTTGAGTGGTATGCTGTCCTAAATAACTATGTTTCTATATCTGCTTACAATACGGTGCTAATGTGCAATAGTGTAGAAGGGTCAGGACTCAAGGCCACAACCTTTTGATTGGCAGGGATGACTTCCCTTGTACACACCCTTTGAGGTCCCTTCTCCCATTTAAATTTAGCTGCATCCTGTTCCAAGAACTGGGAGATGGCTGGGTTTTCTTGGCAAAAATACATTGTTAGGAGCTACTAGAGCTTTAGTCTAAAATATTTTAGTATAGTTTTGTTTTCAGTTGGGAACTGAGACCCATTACCTTTGTGAAAGATATCCTTTTGGTAAAAAGTAAAATAGGAGAACAGGTTTGTTGATAGGGATCAATACTTTCTGTCACAAGGAATGTCTGCATTTCAGAATTTACCATTGCAACACCAGCAGTATCAGTGTAATGTCACTATAATGTTAAATTTCGTTATTGGATCCAGACATACATTACAATCATCTGCTCATCTTGTTAGAAGTAAGCTCCACTGATGTCAAGGCTGCTAGACTGTAGGTAAGTGGGTCAGGAATCACAGCCCACATTAGTTATGCATTATCCCCATCAACGCAAGCAGAGGGACTAAATCAATAAAATCAATGGGACTTGTTAGTCATGACTAATTTGTCAAATTGATTTCTGGGACTTAACATCATGAGTTGTAGCCTGAACTGTCAAAGGGAGGGGGGATGAGCAACCCCCCACTGTCCTAGCCTATCATGGCTGTCTCCAAGCAGGTCATCACTTGTTGGCTGACCACACTTGACAGCCTCTGGAGTTTAACGACTGGCCTAACCAAATCACTGTACTGAATAGTGCGGCATGGTACTTAGGGATAGAGTGAATAATAAGGGGGATAGAGTGAATAACAAGAGTTCAAGCTACGTGTGTGTGTGTGTGTGTGTGTGTGTGTGTGTGTGTGTGTGTGTGTGTGTGTGTGTGTGTGTGTGTGTATGAGCAAATCTCATACATATATATATGAGAGCAAAATTTACATTTTAGATAGGTAGGTAGGTAGGCAGGTAGGTAGGTAGGCAGGCAGGTAGGTAGGTAGGTAGGTAGGTAGGTAGGTAGGTAGGTAGGTAGGTAGGTAGGTAGGTAGGTAGGTAGGTAGGTAGGTAGGTAGATAGATAGATAGATAGATAGATAGATAGATAGATAGATAGATAGATAGATAGATAGATAGATAGATAGATAGATAGATAGATAGATAGATAGATAGATAGATAGATAGATAGATAGATAGATAGATAGTTTAGGATGGTTTGAACAGTTAGTCATGAAAGCAAATAAAAACAGAGATGAAACCACCTAGCAAAAGCTGTTTTAGATTTCCAGCATTTTATATTCAGTTTCTCTCATCTAGATCCATTGCAGGACTCTGTGCTCTCTTCCATCCGAAACAATGCTATACCTTCAGTTCTGGATCTCCAAATTCTTTTCAGTTCTATATCTTGATCTGATTCTTAACATTTGTTCTTTTAATTCTTCTTGTAGTGATTGTATGCCATCTGTTATCTAGATGTGCTTATCCATGAAATTCTAACTTCCCCTCTTAGTATTTTAATGGCAAAGGTGTGGACTCAGCAGTGCTAGTATAAGCATCCAATTTTTGTGGTAAGATTTATGCCAGTTTCGGAGTTGCATTGGATGGGGTGCAAAACTGGCCTTTTGGAGATATTACACAGAGGCTTTATGTCACCCACCCCAATGACATGGAAAGCTGAATGCATATTTAAGTTTTTCTTTCTCCTTAATTGCCAGGTTCCTATGTGAAACCTTAGATCCACCTGTGAGATCATTTTCCTCCTCAAGTTTTAAGCTCTGAGGAGAAGCGACTTTCACCTTTTGTGTAAGCTCTTTTCCTTTCTGAAATGTTGGCTTCCTGCTGAACTTTTTTTCTTTCTGTTAGCTCATTTCCCCTTAAATATTAGATAAATATCAGGTCTTTTTACTCTAGTGGTATATGCAGCCACTTTGAAGAAGGGGGGGGGGAGGAGAAGTCGGTTATATTCAAGAAACAAGTATAAAATGGCCCAAAGTTTCTTTTCTCCACAGGGATTAAAATAAAAATACTTTATCTAAACCCAGTTCTGGTTTTCATTTTGACTATGGCTATGTCACGTTAGGTGGAAAGGAATGAGTAGCCAAAAAGGTAAGACAGATGAGAATTTTAAGAAGTCTGCTTTATTCTTAATAAAAGGAATCTAAAGACATAAGAATTACATTGGGAACCTGCGAAATTTCACAATCACAACACCTAACAGCTGAAAGGCTAAGTGGTTAAGCCAGAATCACCAAATTCTTTTCAGGCACAATTATGTGGTCCAATAAATTGCTTGTGAAGCAATTTGAATATGGTGTAAATGTATGAAAATCTTTACTCTCCATGCATCTGCATCATGTCCCTTTTTGGAAATTACGGAAATTTTGGAAAATAAATTTAAATTTCTAGAGAAATATATGAAGCTTAAACTTGGAGGGAATTGGAATTGGATATATTTATACAGAGAAAACTAATTTAATTGGACAGTTGGAAGAAAAAACTAGTCAAAACATAAGTAATTGGTTTCAACTAATTCAGACAAAGATTTTTTGCAAATGAATTGTATAATATCTCAGATCCTATTAGAGCACTTTCAGCATTAGAAAACTATTGTATGGAAGAAGATTTTAATTTTAAATAGGGGAGTCAACAATTTATAAAAGCATTGTAAATGAAGAATATGGGAGTTATATGGGGAAAAAACTATTTGGGAAACAAATCTAAATATGACTGTATCAGAAAAAAATGGACAAAGATATGGAGTACCAAACTATGTAGATTGGTTAAATCTAGGGAAATGGTGTTTAAAACAGTTCATAGGTAGCATTTATGCCCTACAAAACTTCATAAAATCAATAAGGACATACCAGATGAATGTTGGAGAAATTGTGGACTAAAAGGTTAATTAGAACATATGTGGATTTCCTGTCCAAAGATGGAACCATTTCAGCACAAGGTAATAAAATGAAGGAAAAAAACCACTAAAAAACCAATAAAACCTTATTATTCTTTTCATTATTTTCTGGGGGGAATGAGAACTCATCCAATGAAGAATTGGTGGAGATCCTCAAATGAGTACAGTGGGGTCTCGACTTACGAACTTAATCCGTATTGGAAGGCAGTTCTCAGGTCGAAAAGTTCTTAAGTCGAATCTGCATTTCCCATAGGAATGCATTGAAAACCATTTAATCCGTATCTGCTCTTTTCGTCCATAGAAACTAATGGGAAGCTGCTATTCCGCCTTCTGCCACTAGAGGGGGATAATTTTTTTCTTTTTTTCCTTTTAACCTAAGATGACTTAGCTTTAAAAAAGGGGGGGGGGGAAGAGTTCGTAACTCGAATCTAAGTTCGTAAGTCGAGTCCATATAATTCCTATGAGAGCGGTTTGTAAGTCGAAACGTTCGTATGTCGAGCCGTTTGTAAGTCGAGACCCCACTGTAGCACAAACTAAAATAACCCATATTCAGAAGACCGTTCAAGGACTTTCCTCCTGAAGATACCTAAATAGGATATGGAAAATAGCATTAATGAAGATACCTGATGACTGACCAGACATGTTAGGCTCCTTAAGGGAGAAATAAAAATAGATAACTTTATTAAAATTTGGCACCTCCCATTGGTTTCAGGCACTGAATTAAACACTGAGAAGAATACTCTGGGAAGTTAGCTATAATACTGGTCTGCTATCTTTTAAATTAGACTCAAACTTGGCCCTTTGCACGAGATACCTGCTGTTTTCATGACCTTCTTACAACAGAACAGAGGCAACTCTGCCTGCTACCTCCCCAATTATTGCTTATGCAGACACACATTTTTGGAGCAAAAATTAATATAAGACCCTATCTAATTTTGGGGGAAACACGGTATAACTACACCAATATCCTCATCTCTTTCCACTTCAACCCAATCTGGGATTTCTTCTGTCCGTATAAACTTTATTACTTGAGTAATTTGAAAGGCTTCATAATACTTTATTAATTGTGGTATCCCCATCCCTTCCTTTATGCTTTGAACATATTTAACACTGTTTACGGACCTTAATTTTTTCCCCCCTTTTCACCAATAAACCTTTTCAGGTTTTTTTGCCATAATTCTTTTTTTAAATTTCAGGTTGTAGTGGTATATTTTGAAATAAAAATAAAAATGTCGGTAATATATGTGCTTTAACTAATGCTATACTCCCTAACCAAACTCCGGGAGGCAGTGGAAGACAGGTGGGCCTGGTGTGCTCTGGTCCATGAGGTCATGAAGAATCAGGCACGACTTAATGACTAAATAACAACATACTCCCTAACACTGATATAATCAATTTAGTCCAACTTCTGATTTTTTTTTCTTTTAATGGTTTGAATAATTTTTGTAATTTCTTTTTTCTTTTTTATTATTTAAATATTTATTTAAGGACAGGGTAGGGAATACAAAAAGTAGGGAGGAATAGGGAAGAGGGGAAAAAAGGTTAGGGGGATAGGAGAACACAGAGTATACCATCATCCAATCAATTCATATTACAATAACATATCAACTTTTTGCTTTTTCACAGTTTGATTACCCTCCTGCTTTCATCTTATCATTTGATTTTAGTTTAATTCTATCTTACTCCAACACTATCTGGTAACTGCAGCTATATCCCATAGTTCAGTTTCCTTTTGAATTGAACAGTCTTTCAGCCCATCTGACAGAATATCCATTTTTGTCACTTCCCATATTTTCACAGTAAGATTCTCTTGTTTCAATGTTTCTTTCTTGAGATTTTTAACATAATGCTTTTTAATTTTGGAAGCTGCATTGGTCACTGGATAACTCTCTATCCCATCTGTGTTACCTGGTGTCATGCCCAATAAAGACGGTTCTAAAGTTTGTGCAGCTTCATTTAAGGGTTTTTTTTTTTTTTTTGGCATCTAATGTCCCCTCTTTCATCACTTTCATCAGATCTTCTATTTTGCTAAGACCTTCATTCACTTGCTGAAACCATGTTATCATTATCTTTTGCATAGTAATCTGCCATTCCTTTTCTATTTCTTGTACCACTGTTCCAAAACTTTGGGATTGAACAGACCAAGTCTCCATTTGTTGTCTTAAATTTTTGGAGGCCATCTCAGGCTTACCAATGAATAGGGTTTGTATAAATAATACTATGCCCTTAACCACAATGATTGCCCCTCATATATCCTTCAACAATTTCCACAATTGTATCAACAATCCAAACCCCTAGTCATAAACCTCCCCTTAGATCTCCCTCCAATCTTTATCCAAATATCATAATATAAAAATCAACTTTTAACCCAGCAAATTCAAAATCAAATAGAACCGTGGCACAATTATTTCTTCTTCTCCAAAGTTTAGCAAGATTCTGTTATCAGTCTCACTCGCAGTCCGGCAAACAAACAACAATCACTTAGTCTCAAACTGTCCAATAGTTGTCCTTGAAGCCCGTCTTATGATCTTTCCATTAACCCCTTGATGCTCCTCAGACCAGTCGACCACGTCAGCTCCTTCTTTCTTCTCCAGAAAACAACCAGATTCTGTTATTAACAGTTCACAGAGTCCAGGAAAAGGCAAAGAGAAACATGTCCCAGCCAAACTGCATTCATGAAACTCAAGTCTCTTAAGTCCTGTCCAATGGTATTAGAACCGTCTGGGATTCTTTTCCAGAAACATAAGATTTATTTTTCCGTCTCACTCTCTCGGCTTTGAAATCAGCCTGCTATATTAAGAGTTCACTTGGGGAGGAAAGTTAGTTTTGCTTTTGAGGCAGACTGATAAGATAGGCTCACCACTGTTTTTCTTCTTTCAGCCAAATATTTTCATTCTTATTTTCAGCTTAATGGGGCTGTTTCATAAATCAGAGGCTTCAGCTTGCTTAGTTGTTATATATTTTAAGCTTATATTGGTTGCTCTCCTCTCCCCGATAAAGGGTTACTCACGGCTCCATGCCAAATATGGCGCCCGCTCCAATCCATGCTGGGTGATTTCTTCAGAGGGAAGAAGTCCGGGTTTGCATCCCTTTCTTCTCCTTCTGCTGCTCACCATCTGCTTCAGAGAGACTTCTCCTAGACTCTCCTTCGATCCCCATTTCAAAAGGGGGATCCCTGACTGGATGGTTCCAGTTTTTCCAGAGAGAGCTCTTCTCCGGAGCTACTGGCAGCACCGCAACAAAGCCCCGCCTCCAATTTTTTTTAATTTCTATATATTAATTGGTTTACACATTTTTATCCAGATTCCCAAATATTTGAAACTTGAATAACATAAGTCCAGATTTGACTTCTTTTTAATTTCCTTTTGTTCTGCTATAGAGATATTTATACATAACAATTTGGATTTTTGATAATTAATTTTTAGGCACATATAATAACAATGTTCTTGTAATATTTGTTTTAGTGTTTCTATGCTTTTATTGGGTTCTCCAAAAATAGAAGCACGTCATCTGTGTAAAGGTTTATTTTATGTTTTCTATTTTTAAACACCAAGCCTTTAATATTTTCATTTTTTCTTATTTGTGCAGCAAGTGGTTCTATTGCTATTGAAAATATAATTGGGGATAAGGGGTCACTTTGCCTCATTCCTCTAAACAGAGTAAATTGAGAGAATTTCAAGAGAAATTTCAACACTGATACAAGTTCTTATTCAAACATCACAAAAATTGGATAAGGGTCTTGTTGCATTATACAAAATTAGTAAACCGATCGCTAAAACTGGAAATGTTCACAACATTGGTGAGTCATTTATCCTACCTTCAATGTCCATAATATCTGATGTCATGAATTTGAGTGCCAAAGAACAATTCAGTCAGTTCCTTTGAATAATTCCATTGTTGACAGAAGAATCTATGAGATGGCACATAACACTGAAGAGGGATTGGTCAATTCAGTCCAATCCAAGAAATTCTCTTTACAACTATATGAAACAACTTTACAAGATAATGACAATCTTCTCATGGCTTATGTGAGATTCTGAAATGGTAACTGTGAGGGAAAAACAAGCAGAGGTCACCACTGCCACCAATTGTGATGTTTGCCCTTGTGACTCCTGATTGTTTTTCCCTCACAAAGGCTCATGTCACGTTCTCTTCTCACTGCCACCAGTGGATTACTTCAATCCACAATATCAATGATATATATCAGAACACTTGTCTTGTGAAGAGAAACAGAACTTATTTATTGAAGTGAAGCAGATTGAATAATAACAGAAGTTTCTCAGCCACACATTATACATAAACAATTAATCAACAGTTCTCTCAAATGAAATCAGGAAAGATGCAGGGCAATCTCCTTTCCTATATTTGGGAATTTTATTTAGATCAATTTTTGAGAGATTTCCCTCACTAAAGTTGTTGTAGCATTCACCCTTATTATTTTAAGTAGTTATGAATATTCATGTTTCAGGCTAATGTTGCTGAGAGGCGGAGCCGAGAGAAATGTAATAAAGAGGCTGAGTCAGAGAGTAAGAGTCAGTCAGAGTCAGAGAGACAGAGAGTAGAGTGGAGAGATAGAGTGTGATATTTGGGAGATCTGAGGTGTGATTAGAGTGAAGAGTGAATAAGAACTGTAATAACAAATAGAAGCTTGAGATTTATGATAATAGAAGTTTTCCTATGATTAATAATAATAACATCTGCAATCAATAAACAAGTTTTATTTAAAAGAAAGTGAAATTTGGACCTGCATCTTCATCCTTCCATAATTAAGGTTGATTTAGTGATCATCTGGTGGCAGTGGGATAAAAGGAGTAGCAGTTTGCCTTCATGTGCTCTGTGTCTGGAGACTGTCAAGCAAGGGGCACGAGGGCGAATGCCACAGTAGTAGTAGTAGTAGTAGTAGTAGTAGTAGTAGTAGTAGTAGTATAGTATAGTATAGTATAGTATAGTATAGTATAGTATAGTATAGTATAGTAGTAGTAGTATAGTAGTAGTAAGTTGTTGTTATTCTGCACAGCTAATTCAAATTGTTTCATCTGTATTTGAAATTCCATTTCTCTTTGTCTTTAATCCATTTCCTTTTCTCTGGCCCTTTCTTTCATTTCAATATCTATTTCCATGGCTTTTTCTCTAAGCCTAAATTCCTGTTTCAACTTCCATTGTTCAAAATCTTAGAACATCTTGTTTTTCTGAAGCATTTTCATCAGTTTCCTCCTGTTCCACTGGAGCTAGAGGGTCTCCATTTCCCTCCACTTCCTGAGGTAAACTTTGTGTCTCTTGACTCCCTTTCAAGGTTCATTTGGGTGGCATGTTTAAGTCTGAGTGAATTAGTCTTTAATGTCTGTACTGCTTTTCAAACGGACCTGTCTTTCTGCTGTTAATTCCAGTAACTACGTTGTTGCACTTCACTCAGCAGCTCTCTCTGGATGTTCTCCAGCTAACAACCTTTTAGTTACTGTCTCTCTATGACTGAGGTATTCTTGTTTTCAGACACAAAAATAATTTTATTTTTCAAGCCTTTGCTTCGATTTTCCTATCACCCCAGATCTGCTTCCACTTTTATCCAGCACTGCTCCCTTATCTCTCAGAGCCTTGGATTTCACGTTAACCCACTGGGTCTCCCAAATCCTGAGGTAAACAAAAAAGAAATTTTCCTTTAGAGTCAGTTCCCTATCTTTAGTTCCTCCCAGATGTGGGTTCAGAAGCCCCACCACTAAGCTTTTCCACAAAAGCTCTAGCAGGTCACTCACTTCTTTACCACAGACCTCTGACTAAAAGGTACCCACGACTCCAGAAAAATCACTTTTAAACATTGGCTTTACTGGATTATTTCATATCCCGCCACTGGACACCAATTATGATGATTACCCCGTGGCTCCTGCTTGTTTCACCAAACCCACAGCTCACGAGGGTATCCCAACACACCCTTTACACACTGCCACCATTTGATCTCTTTATCAACCTATATTTCCTATGAAAGACTGAGGTCCATTCAGTACGGACCTTTTAAACAGAAACAAGTTTGTTCATTACAAGTTGTTTTAGGACTAGTTCTTAAGCACATTCTTAAAGTTACACAAAGCTTCAGTATTTTACTTTAGCCTCTTCCATTTTAATTAATACAGATCACACTTTGACTAATCACTCCTTAAACACTCTCTCTACCTCAAACCCCAAACTATTTTCTCAACACTCTTGTCTAACTGAACTAATTAGACTCTGACTCACCCCTCCTTTCTAGTTTCTCTGGCTCCGCCTCCTGACAGCTCTCATTGGTACATGCAAATGCACTGCTGAATATTCATACTAGGAGTGATCACTACAGTAACAAACTGATGGAAGAGTTATTTGTCAGGAGGATTAAAACGGATATTAAGGGACTGTCTGTTTTTGAAGTCAAAAGTTACTTAAGTGAGAACAATATTCTAACTGAGAATACAATTGCTTTTGCAACTGATGATGTTGCTTCTATGTTTGGTCAATACAGAGGATTCATCACCCATCTCAAAAGAGTTATACCTTCTGTCTTTAATATTCCTTGAATCATTCACAGGGAGCACCTAGTATCTAAGAACTTGGGAGGATGCTTCAATATTTCACTTTCAGTTGTAATAAAGGCTGTAAACTTCATTAAATCCCACGCCCTTCGGGATTTTCTTTTCCAGCAGCTGTGTGAAGAAAATAACAAACACTTCCAGACCCTGGTGCTACACACTAAGGTTACATGGCTTTCCAATGGAAACTGCCTTCAACATTTTTTACACTCTTGGACACCATAGTTCCTTCATGTCTGATTAAAAGCGTGAAGAAAACTTGTTAATGCTAAGGCAGACATATTTTATCTAGCCAATTTTTTAAAAAAACTTAGTTTACTAAACAAGATCTTACAGGGCAAAAACAGTAACCTTGTAGATACTAAGGAAGTCATTGTTTCTTTCCTTAAGAGACTCAAAGTATATTTGCACAATATATGACATGGAGAATTTTAACAATTTCCACACCTGAATATAATTGCAGAGGCACAGAAGGATGACAACCTTACCATTTATGTGAAGCATCTCAAGAAGATACACAAGGCTATGGAAGGAAGATTTAATCCATTTGAAGCACAACCCACTCAAGTTGAGGCAGAAATTCAAGAGAGCCTAATTGATCTTCAGAGTGATCTAACTAAACATCATCAGTTCAGGCAGTTTCAAAAAGATCTGATCTGCCAAATAAATTTCCAACACTGTGGGAAGAAGCCCAATTATTTATTTATTTGTTTATTTGTTTGTTTGTTTGTTTGTTTGTTTGTTTGTTTGTTTGTTTGTTTGTTTGTTTGTTTGTTTAGCCTTTCCGTCAACATATTTGGTTGAGTGAAGATTCAGCATGGTAGCCTTATGTGTAATACAGAACAGACTAAATCTGGAACCTGCTATCTGCTTTGATTTAAAATAAAATAAAGTGTGTGTGTGTGTGTGTGTGTGTGTGTGTGTGTGTGTGTGTGTGTGTGTGTGTGTGTGTGTGTGTGTGTGTGTGTGTGTGTGTGTGTGTGTGTGTGTATAGAAGTGCCTGTGGCTACTGGATTTCCATCCTGCAGCCAAAAAAAGGTAAGAAGATACACTCTTTGTAATGCCACTAATGTATCATATTTATCTAAAATAGCACTGCAACAATAGGAAAAAATATTTTTTAAAAATAAAAATGGTAGAGTATGTGAAAATACAGGAGAGGGGGTCTCTGTTATCCCTTTCAATTCCACAACCCACCAAATATGTAACAGGCTTGTTACCGTACTTCAGATTACACCACCCACAGCTCTATTTTGGTGCCGTCTAACCATCCACACAGACTACACAATGGGATAATGAGAAGGGCTCTAAATCACACACCAAAAAAGCTGATGTCCTAGCACTGTTCCAAAAGGGTGACAACTCTTAAAAAAGGGCAGGGCGGAGCACTCTCAGTCAAAATACATGTGGACACTGTTATTTGATTTGAACCAAACAGCACCAAATGTGATGAAAATAGTGATCCTGTCCAATTTCACCTAGTAGCGTTTTCACATATCAATGGATCTATTCTACTTATGAGTACTTTTTCATGAATGATTACTGCAATCATATGAACAGATAGACAATACCTTTCACAGTGAAAGATTCTTGATGTATCTTTCGCTGCAAATGAAAGCCATAAAAAAGAATTAACTACAAAAAACTAGACTGGATTCTGTGTGGCCTTGTGGAGGTGTAATTCAGTACTTTGTTACTCACCAGAGAGATAAGAATCTCACATTGTAATTTTTGCCATCAATTTCTGGCATTCTTTTGAACATCCTGTCATGTTCCATCAGTACAGTCATGAAATCAGTGCAAGGAGTAGAAAGGTTTTGTAATGATGACTGAGCATTTCGCTGCCAATGAGCTAGCTATGACAAAGATGCAAGAAATCACTCTTTTATATTGTTTTTATGTTTTCAAATTATTTAAAATACTAAATGGCATGATAAATGCTTTGCGTATTGCCACCAACTGTTATTATATTTGCTTTCTTTTACATCATGTTCATCTTTTTCAAATGATAGAGAGTACTTCAAAGGAATAAACACATTAGTGAGCAACCTGATATGAACAGCTCCTAGGTAGCAAAAATCATTGTCATATTTAGATCATGACTAACTGACATTTGCTCCCCCCTTGTAGTTATGCCTGTTAAACATCTAAATTGTGGGGGCGGGAGAGTTAAAGTATCCTGCTTCGATAATGTCACGAGCAGACCCAGATGGAAGGCAGCACAGATGCATTAGAGTATTTAATAATAAGAGTATTTACAACTGGATAGTTATTTTGCATGGATTCCGAAGTTGACTATAGAATACTTGCTAAAAATGCTTAAATTAGGGGAAAGTGTCTTTTAAAAAATGCCTACATTTGTAAAAATAATTGAAAAATGTGTTATATTAGGAAGATTGCTTCCACAGAATTACGTGGGGGGGGGGGGACATAAGTTAGGCAAAACTGCATATAAAATACTATATTAGAAGAAATACACATTAAAATGTGCATAGTTTTGTAGAAAAAAATGGCCTCAAGCCTCAGGATGAAATGAACTTAAGTCTTGAAAAATAAGATATTGAGAACACTGAAACTTTCAGATTCATCTGTCTTAAATATGTAGCACACCCCCTGTCAGTTAGCTATACAGTATAGACTTTTCTCATCATGTTACATGAGGATTGGTACCCTAGAAATTGACACCAAATCTCATCAGCTTTAACTTGCATAGATGATAGTAATTCTTTCCCCAAAACATCTGGGGCAGGGCACAGATCTCCCACCCTTTCATTATAGAATAATGTATATATTATATACTAATTTTTTTTCAATAACAGACTCAAAGATATATTAGATTTGTTTCAATGAGCTTGATTTTTAAATGTTAAGCATTATTCAAAAATTATATTAACAAACTGCTTTATCAGTTTTATGATATAAGTTTTTGTGCTTATGTAACAATATACTGTGTCGTTTACATTTCTTTTTTTCATATTCTGTTTGCTTTTTCTTCTGCTGTTCATTTCTTTTTAGCAAATGTGATCTAATTGATATTTCTCAGGGAAATAGAATAATAGAATAATGAAGTTGAAAGGATCCTATAAGGCCATCAGGTCAACCCTCCCGCTCAATGCATGAATGCAAATCAAAGGATATCTGCCAGGAGGTTGTCTAAATTTTTCTTGAATGCCCCCAGTGTTGGAGCACTCACCACCTCCTGAGGTAATTGGTTCCATTGATCTGAAATCTGACTTCGTATAACTTGAGCCCATTGTCCTGCACTCTGGTTTGATCGAGAACAGATACTGCCCTTCTCTAAATGACAGTCTTCCAAATATTTGAAAAATGCTATCCTATCTCCCCTCAGTCTTCTTTTCTCAAGGCTAAACATGCCCAGTTCTTTCAGTGTTTCCTCATAAGACTTTGTTTCCAGCCCCCTGATAATCCTTGATGTCTTCCTCTGAACTTGTTCTAATTTGTCAGCATTCTTCTTGAAGTGCAGACACAATTCTCAAGATGAGGCCTAACCAATGCTGAATAGAGAGGAACTAGTACCTTACGGGATTTGGAGACTATACTTCTGTTAATGTAGTGTAAAATAACATTTGCCTTTTTTGTAGTCACATCACACTGTTTGCTCATATTCAGCTTGCAATCTACAATGATTCCACGATCCTGCTCACTCGTAGTATTGCTGAGTCAGGTATTTACCCATCTTGCAACTGTGTGCTTGGTTTCTTTTTCCCAGGTGTAGTACTCTGCACTTATTTCTGTTGAGTTTATATAGAAAGATCAATTTAGAGTCTGAGAATACTAAATTGTTTGAGACATTGCATGTTTCAGTTGGTCTTTTCATAGTTCAACTTAACATAAATCCAAATGTTTTTCATGTGCACCAACAGCTCCTGGCACAAAAAAGGTGAACAATATCTAAAGTGGAGATGCACTAAGAGGTCTCTTCTGAGAGCAGGCTGTAGTTCTGTGTCTGGCTACCAAGGATTGAACATTCCAGTCAGACACAGTGCAGAGACTCAATAAACCTCTCTAGCACCGCCATAGAATTCTTTGAAAGATAGCAGGTTTCCTGCTATCTTTAGCATGGATTCCTGTGGAATATAGCATGGATTCCTGTGGAAATGAACAACCTCCTCCATGTATGAGAAATGGTGCAATGGAGATAGAACTTTGGGGCAATGGTCTAGCACCCCACAGAGCAGAATAAAAAGAAGATCTCCAAACAAATCCTTTGAGGTAAATGAAGCAATTTCTGCCACTAAAACAAAAGACTGACTCTGTTCGGAACCTACAAAAATGTAAGTGAAAAAGTTTGAGAACCTGTATAATGCATTTTTGCTTGTTCTCTTGTGCTACAGTTATAGGTGCTGTGACATAGATTGGGAATTACAACTGCAAGTCGTACAACATAAAGACAACATAATGGAAATGATTAGCATGAGGCAAAATGAAAGATGCTTATCATGTCTTTAGATGAAGCACATCTTTGTCGAGTGGACTGCAGCTGAGACATCCTGGGGAAGACAAGACAATAACTGGAAATATATGTTAATTGACATCCCAAAATACCCATGCTGTTAGTAAACAGAAATTTCAAAGGACAGATTGAAGTCACTTACCAGGTTTCGGGCTTGTCAAAAACATCCCAAGCCATTTAAAGGCACCATCAACAGTTTATGCATTTAAGTAATACTGTACATGGCCAATGAAAGTCACTGGTTTCACAAGCAAATTTTTTAAATAAAAAGAAAATCAAGCATTGAAAAGAAAACAAGCATTCTTAACAAGAGAAGAAAAATTTGAACATAAATCTTCAGACAGCTAAAAGTCATATTATCAGCTATGACATATGCTGAGTAAATGAGCTATTTTTCTTACTCAAAGAACCGCTGCAGCATGCATTTGTGGACGGCAGTGATATTTGAAGAAATTGTGATAAATTCTGGAGTGCCAAAATGCTTCGCAATCTACAGCAGCCCTGGTTGCATCTGTGACCACATACCACTTCAAAAGTTCCATCTTGCAAGAAGACTGCAACCCAACTGATCAAAGCAGGACTTGTCACTTGACTTAATGACATCCAACCTAGACATCCCCTCCACTTTATGATTCTCTGGAAGGTTTAGGTAGTGTAAAAGTAGCAGCCTCCCCTATGGTGGCATAAGTACCTGCACTGGCTACCTGTATTTTTCTCAACAAGACCCAAAGTGAATCCCCTAATGGCTTGGTCTCTACATGTCTAATGTGTCCAGTCATCTTCCTTAACACAACCATGAAAATCTAATACACAGTTGTCACACCTAGATCTCATAGAGGATCATTCTTAATGTTAGCCATACAGTTTTCTTACTTTCTTTCCAGAAAGGTTCAAACATTGGGCATTCATGCAGGGGAGCACCTCACTCCAAAATTTCATGGGAGCACTTCCTGCCATCACCACAACCAAATTATGGATTGAAATATGCATGCACAGTCCTCACTTGATGACTGTAACATCAAGAGAATGATTTTAAATGAGCACATGAAATGTAGAGCTTTCTTTGCACCTTATCCTGTCAGATACCCAAGGCTTCAGGTCCCACATTGATGCGACCATCTTTCAGGGCACAGTAAGGCAATGTTTAGATGTGAGGTGATGTCCATGTATGTAGGAATCAGGCCTAACTCTGAATAATGTCTAGGTGAATTGTCAGTCAGTCGCTCGGGTTAAGCAGGTGTGGAGGAATTTTAATTTTACATGTTTTAAGTATGATATTTACAGAGTCAGTGTTGTCTATTGAGGGTTGTATATGTACTTACTGTTTTGAATGTGTTTTGGTGTTACATGTTTTTACTATGGTATTTGTTTGATTCTTTTTAGTATCTGTATACTCATCATTGTTAGCTTTAATTTTGTCTTTTAATGATCTTGGATCCTTTCAAGCAGAAAAGTAGGGTAAAAATATTTTAAATAAATACATTGTGTTTTTTTTTAATTTAATTAATTTCTGCCTTGCCTTTCTCCTTGTAGAGAGACTTAAGCCAGTTTATAAAAGATGTAGAGGCACACATACAAACAGTTGTAAATACATAAACTGTAGTTTTTTTAAAAAAACAATTAAACACAGTAATTATTAAAAATCAGGAGCTAAAATCTGGATAAAACAAGTCAAAAACATATCTTTTTAAAAAAGATGAACCAATTCCCTCTTAAATTCCCATCCTCAGCAGTAGTCTACACATTAAAAGTTTAAAAAGGAAGGTTTGCTAACCAACGAAAGGATAAAAGGGAGGGGGCAGCCTGATCTCTCATGGGAGGAATTTCCATAGCTTGGGAGCAGCCACCAAAAATGCCCTTTACCAAGCATACCTGTAAGTGTGGTGAGACCGAGAGAAAGACATCCCCCCAAACCTAAAGCACAGGAGGGGGTGATAGGGAGCAATCATCATCATCAGTAATTATTAAAAAGCTAGAGATTACATACAGTGGTGCCTTGACTTACGAATGTCCCAACCTACGAGCATTTCGAGTTACGAACAGCTCCGTTCGCAAAATTTTGGTTTGAGTTGTGAAAGGAGCTTTGACTTACAGACGGAAAAAAACACGGGGAAGGTGGGAAATTCAGAAAACTTTTTGCAAAGGTCTGGCTGGCTGTTGGCCTCTAAAATGTAATTTAGTCTTTTGCTGTTAAAATCAGAAAACTGTTTGCAAAGGCCTGTCTGGCTGTTGGCCTCTAAAATGCATTTTAATCTTTTGGTTTTAAAATCAGAAAACTTTTTGCAAAGGTCTGTCTGGCTGCTGTCTGGCTGTTGTGCTCTAAAGCTAAGTGACCTCTCTTTTGTTTTAAAAGGTGTTGGTGGGTGGGTTTAAAAGGTGCTTGGTTTGGTTTAAAATGTGTTTTATTTAAAAGTTGCTTGGTTTGTTTTAAAATGTGTTTTGTTTAAAAGTTGTTTGGTTTAAAATGTAAAATGTGTGGGTTTAAAATGTGTGGGTTTAGCATGTGTGGGTTTAAAATGTGTTTTAGACTCTAAACTCTCCCCCCCCCATTGTCTTCTCTCTCTCTGTCTTCTCTCTTTTTGTTCCTAAAAGCACAAACCTTTGTCTGAAGAGTCTGTGTGCCCCAGTGATGACCTTTTTTCTTTCTTTCCTCTTTTCCCCATTGTTCCCTCCTCCCTCCTTTCCTGTCCTTTTTTTTAACCTAAATTCATCTTAGGTTAAAAGAAGAAAAATCCCCCCCATGTGGTAGATGACGGATTAACTGGTTTTGCATTAGTTCCTATGGGAACTAATGCTTCGACTTACAAACTATGCATCAACATAAGAACAAAAAGCAGCTGGAATGATTAATTGGGTTCAATGCATTCCTATGGGAAATGCTGATTTGACTTACAAACATTTTGACTTACGGATAAGTCAAGGCACCACTGTATTATCATCTTGATGCATAAACATTGATAGACCTTCCCACCATGCTTCAGTCTAAGTGCTAAAGTAATCAGTCAATTTTGGTTTCTCAAGCTTCCAGTCTTGGAATTCTATCATCCCATGGCAATTTCGGATTCTAATTTACTGATGAAGTCAATATAGAAATATGTACGGATATTTCTGTGAACTAATAGTTGTCCTTTATACAATTGGGTCTCATGGAAACATTTTTGCAAGCATTGTCCCACAATACGGCAAATTTTCTGTGTATTATTTTCACTAATATGCACATTTTGTGTACATTTCCCTCAATTTGTACATTTTGCCCAATATTTGTTTTTTAAAAAAACTGGAGATCTACACTGCAAGAATATCAAATGCCAGCATTTGTTTCAGTTTGCACATTGCCTCAGGAAGTGTGAACCATTAGAAGACTAATTAAGGTCTCTAAACTCACAGCACCTTACACTAGACCTTCCAACAGCAAACATTCTTAATTCATTCTGTTCCATATGAAGCCCTATTTCTTTTTTTCTTCCTGTCTCAGAGTTTCTATAGTCAAACCCCAAGTTGCAGTATTATGAGAAGCATAGAAAAGATGCCCCTCTCCTGCTATTTTCTGCACCCCACTGACAGTTATCTCTTAATGTCCACTTTCTTTTTAACTGCCCAGCCCAAGTTGTTGTGGTGTTCTGGGCTAGAAACCAAGTTTAAGCAGGGGAACAAATGTCCAGCATACAAGTCACGAACATGCAGCATCCTTTATTACTTTGAAACCACTGGAATAACAATTAGTCTTCATCTTAATTGGCCTGACACTGGTGACACAAGAGTTCTAAATGCATTTTCCCAAATAAAAGCAAAACTGAGGCATTTTATTGATCATAAAGGTTTTTAATGCAAACAGAGGAATGCTGAGGTAGCAGAACTGTCTGGAGCAGGTTATAGTTTACAGCGATAAACTCTCCATTCCCTATCAAGCCTTCAACACTGCCTTCACCATGCAGTCTTTATCTTCACATGCTGACACATGTAATCTAACATTCTCACTTTGCCACAGTGGGAGCAATTCTTTGACAATTTGATTATAGCCTCCTGACAGCTCTCACATGGCGTCGTTTTTGGAGCTTTCTGGAATTGCAAAAATATTTTGGTTTTCATGATGATAATACTATTTGAGTGGAGGAGGCGAGATCACTGGTATTTTGTGTTCTTGTGCATGTGTGTATGTTTTAAGATTGATTTCTGATAGCAAATCTTTCCTTCGTATCTGTGCACAGGGCACTGTTCCAGATGGCTGTAGGTGCCTCGAAGAAAAAAGAAACATATAATAATCATGAAATATAAACAAGGGAAGCACACTTTGAAGGGGAAAATTGAGTGCTGTTGCTGCTGCAAGAGCAAATTAGCTGGTCTCAATCCAGTTCCTTGTGGACAACAACAACAACAACAGGCAAAACAGCAACCTATATCAGAAACCTTCACAAACGTTTAGACAGGCCAACAAAGGCCAAATCCTGATGAGTTATAGAGAGCATCCTGTCCCTGAAGTGTGCATCTGTGTACAAGCAGTGTTTTCTTGCCAAACTGTATGAAAGTGAAGGATTTTGGAGAGGAGATGCAAAGCTGGCATCCGTGTGTTATAATGAGAAGCTTCTGGCCTTCGTTCCTGAATAGTTACCAGCCTATTCTGTTTTCCTAGCCCATACTATAAGCTACAGATTTAAAGCCCACATGTTTATTATGGTGTAAAGGTTTGTGCTTGTGCTGTTGTGCAGTTGCATTCCATTTCAAAAAGACGTTTGCACAGGCAGTGACCACATTTCTCAGAGTCTGCCCAGACAGGGGAATTTGGAGCGGTCTGGTTAACATTTAAGAGGTTCTCTTCCCTTCAGTGCAATCTATTTTATCTCTCACTTGAGCAATTGTTCCATTTGCACAGGAGATGTTTATTCTCCTGCGAGAAGGGTCCACAAAGAATCTTTCAATCACAGGTTTACTTGCGTGTAACTGTACCTGGTTTCCTTGTGCATAAGGAGGAGGCAGCAGATGACAGTGGTGGCAGGGTAAGCTTGTGATGGTGGTTCTGGAGCAAGGGGAGAACTTGGGAGAGAATGTTGGGAAGATAGAAGGGAGGTAACCCCTCCTTTTCAGGCCTTTCTCCTCAGCCAGGGCACAGCCCATCTTCCCCACCTTTTCTCGTAGTTATCTTGTTGTTGTAGTAGTTGTTAAATAAAGTAAGTAGCTTATCAAAAGAGGAATGCATCAGCCTAGCATGGTATTAGAATTGTGCTGTGTCAGTTAGGGAAATATTAAACAAAAGAAGATGAAAATAGAGGAGGGGTTTCTCCAACCCCTCCTTTTAATGTCACAACTCACCTATTATGTCACAGGGCTGTCACCTCTGAGATTTGAGTGCAAATTAGCCATCCACACAGACTGCCAACAGGATAATTAAGAGCATGCCAAACTGTGCCAAAAAAACCCACAACCCCCCCCCAAAAAAACTCAGAAGCCCCTAGCCCTGTACTAGAAAGGAGCGGGACAATTCTTAAAGGGGCAAAATGGGTTGATCTAAGCAGAAATACATGTGAACAACACAATCTGGTTCCAACAGCAAACCAAACTGTACCACCAGTCATTCAAATAACCACTAACGTAGACATCTAGACAGGCTGTAAGATTCTGGAAAATGTGTACAAATCTGTGGTAGTGTTTATCCTTTTGAAGAAAATAGGTGCATTCATATGTGAGAGACAGTTGTCAATTTGAATCCTCATGGCATACAGGAGGGTTTTAACTCTTCCCCCTTTTCAGTCCTAATCCATGCCGGGCCTCCTGAGCCACCACTTGCATTGGAAGGAAATCTACCATTTGGATGAATATAATTTTCCTTTCTGCTGCAAATTGAAGGGAGGGATCTGAACCAGATGAGGAAAACAACAAAATAGTTTCTGAACTGCTCTACAAACACCCCAGTCCATAATGATGCCGGGCTGCTTCTAAGATGGCCATTTAAAAAAGAAAAAAAGAAAATTAACACAGTCGATAGTTACTTATACGAAACCAGTATGAACCAAGAATGATTGCACATTTACTTTGCTCTGTGTTACTGTGTTCTTATTTTGCTCCATATGACAGGCAGATATGTAGCAAATGTGGACGTGTATATAATACATATTTATACTTGTAACTATTTGTCATTAATCTGAGACAGGTCTATCAATGGCTACTAGTCTGTCCCTGTGTGCACAAACACATACACATATGCACATGGAGAGACATTTTTATCTGCTATGTCACAACATTAAAATTGCAAGCAAGAAAAAACAGTGGTAACTTTACCATTTTATTCATCACTTAAAACAATAAGAATTCAGGAATAGTGTTCAAAATAATACTTCCCTTGCTCATCCTCAACAATTAATATTTATCAAAATATGAATTAAGTTTATAACATCATGAGAGTCTTGAGAGATTTGCATAGCGTGCTGGATCATATGAGGATGAATTTCCTAGAAATGTGACATTTACATGTCATCTATACAAGCAGCAGGTCAGAAAACCATCTGCAGGGAGGCAACCAACTATCAGAGTGGAGTCATAGAACTATTAAGAATAGATCTAATGGATCAGAACAAAGACATGTCTAGTTTAGCATCTCTTTTACCAGAGGGGTTAACCAAATGTCTCTGAGGAGGCTATCAACAGAACAGATGGCAGGATCTGGTGTAAAGAGACATTTCAATGGAGGTCGCCTATAGCCATCCTGACTTGCAGCCACTATTAGACTAAGTGTCCTACAAATGTCCTTCATCTCCTTTCTGAAGTAACATGTGCTAGTGATGGCCATCATCACCTTCAGTTCCATCAGTAAACAATGGAATGTTTAGAGATGTAAATTTTCAAAAAAAAATCCATTTTTTTTCTGGAAAAAACATTTTCCTGTTGGTTTTTTTCCCCTGAAAAAAATGCACAGTAGTTGCACTACCACTGATTAGAGATGTAAACTTTCTGAAATTTATCAGAAAAAAAATTATTTTTCCCTGTTTTTTCCAGGAAAAAAAAATTATAGTTTCAGAAATGTTAGATCTATATGTTACACCATGTGCAACAAATGACTCTACATTCTGGTGATATAAGACAGGATAAGCATCTGCTCTTTTTTCTCATTTTTCATACCATACAACAAACATTACCATTTGCTTATGCTCATTTATATCTGCACTCCGACACATCTTGCCCGTTCCTCAAGACATCCAACCCTCCTTTTTAAGGAGCTTAGGAAAATTACTGTTTGAGCTCCAGATCTCATGATCCCCTAGTTTGCATGGCCACTTTTCAGGGTACTTTTCTGAGGTCTGCTTTTTCATTTAATGGAAGAATGGCTAAGTGAAAACTGTAGTTTCCAGTCCAACTGCAGGCAAACAAAGCTGTTAAACTTCATTACTCACTCTTATTTGTCAAGATTACATTGCCTCTACATACATTTTATCACACTTTGATGTGCCTCAGGAGGCAGAAGTTTGGGTGAAAACTTCTATTGCAGCCAACATATCAAAAAAGGGAACTTTCTTTTTGTTGTTTGTTATGGTTGTCAGTACAGTGTGACAGCTACATGAAAAGCAGCAGGAGGAACGCCACTACAAAGGCACAAGGCAAGACACAACAGGCGATGCAGTTCATGAAAGCAGTATCGAAACAAAGTCTCAGAAGGAAGGAATGGACTGTCTTCCTTCCCCAGATGAGAGAGTTTACAATGGCTTTCCTTCTATCGATAATTTATTTGAGTCTAGTAGCATATGCATATACCCACTATACAATCAATCAGCCTATCTAGAAATTCATCAGCTCAGCAATGTAGTATTCAGGCATACAAGGAGTTATTAAGATGTCATTAATCAAGGAGCTCCACGCAAAAACCTTGAGCTTTGGAAAGCAAATCTGTGCTATCTATACTAACCACATTGTTCATCCTATTATTTTTGTTAATGGAATTTTTTTTCTTTAAAGATTAACAGGATGCCCACTTAGATCCTGGAAAAGGTACTTTTTGTACCCTAACTCCCCAAATTATGATTATTCTATCTAGGGCACTCTGGGTATTATAGTAAAAAATTTTTTTCTAAGCTCCCCTCCCAGCTTGTTTGGCATACTATTTATTACTCTGGTGACAAGGGATAAGAATTCCAGAATCTTTTGTGAGGCACCCTTGGAAGGGAGCATCAGATGTTCATGTTCCATAGCAAAGATACACCCCAAAGATTCCTTCATGTTTAATATGCAGCCTGGTTTCATTATGGGTCACACAGCATGTCCAGATTCAAAGACATGACCTGGGTGGAGGCTGCTTCTGGCACAAGATGCAAAGGCCCAACAGGTTAGGCAGCAAGCCAATACAGGACCAGGGCAGGGGACCCATTAAGTACCTGGGAGATGTAGCCCCTGCTCAAGAAAAGTATTGTCTGAAGTGGACCATGGTGCCAGGTGAGCATTGACCCTTTACGTAACTGGGAAAGGGGGCAGGACAGTAGATAGAAGATCTAACATGAGACCGATTATCTCCATAAAGGAAGCCACAGCTGTTAGTTTGCAAGACCTGAGCAAAACTTACTGAAAAAGACAATAATGCAAGTGTAGCATGGGTGGGGCATTAGGAAAGGAAAGGAACCTAACTTGAGATGTTGTTAGTTTCTGACTGTGATCTATTTTATATCTGGGGACATGTAGGGTCATCTATTTCTGACTGCGGGGGGCAGTTTTGCTTTTAAAAAATCAGAAATCAAAGGCCATTTGCCCAAACCTGCCTCACATTTGGCCCAGTGCAAGAGCAGGCAGTCTGCTAAAAATGTGCCCAATTTAGTGCTGATCTGAAGCCACGTTTTAAAATTATAGTTTTTTGTTTGGGCTACCTCAATTTTTAGAATTGCCTTATAGAATGTCGATTTGCTCTACTAGCACAAGAGTACAGCAATGTTCGTTTGTTTTTATTCCACCTATCTAGTGGCCCACCCACTACTCTAGGTGGCTTACTGTCAAAAAGGGCCTAAACATTTACTAAAATGCAATAATGTTAATAGCTAAAACATAAACCTAAATAATTGATACATGCTATCCTACAATACAGCTTGTTGCAAAACCCATCTATGAGCTTATAACATATTGAAAAACAAGGAAGTCTATATCTGAAGTAAAGCATACACTCTCCTTAATTTTTTTCCTCTACCTGATCATATCATATGTTGACTGGGTTTAATATGAAAGATTTGTGAGGGGAGTTAGTTTTTGAAGTGCCACAATGGGTCTTTTTTCCCCCTTTCCTTTTTTGTTTTATTTTGTTTGGGGGATTGTTGTTGTTTTTTGTCTGATCTGTTTGCACAGACTAACATGGCTACTCCTTTCAAAACTACATTTCTGAGGGCGTCGCTCTGCCCTGTCGATGAAGGCACTTACTCTGCTTTCAGTAGTTGCTAAGGACTGTCACCTCAGCTTGTACTTTTCCCCTGGACTTGCAGGCATGAAATTCAAATTATAAATGAAGGAAATACATTTTGATAATTGCAGCAGGTGTAGAATAAGAAAACCTCTTTATTTATGTAAATAATTAAAAAATAAATGTCAGCAGAGCCACATCCTCTGCTCGTTTAAGTCATTTTAATGATACATAAAATATAAAAGAAGGCTCTAGCAAAAGGTCTCTAAAGAGAAAAGGGCAATACCACTAAATAAAGAAGGATTATCATGCTGGGGCAAACATGAAAGGAGATGGCATTTATACAAAATGCAATTTATTTTGACAGTAATTTTCTGTATTTCCCCCGCTATTACTGAAGATATATGTGTTTGAATTAGAGCTTTCTCTATCTGAGGCCAGCTGCTCATTCTCCTTGGTCCTGGAGTGAAGTCACACTCCTCTGTTAATGGCTTCACAGTTTGCTAGCTGAGGGGGAAAATGGATATGATGTCATACATTTGTCTTCTGTTATTTTTTTACCTCACTACAGAATTAGCCCTGAGAAGAAGGTAGTATGTAAGGGAGAAAAGCTTTCCTTTAAATGAGACAACTCCCCCCCCCCCGCAACATTGAACCAAATGGTAAAGAAATATGTAAATAAATGTCTGAGATATTCAGCATCATGAATTTGAATGTCTGAGATATTCAGCATCATGAATTTTATTTTATTTTTATTGAGACTTTTATTACATGGTTTGCTGTGATATATTTTGGTCTTTTATTACTCTTTAATAGTGCCTTGAATATGATACAATGAAGGGTGGCTTAATTTTTTAATAAATAAACACAATTTAAAATTATCTTTATCAATAAGGCTGCAAATGTTATATCTTTCTTTGTCTAAATCAGGGAATTAATCCCCTTCTTCTGACTTTTTACCGAAGCCAGAACAACTCAATGGAAAAAAAAAGTGTAAATATTTGCTTCAATTTTCCAGTACCTCTTCAGCTTCAGCTTCCTCATACAGACCTCTTGTGTTTGCTCTTCAGAAGAAGCAGTAGCCTGAAAAGGGTTTTGTTCTCAGGCATGTTCAAGGGAGGAAAGTCTGTCCTCCATATGAATAAGCAAATTTGCATGTGAATAAAAGCATCTATTTACCATAGTGTATGTTAGCCATTCTCTTTGCTTTTTTTGTCATCTTTCCTTCCTTTTCTCCTCTAAAAAAGAAGAAATTGTAAGTTACCCTTGAACTATTGTTGGCTGTTGATGATGAAATCCAAAGTTTGTGAGAGGAGGCTGCCAGCACTGCAATTCCACCAGAGAAACCACAACATATATTTACCTCAGCACTTAATCAAACCAAACATATATAGACAACAGTAGGAAATGCATGCTGTGCTGAACTCTGAGGGATAGAAGGTGAATAGGCCAAAACATTCATTTATGCGTTTCATCAAAGCAACCCTCATGAAAAAGAGTTTATGGTAACAATCCCTACAGAAACAAATAGCATGTCTATTTTCATACTACCAGTCTTTTTTTGGCTGAAGAGTGGCCCTCATTACCAGTCACTAGAAGAATTTATTTTTAAGGTTTGCAATAAGGTTTCTTTTTTCTTCCTCCAGTGAAAGTCAACAAGAACCAACAATTCAATGGATTTTCATATGCTAAACTGATCTTGAGAACAGCCTAAGATTCATGCCCTATGATTTAAATATTATTTTTTTTACAGGGCAATGCTTAGGCTGGCAGAAAACAAATGTGCCCATTTTGGTCTTTTTCTGGGAGGGCTATATCTTGAACTTAGAAAGTGCTTTCTCACCAAAAGGAAATTACATACATACATACATACATACCCCGCACCATCTGGCAACAAGGCCACTCCAGGCAGCTAACAACAAGAAGACAAACAACACAATATTAAAACACAATAAGAATAAAATAATACAAACATTCAACAGATACAATAACTAGTAGGATAAATTAAAACAGATGGCAGTAAAGATGGTAGAAAGGATGACGAGAGGATGGCAAAAAGGTTGATAAAAGGGAAGCAGAAATATCAGCAACTTAACACTCAGGGAAAGCCTCACGGAAGACCCATGTTTTCAATGCTCCTTTAAAGCCATCCAACAAGGGTGCCAGGCATATCTCCATGGGCAGATTGTTGCACAGGCATGGGGCAACTGTCAAAAAGACCCAGCTTCTTGTTCTTCCCCTCCGGGCCTCCTTCGGGGTCAAGCCCCTCAACTGCCCTGCCTGTGAAAAACGGGTATTATGGACAGATCTGGCTGGGAGCAGGCATTCTGCTAAATACCGAGGTCCTAAATCATTTAGGGCTTTGAGTGTTATTGTGGCGTTCACCCCTTGTTATGCAAAATAAGTCATGTATTATTAATGTTCTAGGCAAATGTAGGGACGTGGTGGCGCTGTGGGCTAAATCACAGAAGCCTGTGCTGCAGGGTTAGAAGACCAGCAGTCGTAAAATTGAATCCACGCGATGGAGTGAGCTCCCGTCGCTTGTCCCAGCTCCCGCCAACCTAGCGGTTCGAAAGCATGCAAATGCAAGTAGATCAATAGGGACCACCTCAGTGAGAAGGTAACAGCGTTCCGTGTGTAAGTCGCACTGGCCATGTGACCACGGAAGATTGTCTTCGGACAAAACGCTGGCTCTATGGCTTGGAAACGGGGATGAGCACCGCCCCTTAGAATCGAACACGACTGGATAAAAATTGTCAAGGGGAACCTTTACCTTTACTTTTAGGCAAATGTGGTGGAGAGGTGGAGCCAAGAGATAGGTTAAAAGGCAGGGCCTGAGAGGAGGAGTCAGTCAGTCAAGAGGCAGCCAGATTGAGAGTTAGTCAGAGAGAGAAGGAACAGATACTAATAGAGTTAGAGACTGGTTAAGATAAATAGATAGAGAAGGCGAAAATTATATGGCAACAGAATAGTATGTACATCTGAAGAACTTCTGTGATTATTAAATTGGCTTCACTTTAATAAATATGTTTTGTTCGCATTCATAATACAAGTGTCTGATCAACCGCCATTTATTTTGTGGATTGAGGTAATCCACTGGTGGCTGTGAAAGGAAAACACAACTGGAACCTTTGTGGGGGCACCAAACGTAGGTGCCTCAAGGAGGTGAACATCACAGTTATCATGATAACTTTGAAGTCAATGCGAAAACGAACCGGTAGCCGATGAAGGGCAGCCAGAATGGGGGAGATGTGCTGAAATTTCTTCACCCCAGTTATTAATCTGGGCGCCAAATTCTTTCACATCTCATTTTCAAATATCCAATACTCTCATAAGAATTTGATGTTGTTTGTTTGTTTTCTTTTGTCAATATAAAAGTTGCTATACTGGCTAGCCATACTATTAGAGCTGTTTTATGCTTCTGTCACTATTACCTCACCAAATATACTTAATTTATATCTGGTTTAGGAAATACTTATGGTTTATTTTCAGAGCCTGGATACATGTCATTGTATCGTCAAAATACGTTAGTGCTTTGGCACATATAGCCAATCACATGCCAAGTGCTAATTATACAGAATTATGAATTTCTTCCTGAGAAAGGCATGTAAAGCTAGGGAAGATCACAAGCAAGCACACAACAAAGAAGATACCACCTTTTTATGATATGTAGATATGTATTTCTTTCTTCAGTGTCTAATTGGTACTCATGGTTGAGAAGTTACTGAAGGAGAATTGGCTGCTAAGTAAGAAAAGATATGAGATGAGATAAGAGAAGATAATAAGAAACCATAAAGTGATGATAAGCAGACATATGCAAAACCAGTAGTCTTCTGTTTCCCTTTGTGTTTCCTTGTGATCTTATCATCTTTCCCACCTGTCCTGAAGAGGGAAAGGATTTGTCCCAATTTTAGTCAAAATCAGGTAATCTATAAATAACCTTAGATTGTCTAGATTCTGAATTCACTCTGAGCCGCTCAGAGTGGTATAGATGTATCAGATGGGCGGGATATAAATCAAATAAATAAATAAAAATAAATAAATAAACATTTGTGTTGTCTGTTTTTATATATCACTGTAAACACAGGCACGGGCATTAATTAGGCCGTTGTTCTCTTTGCTTCTAGTCTTTATGTTCTCTATTGGCTTCATGTGTAGTCATGTGTCTTCTTTTCTAAGAGGGTTACCCTATGATACTCTTCTATTACACCTGTAATCAGAGAAGGGGAAAGTTACTTTCTTGAATTACAACTCCCAGAATTTGACAGCTAGTATGACTCTGATGTTAGAAAAGTGTGAAGGCAGGAGGAGAAAGGGACGACAGAGGATGAGATGGTTGGACAGTGTCATCAAAGCAACCAACATGAATTTGACCAACTCCGAGAGGCAGTGGAAGACAGGAGGGCCTGGCATGCTCTGGTCCATGGGGTCACAAAAAGTCAGACACAAATAAACAACAACAAAATGATCACTTGCTAAGGAGTATGGAGTTCCTAGACAAGAAAATAAATTATCACATGTACTCTATTTTGTCTCCAGTTGCCTTAGATCACTATTCCCTGCAAGAAGAAAACTTTTTCTTTTCTTTTCTAAAGTCTGAGGCTTTGGCAACACATTTCAGACCTCTTGAAATCTCCTTTCTCACCTCAAAAGCCTCCCATATGAACATTCAGTGCTGGCCCAGGAAGAACACATATATGTGATACAGTTCCTATGAAATGAATTTACCATCTTTTATTAACATATAGGACAGAAATGGATGGAGGAGGAGGGCAGAGTTTCTGTTTAAAAAAAAAATTTATTTATTTATTTATTTATTTATTTATTTATTTATTTATTTATTTATTTATTTATTTATTTATTCATTCATTTATTTATTTATTTATTTATTTATTTATTTATTTATTTATTTATTTATTTATTTAACTTATATGCTGCACACTCTACCCAAAGGTCTATGGGTGGCTTACTTACATCAGCTTTAAATGTTTGCATATTGCAACATTAAGGGACCTCGAGATTTTTTTAACAGAAAGAGGATAAAAGAAGATGGGGAAGGGAGGAGGAAAAAGAAGAAAAATATGAAGAAGGAGAGGAGAAGGAGGACACCATAGAAGCAGCAAAGAGAGAAGAATGAAAATTTAGTAAAGGATTTAGCAGATGTGAGATGTTGAGGGGAGACCTCAAAGAACACATAAAGACAAGACAAACTGAATGAATGAACAGGAAGTAAGAATATCAGGTATTACGGCAAATAAGCAAACAACCCCACAAGCGCTTCTCTCAGGCAAATTCTGCTCATTGTACTAAGTGTTGTGCAGAAAGTTTATATGTGGAAATGTGTTTTCAATGTGTGATGGGGTTTTAGAGGCAATTTTGACTCAAAAGTCCCATGACTTGATTGGCTGTTCTTTGTGGGGCACTGCATCCTAAAGGGAAGAGCTGCACTGTAAAATTTTGATGGAACTAATCCTGTGAGAATTGCATTAAGGGAACGTAATGAGGAATGGAGATTGCCCAAGAGAGATTCCTGCCCAGGGCAAGCCATGGAAATTGCATTCTCCACTCACCTACCAATTCAAGGTACACAAAACCAAAAGTCATGTTTTGGCCCCCACAAAGATCTCCCAGATCTTGGGAGTTCAGATATAATAGTGGCTTTAATAATACAAAAATAACTGACAATTGTCATGATTTTCCAGATCTGTTGCCTATGGCAAATTGTTTCACCCTGCTGGATAGCTGATCAAGAATGTTATCACTGGATGTCTGATTCCAGTTAAAACTGTCTGTATCTCAACAAAGCTTTGTTATTTTTATTTAATGAAAAAGAAGGGGTGTTGGAGTGTTTCTTCCAATTAGCTATATGTTGCAATTGACTTTACTGACTATCATTACTGTGAATAATATGTGGATTTGGTCATTAAATGTGAGAACTATTTTTATGCTCATTTATGACTAGCTCAAAATGCCCAGAGGCCAGCTAGCAATTAATTAGATAGCTGAATGATGATAACCACGTAGTAATATGGAACGGTATATCATTACAAAAATGGTGAGAATATGGAGCAGTGCTTGGTGACATAATCATAAGATTGACTACACTATAAAAGAGTACTGATGTTTTTCCATGGGGCAATTTTCAACAAAGCATATTAGACAGATATAAGGTTTCTGGAGAATTGTTGATTGGGAGAAAAAAAATGAACCCATAATTCAGAAAAGACAAGAAGATTACTTTATGATAATTACAACTTGCCAAGTGCTAATTCAGTACCATGACGAACTAACTGGTGAAGAGTTGTATCTCTGTTCATCTTTGTGTGTGTGTGTGTGTTTAATGCCTGGAAGAAATAAGAATAGTAACCCTTAAATGCTTCAGAAATAACATACTTGTCTACATAACACATTGTAATGAACAGAAATGCATATTGTCATCCCAAGACATCAAGTCAATGAACGCTAAGGGTCAAACTACACAAACTACACAAGCTGAAAGTATTTTAGTGTTACTAAGGCATGATTCTAGCATACTTTTGTGTTCATCAAACACACACACACCCCAATGATCTTGCAATGATTAATCATAAAACAAATTTGCCAGCTACAGAAGTGTATAAAGCATCTTTCATTTATTTGTTTAATTGAAAATATTTTTATCCTGCCTTTCTCCTTAAAAAGGTCCCCAGGCAGCTAACATCATTAAAAGACAATATTTAAAAGCTAAAACCAGTAAGTATGCAAACTTTAAAAACAAATTCTTTTGTGAGAATTGGGTATCTATCTATGCTTAAGGAAACTCCACATCTACTGGCATGTCCCTGTATCATATAGTTTCACCTGAAGCTGCATCATATATCATCCTGAAGACATCATGGTTTTGGTACCCGATAGAAACGAAACCGTATTTTAAACATGACACTTGGAAGAGAAGACCCTCAGGAAACCTAAGCCTGAAACATTCACACCTAGCCCGAACCTATTTATGGCTGATATGGAATAACAATGCAGCCTTTCTCCCTGGCTCAAACACCTTTTGGTGTAACAGGTGGCCCATCTGTTTCCTCACTCCATGCTATATGCCAGAGTAATTTTAATGTAAATATAATTCTAATTTTTGTACACTACATTGAGGTCTATTCTGGATCTATATTTATACAACCTATGTATGAGTGAAACATTTGGGCTACAATCTGGGCCCTGCGGGTCTCTTATAATGGTAACATTCTGAGCTTCTGCTCCTACATATATAAAAAGCAAACCCTTCTTTAAAAGTATATTTTAATATATCTGCAAGTGATACTTTCAATTGGAACATTCATTACATTTTAGATGCCACCAGCAGCGTAGTTATTATCATCATTATCTATCAGCAGTTCTATCCACTGCTGGCTGAAAACATGTTTTATGACTTAGCAGTAAATCTTCTTTTCTCACCTTGACCCTACCCATGTTAACTCCTTGCTGATCTTACCTGCCTATTATTTCTTGTCAATCAGGCATGACCCCCCTCCCCTACAGACACACTAACTCCTTTTGAAGCCAGTTACCATATTCCTCAAACAAAATTTGCATCACCTTACATAAGAATACAAGAAGAGCCCTTCTGGACCAGGCCAAGGGCCCATCTAGTCCAGCTTCCTGTATCTCATAGTGGCCCCACCAGATCCTTCTGGGAGCACATGAGACCACTAGATACCTGTCTCCTGATACCCCTCCCCTGCATCTGGCATTTTAAGGTACCTTCCTTTGAAGCCTGGAGATTATATATCCCCACCACAGCTTGTAACCTGCAATTGACTTTTCTATCAGAAATCTGTCCAATCCCCCTTTAAAGGCATCTAGATGAGATGTCATCACCCCATCCTGTGGCAAGGAGTTCCACTTCTTTCTAGGTCAGTCAGAAAATCTGCCATTTTGTCGCCAGGCCCAAGGCTTCTCCAGTGCTGCTCCCATCACTGAACATCCAACTGGTCTTTACATGCCTTTTGGCTGTCCACACAAGCATTGGAAATAAAAAGTGGGGTAGATGCTTCTATTTGTCAACATTTAGTTCTGTGATTAATTGCTTTCTTAACTGCTTATCCACCAAGCCAATGACACTTCCAATTGGTCTTGTTCTTCAGATCTAGCACACAAGCTGCAATGGCAGTTTCAGTTATACAAAACCTCCTTTTCTAGTTTCTTTTTCAGTGTATGGAAAACCAGGATGGAGAATGTACAGGATGGCTGTACAGTTGTTGCTACAGATGTTAAAGTACAATTCTCAACATCCCCGCCCATGAAAACACTATCTGGGGCTCATAGCACTGGAAGACCAGCAACAGGATCTGGAGAATTTTGCCAAGTAGAAAGGAGACATTATATGTTTAGATAACTCCACTGCAGAACTATTTTAAACACCAGACACTGAATAAAAATGACTGATGTTGTGAGGGGAATGACATACATGCACGCGCACACTCGCACACAGGCACACACACACGCACACACACGCGCGCACACACACACACACACACACACACACACACACACACACACACACATGCCACTGTTCTTTTTTTTTCTCCAGCCATCTGAATTCCTGGATCTAATTTCCAAACAGGCAATCTTTAAAAGGTTTAAAAATGGTTGACACCCATTTACTTTAAATCTATGAACTCCATATGCCCCCAACAGTTAACATTAATCTTTACCTGAGAAGCTTACTAGCATATCATGCAACATGATATGCAATTAAAGTCTGTTCATACACCCCACACTAAACCTTGCATAGTCATTTAAAAGTCTCTCTCTTTTTTTTCTGAAGGGGAAAATACAGTCAAAGAAAGCAATTGCTGAATCTCTCTAGAGATTACAGAGCCCTGAAGTTGGGGTGAAAAATATTAGAAAAATCACTGGTGCAATTTTCTATACATTGACCTTCTGAAGACCTCCAAAAAAAACCCAAGTGTCCTCCAGAGGCAGAGTATTCATCATCCTCTCTATGCAATTTGAGGCTGGACTTCCCTCAGCAAAGGCAGGAAGCGTTTGGTGAATTGCACATGAGTAAAGAGAGATATATCAACTCGACAGGAGGCCTGAATTGAGGCTGTGCCAAAACACGCTTCATTTAACAAAGCAAGTTAAATTCAGTCCTAACTCTCAAAGATAGATGCTCACTGCTACAACCCAACACACCAGGCACTCACTACATCTTTTTTATTCCGTGATTATATTTAAGAAAGGGAGCTCCAACCTGGTTTTATTTACGTACTATATTCTTGGTGGTGTCAGGGTAGCTGAAGGCATTAACCCATCCTCATCCTTCTTGAGTTTTAATTCATATTCATGTAAAGCTGGGCAGAGATAATAAATGTGTTTGTTTCTTAAGTTTGTTCAGTGTAAGAAATAAACACCTTTCTTCCTGCCCAGCTCTGTCAATGGAAGTTAGTCAGGCCAGCAATGGTGACTGGATACGACACAATAAGATGAGAAGACACATGTTTTTCCCCCTGCAGTGTCATCTTGATAATGAAAAGTAGACAATACCCACTTTTTGAAGAAAAAAACCAAGCAAATCAGTTTTTATACACACCCCACTCATTTCTACCAGACATCTTGATACAGTAACTTCAGCCAATTTGTTGTCTTCAACAATTTATTTAATCATTTTATAAAAGAAACCTGATAGTGTATCCAGTCCTCTTTTTTTTTCCCATAGGATAAAACGTGCAACTTAATAAAATGCTTTCAAATGGCTGCAGAATCTTCAGAAACTCTAAAATCTTCTACATGGAACAGCTCATGGATGCAGCCGTGTGGAGGAAGCAATGTCAGATCTGATATAATCATTGTGACAGGCATTGCTTCCCAACAGTAATTTTAGTGAATGCAAGAAGCCCTTTCCCCCCATCTTTTAACACACTGTGCATACTCAGATTACCATTGGGAAGCAGCAGCTGTCAACATGGCTGCACCCACTCAGACACTCTATCTCTAGTGTTGGTCATGAACTTCAGATTCCAATGGAAAAAAGGTGGGAAGGACTTCATCAAGAACTTCAACTCCATCTCCTGTGGCTTGGAGAGAGTCAAAGACTATGTCATGCTACATCTGTTACTTAGCTGATCAGTAGCAGGATGTTTGTCTTGCCAGCAGTGACAACCTCAGCTTTCCCATTGCATGAGATGGGAGACAAAGCATCTAATGCCCACATTGGCTGAAAGCCTGTATTATAGCTATGGGAGCGTAACTCAATATTATGACTGCATTGACTAGAAGAGTGCTATCCTGGAAGAACTTCCACTAACATATTGTACAATGGTTACAATAGGAGTCATGTGACTGATTGCAGAATTGGATTGTGCAATTCCCTTTTGCTTCCATGTAACACCTACACAGGAATAACTTGACATTGTGCCTAGGCCAACAGGATTACATCCATTCCCATGTGGAGCCCTCTGCCCAGCATTGAAGCTTGCAATGCAAAGATACATCTGTCCCAGTCCTCTATGCTACCACTCCACCATAAGAAGCAGTGGTGCAGAACTTCCTTCCCACAAGGAAAAGGAGAGAGGAGGAGGAGGCATTGGCAATAACAAAGACAATGAAATGCAGAAATAGGTGATATCTTTATTGGAGCTCTTTAAAAAAAACCCAACAATATGATGATAAATGGTGATAAATCCCAAACTACCGCACCCTCCCCTCCCCCCATGCCTCTTGCAGAAGAAGATGAATTACCATCAAAAGCTCACTGTTTGCTTATTGTATTGTATTTTGTTTTGTTTTAATTTTTTAATGGTCCAATATTGGCAATGAAGAAAAAGAAGCTGGCGCTGGCACTAGCAGAACCATCCCCATAGTGGACAAGAGTACACAGGAAAGTTTATCCCATAGCCTCATGGTGCAGTGGTTAAACTGTTGTACTGCAGCCAAAAATGTGCTCACCACCACGTCTCTACTTATGAACATTTCGACTTATGAAGAGCTCCATCCCCAAAATTTTGCATTGACTTGTGAACGGAGCTTCAACATAGGAATGGAAAAAGGCAGGGGAAAAGGGCAGGAAATTTAAACCATTGGTGGCGAAGAGGCTGCTTCTTTGTAGCTCTTTCGCCCCAATGGTTAGAGCAGAGGGTCAGGGAACTTTTCTACTCCTGGGGTGCAGGAGGAGGAAGGAGAAGCGGTGCGGCTCCGGATTGCCGCTGGGTGCGGGAAGTCGGTCCGCTCTCTGCCCATCCCTGGCATGGGTCTACTCACGAATAAGCGCCGCCGAATGTGTGGGTCTGCTCATGAGTAAGCGCCGCCGAAGTCCCTGGGTGGAGCGCGTGGGTCAGAGAGGCTCCGTGGACGGGGGAGGAGAAGGAAAGAGAAGCGATCGGTGCCGGTGCTTTGGAAGCCTCCAGGAAGCCTCCAGGAAGAGGCTTCAGACTGGTAAGGTGCTGCTTTTTCCTTTTAAAAAAGTTGTTCTGGGTGGGGTTTGGAGGGTAGGTTTGGGCTAGGGGGTTACGTTTATGTGGTGTTGTTGCTGTTTTTTGGTGATATTTTTTTTTTCAGTCCCAGCATGTAACTTTAAGCACTATGTCTTTGTCTTTAAGGTGCTACGAAATTCTTCTCATTTTGTTTTGCTTTCATTGATATTTCACAGAACAGGTAGGTTACTTTGTGTCTTTGTTTACTGAGTCAGTGTTCACTGGTCCATCAAAAAAGCAACCATCTGAGATGTAAGGCTCAAGAATCTAATATGAGTCCATATTGGTGCTTTTAAAAGTTGTTTTTTGAGACAACAGATTCCAGAGCTCTCCAGCTAGGCTATTTGGAGGACTTTTGAAATGCGAGTCCAAAAAAGTAACTTTTCAAGCTCAGGTTCATGCCACTGAGCTCTGGCCTCTTGATGAAATAGGGGAATGATGACACTGCTCACAGGAGAGTCATCAAAAGGAACAAAAATGTTCAACGCAAAACACTTTTTAAAAAATGAACAGCACTGAAGTAATGCAGTAAAGCACCAGTTAGGTCTGCACTATCAGGATGAACACCACATATTCTAACACAATCGTTTTTGTCCTATTGAACTCAGTTGCAAACTAGATAAATGTAATTAGCAGTTGAATTGACTGTTCAACCCTTTGTCTCTTTACTCAGAAGGAAGCCTCACATTGTCTACCTGTTCTTAACCTTTGCAAAAATGTTTGGGATTGTAAAAAGCAGTGAACATTAAACCAGCTGCCTTAATTTGTTTGCAGGAGATTTAATGACAATTCATTTTAACTGTAAACCTTGGTTGCCAGTCTGGAAGAAAACACCCAGAGACCTACTTTCAATACCATCGTCTTTTCCTCTGGTGTTCTTTAAACTCAACTCAAGTTCATTTTCTAAGATTGTTGATTTTCATGCAGTCATTAGCGCAAGATCTTACTTTAAATGCTATGTTAAGCAGCATGTTGTTAAATTATGTACATGTAACCATGAGAGACTTCAGCAGCCCTGGTCTCTGACATTGAAAAGAGTTATACAGTGGTGCCTCGCTAGACGATGATAATCCGTTCCACTGAAATTGTTGTTTAGTGACATCATCATCTAGCGAAAAGCATTTCCCCAATAAATGCACTGAAACCTGTTTAATGTGTTCCAATGAGGAAGAATCATCATTGTCTAGTGAAGATCGACCATAGGAAAGCTGCTTTGCGAACTGCCGATCAGCTGTTTAAATAGCTGTCTTGCGAAGCTTAGGTCCCAAAAACACCCGTTTTGTGAGCGCGGAGGGAGCTGTCAAAATCGTCATCTAGTTAAAATCGGTTTGCGAAGCAGGGACCAAACATTGTCCAGCGAAATTCCCCCATAGGAATCACTGTTTTGCAAATCGCTATAGTGATCACAAAAAGTCAATGTCTAGCAAAAAAACTGTCATGCAGATTAACTGTCTAGCGAGGCACCACTGTATTTTATATGTGTGAAAGCCACAAATGGCTGGACAGCAAACAACAACCAGTAATGTGCTGTTTCTATCATATATCTCAAATACCAGTGTTAGAAAGTGAAAACTTCTCCTCTGTAATTTGTGTACATGTAATTTGTGTCACTTCTATTGTGTCAAACATTGCTTGGGATATCGCATGGATGATTAAGTAAAATGAAGCACACGCAACATAAAAACTGTAGCTGCCAAAGCCCTGGAAAACAGATTACTCATAATGATATTCACAAACATTATTCAGATTCGCTGGCAAAAGATGTGCAGTGAGTATTAATTAGTGACTTAAACTGCTGGTGAAATTCAATCCCAGTTACGAGAATGCTTATCAACCTTATGCATTTCTGAGATAGCTGCAAATGAGGTGTTTTTTTCTTATTACAAAGCTAAGAATTCATGTACAGCACTGTGCAATGAATTTGCCAAGTAGAGAAGGGTCACTTCTTTGAATGATTTCCCCAGATCCTCGAACATGGGAATGTAGAAAGAGGAGAGTTTAAACAACTAACTGCCAACAAGTTGCTTTGTGCTCTAATTAGGACTATAATTTCACCTGGATATTCAAAGTGTGCTGCTTTATATACTACCCAACAGCACTTAAAGGACTCTCTGGATGGTTTACACTTTAATTATGCAGGCTACACATTAACCCAGCCACCCACCCCTCAGCTAGCTGGGTACTCAACTTACCAACCTCAGAAGGATGAAGTCTGAGTCAGCCTTGATCAGGCTAGCTGAGGAACTGAATGCAGGCTGTGAGCAGCGTCTTAGGTGCAGTACTGCAGTTTAACCTCTGTACCACAATGCTCCTGTAACATTCAAGTTAAGAAGCTTTTCCACCTCTTTTGTTAGTATTTGAACTGCTTATGGTAGAATTTAAAAACTGTATGATTTTATACTTGGCCCATTTATTATCCATGGGTTTTGTAGAGAAAAATACTCAGCCCCTTTCATAGCATTTGGAGTCCCTGAGTAGAAGTTTAACCCAGCAGATACCCAAGCAAATTTGGGGTAAACAAACTGGAATGACATTCTTAACCATCTGGACCAACCAAATTCAACATATCAACACTAGAGATGGGCATGAACCTTGGTTTGGAGGGTCAGGCCAGTTTGTAAGCACGTCCACACAGGTACCAAACATTCCCTTCCCCTGTTTCCCCAGCCAATACCCCACACATCAGCCAGAGTGCACTTCTCTCCTCCCCACTTCAGCTGTTCAGCTAGTCACTGGCAGGATCATTAGTTTGCCTGTCCTGCCTCCTTGTCTGAGTGGGCGATCAGCCAAGGAGGCAGGGGAGGGAAGCCTATGCTCCTGCTGTGGACTGGCTAGACAGCCAAAGGGGGGAGGAAAGGCGTGTGTACCGGCTGGTAAGTGGAGAGATCCGACCAGGGAGGTGAGGAAAGGGAACACATGTCACATGTGGTGCCACGCGTACAAATCAGCATGAACCTCTGAACCAAGGTTTCTTCCCATCTCTGATGTAAACCAGTTAAATCCCACTTACCGATTGAATAAATCTGCTAGTTTCTGTGCCTCTTATGAAAGCTTTTTAAAAAGAAAGAAAGAACAAAAAACGCACATTCTTTCCACTCTAAAAATGGATATTTGTAAATTTTGATATATTGTCTATTGAAATAAATTGAAATAGAATTCTTGCCCTTCCCTACATCCATTTTCGCTTAATTCAGATGCCTCAGGTCATGCTGTGGGGTCTTTCCAGAAGCATACTGATGGACATTGCTCCGGGGGGAAACCTTAAAATACTGGGCTAGCTGGGCCCTTAATCTGATGTCCTAGAGCTCTCCTTCATCTCTTAAGAGTTACACTGAGTGCAGAATTGGGCGACAGGATTTCAGCCAATATGTTCAATGCCTTTCCCCCTGCCTTTCCCTGATTCTTCTGAAAATATTCTTTCTTTTGTTCCAGAGTTTCTTCAGGGCTGGGTGGGGTGGGATGGTTCAGTGCTGTGCCACTTTTATTTCTGCATCACAGCTCCCAGTTAGAAGTTTTTAATTAGCTCATAAATTTAAAAAAACAAACAAACAAAAAAACAAGAACTACAGCTCCAGCAGGGAAGTGGATGTCTAAGAGGGTGTTTGCTTGTGCATTTGACCAGGATCTCAAAGATTTCAAGAGAAGCCATTTTCAAAGACGGGCATTTTTATAGAGCAGATCCCAGTGGATCCCTGTAAGCCCTGTTTTCCTTTACAATGAACTGCAACAACCAAGATCAGTTAAGCAGAACTTCTGTCTATCTGGTTAAGCCCTAAAATATAACAAAACAAAAACAAACTGGTAAAACATCTTTGAAATAAAAAAAATGCTTTAAAAGCAAAAAAATGAAGACTGTCTCCTGTAGGTTCATGCTTCACCAAGGCATACAAATGGAAGCTGAGGCTCATGCCTTAACAAATGCACTCCATATGACCAGAAATGACAGTGTTCAATGTGACAAGTTGTGCTTGCTTACAGTGTACTTTCCATTCAAAAAGTGCACCCACCCTTTGTTTGAGTCTTTTGTGAACAAATCTAGATGAAGTAGACAGAATATATGGGATTAACAAAGATACTAAACCTTCTCCTGATCTTTTTTTGCTTGTTTGTCTTTATGGAACAGTTCACCCTTATTATATCACTTCTGAACTTTTGGCTAATGTCAACTGTTAGAAAAATCCTCCTCATATCTGTCTGTTCCTTATATTGATAACAACGCCCCCCTCCCCAAGGGAATACAGCTCTTGACAAATAAAGATTTCCCCACCCTTGCTATTCAGACTGAGAGGAAGCTGTCTCTGGACTTCCACATCTTCTGATTTATACAGAAACATCCCAGAATGTCCTGGGTGGGTTCGGTGTGGAATGCAATTGGAGGTAGTCATTCTGAATGGCCCAGAATAGCTTCCAAAGCTGCCAGCAGTTCTGAGGGTCACCCACCGAATACGTAATCTATTCCATAATGTGGGAATACTATTTCCTGCCTGATAATAGCTTTGAACTGTAGGTCCCTCCACTTCTCTATTTAGCAGTTAAGCTGCTAGGAATACCACTATATATAACATGGCAAGCAGAGTGATGATAGGCATGGAGGAAGATCCAAAGATGAGAAAAATTACCTTATCCAAAGCCCTGCTGGGCCTGCATTCACATACCAGAGGAGGAGGAGGAAGAGAAGCAGGTGGAGGAGCATTTTCCTCTTTTGGGGTTTCTTTTTAATTCCGGAATTTGTCTAGTTCTGTGACAGTCCCAGTTTTTATACACCCACATTCTCTTTTTCAGTTTGTCACAAGTAGCTATTAATAGTTGCCCTAAAAAAAAAACCTGCTACAGGCCATTGGCCTATGGTACAAATGCTGCAAAGCACACTTTCATTTCTTCCTTCTCATTATTGCCTCAACACCCACAAAGAATCGTGAATGTTATATTTCCACTTGTTGAAACTTATTTTGTTCCTCCATTGGCCTGTTCTCCAATAGGTTAAGTCAGGGGTTCCCCAATTGTGCATTATGGTACCATGGGGTGCTGCCAAACCCAGTCAGGGGTGCTGCAGGAAAAGTGAGGGAAGGCTATAGAGGAGTTGTTCATAGCTCAATATAAGAGGAAGCCATGTGCCTGCATCTCCTTTCCCCATGTCTATAGTCCCTGATGGAGGCCTTTGCTGGGTGGCCTCATGCGTTGCCCTCATCAGGACCAGGAAGTAAGTGGGCCATTGGAGAAATTGTGGGGAGGAGATGGGCTTGGGCTTGTGGGTGTCAGGGTCTTGCCCCTGGTGATAGACAGATCCCTGAGGGTCCCTACAAGCAAGGGGAGCCATGACCAGTGGCCAGTAAATCAAGGGACCCAGGAGTCCAAAAATTTTGGGAACCACTAGGTTAAGTCATTCTGAATACTGGTTCTGCCTTTTGAACTATTAGCTATTCCCTGAGGCCGGGTTTCTTCTGCCAGTTTGATGAGCATACCTTTCATCCATATCATGTATAAAGATGTTGAATAACACGAGCAGAAGTATCACAAGTAACTAGCTACTTGTGTTACTTCCCATCATTTCCCTCTCATAGTTTGCAATGAAAACGGTAGTTCAGTGGTAAATTTTGAATTCCAGGTGTTCATTCTAACAATCCTCATTCCTGTGCTTCCAAGAAGCTGGAGTTATATGAAGCTAAGGCATTTTAATTGCTCATTCAAGATCAATCTCCTCAAAATACTTTGGATTACAACAAAGGGAGCTCACAAACAATATGTTATTTCTGAGAAAATTCATTTTCCGTTCAGCTACTATAAGAATTTTTGCTAGGCTCAGAGAAAACAGAAAAACCTGAAGGGCAGGCAGATGAAGACTTTATCCCTGCTAAGTAAAAGGATCTAGTCCTCCGGCCCTGAGAACCCTGGCTTTATGACACTTAGTGGGAGAGAAAAGCATTTGCTCCCCCGAATACCTGGATGAGAAATGTCATGAAAACCTTCCTTTATCTACCCCTCTTAAACCCCCAATCAACCCCATTCTGGCATCTACCAAAGATACAGCTCCAACCGCAGACAGGCAAGTTGTCATGGTAGCTGGGAAGCAGAGGTAAGATCAGCTTGTGGGCCTAAAGAAACCTTCCCAAGAGAGGTGTTATATGGCATTCTTGGGAAGAGAAGAAAAATCTGAGAATTTTTAGGCAAATTAAAGGAAATTGTGCTAGTAATCTTTCAACACAAAACAAATCAAACAAAATGATGGTGGCTACTGCCACACTGTATGAACTGTTGAGAAAGGATGCTTGTGAAAGGAAATGCACCTGATTTGGCACAGGACAATCTGCTCAAATTATGGAGATACTGAAGGGGGAAAAAATGAGGGAAAGGAATCTAACACGGCTTGAAAACTCTCAATTGAGTACCTCATGAATGATGATAGCCTAAATCTGTGGGAGAAACGAAGGTAGCAAGTGTTCTTTACATCTCTATGCCGGGCTAAACAGGAGGACAGATTTGTTATCTAACTCAGTCAAAGTTTCTAGTTCTTGTGCCTGTGTGTCTGCCCAGTACCTGCATTTACAAAATGAAAACATTATTGCTTAGAAGAGGCTATAATTAAATTACTATATAAATTACTAATGATAAAGCTGAGCGGATATAACTAGGAACTGTAGGCAACACACTGGGAATAACTCTCCTTTACATGGAACTTGTAGCAGCTAAGTAGAAGATACTGAGATGCACATGCCCCAAAATGAAATCAGGGGACAATCAGAGGGACTTCTGCTTTTATCTTACAATGTAGGAGTAATGATTGGCAGAGCTAAGTCTTCTGTTTGGAGGCACCCAAGGGAATGAACTTATCACACTATAATCAAACAATATTTCAGTTCATCAAACACTTAATAATTCCAATCACATCAGGCTTAATTTCAGGCAATTTTCTCAAATATTAATCATTCCTTTCATTTTCAATGAAATAAATAACATTCCTTAGTTTTAAGCAACAGAATCAAATCAATTAATTTTATCCTTTCACATTAATCTCAAACTCTCCATTATTCAGATGTACTAAATTTATTCTTTCAGAAATAAACTGTATTCAAGCATCCTTAGTGTAGAAATAATTCATTTATACAGGCTTCCATTCAATATAAGCTGCTTCTTTCTCTGTTGATTAACTGAAAATAAATGCTTATTAAGTTTAAGAAACAGAGTGCCCAATTCTGACTTCAAGCACTGAGATGAGTCCTTGCTTATTTTTTAATCTTTCCTTTCCTTTCTTCAACATATCTTAAAGATTTCCTTAACCATGGCTATAGCCAGTTTTTAAACTAAAGAAATCTTTCAGTTCTTGCCTACTGTCTTCATACCATCAAATCATGAAAACAATTTTCCATCAACACTCAAAACTCTGGTCAGGCAATCAGCATGCCATAAAATCAACAAATGAGAGGGTGTGCTTAGCCCCTCACTCCTTTGGGATCATTCTCTGTACAAGAAGGCTTCAGTATACTTGGATGTTTCCCTTGCAATCTGCCATGATGATGTTGTATGAATTTGGTTCATGTGGAGAGTTTCTACAAATAGAGAAAAGTACTCTCTTAAGACCATGGCTCTTCACATGAGGAGATCTAGGATGGAGGAGGCTCTCCTCTTTGAGTGTTCACTTTTAACACACTCTGGATATCTGAATATGGCTTCAGTGTACCATCACTCCTTCATGCATCCAACAGTCCTTAAAGGGTGTCTCTTGATGCATGCATAGTAGGGCAAATGTGCCTTACCTCATGAAGACCAATGAGAGATAAGGCAGTGGAACTCATCCTATCACAAGAGAGCTCAGGTGGCAGAAACAGTGCTCTCCCCATAACACATCCCTCCAGAGTCCTCTGGCCATTTTCTGGTCCTCTGGTCATCTGTCCATCCTGCACCCTCTAAACAAAACTGGTACTAATGGTTGTTGTGGGTTTTTCAGGCTCTTTGGCCATGTTCTGAAGGTTGTTCTTCCTAACGTTTCGCCAGTCTCTGTGGCCGGTATCTTCAGAGGACAGCACTCTGTGCTCTGGTGTAGTCGGCTTGGGAGTGGAGTATTTATGGCTGTGAGATGGGCTTTTGTCTTTTTCTGTAGATGAGTGATTAGTGTGTCTTGTTGTGGGTGTATTGTTGTGATAAGAAGGAGAGATTATCTGTCACTGTGGTTGATGGGTGTCATTAGCTAGTCTTTTGTGTGCAGTGATCCCCGCTCCTTGTGGCTGGGTAGAGTTCGTTGACCTTTTGCACACTGTACAGTACTTTTGAGAGCTAGGAGCCAAGTTTTGTTGAGTTTCAAACTTTCCTCTTTTTTGTTGAAGTTCTGCTGGTGCTTGTGGATTTCAATGGCTTCCCTAATGATTGCTGGTGTTGTCCTGTATTTTGGTATTTTGAAATAGAATTTCATGTCCAGTTTGTTTTAGGGCATGTTCAGCTACTGCAGATTTTTCTGGTTGATTTAGTCTGCAGTATCTCCCATGTTCTTTGATTCTGGTGTGGATGCTTCGTTTTGTGGTTCCAATATATACCTGGCCACAACTGCAAGGTATCCTGTATAGTCCTGCAGTGGTGAGGGGGTCCCTTCTGTCCTTTGCTGACCGTAACATTTGTTGTATTTTTGTGGTGGGCTTGAATACTGTTTGTAGGTTGTGTTTTTTCAAAAGTTTCCCCATGCGGTCCACGACCCGTTTGATTTATGGCAGAAATACTTTATTTTTTCTTCTTCTTCAGTTCGGTGTTGTTTTCTTGGTTTGATGGCTCTTGTGATTTCATTTGTGGAGTAGCCATTTGCCTGTAGGGCCCAATTCACCTGAATTGTCTAGCTTGCTTCTCTGCATGGAAGGGAAGAGGGGTACTATTATTTTCTTCCACTGTGCACTGGTTTGTGCTGTCTCTGGCTGGCATGCTCCCTTCCCCCACTGTGATTACAAGGAAACCTAACCCTGAAATCTCACCGCTCACTAGACTTTATAACAGGGAGACCAGAAACCACTCAGAGCTAGTAGTTGCCTCACTTTCTGTACTCCCAGCTCTCAATGGAAGATAGCATCATCATCATATTAGCAGTGCAAAACTGGAAGACACCCTATGGATCATTGAGTCCAGTTCCTGTCAAGAAGGTACAGTGAGGAATCGAACTCCAGCACAGATGTAGTCCACAAGCTGAGTGGCAAGGAGGAGCTCACAACACAAATGTCGCTCTGCTCATGTCACAATCACTGACACTTCCTAACAGTGACATCTTCATAGCTGTCAGATTTTATAGAAGGGGTACCAAAAGCTACTTAACTAATAGGCAGTTCTGACATAATTTTCAAGCAATCTCTCTTGGGTTTATCATAGCACTTAAACAAGGTATCACTGATAGGCAAAATAGTATGAATAAGAAAAAAAAGTTTGAATGCAGTGAAAGGGCATATCACCACAATAATTCATTGACAAAATAGCATCAAATTCCACAATATTTTACAAAATGGTTGTAGCGTTCAGCCCTGCCCTCACCTGGCCGTCACAGCTGAGCAGTGGAACAGCAGCCAATGAGGGGACGGAAGGTGGTGCTAAAGGGGGAGGAGCTGGGATATAAAGGGTGTGTGTGATGTATGCAAAGGGGGATGGAAGAGATTGTGTGAGAAGAGAGATGAGAGAGAGTGTAGAGATCTGAGTGAGAAGGCAGTGTGTTAATGAGTCAGTGAGAGCAGAGTCTGTATATTAGAGAGTTCAGTGATTACTCTCTTCTCACACAATCTTTTCCATCCCCCTTTGCATACATCACACACACCCTTTATATCCCAGCTCCTCCCCCTTTAGCACCACCTTCCGTCCCCTCATTGGCTGCTGTTCCACTGCTCAGCTGTGACGGACAGGTGAGGGCAGGGCTGAACGCTACAATGTTTAATAAAAATTGCTCAACCATGATGTAACTGTCTTTTTTTCTTTCATTTCAGTTTTTTTAAAACCATTTTTTTCTTTTGTGTGTGTGTGTTTGTCATCACTTTTACCTTCTGTACCATTTCTAACAGGGATGTCAAAGTCCCCCAAGTTCATTGCATTTCTCTGAATTCTACCTGCATTTTTTCTCATCTTTGCTTCATGTTGGTTGTAAGACTGGTTTTTGTTGCCACACATTTTTGAACATTTTTTCTAGAGTGCACCGTGACAAACTTTAACTAAAATGCACATTTATTTAAGCTTTTTACCTAACTTGTGCTTTCCCTCCATTGACTAAAGTTACTTGTGTGCACTTTTCGATTGTACATATTTTACCCTTTCACACGTTTTTAAAATATGTTGGAATTTTTACTGCCTTCAGAAGTGTGACTGGTAAGTGACCATTGTGGACTAGGATGACTGTCAATCTACCGAGCAGTAAACAATTTTTTCCTTCCCACCTCTGAATTCAAATACAGCCCTTTTTATCTGCTCTGTGTTTGTCACTCTCCAAAGTCTGTTGAGGTCAGTTGCTAACAGATGTTTGAATTTTTAGTGGGGACTTTTAGTGGGTGGGGAGTGTTGGGGGATTTTTTAGTGGGTGGGGAGTGTTTGGGGAATTTTATGTGTATGCATGTGTCTGGTCTCTGGGTGTCTGTGAATTTCATTGTATGGGTATACAGTACTGTGTATATACTTACAATGACAATAAATTATTATTATTATATTATTATTAAAAGCAGTCATGTTTATTCAGTTTGCTATTTGGTCTGTTCAACTGTAAATAATAAAACATGTTTATTCTTTCTCTTGCTAATGTCTCAAAGTGAGTTATTGAGACTTTAAGTGCCAATTAATGCGAAATGGGGTGGACTACTCTCGGGAACTTGAAGCTATTCTGCTCTGTGACTCCTTGCAATTCTGCTGCACAGCTAGAAGAATTTAACCAACAATTCAAAACTCTGAAACAAAATTTGCATGTAGTTTTGTGTATCCATAAAGGTCTGCTCAAAATAATAATAATAATAATAATAATAATAATAATAATAATAATAATAATAATAATAATAATAATAATAATAAAGTAGTAGTAGTAGTAGTAGCAGCAGCAGTAGTAGTAGTAGTAGTAATCTGACCTTTACAAATTTGGCTATGTGAGCAACAAGGTCAAAGTTTATTTTTTCTCAAGTCCCAGAAGATACACAACCAGTACCAAGACAGCAGATCAAGTTAAACTTCTTACACCCTAATTTCTAATACTTTTACTGAAAATGTCAAAAGAAAACAAGATTTTTCCAAATTTCCAATGCTACCGTTCCCATGAATCTACATGAGGGATATCCTGGATTTGGGGACCAGTGGTAGCTTAGGAAACCTCTAAGCTTCTTATTGCCATGCAGCACTAGGATCTAGATGGTCCTTCTTCCAAAAACAGTTACTATTTGCCAGTAACATTGCTGAAGTATTGACCTTAGCCAGAATCCTATTGACTTATGTGATTGTGAAAGAACAATACTGTAACCATCCCTCCCACCCAGCAGGCTCCTTTTTGCACTTGTAGTCTCACACTGCCTGTGAAATCAGTTTTGTAACCAGTCACATGACAGACGGATTGCTAGGCCAGAAAACCACGGGCTGCACAATTGCTCTTCCATGTATAGTTTTTCTCAGTTGGCTTTTGATCCTTAACCTTGATTTATAAATCCCGGGAAGAGTATACATCTGAGGCTATCATCTGACAGGGGTGGAGAACACTGCCAGTTTGGAGAGAAGGCTTCTTTGTTTCTTTCTTTTTCCTGACTTCATCTTTGTTGTCCTGACACTAAACAGAAAAGAAAGAGGTGGAATGATTCCCCACCTACCCAATGTCCATTGATTATAGCTACAGTATATATTTTAGGACAGTAAAGGCTTTTTAACTGAACTCTGCCTCTAGATAGACTCTACACAGGCTCATACAGACATGCTAGTTTTTTTTCATCCACAGTCAATTAAAAAGTCTGTCTAATTCTGTCCGCAACAAACAGTAACCACTTAGACCTATAATATACCTCCTGTATCTATTCTGCTCCCCCATCTTGTCACCTATATTACCTTGTTTGGGGCGCCATAAGATTCCTGACTTGCCATGACATTTAATGGTGGATTAGCTTTTACATCATATAGAAAGCTATATTTAGCCAGATTCATTTGATAATTTTTCAGAAAGAAAGAAAGAAAGAAAGAAAGAAAGAAAGAAAGAAAGAAAGAAAGAAAGAAAGAAAGAAAGAAAGAAAGAAATCAGTAGTAAAAGTCTGAAGCCCATACTAGCATCTCTGCATTGCAAGAAGTTCATGCATGGTAGACGTTTCCTGCCAATTCCACTATTAGAGAATCAACCCTTCTGCATTTTACAAGAAGAAAATGGAGTCCAGGGGAATATTAAATTGGTTTCATAAACTAAACACTGCCACTCTTGATAGCTTCATAATTTTTGTTAAGATTCCACATGGAAATTATTCTGAGTGTACCCAGGGAAATTGCTGTGCAACCATCCCAGGCCACCACTTATTGGGAGGATACCAAATGGCCTTTAAATATATATACATCTATATAAATTAGATGAAGAGACAACCACACAAACATTTTTTTAAAACTCTCAGCAGAATTTTGTCTAGGCAAAAGCAAACCGCTAAACATACATGTGGCTTTTGGGTTAAGGACTTTGCAACTTCCTCATCTCTTCTCACCTACTTCTCTGTGGCCTCAGATTTTGAAAGGAGGAAAATTTGGTTGCAGAAATAGCAAGAGGAGAAAATGCTGTCTCAAATGTTTCCCAGTGCCAAAGCTCTGAGCCATCATCTGCCTCCTCACACTTACTTCTAAGCTGTTGAGAAAGATGTTGATTATAAAGATGTGAAGTTATTGCTGATAAATGCTGTCTATGAATGAACAATCTCCAAAATGTCCTGTCCTCAAAAGCCCTGCTCAGCTCTTGTAAATTCAAGACTGTTGTTCCTTTATGCAGTCAATCCATTTCATATTTAGTCTTCCTCTTTTCCTGCTGCCTTCAACTTTTCCTAGCATTATTGTCTTTTCTGGGGAATGTTGGCTTCTCATGATGTGTTCAGAGTAGGACAACCTCAGTTTCAACATTTTTGTCTCCAGAGAAACCTCAGTCTTGATTTGGTCTAGGACCATTTGTTTGTCTTCCTGCACTATATTTCAATTAAATCAATTTTTCCTGTCAGCTTTCTCCAATGTCCAGCTTTCATAACTGTACAGAGCAATTGGGAATACAACAGGGTGGATGATCTTGACCTTGGTCTCCAGCAACATAGCCTTGCACTCAATGATCTTTTCTAATTCCTTCATCACTTCCCTTCTGAGTCTCGCTGATTTCTTGCAGTCTGCAGTCTCCATTTGGATTTATGATACAACCAAGGTATACAAAATCTTTGATTATTTCAATTTCTTCCTTGCCTGCATTAAAGTTGTGTGGTTCTTTAGTAGTCATGTTTTTTGTCTTCTTAACATTCAAGAAGTTAAGAAGTCCTGCTTTGGCACTTTCTTCTTTCACTTTCATCACAAGATATTTCTAATCATTGCTGATTTTTGCCAGTAAGATGGTGCCATCAGCATATCTTAAATTACTGATGTTTCTTCCACTAATGTTTACTCCTCCTTCATCTGCACATAACCCAACTTTCCATAGAATGTTATAGATTGAACAAAAAGGAAGAAAAAATGCACCCTTATCTGACACCTTTTCCTACAGGAAACCATCCTATTTCTCTATATTCTTTCAGATAGTTCAGCAACTTAGGTATCTGACCATGAAGCCGGAGGTTAGGAGTTTAATTCCCCACTGTGCATCTCAAAGAGCTAGCCTGGGTAGCCTTGGGCAAGCTGCACAGTCCCAGGATGCCTTTAGAAGAAGAGAATGTGGTAAACCACTTCTGAGTAATCTCTACCTAGAAAACCCTGCAAAGAGGTTATCATAAGTAAAAACTTACTTGGCGGCAAACAATTAATTAAGGATGTGAAGAATATTTGCTAAATTGCTTGTTCTCTACAACAATGGTCCCCAAAATTGGGCCTCCAGATGTTCTTGGACTTCAGCTCCCAGAAATCTTGGCCAGCAGAGGTGATGGTGAAGGCTTATGGGAGTTGTAGTCCAAGAATGTCTGGAGGACCAAGGTTGGGAACCACTGCTCTACAATGCCGATGGCCCTGACATGACAGAACAGCTGGAGGTAAAATTTCAAAGCAAGGTGCCTCTCCTGCAATATGAAACAACAATCACATTTTTTTCCTTTAGCTTATGGCAATCTGTGCAAAATAGGTTATAGTTTGTTTCCCTTTGTGAAGATAAAAACACACATATCAAGCACAGATAGACTGGGTGATTGATGAAAAGTTGTTAACAACCCATCTGATGCTCTTATTTTTGAAAGGCCATGCAGTAAGCAACATGGCCACCACTTACTGGGAGGATGTAGTTTTGACCAGTTTGCACAAAATTGGTTGCACAAATGCAAAAGTTGTAGTCACATCTGGTGGAAAATATCTGCCCCTTTCACATGTGAAGAGAGAAAAAAAAGGCAGTTTCTTATTCTCCCGCACAAGAATGAGATCAGCAAGGATTTACATCCCTAGCTGAATGAACATTACATCTACTTGTCTCTTACAGTGTAATTCTGTGCAGGTTTACTCAGGTAAGGGTACATGAGACTGACGCTTTTACTACTATGGTATATCCAACAGCATCCACATAGACAATAAAGATAGAAGTCTACTTACGTGGATCGCTCAGGTGAGCTCAGGACATGAGTATTTTTCACAAGCATTAGAAGCATACCATTGCATCTAAAGAGGTGAAGGTTTAATATTTGTCACCGTTAACAAATTCTGTGAGATTTATTTATGCTTTAATGGGCTTGGAGCCTTTAAGACTGGACAACCTTTTGAAAAAGAAATCTAAAGAAAAGTTAGAGATCTGAACCACTCTATCTCTTTCATCACCTCTTCATGAGCTACTATAACTTTGATTTATAGCTATTATTTTTTGTAATTTGAGTTTCAATAATAGGACGATTTCACATGTGGCAAAGATTTCCAACAAGATACAAGCTTCTATTGCCCCAGTATTCACAATAATCCTTCCAGCAGAGGAACAGCTAATTTCTAGGAAGACCTCGGCATGAAGATAAACTGTTTGACTTCTGAGTATTTTATGGAAAATACAAAATTAATGACTACAATATTGAAAAATCCATTTTATACTGATCCAAGGAAAACCTCGTTTGATCTTTTTATCATCTAGGATATGCAAATAGCCATATTAAATATAGTTACAATCCCTTTTGTTCTCCAGAGTCCATATTCCTATGTTTTATTGCAACAAGAAATATGGGTCTTGTCAGCCAAGGGACAGACACTAGTAATTTAGAGAAACTGCCTTTCTATAGCACTCTTTATGTATTCTACAGTGTTCTTGTTTTCCACTGTACTGAACCAAATGGCATTTTACCTAGTTTCCATCCACAATCAGCCATATGCTTCAAGAAAATACATATGTGGTTGCTCCAGCCTCAGAAGCATACCTTGAAGACCCATTACTTCATCAGTTTTGGTAATCCTTCTACTGTACCCTTGCAGATTGCAATCATCACTGTGTTCACAACTGCTGTGGATGAAATCTACTGCCCAACTGCAAATGAAAAGACTGGGACACCCATTGCCCTTAAATATATGCTAATCATCCTTTTATCACAGCTGCTATTAGCTCACAATGTGCTTGTCCAGCTGTGCTTGTTATGTCCCTGTTACGGATCCTCCACAGCTTTTCTAGTTCCACCATAGTTTCGTATTGCATTTGTAATCATCAAGATGACCAGTATCTCATGTATCTTTTTTGATACTTGTTTCAGAACACAGAATGTTCTGCAGCTTTCAGAGCCAAGAGATGCTTCCATTCTTAAAGGTGCTCTACTTATATCCTAATACTGCAATCATTCACTCTCTGGTTCCTCATAAAATGGTTTGAGATCAGATTAATTGAAAGACTACCTTTATCAATATAATGTTGCCCAGACAATAAGATGTACCCTAGACATCCTTCTTGAATGCCTGCTCTGATTTTTTGTTACCATGGGGCACATGAAAGACAAGGCCTCTCAGTGGTGGACTCAAAACTTAGAAACACCCCTTTCAACAGAGGTGTAACTTATTTTTAAAGTTTGAGCAACTAGATAAACCTTAAAGATCTTTTTCTCCATTGCTGCTTTTAACTGAGACTGTATTCAAAGGTGCTTTCTAAAAGTAAAATGTTTTTTACTCCAGTGTTTACTCATTGTTACCATGCCATACTACTTTTGATCTGTATCAGCACAGCTCTGAAATTACAGTAGTGCTATTGCTATAGGGACGTGGTGGCGCTGTGGGCTAAACTGCAGAAGCCTGTGCTGCAGGGTCGGAAGACCAGCAGTCGTAAGATTGAATCCACGTGACGTAGTGAGCGCCCGTCGCTTGTCCCAGCTCCCGCCAACCTAGCGGTTCGAAAGCATGCAAATGCAAGTAGATCAATAGGGACCACCTCGGTGGGAAGGTAACAGCGTTCCGTGTCTAAGTCGCACTGGCCATGTGACCACGGAAGATTGTCTTCGGACAAAACGCTGGCTCTATGGCTTGGAAACGGGGATGAGCACCGCCCCCTAGAGTCGAACACGACTGGACAAAAATTGTCAAGGGGAACCTTTACCTTTACCTTTTTTTCATGCCAAGAGGAGATTTTTTCCCCATCTATCCATTCGATTTATATTCCATCCTTCAAGCCCTACAAGAGCGGGGGTGGGGTGGGGGTGGGGGGAGCCAGCAGGGCCATTTGACCTGGACCTCACCGTATATGGGGGTGGGGAAACTAACATCACCCAAGTGTCATACTGTCATGCATTATATAAATAAAAAAGTTTTTTTAATGCCCTTTTTTTACCTTAAAATATTTTTAACCCTCTACCCAAACAATGAGTGGGACTTGCAATATGAAATGGCCCAGGCCACAGCTCAGCTGTTGAAAGGCTTGCCTGCATTTGTGCCAGAATGCTGACTGAGCACATTAGACTATGCACACAATGTGCACCTTCTACATGAGATAAAACAGAGAGGACTCTAGCTGTAGGTTGACAAATATTGCCAATGGTTAAAAGTTTGAGAACTGAGTACATATGGAAAAGAATCATCAATATGAGAATACAAATGACAGACATTTGAGTTCCCTGAAGACATATCTCTTTGAGAGCCTCCTGCCATGCATGTTGGCTCAGTGAGACTGTGAAGCAATCCTGCCATGCAGGAGTTTACTGTGATGTGTTCTTTATTTGACAGTTTATTTGTCAAGACACAAATTGTCTCCCAAAGTCTGGCCGTGCATTTGCTCGTACTCATCAGAATAATTCCTTCATCACTCAGAAACTGTGTTGCTGTGCTTTTGCTTGGTTAGCTGCGCAATAACACAGAACTAGAGGGTTCTCAATGCTTCTCACTTTGCTGTTTGTATTGTGCTGTCATTTCTTTCCTGCTGCTATCTCAAGCAATAACATCTGATACTCATAATCATAATCTCTTTGTGTATACTTTTTTTTAATCCCTAGATTTGTCATTTCCTCTCATGGAAATGTTTTTCAGGCAATATCGTTACAGCTGAGCTGTTTCAAGTACCTCTAGGACAAATGTTAGCAATCCATTGTCTGATATGGACATATTCAATTATGTCTCACGCAACGTTAATGATGATTACTTGAGGTCAGAATTAAGGCCGGATAGAAAGTGACTCATCTATGTTCAGGCCATATGGGCTGCCGCATCCTGTCAGAAGAGATGAAAGAGTAAAATAATCAGGAACAATTGTCATATATTGACAGATGTTTCTAGGTAACATCATCCCCCACTCCTGAAGTCATACCCAAAAGAATGCCAGTATCTGCTCTCAACTACTCTCACTACATGTGGCACAATATTCTTTTCTTTCTGTGTATAGTCATGTGCCAATTTCCTCTCAGCAATGGCTCTACAACAATTCTGTTGCAAAGTCAGAGCATAAGATATTTGGGACCTGGGGGAGAAGTATTAAGAGGAGAGAAGGTGGAATATTTCCTGCCTAGAGGGTTCCATTTGGAATTGTTTCCAGAAATTTAGAGTGTTCATTCCATAATTTGCTCTACTGCTTTCACACTCATAAAATGTGCAGTCAGTATTCTAGAATCCTAGAATAATTGAGTTAAAGTCATTGAATCCAACCCCCTGCTCAATGCTCTACAGGCTCCGTCTATCATTGTCATGTTCTATGGCAGTAGACCAGCCTGCTGGGCCAATTGTGGAAGTCTGGTTGGGGATATCTTCACTACAGATGGCTGAAGAAGGGGCATAGCCTCTAAATTTGGCACTTTGTAACAAAGCCCTGGTTGCCCACCCTACTTACAGCCCCGGTAAGATGTATCAGGAAAAAACCAAACATTTCCTATTAAAAAGGCTCAGGTAGCAAGTGTTGGGAAAGATCTCCTGCAAGACCTTGGCAAATTACTGCCATCCCCACCAGATGATATTAGCCTAAATGAGCTGCTGATGTGACCTCGTAATTTATGATGAGATCACATCATAAGTGGAAGCTAAGGGCCAGCTCCACCATTAGGCAGGGTGAAACAGCTGCCACAAATGAGAGTCGGGAAGGCAGATCTGAACATCCCCTGCCATACACCTGTTGCCCAGCTGAAGTGCTGAAGATCCAAATGCCAATCCAATCATCTTCTACATATGGAATAAACCAAGCTCCCACTTGCTCTTAAGACATCAAAATACCTTGGAAAATATAGCAACACTCATAGAACTCCAACTTCTTTTTCCAGTGGCTTTGACTTCTTTTCACTCATGACATCTGAACTTCAGATAGCTGTCATGATGTTAGAAATTTATTAGAAATGCATTATGATTTTTCATTCAAGCTGAGAACATTTAACTCCCAAAATATCAACTGGGCTCTTGAATTGCCTATGCAAGAGCAGAACTCTACCTGGGTTAAAATTAACACTGCTACTTCAGGCTTTTGAACATAATAGAACAAAATGAGATACAGTAGGAGTGGTTAATTATATTAGCATGGCTCAAGAAAAAAGGCCAGGTTCTCCAGGGCCTTCGAATTGTGCTGGTGGAAATCTTCCTTTCCCGGTCTTCTCCTTGCATTTATGCTCATATGCAGAGCTCCCAGGTGAACCCTAGAAAGTCCTATTGAAAAACAAAAAAATCTGCAATCAAAAGCTGCTTGAAAAGTGGGGAAAGCCAGAAGCCCAAACAGCAGGTGGTTTCATGTAGCTTCAAGATTATCTCCTTAATACCTGTAAAGAATGAAACAGAGAAATTCCACAATGTTTCTTCCTGCAGAGGTTCATCAAGAGAGAGATGATAAGAAGCAAGTCCTTCTAATCAGTTGATACACAAAGCAGCCAACAACTTGGGTTCTATGGATGTCTCTTGAAGCAATGCTACATTTTCCCTCTGACTTTCCCAAGCATTGTCAATGGGCATGAAGTGAAATTGATTCCAATTCAGAATTATTCTTACATTGTGCATTGTGCGACTTAATGGGCACATATTCTTTTCTATGTTTTGTAGCATCCATGCAACTAGCTTTATAAGAAGTGACAGAATGAATTATTCAAAAATCCCAGGACCAGCCCTACCATTGGGTTGAATGAGGGAACTCCCTAAGGTTACAGATGAGGAAGCAATGGTTGCCATCCTCCAACTTTTTTTCATGAGACCCCCATTCACTGCCTTCTCTTGGAAGAGAGCTACGCCTACTATACAGGCTCTCCTGCACCCCTTATCTAGGATGCATGTGTAGTAGAGGACACGATCCTGTTATCAGTTTTAAAGTCCAACAGCCAATCTATGGAGAAGGGCACCATCTTGCTCCCTACTTGTTATCTCCCACAGTGAAAGTTGTGGTCTGGCCCTGAAAGATCCTTAAAAATAATTCTTTTTTTAAAAAAGTGAGAGGTCATTATGCTCTCTGGCAGCTTTCTATGATGCAGGAGAGTGGAATTCTGTGCTGATCTGTAGGGTTGAGTGCCTACTCTCCTGGGAAGGAGAAACAGATGGGATTTTTTTTAAAAAAAAATACTGCTACACCTGATTTTAGCCCTAAAGTAGCTGCAGTGGTGTTAAAAAAAAGAAAAGCCTCAACAATAAAAAACACTCCTGTGGCTCCATTTGTGCTAAATGTAATTGTAAGTAGAGATGGCTACAAACCCAACCATGAACCAGAAAAACTGACTAACTGGGCTGGTTTCAGAGATCCCATGTTGTCAAAGCAAAATGAAATGTCAAACTTTTTCCCTTTGGTGTTTCGTTGCCCTTCCACTCCAGAATAAAGAGGTGAGACTCAAATGATGGGATGAAACAGGGCCACACTTTATTAACCATAAGACTTCATCAACTCATTTTTTCGTTTAGTCGTTTAGTCGTGTCCGACTCTTCGTAGCCTAATTCAAAACGTGAAAGGGGGGCTGCTGTAGTGTGGAATGATGCTGGTAGCGGAGATCTCCTGTGAGCCCTATTAATGCAATGTGGGAACAGTCAGCCCTCCACACCTTCCTGGGGACCATTGTGGGCCAAACAATTTGAGGGAGCGGATGTGTGGTTTTCCATGCATGCAAGACCCTCGTGGTGTCAATTATTAAGGACTTGCTGCTCTGTTTGACCAGGTCATTCCCACCCAGATGAATGACCAGCACATCAAGGGGTGCACCCACAAAGTATCTAAAAGCCGTATTACTAAACTTACCCCACAGCATCCCTCTCCGTCCTTTCCATTCTACACACGCTGAAGCCCCAAAACCTAAGTTGTGTCCCCAGGCCATTCTGTCTGCATAACACATAGCCCAAACGATGAAACTATGTCCAATGATCAAAATCTGTTTCTGCCTGCCAATGCCCCATGTACCTGCAAAACAAACAGAAAACAGCTAGCAACCAGCCTACACCTGTGGCAGTATACGGACATCCAGTTGGAATTTACTTGAGGACCAACAACCCATCTTTTTGATGTCCTCTGGGCTGTAGCCCAGTGCAGCCGCCATAGAGGCTGCTCCAATCTGGAATGAGTGTGTCGCAAAATGCCAGCTATATAAACCGATACATTGCAGAGCTAGATCTGTCACTTTCCAATAATGATATTTAGTAAGCAGGTGATTATCACTATGGCGAAAGAATTATCCCCGATACTTGCCCCTTAATCCTAGGTAGCTCTCCTCTGTGTGAACAGGGCATATATCCTTGACAGAACACTGTCACAGTGCAATATCTGCTCCCTTTCCTCTTTGGTCCATCTTGGAGCGGCTTATGCACATACAAACCTTGCTTCTGACCACTTGTATGTCATCTTTCTGCAATGCTGCTTGCACCCTATCCTCTTTCCCTGCAGCTACAACCTCACTGACTCAAAGGACACTGAAAAATGCCATCAGCAATGCTGCCATGAACAGTGCCCCTACATGATTAATAAACAGAAAATAGATATTCAACTAAACTTGGACAAGCTGCACTAGAACAGTAAAAGGTGATCTATTATCCAGAAGCCCAACTCTCTCCTTACTCCAGCCTTCTGTCATTTTTTAAATGCGATAATCACCTGTGTGATCAGAGTAACCTCTAGCCTTTGGATAAAAGGCCAAAGCTGACATCTTACCCTGAATGGAACTAGGCGATAAGCCCTTCCTCTCCCCATATATCGTGAATTGTTGCAGATGTTCCATCAGGGCAGGCCAACTAGTCTGCAATCCCACACTAACTCTAAATTCTGGAAACTCTGTGCTCACAGCCAAACAGCCTTTACGTGTCCTTGGAACCAATGCCAGCCCTATTGCATGCTCAGCTTCATCCTGCCAGTTAGCCAGACCTCTGGAGGAAGTCTCTCGTGACACGCTCTGGCTCTTGGAGCTAACTCCCTGGACTGCTCAATCTACAGATGTGACAGGGTGTCAGCTATGCTGTTATCAAGTCAAGTTAAATTGCAGGGTGTGCAATGTGAAGGCCCTAACTAACCTCATGACTTGTTTAGATTGGGATGAAAGTGTGTTAATGATGTGAACAACAGCCTGGTTGTCCCACTAAAAATTCACCACAGAGTTAGCCCACTCCTCTGACCATAGCCAAATTGTGTCTACAATGGGGAAGAATCCTAAGAAGGTCAGGTCTCTATGCCATGCCCCCAGCCACTTGCTTGCACACCATCTAGCCCTGAAATAGACCCCATAACCCTGGGAAACTGAAGCATCAGTTTGTACTTGGAAGTCTGTGCGCAGGCAAATGTCCGACCTCCAAAATGAAACTCCATTGAAATCACACAAAAACTTGCTCCAAACCAGCAAGCCCTGCCTCATACCACCCGTTACTCTGGTTCTGTGTAGTGGTTGCCATAATCCTCTCATGACTTCACACAGTCTACACAAGAAGGCCCTGCCTGGTGCAACTACCCAGCATGCAAAATTAAGGTGCCCCACTATTCCCTGTAATTCCCTGAGCGTAACCTTCTTCCTATCAATAAGGACTCTCATCCTCTCATGTAGCTCCCACAATTTGCTGTGTGAGAAGCGTAAAGCCTGTGCCTGTGTATCGAATTCTAATCCCAAGAATGCCAATGATGACCGTTTTCATTTGAAGATTTGTGTAACTCTGTGTAATTTTAATTGTTTATATTATATTGGAAGCCACTCAGAGTGGTCGCATAGACCAAATGGGTGGGATACAAATCAAATCAAATCAAATCAAATCAAATCAAATCAAATCAAATCAAATCAAATCAAATCAAATAAATAAATAAATAAATAAATAAATAAATAAATAAATAAATAAATAAATAAATAAATAAATAAATGACAACAAAACTTCCTTCTGTCTTCTCCTCTGCCAATGGCAATCCCAGCTCCTTGGCCATGGTCCTGTAAAGCTTCTAAAAGAAGCAGGTACTGTCCTGATCCTTTCTCCTGACACACCAAAAAATCATCCAAATAATGAGCTGTGCAGGAAAGTCCTGCCCTGCACTTAAGGTTCCACTCCAAAAATGAACTAAAACACTCAAACTCAGCACAGGAGATAGAACAACCCACAGGGAGGGCTCTGTCTATGTAATATGCACCTTCAAAGAAGAAACCCAGCATGTCACAATCGGCCAGATGTACTGGCAGAAGGCGAAATGCAGACCTGATGTCACATTTCATCATCTCAGGACCAAAGCCACATGCACTAACCATATGTACAGCTGTGCCAAACGAGGTGTAACGTATGGAGCACAACTCCAAAGGTATGGCATAATTTACCGAATCACCCTCCAGGAAAGAAAGGTGTTGAATCAGCCTAAATTCCCCTTGTGCTTTTTTAGGCACTTCCCCCAAAGCAGATACCCTGAGATGAGGAACAGATGGCTTGTCAAAGGGGCCCAAGATTCTGTCCTCACACATTGTTATCAATATTTTCCCTTACTACATGTTCCATGCCCTTCACTGATTTGAGGTTATCAGCTCATGTGCCCTTTGTTTCCCCAACTGCAGGTATCCTAAAATCAAACTTGAAACCATCTAAAAGGTATGCACCATCCTCCTTCCTGGCATAAGGCTGCAGCCATTTTTCCAATAATGCCATTTTAATGGGGCTGTGGCACTTTTGCAGGGAGAGGTCCCCTACCGTCTGCTCTCTTCCCACCACCAGCCGGCTCTTTGTCCCCGCCCTCTAAAACAGTTGGAATCAGCATGCTGGCCAGCACATACTGAGCATTCATGGCAATATTGACACGGTTTCTGCTTGCAGGTACCCCTGGAATTAAATTCCCAACAGAGCAGGCAGGTTGAACTACCTGCCCTGTTGCTACACTGTAAGGTTAACCTGCCCTGAAAATCAGGTGCCCACTATCAAATCTATCTCCCAAAGCTGGCCTCGCTGGTGTCATGTACTGCAACCAAAGGCCTGTCTGCAGCTCATCCCAAAGCATGTTTGGATGAATGGGCACTCTCATCCTAAATTATTCGTCATGCGCCTCTCCTTTTCCCTTTCATCTTCCTTTTATAAATCTTTCACATCCACTTCTCTATTTAGCAACTCAAGAGCATCCACATAGGTTCCTTACCAGATATTCTTTTTGTGGCTGGAATCAGATGATTCCCCCCAGGGACATGGTGTAGTTCCCAAATGGTAACGTTTTCAATGGGACAGAGTTGTAACCCATGTCAGGCACCAAGGGATATGGCCAGAAACACACCCCCTTACGTAAGGCCCAGTGGCACCGGAAAAGTGACTGGCAGATAGGGAGTGTTCCAGGTCCCTGCCACCAGCCCTTGAACCAGCAACATCTGTGACAGAAATCCTGAGCTCAACAGGCTCTCCATACAATGCTGTGGTGTAGTGGGTTCTTGCACTTGGTCCATGCCAGACCAAGGCCAGACCACCATGGCATGACTGGTGTCTGGTGCAACTGCTAGCTCACCTGTCATTGGTACCACCACTGCATCCAGTCCTGCACACACTGCCTAACTATCTTGGACAGGTGCCATCACTGCATCATACTGATCAACTGACATGTTTGTTTGTGGTCTGCATCTGCTTGGCCCCATGGAGCTGAAAGTCTCATCTGACTTATTTAGACTGGGTTGCCTGTGAGCCCTATGATGGTGATGGCCCTTGCCGATCAGCCTCTAAGACAGCAATACGGGAAATAAGATTATCAGCTAAAGCCTTCAATTTGCACGTTTATGTCCCTTGGAGTCTCTGGAAGAATGACGCAGATACTCTTTGCTGATCCCTGGCCTAGCCTGTGCTCCACGCTCCACCTCCATGCTGAAATCTTGGCCTGAATCACCTCCCAAACTGGCCAACTCTCCTCGTCAGAAGATGACCTGGGTGGAGAAGCCATAGGTGCTGCCTTGTGTTTGCCTGGCTGCTTATCTTTGCTTTTGTCTTGGCTCTTCTTGGGACCCATGGCCACACTTTGTTAGCCATTAACTTAAACCAAGCAGAACTAGGGTCCCCAGGGCAATGCAGCCCTGCTGTAATGTTTTTGCAGCCACTTTCCTGTGTCCCCCTCACTTGTTTCACTATTATTAATGTAAGTTTTATTTTATTTCATTTCTTATACTTAGGGTGTTTTTTTTAATTTGATTGGGTGTTGACCTCCAGTTTTTTGTGGGGAGGGCAACTCGACACATGCCCCAATTCCTTTTATATTTAATTTGTACTCTAAGTAATTTTATTTATTTATTTATTTATTTATTTATTTATTCATTCATTCATTCATTCATTCATTCATTCATTCATTCATTCATTCATCATACTCAGATATGTGCAATAGCTCCATCCTTTTTTTTTATTCTGATGGAAGAACTGAAAGTTGGGTGGGGTCTGCCTCATCCCTTCTATCCTAGCCCCTTGCACTCACAAGCCTGACAAGACTGCCTGCTGCAGCCCCCAGTGGGGGCTGGCCCCTTAGAAGTCTTGCTCCCTTAAAGCCCCCCCTCGCTTAGTGTACCTTCTTTTATTTTTTAGAATTAATAAATATATAAATTAATAAATTAATTATAATTAATAAATATATTAAATATATATAATGCCTGAAAGGGAATCTAATCCCCAAAGCCAAACTGCTCGGGGGTGCCGATGAAAGCCCCCAAGTCCACAGAGGGTCCACTTGAGTAAAAAAGGCAACTGAGTCACGAAGTAAGGTGTGAACGAGCAGCCTTCATCTGCAGCTGCAAGCCTCAAAAGAGGCCAAATGGAGGAGGAGCACCTGTTAAATAAGGCACTCCTTCCCCCTCCTGGATGGCTGAGATGTGAATAGCACATTTCGTGCTATTCCAGTTGGGGAGAGCAAAGAGCCTCTGTGCGGCAAAGTCCCTCACCCACGGAGCATGTCATTTGTTTCGGAAAAATGCCCACCCATCTCCTTCCCACTGCTCCCATTGCCTCCCCACCTGCTCCTGTTGCTGCTGCCACTATCCTCAGAGGCAACAGGCCTGGTTTCCCTGGCCGGAGCCAGCCGCAGTCTCTGAGCATGTGCCTGCTTAACAGCTGGGTGGCAGGCATGAGCTCAGAAGCAGTGACCCAGCTTCCTAGAGTGGACCACTGCCTCTGAACAGGTACACACCACCCATCTGATAGGTGGGTGCATGCACAGAGGCAGCAGGCCCGGCTTCCTTGTCCAGAACTCGCTGCTGCCTCTTGGCAGTGGCAGAGGAGATGGCGATGCAGGCAGAGGCAGGGGTGGCAGGAGCAGGTAGGTTCTCACCCAGGCACAAACCAGAAAAACAAAAGGCAAACTCATCCATTTTTCTAGAGGTTGGTGGTGGTGTTTGGTTTGTGGTTGGCTACAAACCATGAACCATCACAAACCACCAGTTTTCCAGTTTGTGCCTATCTCTAATCATAACTGGGAAATGCCCTCATTCCATTCTTTTTGTGTGCTTGGCACCTTGCAGTTCGTTCTTTGGCTGGCAAACCATATGTGGCTCATGACCAAAGCAGGGGAGATGCCTCACCTGCTGTGCAAATTTTTTGGATGATGCACCTTCTGTTTACAAACCACTACATTCTGTACTAAGAAGGTCACCAAGAAATTTGAAATTCTATTGAGCATTATTTCACCCTCTTTTTTTCCAAGATGGCGATCTGTCTTTTCTGGAAAATTCTGTCTTTTTTTGTGAAAAAATCAGTCCAATAATGAGATTGTATATGAATGAAATGAAATATATCTCAGTCCTTACTGTTTGCTGTTCATTAACAAACCAGCAATTATAAGGTTAAACTACAATGTATTTGGAGCACTGTTTCATAGTCAAGTGTCTTTGGTTGCTCTTTGCCATTTTAAGGGAAGTAATGGCATCCTTTTAACATGCCACTAGTGTTTACTTCTGTGTATCTGAGAGGTGTAAGCTGAGAAGGAAATAATAAAGCAGAGTCATTTTCTAGCCTCTATTTGCTTACTAGTCCTGGTTAACTTCCATGGCAAAGTAAACCGATGCATGTTGCAAATACAAACTCTTATTCTAAGTAAATCAAATAGCCTTTAAAATGCAATTATTTATCTGCCTGTGGTGTGTCTCCCCAAAAGAGGCCAAGAGACAGGCAATATCAGGCCTTCCTGCAAAACAAAATCAATGCCTGTCTTAAAATGTTGAGTGTTACAGCAATGACTAGCTCGAGCGGAGGAAGAAAGCTCCGGATCCAGAAGTATCTTCCCTTAATATACACTGTACTGTAGATCGCCTGTCAAGTCAGGGAACATTTCAAATATGAATTCAGCCAGTGCATATGCTGACTTTCTAAATAAAGCTTGTCAGCCTCACATTCAAGGATCTGTTCTGCAAGTCTCTCTTCTCACTGTAACCTCTCTTAGCTCTTAGAAGATTATCAGTGGCACAAGAATGCCTTCATATGTCAGAAACCCACCCCTCTGAAGGCAGAGGGGACCCAAGTTTGCTTAAATTATGTTTCTTTATTCACCGTATTTGTATGGCAGCTTCTCGCTCTGTGAAAAATGCACTGGGTTGCCCCCTTTAATTTCATCATAGTGATATGAGGTAATTTTGCTTAGAGGAGAAGGGCTTGGAAAGGTCGCCCTGTGAGGACAATGTCGTGGGAGGCTGAAGGAGTTCCACGTTAGTTTAGTCCAATATATTGTTCAGAATAATGTCCTGAGAAATTTTACTCACAGGTAGAACTTCTCAGTGGTGGGGCCAAACAGGAGATGCACAAGAGGGGAGCTTCTTTGCTTCTGTGCTACATTGCCTTGGAGCTGTGATGCCATGAGTGCAAACTCTATACATGTCCTCCTCTTGAAAGCCCAACTACTGTTCATATTGGTCTCATTTTAGCAGCAAATGATTGACTGGCTTTGATTTCTCAATGTGGATTGTGTCTTGGTTCTCACATTGAGTGAGCTTTGTATTGATTCTGTTGTATTGTTCCTTACAAGTTTACAGTTTTTTAAATGTTTCAAAGAGGATTTAAAATAAAAAATAATTAATTACACCCAAACCCAAGCTTTCTTGATGTAGGGCAGGATAGATATTTTATATAAATAAATATCTGAGAAATTTCAGGAAAGGCTTTGACCAAGATGGTAAGAATTTGGAATTTCTAAATCCTGTTTCTCACAATCCTAGATGGCTCTTAAATCTATCTGATGTAAATGTGTAGGCAAATTTAGAGTCTCTTGTATAAGTAAAAAGAGAGATACTTTGATATAAATTAAGAATATTTCTACTCCAATGTCTACCAAAATTTCTTATGGGGGTCAGTCTAATATACAGGATGTATTTAAGAAACAGACTTAGTTTATAGTAATAACTCTCTCACCTTGGTGAATTGGTGTGATTGTCTTGGTAGATCTCATCATTACTTGTTGTAATACGTTGTTTTGTTTCTCTTGCATGCAATAGCTGCTACATGCCTGTTTAATAATGAATTTGTTCTATGTTAAAGAAGAATTGGAATTCATTTTCTTTATTCATATTGCTTATGTCTCAGCCTTACAGCAAGCCAGTTTCCACTCATCTCACACAGTGAGTATCCTCCTTGACCATAAAAAGTGGGAAGGGATATTACAGTGTGTTTTCATATAATATGCATGTTAGTAGCAGGCGTGTTTAACCTCCAGATTTAACCTCTGGAGTAACCTGTACATCACAATAAAAGAACAGTCAAAGAGGCTTGTAGCACCACAAAGAATAAAACAACTACTGCCCTATCAGCTTTTGTAGACTAGAATCCAATTCATCAGATGCATGAACTCTGCATACATGTAGAGAAGAAGCAGTCTTTGGCTGGACTCATTGTGTGCTGATTAAATACTGTGTCACCTAACTATGAACTAATTGAAAGAGAATTGAGGATGCCTATGTATGGAAGTGAGAGCTGGACCATAAAGAAGGCTGACCACCGAAGAATTGATGCTTTTGAATAGTGGTGCTGGAGGAGGCTCTTGAGAGTCCCCTGGACTGCAAGGAGAACAAACCTATCCGTTCTGAAGGAAATCAACCCCAAGTGCTCAATGGAAGGACAGATCCTGAAGCTGAGGCTCCAAGACTTTGCCCATCTCATGAGAAGACTCCCTGGAAAAGACCCTGATGTTCGAAAAGTGTGAAGGCAAGCGGAAAAGGGGACGACAGAGGACAAGATGGTTGGAGAGTGTCATCAAAGCAACCAACATGAATTTGACCCAACTCCGAGAGGCAGTGGAAGACAGGAGGGCCTGGCGTGCTCTGGTCCATGGGGTCACAAAGAATCAGACACGACTTAACAACTAAACAACAACAGGAAATGTGTCACTCAAGAAGGTATTAACTTTAACTGAGCTTGTTTTGTATTACTGCTTCAATGCCTGCTAGAGTCAATTGGGGTAGCTCTATGTAAATGTCCTTTTTAAAATCCTCACTGTCGGGTTTGTGCTTTTCCAAATTAAGACTTCTGGTACCACTCTCTTGACACAGATGCAAATTTCTGTATCAGTTCTACCACATTATGAAACACAGAGCAGTGAACTGAAGGGGGGGTGGATTTTGATGTAGATAAAATTACTCCACATTTTATTTAAAGGTGTTCCCAAATGAGATTGCATATACAGGGTATTTTCTACTGGCTGAAACCACATATTTTGGAGAAGAAGAAAAAACAGGAAGGATTTGCAACAACTCCTGTCAATGCACATGATGCAAGCCCTACTGTAGTTTAAAAAGTATACCCAATCCACAATGTTTAAAACTGGGGGGGGGGGGTAGCTTCCATGGCCCCCAGGCAAAGCAAGTGGACACTGAGGTAGCTGGGAAGCCTCTCAGCACTGGCTGGCTGGTGTTCTTGGCTGGAAGTGGGGGCAATATTCAAGTTTTGGCTCCATGGAACAGGCAAGGACTCTCAGCTGTAACCCTGATACTGTCAATAGCTGAAAAGCTTCTCAGCACCGGTCACCCAGTGACAGGGCATGTGTTCAAAGTGGGTTTGTACCTATTTGAAGCTAACCTGATGTAAATATTTCTGTGTATTATTGCAAATCTGTAGTTCCAAGCTCTGTCTCGAATACAGAATATGAGGTGGGGTCCATAAGTTTCTATTTCTGGTTTATTCGCTCATCATGCTTTCTCACCACAAGAGTCAACATGCATCTCTCATCTGGTGGCCAATTGGTCGGGGATCACCTAAATAAAAGGAGGCTGTTTCGGTGTGAACAAGACATTTTAGGAAAGCTCAGATAGACTACTGAAATTCCTTGAGAAGGAAGGGTGGATCATAGCCATTGAATTGACTTTAAAGAAATTTCAAGACAATGGTAGAGACCATGTATTAGAGAAAATCCAGTGGGCACTTAGAGAATTTTGATACTGTTAATAAAATGCCTTGAAAGAAGTGACATGCATTCTTAGGCGGCCAAGCATTTATGATGAAATGTAAAATGGAATATGATATTCACATATCCATATTATTTCGTATTTAATCCACAATGTTTTTCTTCACATTTCCTTGAAAAGAGATATTTTGTGTTTCATCCTCTCCTACCAGAGGCTGCATGTCTAGCATCTTTTCCCTTGAAGGAACAATGAACACACAGCAAGCACAGTGGGATTGTTCAAAAAGAGGCAACCAGCCTATCCATTCTTAAAAGTCCATGAAATGAAGTAGCAGCTTTTGTAGTTTTGTGCGATAGTGCCCCATTTGCACAAAAATGCTAGTCTCAGCAATGCCAATTGCACCAGGAAATACTTCACTGTCCCCATTAGCAGAAAGAACTAGCACTTTATTCTCACATACAAGTATTAGAGAAGCATGAATTGACATGTTCTTACTGAGCATGTTCTTCTGGTATAATTATAACAGAATAATTGCTATAAAAACTGGTTGGATAGATCAGTGGTTTAGGTATCTGGCTAAACCAGAAGTTGAGAGTCAGAGGTTGGGAGTTCAGTTCCCCACTATGCCTCCGGGAGATGATCCAGCTTGTGTAGCATTGGGCAAGGTGCACAGTCCCAGGATGCCCCCAGAAGAAGGGAATGGTAAACCACCAATGGTAAACTAACTAGAATACCCTGAAAAGGGTCACCATAAGTTAGAATTGACTTGACAGTACATGATAATGATGAATTAATGTAAACTGTAAAACCTTACAACACTCAGTTGTAGAGCATTGTTTGTTTCACTTGTATTCTACTTTTTTCCCATTATGGCTCTCTTCCCCACCATTTTATCCTCACAAGAAGCCTGCACCATTGGTCTCACCCAAAGTCATGAAAGAAGTCTCAGTGGGTTTTTGAATTTGGATTTTTGAACTCTCAGTCCACCACTCTGACCACTTTACTGCTCTTCAAAATGTTCACGTCACAGAGCTGAACATTGTGGCAATGTTTATCCCACATTCAGGATTTAGTTATTCGATTTCATCTTGCATTGATTGACGTTTGAATCCATTGCTTGTTCATTTATACCAGGAACTGAAAACGATAGCTATGATTAGCAGAGAGAAGAGGCTGGACCATTCCTTGTTACAGTATATCCTGCCAACATTACTATAGTTTTGACATATTTCATAAGACACCGAACTCTGAGTCACATATGCTGTCCTATATCAAAAATTCAGTAATATCAAGAAGCCTAAGATAGATTTTTCAAAAAAGGAATACTGTACTCTTTTCCTTCCCTTAAAAATGTACCACAATAATTTGTTGAGTACTCATCTCCGTTCTGATATGATACAAAATACAGATGCTGCAATGAACTGGTTATCCTTTCATTTATAAAAGGATTCCACAACTTTTTCTGCAGTCCTTTTTGATTGCTTTCACTCACTTCTTAAGCACTGCAGGCCAGGAATGAGTTGGAAAAGACAGGAATAGAGGGGGAGAAAGACATGATGAGTCTGTCTTTCACAGATGTGTACATGCTGCTTTTGTTCTCTGCTGATGCTCCTTCTCTCTTTTTTTTTGTCCCTTCATGAGCTTTGACATTCTTCCTTCTGTTCTTTGTCTAGTTTAAACTGCAAGCTCCTTGAATGTTTTATTTTATAAAATGACAGAGACACTGATGTGAACAATGCACCCAGTGTGCTGTAGACATGCCACTTATTAAAAAAGAATATGCAATCACTGTTGTGTGGCATAAGATAGCGTGTAACCACTGTGATTCCCCTGTCTAGTCAGGCTGCTCATTCTCTTGCTCTTCCTCCCCACAGACAGAACTGACTAAACATCTGCTTCTGCCATCCTTGTCATGATCCACCACCATCATTATCAACAGGACCAAACTGGGAACAGCTCGACACCTTTCATCACTGAAACAGAGCAGGAAGGAGCACCTTCACCACTCCAGTGTGCCGTGCTTAGGTCAAGTATTAATGGATAGGTTTCAGTTGTTGAGATCTGAGGATGTGGACAGGGTGCTTGGATCTGTCCATTCTACCAGCACTCTGCTAGACCCTTGCCCATCTTGGCTAATTGGAAAATCTGGCAGGGGGCTTCGCACCTAAGTCCAGGAGGATGTGAACGCCTCTTTGAGAGAGGGAGTGATCCCTACCACCTTGAAAGAGGTGGTAATTCGACTACTCCTTAAAAAGCCTAACCTGGACCCAAGGATGGTGGTTAACTACCAACCAGTAGCGAATCTCCCTTATTTGGGCAAGGTGTTGAAGTGGGTTGTGGCTGGGCAACTCCAGAAACTGTTGGATGAAACGGACTTTCTGGATCCATTTCAATCAGGTTTCAGGCCAGGTTTTGGCACGGAGGCTGCCTTGGTTGCCCTGTATGATGACCTTTGCCAGGAGAGAGACAGGGGGAGTGGACCTCTCAGCAGCTTTCAACACCATCGACCATGGTGTCCTTCTGGATAGGCTGGCTGGGTTGGGAGTTGGGGGCACCGCACTATGGTGGCTCTGCTCCTTCCTGGCTGACCGTGTCCAGAGGGTGGTGCTGGGGGACAGTTGCTCTGCCCCATGGCAGGTATGTCATGGGGTTCCTCAGGGCTCAATACTGTCCCCCATGCTGTTCAACATCTACATGAAACCGCTGGGAGAGGTCATCAGGAGGTTTGGGCTGAGGAGTCAGCAATATGCTGGCAATACTCAGCTCTACCCCTCATTTTCCACCAATCCAGGTGAGGCAGTTTCTGTGCTGAACTCATGTCTGGACCCGATAATGGACTGCATGAGGGTTAATAAATTGAAACTCAATCCAGACAAGATGGAAGTGCTGTTAGTGGGCGCTTCACCGGACAGGCTGGAGGACCATTTCCCTGCCCTGAATGGGGTTACACTCCCCCTAAGGGGCAGGGTCCACAGCTTGGGGGTGCTCCTGGACCCCAATCTAACATTGGAATCCCAGGTGGACTCAGTGGCCAGAGGCGCCTACCTTCAGCTGTGGAGATTATACCAGCTACGGCCCTACCTGGACGAGCGGAGTCTCATGACACTTACACACACACTGGTAACATCTCACATAGATTACTGCGATGCGCTCTACGTGGGGCTGCCTTTAAAAATGGTCCAGCGACTGCAACTGGTCCAGAATCAAGCTACGCGGCTGGTGAGTGGTGGGGCCACTAGGGGACATATCAAGCTGATTCTGTTTAAGTTACATTGGCTACCAGTTGCTGCCCGGGCCCAATTCAAAGTGCTTGTTTTGACATATAAAGCCCTAAACGGCTTGGGCCCTGGATACCTGAAGGACCGCCTCCTTCCATATGAGCCTACCCAGCAGTTAAGATCTAGCCAGGGGGCCCTTTTGAAAGAGACACCTCTCAAGGAGGTAAGAGGGATGGCTTGTAAACAAAGGGCCTCTTCGACAGCAGCCCCCAGACTATGGAATGCCCTCCCGACTGAGATTCGTGTTGTGCTGACACTGATGACATTTCAGCACCAGGTCAAAACCTTCTTGTTCCAGAAGGCTTTTAACTGAAATAATATCAGCTGTGGGTCCGATGGCAATTTTTAGAGTATATATTTTAATTGCATTTTAATTGTTTTGCCTTTTTATTGTATTTTAAATGTTGCAAGCTGCCCAGAGACCTTTGGGTAGTGTGGCCGGCATATAACTTAATAAATAAATAAATAAATAAATAAATAAATAAATAAATAAATAAATAAATAAATAAATAAATAGTCAAAGCTAACCAAGTTTTATTGATGGCAGAAGGCACAAAATCCCTCAGACACTTCCCACATGCCTTATAGTAAAAAACACTAAGAAATTCATTAACAAACCATTTGCTGCCCTTCTATAATTCCCCAAATCTACTTTCTGGGGGGGGGTGTGCCTCACTCCAACTAAAAGTGGGGCCAGCTTTGTAATCTGTATGGCCAGTGTTCCTCATAATACTATATGCCTGCTTATGTGAGCACTTCAGTATTTTCAGAAGTTACGTAAAGAGACATCCAAAAGTTCCCTACAAAAGCAGTCTTCCATTTTCTGAGACACATTCCATTTTCTCCACCATTCCAGCCCACAATCCAAAATGGTTACAGAACTGCTGGTCCCCAAGCCAGCATGGTTGAGAAAATGAACCTATTTTAAAAGACAGTTGTGTTTTCTGAGGCATAGTAGATATTTAGTGTTCCTTTGCATGTCTTGGAGCTGACTAGGTCGTCTGTCATCCACTGAAGACTTTTCTTTCCTCAATGGAATTCTTGGAAATCTCTTTAAAGAAGCCTACCAGATGCTGTACACCAAAGTACATGGGGTATTTATCTCACAGTAAATGCTGCAAACACTGAATTCATGTATGGGAGGTGGCGAAATGGGCTGACATCTGTTGCTAGGCAGGATTAATTAGGTATTACTTTAAATGATGAATCCTGGCCCGTTCCCATATGAACAGTTGGTAAATGCTCTGTTCTAATCAGAGATTTTGAAGATAAAGATGTTCTCTTTCAACTGATGTAGGCTAAGACCTTTATTAGTTATATTAATGCTCTTATCACTTTTATCAATCCATATTAGCACGTACATTTTGCAAGCTGCAACACGGGCACATAAAGAGAACAGAATATATTGTGCAAAAGGTTCTTCCCTCACATATTTGGCGGGAAAATGACATTTTACAAAGTTGTATATGATCCTACTTTAATGATGGAGTCATTATATTAGCATTTTACTGCAGCAGTATTCCAAATTAATTTTAACTATTCATGAAGAATAGCTTATTTTTAGAACTCAACAGAAATAGAGAGCTACAGTGATGTAATGGATAGACGTGTTGGAGTTGGACTCAGGAGACTCGCACTCAAATCCCCAGTCAGCCATGGGAGCTCATTGGGGGATGGTAATGGTAAAATCACTAATTAAATATCTTACATGCTCTGAGAACCCTATTGAGGTCACAGCCAGTCAGATGCAGCTTGATGGCATTAACAAAGAGAAATAACACCTCATTTTTCATCACTCCGTTAGTAGATGATGAAAATGAGAGGAGGCATTTCATCTATTTTACCACAAAATTCATTAAACATTTTTGACCGTGAGTGCAGTAATAATTGCTTCCCCTTCCCTCTTTTAAATGAATCATCATCAAAGCATTTCCCGGTTGCCAAATGTTTCCCGTTTCCCTTTGCTTTCTCCCAGAGTTTCCCAAAAATCATTCAGAAGTGGCTTCTGGAGGAGAATGGCAATTACATTAAGAAGTAAGTAGACTAGGGAACTTCACTCTATTTCTGGCATAAATGTTACTTTCTAGTTATTGTCATTATGGGAGTTTGGCTTCACTGAATGGTGGTGGAGGAGGCATATCATATCGTTCAAATACAATTTCATGCTGTATTTGGGTGCATATATTAGGTGCACACAGATTTCTAAAATAATCATATTAAGTACTTTTTAAAAATTCAAAACAAAAGTAATTTACTTTGTAAATTATTATTATTTGTTGTTGTTGTTGTTTAGTCGTTCAGTCATGTCCGACTCTTTGTGACCCCATGGACTAGAGCGGTGGTCCCCAACCTTGGGCCTCCAGATGTTCTTGGACTTCAACTCCCAGAAATCCTGGCCAGCAGAGGTGGTGGTGAAGGCTTCTGGGGGTTGTAGTCCAAGAACATCTGGAGGCCCAAGGTTGGGGGCCACTGGACCAGAGCACACCAGGCCCTCCTGTCTTCCACCGCCTCCCGGAGTTTGGTCAAAGCCATGTTGGTAGCTTCGATGACACTGTTCAGCTATCTTGTCCTCTGTCATCCCCTTCTCCCCTTGTAAATTATAGCTATCTGCATAAACTCCTTTTTGGGCCTTAGAACTGTAACTAAGAAATTCCTTTTAAAAATAATTTCTGCAGAAAAGCTGAAAAATTCAGCCAATATACCCCTACCTTTTTTTTCCTTGGTTACTTCCTTGGTTACACTGTCTCCTAAACAAATGCTCTTTTGAAGGTATATCCCACTCAGTATGGGCAGGTTTTCTTGGGGATGTGTGTGCCATTTTTATTTATTTATTTATTTATTTATTTATTTATTTATTTATTTATTTATTTATTTATTTATTTATTTATTTATTTATTTATTTATTTATTTATTTATTGGCTATACCTAGATAACATTCGACTACTGAACACTCTATTTTGAAAAAAAACTTTTAGTCAATATGACTGTAATCAAATTATTTTGATTCTGCTGTGCTATTGTACTAAGGGTATTGTGTGTGCCTGTGTGTGTGAGCACATACGCACACGTGTGTATATGTGTTCATGCAGGCACGTGGCCCTATGTAATGGCTATCAATTGCATTTTTGGATGCCAAATAATAATTTACCATATGCTTCAAAATCTCAAAATGTACGCATATAGAGGTTTGAGAAATATTGATACATATTTAAATTTAGCGACTACTAAAAAGACAAACTATAAATCAAATAATTCTTTAATCAGCTGAGAGCTTAATTATAATGCAATTTGTACTCAGATTATCAGATAATCAGGGTGGGATTTATTATTGTTACACCTTAGAAATAGAATGCCTGGCATTTAAACCAAAGTGGATCCTCCTTTCTCAGTGAAGAAAATCAGAAGCACATGCTTGAATGCTGTGTTCAAGAAACAAGTGTGGAAGCATTTAATATACAGGGAATTTGGATGGCAGAGAAATTTGCATATTCTGCATTTTAACACAGACATTCCTAGTTTTGCACTTTTATAGAAGTACACAAATGAAAAACAGTTTCATGCTGTGGAATACATAATTATTTGAAATTTGAAGCGGCATTCTTCGTCAAAAAAGATCCATGCATGAGGGGAAAGTTCACTCAAAAACATGTAGGCTCCTTAAAATAATGTTTAAAATGCATAGTATGATGAGAAAAGCAGAAGAAAATGTGTGCAAATTTTAAAATGAATGATAAAATTCAAGGTGCACCAAATTTAAGAACTGAAGAACAAAGATATCAAGAGCAACAAAAAGACTAGAAAACTCTCCCTATTCTTGGGAGGGATGCAGTAGTTTCCTCCAGAAGGCATGTCAACATTTATTTAGATAACTTCACCTCAACATCCAACAAAAATCAGCTTCAGATTAAAACCATTTCACTGTCTGGTCCACAAAGAGATGCTCACCAAGGCAATATTGGATTATTGATTGTGCACCCTCCCCTTTTCTCTACCAGGAACATTACATGTAACAAAACAGCCAGTTTATGAAAATTCTACTTTCTTATAGACAATGGAGTGCCACTTTTGGTCCAAGTTCTCTTTGAAATGTTGCCTTAGTCAAGCAGTCCCATTTTTTGTCTTCCTCTTTTCCTGCTGCCTTCTGCCTTTCTACCATTATTGTCTTTTCCAGAGAATCCTACCTCCTCATGATGTGCAAAAAGTAGGACTTCCTCAGTTTTTGTCATTTTTGCTTCTAGAGAAAGCTCAGGCTTGATTTGGTCTAGGTCCCTCTTGATTGACTTCCTGGCACTCTCTAGCATCATATTTCAAATGAATCTCTTTTTTTTCCTTTCAGCTTTCTTTATCATCCAAGTTTCACACCTGTACAGAATAATTGGGAATAAAATATTGTGGATGATCTTTACCTTTGTCTTCAGTGACACACCTTTATGCTTGATAATCTTTCCTAATTCCTTCGTCACTTCCATTCTGAGTCTCAGTTTTATGACTTGTTGGCTACAGTCACCATTTGGATTGATTATTGAGTCCAGGTATACAAAGTCCTTAACAAGGGCTTCTTCATTGCCAGCATTAAAGTTGTGTAGTTCTTTAGTAGTCATGATTTTTCTCTTCTTCATGTTCAGCTGCAGTCCTGCTTTGCCACTTTCTTCTTCCACTTTCATCAGAAGACATTTCTAGTCATTACTGCTTTTTGCCAGTAAGATGGTGTCATCTGCATATCTTAACTTACTGATGTTTCTTCCACCAATATTCACTCCTGTTTCTTCTGAATCTACTCTATCTTAACATATGATATGTTCTGCATAGAGACTGAACACCTTTTCTGTCCTTTTTACCACATGCATAGTCTTTTTGCATTATTCTCTAATAATTTCTCTGGTTTCAGTCCATAGTTCGCCTGGTTCATGGCCAATTGAATCTAGTAATGCAATCCGTTTTTTTATGTGGACTTTAGTTTATTTGCATCATTGGTGACAGCGCTATTTGTACTGGTCCTTTGCTCTTCTCCAGTAGTGTTTTTCAACTGGGAGTCTCATCTTTCAGCACCATCTCTTGTTTCATTTTGAACTGTCTCATCATAGAGTTTTCTTGGTAAGAAAGGTTCAGCTTCGGTTTATCATTGCCTTCTTCTGTGCAGTACTAACAAAAGTTAGCTTGAAAGATCCTTCACCTACCAGTGCTGCCCAGTAGTTGCCCTCCAGAATTTTCTCCTCCTTCATCACCATTGGCACTATTGGCATACGATGCCATATTGAATAAAGTAAAAGGACAAAAGTCAGGTCAGAAATATATGTATTTCTGTGAGGGACAAGGGGACTTTTAAAAGATGAAGGAAACGTCATTGTAAAATATATCTGCATATATCTATGTAGTGCATTAATGGGTGGTCCCTGGGGTGAGGGGTGCACTATTGTCTTGTTTTGATTTGGGGGTTGTTGGGGTTTTTTAAAATGCAAACAAATTAAATTGATTTTTTCTTTAAAAATGAAGGAAAAAAACCATTGGAACAATCCATTCTTATTTGCTTGTGTGGCTGTTGCTCCTGAAGGGAGTGGATGTGTCTTAGTCTGGTAGCTTAGCTATGAACATGCCAACTTGGGTAACACTGCTAGGAGTCCATGCTTGTAATGGTGTCTAGCTTCCTAACAGGTTGCTCACAGTTTCCCTGACACGCTCAAGCCCACCATGCTAAGGCATTTTAGAGAGTGATTATTTATTTATTTATTTATTTATTTATTTATTTATTTATTTATTTATTTATTTATTTATTTATTTATTTATTTATTTATTTATTTATTTATTTATATGCTGCCCACACTACCCAAAGGTCTCTGGGCGGCTTGCAACATTTAAAATACAATAAAAATTCAGAACAATTAAAATGCAATTAAAATATATACTCTAAAAATTGCCATCGGACCCACAGCTAATCTTATTTCAATTAAAAGCCTTCTGGAACAAGAAGTTTTTGAGCTGGTGCCGAAATATCCTCATTGTCAGCGCCAGACAAATCTCAGTCGGGAGGGCATTCCATAGTCTGGGGGCTGCTGCCAAAAAGGTCCTTTGTTTACAAGCCATCCCTCTTACCTCCTTAAGGGACAGCTCTTTCAAAAGGGCCTCCTGGCTAGATCTTAACTGCTGGGTAGGCTCATATGCAAGGAGGCGGTCCTTCAGGTATCCAGGGCCCAAGCCGTTTAGGGCTTTATATGTCAAAACAAGCACTTTGAATTGAGCCCGGGCAGCAACTGGTAGCCAATGTAGCTTAAACAGAATCAGCTTGATATGTCCCCTAGTGGCCGCACCACTCACCAGCCACACAGCTCGATTCTGGACCAGTTGCAGTCCCCGGACCATCTTCAAAGGCAGCCCCACATAGAGCGCATTGTAGTAATCTATGCGGGATGTTACCAGTGTGTGTGTAACTGTCATGAGACTCCGTTCATGCAGGTAGGGCCGTAGCTGGTATAACTGGGCATGAACCTCGCTTCAGAGGTTTGTGGTGGTTCATATGCACAGCACCACAGGTGCTGCATTCCTTTTCCCCACTTCCCCAGCCAATGATCCACTCACCAGCTGCTACACGTTCCTCTCTTCCCCCTCTTCAACTCTGTGATCAGTCCCCAGCAGGAGCACAGGTTTCCTTATCCTTCCTCCTTATCTGAGTAGGTGATCAGCCAAGGAGGTGAGGCAGGGAAGCCTGTGATTCTGCCAGAGACAGCTAAAACAGCTGAAGAGGAGGAGGAGAGGAGCACTCGCTGTCTGATGAGTGGGGGATCCAGATGGGGAGGTGGGGAAAGGGAATGTGCAGTGCTGCATGTATGAACCACCACAGAGGTTCATGTCCATCTCTAGTATGCATCTAAGGAGGGACAGAGTTATTTCCACACATGCTTTGAACTGCCATGTTGACATCTTTGTCCATTCCTGTGTAGGGCATCAGGATACATCAGAAAAGGCAGCTCTGTCATGCCCTACAGAGATCTCTTTGTGTCCAGCTACTGCTATGGGCTCAAACTGTGAAATGTGTAAGCATTTATATCTACATGCTGACATTTAGAAGAGAACTTATTTTTTCCATACCTCAGAGATGTGCCATTTTCACTCTTGGTCTCTCTCACACATACATACACACATGCAGATGCTGAACTCCATTAGCAAGTCACAGCTAGAACAGGCCAATTGAATCAGGAGGGATTTGGTGATTCAACATCTATGTAAGTTCCACTGCTTCAGTGATCCTACTCAAGTTGTGATTTACTTCTGAATTTCAGCCGTTGTACTGCATTGTAAACTCCCAACACTGAGAACAGGCAAACCTTTTCGGTCTAACCCGACCCAAATTCATTTCACCACAATTCATTCTGGAGTGAGAACTCTGTATGTGCAGTGCTGAATCTAATCTGTTCTTCTCTCCTCCTCATCCTGCTGCCAGACCTACCCAGAGAAGATGTGAAATATTTTGAAGAGCATTGCTAATAGCACAGAAAAGTGAGACAGGGGGAGGTGTTAAAAGAAATCACCTCTGGATGAAGGAAGGCAGAAAAAGACCATCCAATCCCGCACAACCAAAGCGTTCTGTACTAAGAGGATTCCCCTGGAGCAAAATAAAAAGGACGAGAGTGTGGGGGGAAGGAATTACTTTGAAAGTAGAAGAGAGAGAATGGAGCAGCTATAGTGCAAATGGAAAAGACAATTTTGAACAAAGAATGAAAAGCAAGGAAAATTGTGTATATCTTCGCATTCCATCAGTTGCACAGCTAACATCAGGTTGGGGAAAATAACCCAGCTTCTTCAACACAAGGCACAGATCTTCCTTACCCATCATTTTCACTTGTTCATCAAGGAGACAAAGCTGCACGAGCTGATTATTTGGCTGAACTTAGAAAAGTTACTTTTTGGACTGCAACTTCCAAAATCTGCTGGCTAGCATGGGATTTCTGGGTATTGTAATACCACACTCTCACACAACCGCTCTACTGCAGCCAAAACTGTGCTCGCGACCTGGAGTTCCATCCCAGGTAGCCAGCTCAAGGTTGGCTCAGCCTTCTATTCTTCCAAGGTCGGTAAAATGAGTACCCAGCTTGCTGGGCGCAGGGGCAATGTGTAGCCTGAATGATTAACTTGTAAACCACCCAGAGAGTGCTTGAAGCAATATGGGGTGGTATATAAGCAGCACGCTTTGCATTAAAGGACCTTTTTATCAAGCTCTTAATGCCATTACATTTGTTTCAGCTCCAGCTGTTTCAGCAAAAGCTCTACAGAAATCCATAGAGAGATCTTTCCTAGCCTTTGATGGGAATGCCAGAGATTGGATGTGAGACCTTCTATAGGTAAAGTCCTCTGCCCTCAGGCAATGGCATTTACCCTATAGCATTTAAGGAAGATGCAGTTGTTAGATGGGCAGGGCTCCTCCAGCCTTAGTACCTGTGTAGACACCAAACCACATACAGTATGAAACTCTGGAACCTGAGCACAAAAGCCCAAAGGGATATTTTATAATACACTCTTATCTTGTGCAAAAAAGTCTAGCTGGACTCTCTGTACAGTCTTGATTCCAAACAGGCAAGGCAGAGGCCTAGTATTATCAGAGGGGATTCATGAGACCCTCTAGTGAGCCATTTCTCAAGCTTCAAGCTTTTTACATGGACAGGAAGTACTCAGAATTCCTTCTCTGGCTGACACTCACTGTATTTTCCTTTAAAAGTAAACACATTGGCTCTGATCTAGATTGGGATTACTGTGCATGGGGAGGTGATGTATAAACATATTTCCTAGGGGAGGTGAGATATAAACATGCTTCCCTACCATGTGCAAACTTCTAGATCCAGCTGGATAACTAGAAAATTACTAATAAGATGAAAACTCTTCCTCAGCACAGATGACATAAATCATAAGCTTCAAGCAGTTTTATACCATCCAGTTTGATATGATCTCTGCCTGATGAAGAGCTTTGTAGAACTCAAAAGCTTGACTTGTATGCAACCTTTTAATGATCCAATAAGGTTGCTGCCTACTCCAACACTGTTCCTATGAATAGATCACAGCATTCACTGGCATAATTAATGGCTGAATTTCATTAAGCTAGCAGCTGGGAACGGATAGTTTAAATTTTTCCTTCCATGCATAGTGGTCATGACCCAGATCAAGGACTCACAACTAGAGATGGGCATGAACCAAAAAAACAAACCCAGAAGTTCATTAAAAAAATTTACTGGTTCGTTGCCTCAGGTTGGTTCAGGTTTGTCAAAAGTGACAAACCAAAATGAACAGACCAATGAACTAATTTCTAGTAAATTAGTGGTTTTTGGTTCATTTGCCCATTTTCATTTGCCCCACCCCTGCCTGCTCCTGTAAATCAGAAACATTAAGCAATCCTGGGAGACTAATGGACTGGCAGGTCAGGCAGCCAAACATGTGGCTCAAAGGGTTCTGGGGGGACTTGCTTGTTTTTATTTATAAGACCGATTCACAGGAGCCATTTTCACCTCAGAGCCACTTCTGCTAGTCAGAGTAACCCTTCTACCTCAGAACCAGGTTAGCTCAGATCTCCAGTGACACATTGTTTCCCCTGTCAGGCAGTCTGTCTCTCCCTCCACCTCCCACCCCTCTGACCACACAACAACATCTGTACCTCAGCTCAGACCTCCAGTGTGGGATTGTCTGCAGGGTTTGGGGAAAGAATAGTGTCCCTCCCCAGTCCACCTCTTGATGAGCAACACTCTGTGTCAGGTTCCCTGGCATGAACCACTGCTGGAATTTTCCCCAAGCCAGCTGCCAAATGACACTTTTGTGGGGTGACCTGCTTTGAGAGTATATCGCCCGGACATCTGAAATTCAAATTTCACCATTCTTGGAAGAGGTGTAGAGGACAGTCAGGGAAAGCTTCTCTTCAATTTTGGTGTCTCTAGGTAGTTGGGGGCCCTTCTAGAGCTCCTGAATATCTGAACAAAAAATTGAACCAATGTGTGGTTGTTTTTTTTCAAAAGTTTGGGAAGTTCATGGTTTGTGTTTTGTAAACTTCAAAGAACCAGATGAGCTGCCATTTTGCCGGTTCATGTCCATCTCTACTCACAACTTTATTGGAGGGTGAAAACAGAGGTACAGCTCCACTATATATTTAATGTAACTTGACCCTCAAGTCAACTTCAAGTCAACCAACATAACTTGACCCGCAGATTAATCTGAAACCCATCTGTGGCTGTGGTGGGTTTAACATTACATAAAATTGAGTCTGCCTCTACTAAATAAAAAATAAAACCCTAAAAAATAACACAATGTCATGCCCTTATTACTACATATTTAAGCCCACACAATGTGTCAACAATTCATGTTTAATATACAGTAGATGGCCATATACTGCATATATAATTTAACTGTAATATTATTTAATTATAAAGATGAAATAGTAAATATTAGGCATGTGGGATGAGTGCTTAGCAACCCTGGATTCAAACCCCATGTGGACACTGAAACCCACTGGGGGAGTGGCAATGGGAAATCAGCCCTTGAACATCTCATTTACCAAAAAAAATGGCTATGGTTGTCATAAATCAAAAACATGTAACATACTACTTGATAGCATATAACAACAACATGAAATCCTGGCAGATTTGTTCACTCCAAAATGAATATTCATTTGAACCCATGAGAACATATCTGCACGTAGATGTGACATTGAAGAGTTCTTGAATATACAGTATGCTTATATGTACAGCCCAGCATTTGCCCTTTTATTAACTTATGGAGGTGCTTTAGACAGTGGTAGCTGGTACCTCCTGGGACTACTGGTATAGAGAGTAAGATCACTAGAGGAAGAGCCAAAGGGTGACAAAAAGCAATCCCAATGACACATCCACATTTTGAATTCCCAGCAGCTCATTTAACATACAGGGGCAACTAACTAACCATTTCAGGGAGAAACAAACAACTTTAACCTCATGAGCGTATAACATTGGGATGATCTACACAGCCATGCATCACCACCACCACCGTCATGAACAACAACAACAACAATAAGTTGCAACCCACTGTAGAAAAGGAGACCCAAATAAAACCTGCCTGAAAAGCTAAGTGTGTAAGCAGCAGGATTATCATAATTGTCATCCGTAAAAATTTGCCATTTAAAGACACATTTCTTTTTTCTGTTTCAGAAATCATTTTTCCTTGCACAGAGAAGGATGTTGAATCAAATAACCGTTAGAATAAAAGAGTGGGCAGGAAAGAGTCCACTCTAAGCAGAAATCCATGCACTCCACCTTCATTCAAGACAGAAATCCACTCAACAAGCAAGGACTGGATTACTTAGGAGTGAATTTTGGAAGCAAATTCTGACAGTATCTAAACATATCCACAGAAAATCACTCCCCAAACTATTCCTCTTTACAAATCTACTTCAGAGAAATACTGAAAAGCAAGGCAGCAAAAAAAATCCACAAAGACTGGATTATTAGCATAGGCTCCAAATTTGGTAAGCATTCAAAATAGGTTTCACATGTTGAAGGACCATCTGTAGATTTCTACATTGGCCAGAGCTTGAACTAGATGACCCTTGGTGTCCCTACATATGATGATTCTAAGGAGATCTGGATTATTCAGGGTACAAGTTCTCAAAGCATACAGGAGCAAAGCACACCATTGGAAAACAATAGTACTGTATTAATAATCATCAACACAAAGATGTTAAAAACTCACGCTCCTGATTTACAGACACAGCTGTTGCTCAAAGGGCAAGAATCTGAACCTATGAGAATATATCTGCACGCAATAACAATCAATAAGAGGCTGCAAGTGAGATCTGCTCACAGGCTTGCTCATTCTCTGGTGACATTCTGTTTACAGAGCCAAAGATTTGCTAGTTCTGGGCAATTCAGAGATGATCTTTTTGTATTAAAAAGAGAGAGGAAGGAAGGTAGGTGGATTGTGGGCCAAAGGCCACCCATAGTCACCCTACGTAATATCACATTTATAGTCATGATTGGCTTAGAAGTGGATTAGGCCCAAATATAGAAGAAAGCAAAAACAAGCTTCTCATGTATTCTCCTTTATGACTTTCAATGTCATACAAACTAGAATCTTTGGAGCACATCCTGACCATGTGGATTTACCACACTTCATCAAAACATCCTCATTTCATTATGGCTCTTACTGAGGCTGTACAGGATCTGGACATAGGATAAACAATTCTCAGGCATATAGGATAAAATCTAATTGCAGCAGAAATGTCTGTCTAGCCATGCAGGAAGAAGAAGGGTGTTAACAGAGAGTGGCTCTGTCCTAAATATGTTGGCAGGCTTCAACTCAGCTCTGGCCAGCATTGTGATAATGGTCAGAGATGACAGGGATTGCAGTCCACCAGCATCTGCAATTTCTCTGTCCTGTGTTATTTTTTAAATGTTTATTTTAAAAAATCATCTGGAAAAGTAAGAGAATTGTACACCTTCTTCAACATATTCTGTGTTTCATGGCCATATGTCTTTTCCCACTTATTGGACACATCTGATATATGTGGAAATACTACTAGATATGCCTTCTTTGAGTCAAACCAACGTGACTTTGAGCAAATAATTCCTCACTTACAAATTAAGCAAGCATTTAATTTTTTTTACTATGAATTACTAGTATGACTCTTTTAAAAACTAAGAGAGCTGCCGATTTGCTTTGCAGAATGAATGAATAGGGCTGAAACAATATAGTCATGCCTAAACAATGGGTAGAAGCATCATCTCAGTCACTGTAATGCCTATTTGTATCTTTGTTATCACAGGCAGCATTGTCAGCTGCAGCATAACAAAATGCATGGCCTGTTTCAAGTGCATGATTTCCTAGGGCACCATGTCAATGAGCTCTCAGCATCTGCCATCTCTCTGAACTATTCACACATAGTAGGAGCAATGTGCAATTTCCCAATGCAGGATTGCAGTGTTAATATAAAATTGATATGCACATTATTTATGCACTTCATATCTGACATTTGAAAGATATATTGAAAATGCCTTCTGTGCCAAGTCATATAATTTTGTACAAGAAGACAGAATTCCTAGCAGGTATTCCTTGGTGGAGAACAGAAACCCGGAAAGCAAAGCTCCAGAGACTTTCCCATGACATCAGAACGTCAAGTCAAACCTGCAATGATAATTTATGCACATAGTGGAAACAGATAATAAATGGGTGCATGACTTAAACTCTCCTTCGGCCCTTCCACTAATTGGTCTCTTGTCTTCCTTCCCATCCCATTCTGCATATCCAAAACAATAAATTGCCACTGTGAATCTCCTTCTTTATGCAAAATTGAAGTTATTTCAAATCATGTTGGTGTAGAATGGATCTGTGGCCCCTTTAGTTTCCCAGGCCTTACCTCGGGGAACTCCTGCCATATGCGAAAATGTAATTCAAATTATTCCCTCATCAAAAAAAAGACCTGAGGAAGCTGAAGTTAACACATCTATTAGATCAATATATATGATGCCCAACTTTTACATTATAGTGAATTATACTTGTGAGATAATCAGGTTGCGACATAACCATAATAGAATAATTGGAATGGGAACTACTGTATGCCAAGGCTAAGATTCTGCAGGTACAGTGGACCCTCGACTTACAGACGGCTCAACTTACAGACTTTTCGAGTTACAGACTTCTGTGGCCGCAAAATTTAGATTCGACTTGCAGCCTGAAAATCGACCTACAGACCAGAAAAAAACCAAAATGGAACAAAAATTGAACAAAAACGGCTGGTTACGGGATTAATTGTTTTTCAATTCATTGTAAGTCAATGGAGACTCGACCTACAGACTTTTCGACTTGCAGCCACTGTTCCAATATGGATTAATTCTGTAAGTAGAGGGTCCACTGTAGAGGCCACTGCACTTAAGAGAGGAGAGACCATCTCAAGGGGATGTGATTCAAAGTAGACCAGGTCTGTTCCTTCCTCTTTCCAGTCCATGAAGACTGGCTCTTTTGTTGGACATAGTGAAATATCTGTCTCAGGTAGCATATGCTGAAGAGTGTGGGGGTGTAGCAGAGGCAGCAGCCCAACCAGCCATTCCTTCTAAACAGGGCTGGTGCTCAAGATATTTTGTTGCCTGGAGAGGAACAGAAACTGCCTCCCCAACAAACTGCTCGTGACAAAGCAGATCAGTGATCACGTTCTTTTGGTTATCCAAAACAGAAAATTCTAAAAGCACCTCTCCCCATCTCAGTGTCTGGGAAAGATGAAGGCAGGAACAACAGCAAATCAAATGACTTGCCATTTTCTGCCTTTTCGTAAGTATTTAAATCCTGCTTGTGTCCTGCCTAATGGCAGAGTTGAACCAACTCATAAGCCCTCTTCTCTCCCTGCCTATAAGCTCCCTCTGTTGGACCAAAAACTAGAATCTAACACGTGGCCTGCCTTAAACCACAGTGTTGTTTTCTAGTTAAGTGGAGGAAATTGCCCCAACACCAGCGTTCATGCATTATTCAATTGTAAATCCAATCAGCTTGAATTTATGAAATTGCAGTGTAGACAAAGATGATGAATTAAAACATTATTCTTTTCACCAGCTGAAGTGGCAAGCAATGTTCATATACCCTTCATATGGCTCTTGTACTGGCAGAAACATTTTTTTTCTGCCAAATTGCCTATTTTTGTCCAAAGTTGCCAGGTTTCCTGGTACATTGCACAATTCTCCCAATTATGTTTGCAAGCTCAGGATACAGGAAAAAAATGAATTAATACCCACAAGCCACAATAAAAGATGTGCTATCTAAAGAAAACTCAAAATGAAGAAATTATTAGGATATTTCTGTTCATCATTGCTCATACTCGAGCCAAATGTGATTAACTTTACCACGGCATTGTGAACACGGGACTAAAATGATATTTCATATTTATTCCTGGCTCTGCTTCCATGTGGTTTCAATCCGTTGCTTCACATGAATCAGAACGCCGTTAAGAACTGTATAAGCTTGATTAATGCTTTCATCATGCCCAGTAAATGTAAACCAATCCATAAGCAAGTTTTGTTACTTTGTGTTAAATACATTTTACTTTGTGTTAAATATGTTTTGCCAAAGGTATATGAAGCCAACAGTCAGGCATATTTAAATGTTGATGTTTAATGACAACTTGTATATATCTTCTTTGCATATGATAAGTACTGTAATGAGCTGGCTCTTCTCCATGTGAAAAAAAAACATGGGGATGTGGAATCACAGGCTCACAAGCATTTTCTCCTCTCTTTATTTTGTTGCCAGGGATCACCTCCAATATGCACCGGTAGTCCCTGGGCACTGATATTTAATAAGCGCAACACAATTAGGAATTGATTCATTTATTTATTTCATTAACTTATATATCACCCCATTAGTGCTGTGCACTATTCTGGGTGGTTAACAAACAATAAAAACAGACAAACAATAGCAAAAATCAGCAATGAAACCATAAAATAAAGACAATTCAACCGACTATCAAATACATGACACCACAACATTGTCAGTATGTGGTCTGGGTCATGTTCTGCAACAATTCTGTTGCAATTCTCAACAATAATCTGAAGAGCTTTTTTAAAAAAACTTCTCAAACTATTATTTAGATATATGTTTCTTCTCAAAATTTCAATGTAAAAATTTATATTCCATCAAAATGCTGCCTAAATATGTGTATTTTCTTTCATTTTTTGCCACATTTAAGTAGACATGGTCTAGAAGGACAGGGTAAAAATCAAATAAATAAATAAATAAAATATCAGGGAAAGACTATGTTACAACACTCTGGAAAGTATATAATCCTGCAGAGAGGTAATTTCTAACCTGAATGGTGGCTTGAGAAAGACAAATAACAGATTCAGACTTTATTACAGATAAAGCAGTAGACTCGCTGGAATCATTCGTTGAAATCCTGTTTGTGCAAGTTCCATGGCCGAAATCATTAGCTGAGGCAAATTTTGATGTGTTTTTTAAAACCCAGACATTTCCTCCTCCCATTCTCTAGCCCCAAGGATCTTGGGTAGTTCCTTTCATGGTTAAGAACTCATGGGGGGTGCAGGATGTGAAGAGGAAATCTTTAATTACCAAAAATCACCACTACAGAATTTGCAGGGGGGAAATGGATTTCAGCCAATGAGACTTAAATTAATGAGGACTAACTCCAACTACATTGGTTTCAATGAGCATACATTAAGCACGTCTAAGTCTGGATCCCATCGTGCCATTTTATCCAAACCACAACGACAGAATCCTTCAGAAATCACAAATCATTTGAGGCTAACACATTTATTCTGACATATTTGCTTAGCCAAAAGAGTCTTGGTTGCTTTTGCTGAATAGTCTAATATGGCTACCTCAACCATATGAATTCCTCAACCATAGCTACCTTTCCTAAAATCTGACGATCATCTTTAACCTAAATCACCCAAATAGTGATGACAAGAGAGTATCAATGGTACCCTTCAAAGTTCAGTATTGCCTAGCTTCATTTTTACGTTCCTTCCAGTGCATCCAAATGTTTACACAGATGAGGAAGTTAAGTTAAATAAAGTGTACGAGTTAATGGGATCCTAAGTCCCAGGGAGAGCAAAGGAAATTTGCCTAATTGTATCTGGCTGTCGCCCTGTAAGTTTCAATCCACATTTGAAAGGAAACTTTAGTGATGCCTGCCAGCAACTGGAAACCTGGCAAACAGCCCACTCCCTTCCATGCCCCAATCCTGCAGATTCACAAGGCAGAAGGGAAAAGTAATAAACATTTCTTTAAAACCATGCCACTATCCCACCAGGTAATCCAACTCGTTCCAAAATCAGGAGCTAGAACCATACGGTAATCCTGGAGTTATGCCACGTCATTATTGTTTTATCATGCACTGAACTAGAGTACAAGAACAGCTATATTGGCAAGCTAAATTCTAAAGCAAAAGAGAAACATTTCAGCCTTTCAAGAGGATGTATTTTAAACTCTATTTCCTAAGTTGGTACACTGACAATGTCACCGCATTGGGCAGTCATGCCTATTCCTCTTATATAACAAATACACTGCTAGATTATGGAATTTATTGTCTTGTGTATTTTATTTCATGGCTTTACGTTCTATATGCAAGTCACATGTTGACACTTTTGATGGACTTTCACCTGTGATCCACCTGAAAACTTGAGGCCAAGATAGACGTCATGCTAAGCGGATCACATGGAATTGTACAATTTTTTTAAGCTGCTGTTGCAGAGGGAATTTTTGCTAGAACATTAGTGCAAAAGGAGGGATTCTAATGACTTTCTTGATGTGGTACCTGTGATTTCCCCATTGGAAGATATTAACATTAGAGTACAAAGTTCCTTCCATAGGGACTTTAAACAGTTTGCTTAACATCACATCTTATCTGATCTTCATTTACAATTGGCTTTATCCGCAGCAAATTCCAATGTTACCACATTCAAATTTTGCCAATACTTAAATTCTAAAGTGACTTTGGAGATTCCTGCTTGGGTCAAAACATCTGGGAAATTTCAAGGAAAGTCAAGTGAGCTCCAGTAAGACTAAAGCATTTTCTCAAGTAGATTTTCACATCCCAAATGCCAGCAACTCAAGCTGATGTTTTATAGCAGGGGTCCCCCACCCCCAGTCTGCAGCCTGGTGCCGGTCCGTGGGCTTCGTGGAACTGGGCCGTGGAGACGGTGGGTGTGTCATGCTTGCAGAGGGGCTTGTTGCACTTGCGGGTGGGCATGTCGCGCTTGCAGAGGGGCTTGTTGCGCTCACAGAGGGGTGTGTTGGGCTCCTGGGTGGATGTGTCGTGCTCGCAGGTGGGCATGTTGTGCTCGTGCACATGCATGTGAGCACAACACACCCCTCCGCGAGCATGACAAGCCAAAACACATGGAACTCACTCAGGTTGTGAGTAAAATCTGATCACTCCGCTTGAAGACCTGTGATGGGCTTCAATGTCATGGATTCTTTTTGACACCTTCCATCCAAGACTCAATTAAACTGATTGGTTTTAATTGCCATGCTACCATCCATAGGATCATAGAATTATTTAATAATAGAGTTACAGGGGCTGTAAAGTCATTGAAACCAGCCCCCTAACCAATGTGTGCTACCCTGTTTGAGTGGCATTTTAAAACATGTGCAATCATGAGAGTGAGTGGATATGAAAGCATGGGAAGTGTATTCATTTAGAAAAGAACTGAGATTCTATTACTAGTCACATGCATTTGGGAATAGGTCTTTGTTTTCAAATGGTGTTCAAAGGAACTGTAGGGTTCCTTAGAAGATTAGAGGGATTTGTCAGTATAAAGATCCATCAGGCCAGATAAGCTTTCCCAGAAGGCAGTTTATCCATCATTATCTATATAACTATGCAAAGCACAGTTGTCCATGTTTAGTAGGTATATTTTGGGAAATGCTGCTCATGCATGCAAGACAATGGCTGGCCCAGTCCTCAGTAATTGGTGAAGTGAACGTGATAAATGCATGAACTGCACTCTGTTTGGACAACAGTAGCACGGGCTATATGGAGCTCCCTTTGAAGAACATGTTGCAACCAAGCTATCAACTAGCATCAGCTGTAGAGGGCATTTGACTCCCCCACCACATGTTAAAATAGATTTACTGTATTGCATCTATATACCTACTGGCCTGTTAACAGATATAATTCAAGCTTTCTATGATGCCCTGTGTCATTAGGTTTTCCCTATTACCTATTCACCTTGGTTTTGCCCAAATTTTAGGGATGCTGCCTAATGTCCATTGAGTCTATCAACTAGTCTGGTTTTTCAAAGTTTTTAAAAATAAGCTAGCCTAGTTTTCAGAGTTTTTTTTTAAGTACATTTATAGTCTTTACAGGATCATCTTTATAAGGGCAAACACACTGTCATTGTTTCAGCCAATTGATTGGTGACAAACAAGACTTTCTGTGTGATTAACAGTGAATGAAGTCATCCACAATTCTATAGAATCTCGTAAATAAGTGAGCACAAGATTCATGGCTAAATGTTACAATGGTGAATATTCCTTGCTCTGTTTGCAAAACAGCTAAAATCGGTTTGCAGAGCTGCTTTCATAGAAAGAAGTGAAGCCACAGGAATGAATGCTGGCTAGAAGATTAGGGCAGTTGTAGTCCAGAAGAGAATATTTTCAAAGGGTTGATATTATGCCTGTTACTGCATTCCTGTTTTGGAAGGCTACTGCATCCCAACACAGGAAAACAGTTCCGGTTCTACAATTCTAGAAATCTGTAGTTTATATAATTGATGCCAAGACTGAAGCACATTGGCCAAAATTCTGTGTGTAGCTAATACCGGTGGAAGCAAAATGGTATACTTGCAGAAGCGAATTGCTATTTTTTAATGAATCCCCATCAGGATTCCTGGCTACATGCTAAGCCACCTGGCTGGCACACATCGTGGCATCCAAGCAGAGACTTGTTAATTAGCAGAACTTTGTTGTTGCAAGTTACTCAATTTCCATTCTGCCAGCGTAACTATGCAACTGGATTTGGCCCAAATGCAGAAAATCAGTGCAATAATTAACATACTTGAGAGGTCTCTAGTAGAGAATTCTGCTGCACATCCCACTATGCCTTACAAGAGATTCATGCCAGTTAAAGTGTATCAAACTAATATGACTATTTAGTCAAAATATGAAGCATTTTACCCTAGAGTGAAAGCACAAGGGCCAGCTCTAAACTTGGAATGACTCCTCGCAAGTAAGAGTATCACCAGCAAAGTACAAGTCTTTCATGACCATCAGAGTATACCTATAGCTTTTTCCTCTTTTCTATTTTTGCACTATTCATTTTGATGTCTAACTCCAATGCATCATGATTAGAGTTATGACAAATAATGTTTGCTCATTATTCCAAAAACAATATTTTTATAGGGTCACTGTAAGAGATCTTTGGTCCCCTAAGGCTATGGGTTTTTTTATATATTTTAAGGTATGTTTTAAATATTTTTTAAAAAAATTGAAGTGTCATTAATGTGTTCTCAACACAAATGAGAGCCAACATTAACACCAGTGCATTATAAACTTTTAAAGAGATGCACTTGTAAATATAAAGCAATGTTTGCAAACTCTGGAGCAGGTGGCCTTCCCATTCCAGGTTCCACTTTACAATGAGCAACTTCAAGGCCTCCTCTGGTTTCCCTTTTTATAGTTCTTGAGCTTTATGTCAGGAATGGTGTTAACAAGATTTCAAACAGAGGACGCCTTCAAACAAAGGACTGTCATCTCTAAAGAGGGATGAATAGTTAATGTAGGCCCTTAATCTCTTGAAGTCCCAGACCAGTACAAAATACAGCAACTATATTTTACCTCTGACAGACAACAGACATCACAAACATTGTGTTTTTACTGTTTTATTTCTAGCAAGTTATTGCTAGTTCTCTGAGAAGGTGAATCTGAGAAGCTTTAAATAAAGAATCAGAAAAACATAAAAACTAGTGACATTTTAACAGAAGGCAAATTCCTCTCATTAGAACCTATTATAATTAATTATCCTGTTTTTTTTAAGTACAGGAGTTGGCATAAAACCACAAGAGGATACATGACTGAATAAATGAAGTTCCAATGATCTAAGGAGAAATATATCCCAGTCAAGCTCATTCTAAATTCCTTCATATATTTTATTAGTATATTTAGCCTGAAAATCAGAACTGCAAAACACACAAGTAGGTGTGTGAGGTTACTACATGGTGAAACAGCTAATGACAGAGTGGAAACATGGCTATAATAAAGAAGATAACAAGATGAAATGAATTTCAATGAGTGTTCTAATATGATTCAACATGGCCTCTCTTTACTGAGCTTCACTTGGCCTACATGTAAAAAAAAAGTGGGGAAGACTATTTTGGAGTCACTCAGGGCCTCTCATACATCATAATTCATAGTTGTAATGTTTGTCCTCCATCCATGTTTTCAAAGTGTGGGATACAGCTCTCCCCATGTACTGCTGAACATGCGTCCAGCTGCTGCTTGTGACAAAAGTCCACTGCCTTATCAGAGTCCTTCACTGCATGAAAGAACTCTGCATTCATACATCATGTGGAGAGTTTGTTCTTATGTACAACACCAAGCAAAATGACGTGAATAAAGTCAAGTTCTGGGGATCAATTCCCTAGACCCACCAACAGTCTCATCAAACCTCTCCAATGGGCAAAAAGTATATACCGTATTTTTCGCTCCATAAGACGCACCGGACGTTAAGACGCACTTAATTTTTAAATACTGAAAATTAAAATAAAATAAAAATATATAAACAGAGCAAGTCCCACACTGGGACTGCCAAAAAAAAAATCACCAAAAAACAAAGCAACATAGAAACATACCCCCCAGCCCAAACCTACCCTCCAAAACCCACCCAGAACATTTTTAAAAAGTAAAAAGCAGCAACTAATTTTTAAATACCAAAAAATAAAGTAAAAATAAATAGAGCAAGTCCCATGCTGGGACTTCAAAAAAAGTACCAAACCACAAAGCAACATAGAAACATACCCCCCAGCTCAAACCTACCCTCCAAAACCCACCCAGAACATTTTTAAAAAGTAAAAAGCAGCAACTAATTTTTAAATACCAAAAAATAAAGTAAAAATAAATAAACAGAGCAAGTCCCATGCTGGGACTGCAAAAAAAAGTACCAAAACACAAAGCAACATAGAAACATACCCCCCAGCTCAAATCTACCCTCCAAAACCCACCCAGAACATTTTTAAAAAGTAAAAAGCAGCAACTAATTTTTAAATACCAAAAAATAAAGTAAAAATAAATAAACAGAGCAAGTCCCATGCTGAGACTGCAAAAAAAATTACCAAAACACAAAGCAACATAGAAACATACCCCCAGCCCAAATCTACCCTACAAAACCCACCCAGAACATTTTTTAAAAAAGTAAAAAGCAGCACCTTACCAGTGGAAAGCCTCCTGGAGGTCCTCAGAAGCCAGCGATGGTGGTGGTGGGGGACCCCCACGGGGCCTGCTGAGGCCTCCGGAGGCCACGGAAGCCAGCAATGGTGCCTGGGGGAGGCCCCCACGGGGCCTGCTGAGGCCTCCGGAGGCCTCGGAAGCCAGCGATGGTGCCTGCGGGAGGCCCCCACGGGGCCTGCTGAGGCCTCCGGAGGCCTCGGAAGCCAGTGATGGTGCCGGGGGGAGGCCCCCACGGGGCCTGCTGAGGCCTCCGGAGGCCTCGGAAGCCAGCGATGGGGCCTGCTGAGGCCTCCGGAGGCCTCGGAAGCCAGCGATGGGGCCTGCTGAGGCCTCCGGAGGCCTCGGAAGCCAGCGATGGTGCCGGGGGGAGGCCCCCACGGGGCCTGCTGAGGCCTCCGGAGGCCTCGGAAGCCAGCGATGGTGGCGTGGAGGGGACAGTATTTGCTCCATAAGACGCATACACTTCTCCCCCCACTTGTTTTGAGAGGAAAAGTGCGTCTTATGGTGCAAAAAATACGGTATATACTTTTTGTATATATCCAGCAATATTCAGCTTTACATACATATATTATATATGGGCAGCTACAAAGTGTCTTCTCCAGGAGCAATGTGGTTGGTAGGGATATGCATGGGAAAATAAATTCTTTCAAAGGGGTGCCTCATTTGTTTTCATGCCTTTGAGGCATTGATCCTTTGGTTATACATGAAAGAGGCCACCTCTTTCTGGTTCTTTCATTTTATTTTTCCTCATTTGTGTTCTACTTGCACTCATCCAAAAGTCCTAAAGTCTTAAAGTACTACAAAAAAAATCAGAGACAAGGCTGGTAATTGAGAATCAATTCAAAAGCCATAAAGAATCTTTTAAAGCTACTTCAAAAAGCAGGGTCAAGGTAGGAAATCCAGAGTAAATTAACCAAATAACACAATTTTCAAAATCAATCTAACAAAGAAAATGCTATTTCACATACACACCCAAACACGAGGGAAATAAATTATTTAAAAACTCATGCACTGCCCTCTCTTCCAAAAACTAAGAAAAGGAAGAAAGCCTCCACCCAAAAACAAAATGTCTAGAATATGAGGAGATTTCTGTCCCCACTAACATAGATATTTATTTATTTATTTATTTATTTATTTATTTATTTATTTATTTATTTATTTATTTATTGGACTTATATACCGCCCCATAGCGCTACAAGCACTCTCCGGGCGGTTTACAATTTTAATTATAAAGGCTACACATTGCCCCCCCAGCAAGCTGGGTACTCATTTTACCGACCTCGGAAGGATGGAAGGCTGAGTCAACCTTGAGCCGGCTACCTGGGATTTGAACCCCAGGTCGTGAGCACAGTTTTAGCTGCAGTACAGCGTTTTAACCACTGCACCACGAGGCTCTCTTCCTTGAGTCCATCACCAGCACACAGCAACAGACAGCAAAAATAATGCAAGAAAGGAAAGGGGGAGAAGAGGAGATTTCCAAGAAATCAGGTCAGGGACATTTTAAAAAAAATCCTAAAGAGATGAACAATGGCAGCAAGCATGGTCCTAAGAAACTAGACAGGGTATCTCTCTCTCACACACACACACACAAAGAAAATCCAGAAAAAAGGCAGAAATATTTCACAGGCTCAATCAGAGAGCAAAATCAAGATAGAAGGCACATTAGTACTCAGCAGCAGACAGGTAATCACCCACAAGGAAGGACTGAAGCAAAGAACATTATTCACTGGGTTCCAACCAATGCAGATCCTTGCACCACTTAAAATTCTGTCTCTCCCCACCCCTAGATGTTTTGATTGGCTGCTGAGAGTAGCTCTCACTATTGGATTAAACCTTTCCTGGGTGATTTGACAGATAAAAGGTTTAAAAAGGACAAGCAAAAGATGGAAACATGAAAGAATCTAAATGAACTAAACACAAGGGCCTCTTTAGTGTCCCCGCACACAAACATTTGTGTTAAGCAAAAAGTCCCATCTCTGGACAGGAGGTATGACGATAGCATGTAGTAACAGAGGCAAAGCTAATCCATACAGCTCTTTAATTTATTTATTTATTTATTTATTTATTTATTTATTTATTTATTTATTTATTTATTTATTTATTTGTTTGTTTGTTTGTTTGTTTATTTGTTTGTTTGTTTGTTTGTTTGTTTGTTTATTTATTTATTTATTTATTTATTTATTTATTTATTTATTTATTTATTTATTTATTTATTTATTTATTTATTTATTTATTTATTTATTTATTTAGTCAGGGCCAAGAAAAGAGGTTTGTGAGCTTTTCTCCCTTAAAATAATATGGCTGGCTTGGGGTAACGCACACCTTGATATGAGTGGGTACAAAATGCAACAGACAGATAACCAATTATCTTGGGCTGCCCCAGGGGAGATCAAAGTGGGAATCCTGGACAGCTGCAAGGAAAGCACTAGAATGTTACAGTAGACCTCAGCTCTGTTGTTTTGGTCCAGGCCAACCATCAAAACAAGCATGGAAACGTTTAACACAGAAAACAATCCACATACCTGAAATACATCTGATTAAGAATAAGATGTAACAACTTAGTTACAAATTATTTGCCTGACAAATAGAATCAGCAATACAATGCCCTTGAAGGAAGTTTACATATCTTAAAAGAGTATTAAAATAATAAATGAAAATAACACATGATAATGCATTCTTTGCTGCCTCATTTAACTTTCACACCTTGGATGGTGAATGTCAATATGGATATTGCGAACAGATGCTACAGTTTGTGCTTGAGTATTTGCATTTCTGTTTGCCAGCTTCTAAGAAAAGTTTTTTAAAAGGAGGGCAGTTCTGAAAAACAAATTGGAGATTAAGATGTCCCACAAACAAAACTCTGTACAAAACCATTAAAATGATGTCATACCTATTATGAGTTAATTTCTTGAAAAGCATCAATCTGACCCACTACACAGACTGGAAAGGAACTAAAATGAATGCCTCCTCGCATAATTTCTTTTAAAAACAGTTTGTGGGCAGCCTCCAGTTTGGCCCTTATTAAGGGAATCATTATAGCAAGTGCAGTCCTCCAGAGTTTGTTATGCTGCAACTCCTATCGGTCCTAGCCAAAAGAGCCACTCATTATGGCTGATGGATGCAGCAATCCAACATGATCTGAAGAGCATAATTCCCCATACCTGCTTTATGGCATGAAAGGAGCACTCTATGTCTTGCTGAACTCTCTCTCTCTCTGCTAATTTTTTAGTCTGAAATACTGTCCAATTTTTTTTAAAAAAAAGCCAGACCATTGACAGCACAATGCATGAAAGCAGCATTTACAAGTATTGCAGAGAAGTTAAACTGCTAACAAAAAGATATTATCACAATCAGCCTATCATGTTGTTAATGGGGAAAAAAGCCAAAGTGTATTGTGTTGAACTTGGGGCAGGGAGGGAGGAAAGGACTTCTCCCTGATCCATACTGAGTAGCATTAAGGTCCTCCATCTTCATTCTGAAAGCCAATTCTGGGTGAAGGCTCTGTGACATCATCATACTATACTGTTTTTTTTCTTTTGTTTTGTTTTTTATTCTCATATCTATTATCTGACAGCATGGAAAATGAACACTACGGGATGCTTGTTTAAAGTGCTTCCCCTTTAAACAAGCATTTGCCTCTGCTGCTGTCTGATTTTATTTACTGTCTGCTTGTTTTGGTTCTTTTCTGTTTCTGTCTGCCCCATGTGGCTTACGGCATTTAGCTTTACAACACATAGCTTGTTGTAAATGTTTTCAACAATTCTTGTTTATCTGCACTCCTATCTTTTGGAAATGGTTTTGAACAGCTGATTTTCTGGAAGGAAAAGTAGATCATAAGTTTCTTTAATAGCTAAAAATATTTAAAACACAAATAACCAAATGTTACTAGGATAAGATAATGGCCAGTGTCCTGTTTATTCTTAACAGTTCCCTTCCCCCCGACACACACAAAACTTCTAGAAGGGGGGATTCATTAACCACTTGTGCTAGCTGAAAGCCCTGTTGCTTCAAACAGAGGGATCCCTGGCTTTAGTAACAGCAAGCTGGGGATTGCACAGAAGAAATGTGGAGTGGCCTGTTGAGCCATTCCACTCCATATTTGGAAACAGGATCATGATTGGCAGTTGTGAAATTAACCACAATTAGTCATGTGTTCACCACTTAACTGAGGGCCTCATGTTTATCTACCCATTTGTGTAGAAGAATTGATCAAGGAGATTAAACCTGAAAGTGAGCCGTCCTCCCCATTGTCTCAGGTGGAAGGAATCAACAAGGAGTCAAGTGATATACAGGCTAGGATTCAAAATATGACTTTGGGGGAAGTTCAAACTGTTGAACAAGAGGTGAAGAAAAGGGCAGGAATAGGACAACCAGTGGTGGAAGGTTTTTTAGTAACAGAAAAGTGGAAAAGGTGGGAATAGGAAGGAGCTGGGGTTCATTTGGAAGTTTAGCGGCAGTGGAGGAGGAGGAAGAGGCAAAGAGGAAGGAGAGGGAAGGAGAAAGGAGTGAGCAAAAGCCATACGTCTTTGATGTACCCAAGAAGGAAGACAAAGGGTATGAGATAGGTGGGAAGTCTATTCTGGGACCAGTTCCAACAGGGATAGAAGTACAAGTGGGAGAGTTGGATGTATTAGAATGGACAGTGTATGTATACCCGAAGGGGAAGGGTACCTTGAAGAAGGTAGTGCGTCCGGAGCCTATTCCCTACTGGAGTGACCCAACACAAAGGGGACTGAGCAAGACACCCCTGCTTTGGGACCATCTGCGTGGTTCGGAGCAACCCTATGAGAAGCCAGCCAACCTTGAGAGATTTGGGATGGTGCCGTGTTAAGACAAGCTGCTATGACAAATGACTCTGACACCATGTGGAACAGTTTACCAATGTTTAATAGTCCTGTTGGACCCACAGAAGTTGTAATATACTTCTCCCCTCCTCCCCATACTAAAGGTTAGGTTAAAAAAAATTGTTTCCTGTCGTCACTTGAGAAGAAAAGGGGGAACTGCTAGTTTTACAAAGTGGACCCGATCACACCATTTATTTCTGCCCTGACGGCATACTGTACAGGATTTGAATATTGTATAATGTATAACAGTATGAGAAACAGCTCTTTTAAACAAGCTCAGGAAAACAGTATACTTCATTTCCCATGGAAAAAGGTAACAAGAAAATATGCATGGCTCGATACGGAGGAAACTACTACACTCTGAATCATAAACCTCAAGATAACTGAGAGTGATATTTTTGGGTAGATTTGGCAGAAACCGTAGTAAGAAGTTTAATGAAGGTGGGGTCTGGTGTGTGACCTCTGAAACCAATTTTGAGATCTCAGTCTCTCTGACAATGTTATACACGCGCATGTGCAAAACAGGTCACAAACATGAATCCTGGGTCATGACACTAACTCCATGGCTTAGCATTTTGAAAAAGCAAAGGACAAAAATTTGTTTAGCTCTGTACGAATCAGGGACAAGTTGCCAGATGGGAATTAGCATTAATGTTACACTAGGGAGTTCAACTCTGCTGCTAAGTCAGGAGAGGGGCAAATTATCCTGGCACAAAAGCCAGTTCCAACCATGGTCATAGAAAATAAAGCAAAATGAAGGAGAAGCCAGTAGAAAATAAGTGTCGTTAAAACCTATTTAGCAGGAGGAAAAGACCTAGGAAAATATATTTCCAAATGGCAAGCTCTGACACCATGTACTCTGTGAAAATTCCAGAAAGTGCACCTGTGGAAGGTTTTCCTTTTTTATATATCTAGTCATTTGTGTGTGTGTGTGTGTGTGTGTGTGTGATATCTAGCCATTTGTGTGTGTGTGTGTGTGTGTGTGTGTGTGTGTGTGTGTGTGTGTGATATCTATCCGTGTGTGTGTGTGTGTGTGTGTGTGTGTGTGTGTGTGTGTGTGTGTGTGTGTGTGTGTGTGTGTGTGTGTGTGTGTGTATTCAAATGCAAAACTGACAGTATTCAAACTGACAAGATATTTATGGCCCTTTGGAACAAAGTAATTCTTTTCCTTTTGTAGTCATAATATCATCTCTATCTCCTCCAGTCCTTATGATCAAGTCATTTACAATTCTTAGGGTAAGAAGTGTGCAGAGAGGGTTGATGGGCTGATGACATTTTGAAGGCCACATCCAAAAATGTACATCAAACTAGAGTACGTTCACAGTGGGAGCTAAGAGGTAAGCTCTCATGTACCACTTCATAAAATCAATCCACATATATTATTCTTCATTAATGATACATGAATGAGTCTATTTCCAGTAGCATGTTTGATGGAAATAAAATCTGCCTCCATTAATTTTTATCTACAGTCATACTGAAGTAGCTGTACTTTCTAGAAACTACAATGTATATCTAAGTCCTTTTTACAAACAGGCATGCCCATCTTTTATTCCTTCACTCAGCTGCAGCTCTTGGAATTAACTAGTTATAAGGAACAGAGAGCTGACATAATTAATTCCTTTCCCTCACTACCAAAGACATATCTTCATTACATGAAAAGTGGAAATGAACCAAGGATAACTTTTTAATATAACTGCAACTTTTTCTCTGGCCGTGTTAAATAGTGGGAATAAGACTGCCACATAGTTCAGGTGCTGGCTTGTACTTGTGCTTCATGCTGCCGCCTCATAGTCCATTCGGGATGCTGAGATTATGCCATCGCACATGAGAGGAGAATTTACCACAAGCCATTCTGTTACAGCATTTAGATTTAAAAGTAATTATTGTACCAAATGGATAACTGGGTAAATAAAGAATACTGTATTTAAAAATAAGTACATACATATAACGGTAACTAACTGATTGGAGGGCTTTGAACGATAATTGTAATAAATTAATTTTTAAGATGGAATTAATCCTTCCCAACTGATATCTAGGAATGAATTCATAATACCCTCGGATTATGCATTCCATAGCTTATATCTTTGTGAAAAAGTTGTCATAGGCATGGTGTACTTCGGTCTATCACAGGAGTGTAGGATCTACAAAGCTGAATGTAGCCCACAAGTTAGGATGGATGAAAATTGAATCCAGTTTCTTTTTCTGTATACACCAGCATTCACAAATGCCTTCACGTATGGTGTCAAAAGTACTTAAGCTTCTAAAAAATAGAAATATGTAGGAAGGCAAAGTCTGGGTTTGAATCTCTGTGTATTTGGCCATGTTTAAGATGTTCTATGAGGGTTTCCACCCCTCCCTTCTGATAAGCACATCTCTTCAGCAGCTAGACAATAGGCAGGTACACCATAGTCTTCATATTGGGAACAGCCAAACTTACCGTATTTGCCTGGTGCAAATGAGTGATGATTTTGTTCAGATTGTGTACATTTTTGCACACAATGTACAAAATTGTACATTTTTTCATAAACAGGCAGTAAAAGCACAACATTTGGAAGGTGCGAAAGTAGGAGAAATGCAAACAAAATATTGATCAAGTCACAACCCCCAAACCAAGTACAAGACGCTGAAAAGTAGGTCAATATACCTTTCTTTCCCCCCCCCATCCTGCTTGACTCCAAAAAACCAAATCAGTTCCCAGACCTTGACAGAAGAGTTGCCAAGTGTCATAGAACACGACAACAATGCCCTTTTCATCATAATCATCAACTAGATTCAATCCTATGCGCCCTGGGAAGATGTCTCAGGAAACATACAACACAGCAGGTTTCTATACTCACCCAAGGAGAGTGAATGTTTGTTGTTGAAGAACCAGGTCTAACCCTGATAATGTCCCCAGTGCACACACAGAAACTGTGGCCACTAATTCCATCCCACCATGGATGGGAGTAATTGCGAAAAGGAGACTCAAAGCATGTGAAGGAAAGTATATTAGTGTTCAAGATGAAGGCATCTGGACAACGGCCTCTCTTTTCCTGACATATTCGGGGAGGGGGGTGATAGCATATCAGCTCTCACTGAGGGCCAAACTGTCTCTAACAGCAAAGCGTGTGTGATAATCTAACAGCTTTCTCAGAAGCTGCAAATTACTTTGCTTTCGGTTGACAAAAAAAACAATAGGTTCTGTCAGCATGTTGAGTCTACAGATACAGCAGCTTCAAGGCCTATGGAGGTATTAACCTGTTGCTGCTTTCAGCTGTGAACCTGCCCAATCTTCTGTCTTTGCTGTTAGAAATCTGGCACACTTATTCCTGCTCAGTCCAGCTCCTGTGGGGGATAAGAAAGCAAGCAAGCCATCCTGGTGACTTAAACTTGGCAGGTCTTAGCATTTCACAGTTCCTCTGTATCAGATTGCCTCCCTCCACTGCTCTTTTTATCTCTGTCCTACCTCCCTGCCCCAGTTGGATTGCACTATTAATATCCCGTTCTCCCAGGTTCTAGCTGCCAATAATCTTTCTAAAAGGAGGTGAGACAGAAGCTTTAGAATATCAGGCAGAGGAAAACGATGCCTCTTTTGAACTAACCAGAGTAGCACCTTTAAGATAATGAAACTCATTTTGGAGAAACCATGTCTATATGTAGAGGTTTTCAGTTTATTTCCCTCCCTATTTCTTCTTCCTAATGAGAGAAAAAGATGAAGATTGTGCTTTTGGTACTAAAGAGAATCTGCATGCTTTGTTATTTGTTAGCTGGCATACAACAGCAGGAAACGTAAACCGAAAACACACACAAGGAAGGCCTGCATAGCTATTAGCACCCAAAACAATGACTAATAAGGGTGAAGCACTGTTCTGTGAGAGAATGACACCCAGGTGCACAGCTTCCTTTACCTTCATTATCACACACTTTGACCAGATATCGATGGAGCAGGTCAGTGCTCCTGCTGTGGTTAGACGCGGCAAGCCGCAGATGCAGACATTACTGTCAGAGAAAATTAGAAAGGCAAATATAGTGAGAAGTGTCCCAAGGGACTAGCAACCAGCTAACAGAAGGCCATGTTTTCCTTCCATGCAACACAGCTACATCACAAATAAGCAAAAAAATAAAATCGTGCCGTTCCCAAAGAATACAAAAGCAACTCTTTGTCAACCGGTAACTGACCAGGGATGCAGAATTTCATTTATGTGATACATTGGAACTGTGGCTGGAGCTACAGGAAATAGTCATGCCCGTAAAGCATGAAGAATTTCCCAACCTGTGGTATTCACATCTTCCACTTTTTCACGCAATGCTGTTTTCCCGTTCCACAAGGAGCTTTCACTTCTTCCATACTACTTCCTTTCTAATGTCCATCTGTCTTATAAGAAATATTTGCTCATTTAGGACTTCCTAACATAGCATTTGTTGTTGCTGTGGCGAAGCTCTCCTAAAGCCAGTCAACAGAGACAGAACTTGGAGGCAACATGTTAGAAGTGACAACATCATCTGTAACATTCCACTTTCTGAGGTAATGAGAATATAAGGCATCACCAAGTAATTATTAGTAACCTGTCACTTTCTTCATATAGTGAGAAATGTTTACACATTATAATGTATTCTTGAAGGCTTTTGCGGCCATGTTCCGATGGTTGTTGTAGGTTTTTCAGGCTGTTTGGCTGTGTTCTCAAGGTTTTTCTTCCTAATATTTCATCAGTCTCTGTGGCCGGCATCTTTAGAGGACAGGAGTTAGAATTCTGTCTGTGTTCACAGACATGAGTTCACATGAACACAGACAGAGTTCTAACTCCTGTCCTCTGAAGATGCCGGCCACAAAGACTGGCAAAATGTTAAGAAAAAAAATCTCCAGAACACAGCCAAACAGCCTGAAAAACCTACAACAACCATTGTTTACACATTATTTTGTTTTGTTACTTTTTGGGGGGGGCATAATATTTGGGGAGGATTGGGCTACCCCCATCAGTGTTAGGCTATTTTCTTATCCTTTCCCTCAACTCCCTTTCATCCTATGATGCCATGAATTCCACTTCCTCATACTTTACAAATTTGTTGTTGTTGTTGTGTGCTGTCAAGTCACATCCTACATAGGTGACCCTATGAATGGGTGATCTCCAAAATGTCCCACATGGGTGTCTGTAATTGTCTCTCCCCCAAATCTTAATTTTGCATGTTTTTTCTGTATTATCTTGTTCTTTATTATAAACCTCCAGTCTGCAATACAATCAGTTTTGAGAACCATACTTTAAGTAATTGTATGCATACTTCTGAGATTCTTTCTCACCGCTGGGTATTTTTCCTAGTGAAAATGTCCCAAAGAGGTTGATTTTATTCCTTTTACCACCCAAAATAACAGCTGTCAGGTCAACTAGGGTAAAAGATGGGGTAGGGAAAACCTTGAGGAATTCACAACCGTATTTAGCATCATGGGAGCTAAGCTATGTTGAAGCGTCATGCTCAGCCAACTTAAAACCACAAAGCTGAGGAGTAATGAAGGTTAAATCAACTTTGTGTTGGGATTACCTCACCCACTCTTGTCTTCCCCTGGTTAGGACTAACATATTAGAAGAAGATATTAGAAGATTACCTCTGTTAAAAGCAACTCTCAATCCCACTTGGAAGCTTTTCCTTCCAAAGAATAAAGCGCTTATGTTAGTCCTTGAAAGCTGGTTAATCAAAAGGAGGTCCAGGTTAATTTCTCGCCCATTCTTTTCACAGCTGGAGATTGTAATTGCTGTTGCTCTCAGCTAGTCTACTCATTTCATTCTGAAACAATAGCATGAATTTCTGGGTCTTTGTAAATCATTTCTGCAGTTTCAACTCTTCTGTGCATTGGATAGGTACATAGGTATATATGTATGCAATTTCGTGCGGACTTTGGACACAGGTGAAACAGTAGGGATACTTTTGCAAGTTGCCTGCTTCCTTTTAGCATCATGGCCTTGATATATTTTCACAGGATTTCAGTAAATAGGGTCACTTCAATCTTGCAGGCAGGATTGACTCCAATCCAAGACGCAGCATGTGCTTTAAGCTGCACTCAGAGTTCTTGGCTGGGAAAGAACACATCTCGGGATGTGTATGTATCATAAGAATGCACATGCAGAGTGATTCTCCCAAAGAACAGGAATGCTCTCATCCACCCAGGGCTGCGTGTGCATGAAAGAGATGATTTGCAGTCATTCAGTTGTGTGTTCATGGGGGGAAAAGTTATCAGAAAAACTGAAGTTGAGAAGTGTTAATTACATACAGGAGACTTCTGCAGATAGACTTCATACAGGCTTCCCTGGGACCAAGTCTCCTTGAACTCAGAAGGGCTTACTTCTGAGGAGAACATATCAGATTGCACTCACCCAGGATCTGCTACCTGCAAAATCTATGGCATGATGATAAAGCTGATTTCATCTATCTTGACTAGAATATGTCTCCTACCACTTAACAAGTCAGTCAAGGTGAATTTTACACTGTTGGTTGTCACATGACGCAAGTGCTTGATCTATCTAAGTTCCAGCCTATTGAAGGAGGTCAGAAAACTAAATCTTGGCAACTCATTCTGTAATTAAGAATCCATGGAATCTGAGGACTATATAGCCCCATTGTTTTTCGAAGATGCCCTCAGGATTCTAGGATAAAATGTGAAGGTAATTCTGGTGAAGACTTTGCAACAACAATGTAAGGCTGGCACTCCACTTTTTAGGAAATACTGCTGCTTCAGACAACAGTGTTTCCTTCTGTTTTCCTTCTTCCCTCTAACTGTCTCTGTCCCTGCTTCATTGTAGGACATTCCTTTAGTTGTACACATTTCTAGGTACCAGATGGAAATAACAAATGTATCTGTAGGCTGCATAGTGCCGTGCAAATATGGGGGAGTAGCCTAAAGCATTTTGCAGTCACCTCCAATTCAAGGTAAATAGGCCAACAAATGCATTTTTTAATCCAAGGCAAACATTTTTACAAGTCTCTTTGGCTTCTTACTGGGAGTAAAAATTAAAGGATAATAAATTAATAGCCAACAAATTTGCTCCTCTTCATGACACTAAAAATCTGCTTTCTGAGGCAACTGGGGTGCTCCATGGGCACTGTGAGGCCCCAAGCAGCCCATAGGCTTCATGTTGCTCCCCCTGTTCCCAGTTTATGAGGGTTCTCCATTAGCAACACATTCAAAACATGAGACAGAACAGGAGCTTTAAACCAGAAAATACACCTAGCTTGCCAATGCTTCCTGTTTTTAAAACTGCTTTCAAAATATGTATGTGTAGAGGGCCATCTTCAAGGTGACAGATCCTGCAAGCTGGCTCTGATGTTAAGAACCTCTTGGATTCTGACAGACTGCAAAAGATCAGATCTGAAGACATGGAGAGTGAGCAAGAAAATATCTACTGAGACATAACAGACATTTTGAGGCCAAGTTTGGTCATAGATCTGGCTTATAAACCTGTGGGAACCGCATATGCCTGGCTTGACCAGAATTGTAAACAAAGGGAAAACAGTTGGTCAAGCTAGCAAGCAAAGCAAGAAGTTGTTGATCCTATGAAGCAACCCTCACCCTGATCTACCATCAAAGACAGTATAAGAACTTACTATGGCAGAATTAAAAAGGCCTTCTGTAACGAGCACTGGAAGTCTCTGGGGCAAGTCTTTCTTGACAGGAATAAACTGGGCAAAAGGAATGCCATTGGGAGTCCCTTTTTCCCAATTTCAATTGCCCCAGGACTCAGGTTTCATATTTTATAGAAATATTTGATGTAAACTTAGAGACCCACCTACTAAATCTTTGAATTTACTTGCATGGTTATCTGTAATCATATCAGATATTAAAGATTTGCTTTTCTTCTTTCATCAAGTCAAAGCCCCAGGAGAAGAGACGATTTTCCTTGTGAATTACACAAGATGCCATTCACACCTCCTTATGCCACACACCTGCTGTTTGTGCTGGAAAACAGGCTGCTGTTTGCTCCGATGGAAACTCTCCCCCACCCCAGTCCTTCAAATAGCAGGCAACAGAGCCTGGCCTGGAATGCAAGTGCAACAGGGTGAAACAGGTGAACGCCCCCTTGCCTCCCCACACACTAGGATTCCAGTTCAACGCAGGATCCAGAATGCCCGCCATTTATTTTTAAAAAGCCCTTCATGCTAATGCCAATAGCATGAATGGTGGTATGCCCTATTCTAGATCTCCAAAAGACAGAAATATCTGAGAAAGATGGTGCACATTCCTATCAAATCCTGTTCTGGTGGATCTCAAGTGAAATTAGTCGCAACCCTGCAGCAAATCAAAGCAGTTTTTCTTCAGAGCAAAAATCAAATATTTGTTACAGCCAGGATCCAGGAAGGTGGTTTCACTGGTGGAACTCCTTCTGTCAGATGAGACACCAGGACCCATTCCCTCCCCTCTTTAGCAACCCCATTTATGCCCTCAACACCTGGTAGGAAACCTTCTAGAGCAGGCTTGGGCGGAAAGCAGAAGGTTGCAAGGACAAAAGAAAAAAGTTATGCAGGCTAGCTCTCAGTACCAGTATGGTGTTGAATTTAGGCCTTTTCAGGTATACCACATTGACATACTTCTGTAATTTATTCCGGTTGCACATGTTCAGCATCCTAAGATGATTTATTAATTGGAAGAGACAAGCTGGCATGCTGATGTTATTGTGGCCTAAGGCTGCAATCCTTCACCCACTTGCTTTTGAAGGATTGCCCTATAAGTGATTGTTCACTGGATATGAACATGTACTTTGGTAATTATGTACATTTACTTGGCCTGTATAAAATGTGTTTTGATTTCCTACCATGTGCTTGAAAAAGTTACTGTTTTGGACTACAGCTCTGAAACGTTCTATCACTGACGGATTCCGGAGGTGTCGTCCAAAAAAACTAACGTGCAAGCTCTGTGCATGTGGTGGCAGTGGTGGGGAGTTTGCCGACTTCCATCAAAACAATGGATCTTGAATAGGCTTGTTGTTGTCATCAATCCTAATCAACAGTCATCAATCCTAACAGTCAAACGGGAAGAGAGAGGAAAGGCCAGCATATTGGTTGCATGCCTCTGCTATACAAACAGCCTCCCAAATGCGCTGTCTTCTCCACTGGCATTGAGCTCACGAGATTCCACAGAGATGAGTACATAGGGCTCTTAACAGTAGCCAGTAAATGGAACTAATATGAAAGGGTTGATTGCCAAGGCAGCAGATGGAAAGCTATCAGATCTATTTCTTCTCAACAGGTGCCCAAGCCTTTTTTTTTTTTTTCAGACAGAGGGGGGGAAATAGCAAACACATTTTGAAGAAAAGTTTTCCAGTTACTCAGAGAATACAGTGCTTTGCATAGAATCATTCTAGTGACTTTTCCTTTCCAGAAGATTTCATTATGGAGTTTTGCATGTAATGAAGAGGGACATTTTGTGGGTTGGCATCATCCCAACTGAGCACAGACTTACTGTTGCATTGTGTTTGTTAGTAGTTTTCTAGCTAGACTGGGTATAGCTTTGTGTTCCTTTATAGATTTGCCATTGCTTGACCTTGAAGGGCTTGACTTGAAGGCGTGCACAAATGGGAGATGTGATCATATCATATCCTAGCTATTTAAGTGTTAAGGACGAGGAAGATGCCTTTCAATAGAGACATGGTGTCCTTGTTTCTTGAACTAGTGTGCTTCTTACAAGTAACCCCAAGGACAAAATGTTGCACAACTGTCTAGAAAGCATCCTTTAAGAAAAGATAAAGGCTCCGATTAGTGCTTTGAACCAAGAGCAATGTACTAGATTCTCAACATGAATCAAGCTCAATTTGCTGTTGGGAGTGTTCATATAAGCAAAGGCTTCGTAGCAATCCTTGAGTACACTGAACTATTAAAAAAAACACACTACCAAAACACAAAGCAAAAGATCTCTATCTATAAGGAACAATATTTTTAAAGGCTACTTGGAATCAGCTGGACACAGAACCACAATCACAAAGAACTACAGCCTTGGTCCTATGCTACACTGCAGGCAAATACACTAGCCCAGCATGATATAGTTCAGCCCATGCAAAACAGGTCGATGTAGCACTCAATGAAAACTGAAGGTTCGTTACTGGATGCCAGATGTCAGTCTCTATTAGTAAAATCAGCTACCTAGCAGTCATTGCACCCAATAACGCATGGAGAAAAGAAGTAACTGATAGTGAAAGACAAAGCATCTGCTTCATATGTGTATGCATTTAGCTACCATCCTAGCCCTCTCAGATTAAAATGGGGGGGGGGGAATCAAAAGCATCTGTGAATACTAAAGGAATATCATAGAATGCCAAAACTATAATGTGGAAAGAAAGAGCTATCCACTCTTAAATGAACAGAATCCCAGGAAAATCTAGCCCCTAGTCACACGGAGGACTGGGTTACTTGAAGTCACTCAATGAGCTATGAAGTAGAGTTGGAAGAACCAGAGTGAACCTGAGAGAATGTTTGGTGCTTTCTTTTCGCACTGTCATACTCCTTTGCAAGTGCAGAGAAGGACATGCAAGTCACACCAATGCCAGTATATGCTATGTCCCTCCACATCTACTATGGAAGACTTGATTTCAGCTGCGCTAGGTTTCTTAGCCATCATGAGGCACACTCCCTCCAATACAGGAGATAAAGTATAGCCAAAAGACTTTATTCTCACCAGAAATTGTAGTATCATTTGCCACCCCCCTCAAATTTTCCTGTTCCCTCTGACATGGGAACAAGAGGCCTGGGTTTGAATCCCACTTGACCATAGAAATTCATTAGTGAGGGGACAGCACTGGTAAAACCAACCCTCAAATATTTCACTTACTGAAAAACATGTAAGGGTTGCTGTAAGTCAGATGCAATTTGACAGCACATATCATATACACACAACACTCTCTCACTCAGAAGTCTTGTCAGAGAATTCTATTTAAGACACGGCTCTTAAGCTTACATCATCTAGTCTTCTTCTCCCCCTTAATCTGTCATTTGCTGCCAAAGAAATCTGTTTCTTCCCGCATTCCCACCTACTCCTTCTCTTCCACAACCTTACAGTAAAAATTTAATGCTGAATTTGTAACCTTAGTGTTTTGCAACTCTATAAATCTGAGTATGATAGGGATGATTAAAAGTTTTATTAAAATGCTGAGTCAATTTTACAGTGTTTCAGCTCAGCACTATATATATGACTGAAATGTTTGGTCATAAAATTAAGGATAGGATCTTGAAATATAGTCACAGTTTGTTCCTTTCAAGGAACAGCATATGATCTAGGATTCTGGTGCAAGCTTTAATTTCAGAACAGCTTGGTCAATGTTGATTGTTGCTCAAAAAACTGAAAAAGACAAGGGCCCCTCACTTACAATAATTATAGCACAGAGTTATCCACTCTGATGGAGGAGGAGGAGGAGGTTAGAGAAGGAGGAGGAGATCATGATCTCCAACAAAGCTAGTTAATCATTCAGGGCATGGCATTGTGGCAGCAATTCTCTGCACCAAAAATGGAAGACAAATAACTGAGGAAGCTTTGAAGATAATGAAGGTGACACATCAAGTAATCCCACATGTTTATGGAGACAGAGGAGAAAGTGTGCAACCACTTTTTTAAACAGCAAAGCCAAATTTGTAGTCATGTGTAAAGCACCAGCGCTGTGCAGTTAATATTTCCTACCATAGTCTGCACATCCCTCCCAATCTACAGGTTTCCAAGCAGGATCCTAGCAGGAAAGAACTCCTAGACAGAAAAATACCTAAGGTTTCTATCATGCTCAAATTGTTGCCCATGTATTATCGAGTTAAAAGTCTGTACAATAACCCTTTAAGTCAAAGAGTGGGAGATCTCACCTGGTTTGCAAGCCAAGTCCTTGCTCCCACCTCCTGCTGCAGGCTGCATTGAATACAAAAATAGCTGCGAAATAGTCATTAAAAAAAAAAACAGGAAGTGCCCCGATAACCTCTTCTGCTTTCTATTCTGAGATTTGGGGCTAGGGCAGGGGTGTCTTGGAAGAGCTCCCCCCCCCACAGCTTATACCTTGGAAACAGGCCTCTTTTGACAAGAAAGGTGTGATTCTTTTCACTGGGTAGCTCTAGATTGGCCTTGGGGGCTGCAAACATGTCCCTGGAGGGCAAAGGCAGCCCACAGGCTACAGGTTCCTTCGTCGTTGTTTAGTCATTAAGTCGTGTCCGACTCTTTGTGACCCCATGGACCAGAGCACGCCAGGCCCTCCTATCCTCCACTGCCTCCCGGGGTTGTGTCAAATTCATGTTGGTTGCTTCAATAACACTGTCCAACCATCTCGTCCTCTGTCGTCCAATTCTTCTCTTGCCTTCACACTTTCCCAACATCAGGGTCTTTTCCAGGGAGTCTTCTCTTCTCCTGAGGTGGCCAAAGTATTGGAGCATCAGCTCCAGGATCTGTCCTTCCAGTGAGCACTCTGGGTTGAATTCCTTCAGAATGGATAAGTTTGTTCTCATTGCAGTCCAGGGGACTCTCAAGTCTCCTTCAGCACCACAATTCAAAAGCATGCATTCTTCGTCGGTCAGCCTTCATTATGGTCCAGCTCTCACTTCCATACATCGCTACTGGAAAAACCATAGCTTTGACTATGCAGACCTTTGTTGGCAAGGTGATGTCTCTGCTTTTTAAGATGCTGTCTAGGTTTGTCATTGCCTTCCTCCCAAGAAGCAGGCGTCTTTTAATTTCGTGGCTGGTGACAAACTACTGTGGATTGAAACTGGCTCATCAGGTCACCAAATGGATGATGAGAGGCAAGACTTGAACCTTAGAATAACTAACTAATTTGTAGCTCAGTGGTTCGTACACTACAGTGCTCTGTGTACAAAACAGGTACAAGATAGGTGGTTCAAACCAGCTGCCACCGCTGCATACTGCTCACAGTCAGATCATGTAGGAATGGGAAAAATCTTTCACTTGTGATTTCTCCACTATTTTAAATTATTTATTTAAATTATTTGATACCTCAGGTACTTCTAAGCTGGAATATGTGTTCTGCAAATCTGGGTGCATTCTTCGAAAATGATTTGAAATTGAAGTTGATTCTGAATTCACTGCATCTATTTCTGGCACAAAGAGAAACAGGTCTGTGCCATACAAGTGTTAAAAATGAGGAATTCTGCACACACAAAAGGAGGGACAACCCTATTTTAGCAAATGTGGCTGAACATACTGAGATTCAAACTTAGATTTAAATAGCTAAGCACCCAAAGCCTTGGACCGTATTTCCACCCGAAACATGAATAAATTAGTGAATTTGGCTAGACAAGCTGTAACAAAATTGTTGTCGATTCCTAATAACAAGGAACATGGTTTCTGGGTTTCTAGATTTAGTGCTTCAACACATAAAAATAGAAAATAGAAATGATCACCTTCCTTCCTTCCTTCCTTCCTTCCTTCCTTGCTTCCTTGCTTCCTTGCTTCCTTGCTTCCTTGCTTCCTTGCTTCTTCTCCTCCGTTTCTGAAATACTTTATACTCTTAGCCCCAATAGGTCCCTTAAGTCACTTTATATTTCCAGATCTCCATACAAGCAGAATCTCACTTTCCACAGATACATACACCTGAATTGGAACCTGTTCTGTTTAAATTTTTTTTCTTCCTATTAAGCATCTCCTTCTTCCTATGGACTGTCGTCTTTTCTCAGGCTGATGCGAAGTGACTGGAACCATAGCTATTTTAAACTAGCATTATCACAACCCATTACGGGAACTGCAAAACACTGAAAACGACTAGCCAGTAACGACACATTGATGAATAGTTATTGACAGCTCTTATGGAGGCATGCATTAATAAAAACTGTCAGGCCCTTTTTGCAACATTTGGGAAGAATGAAAATCAGAAGCCTGCATATGTACAGTACTAATAATATTTGCATAGGTCTAAGGGAAAATATAGATCTTGAAATTTGCAAACATGGTAACACTCTTCACAGATGTCCTCGGGGGAGAGAGACATGTATTTTGAAACAAATATAAACACGTTGCTATTTTCTTTTCCCTCCCTTCCCAAGTAATGTCTTCTGCATATTGAGCTGCCTGAGAAAACTGCAGTCACACACTTTCAGGACAAAATGGCCATGTGGCCCAACACACTGTTGTGTCCTGAAATCCACTGAAGAACTGCTAGATTGCTCTGTTTAAGTGCTATAAGCAGAAGGAGATGGATGGATGGATGGATGGATGCTACGGTTCTGTGACAGCAAAGAAGAGAATATGGCCAGAATGCAACTTCTTTGAAGTTCAGTTCTCTCTCATTCTCCTTTTCTCCTAGCCCTATTCAGGCATTACATCTGAAAGCCAGTGGGCCACCGGCCCACAAGGCAAATGGTGGGACCCTGCCCCAACTCAGCCTCAGCCAATGACTAGCCATGACACTCCGGCCTGTCTTGTTACCTGAGATTGGAGGGCTGGAGCCTCATTGAATTCCCAGCTTCAAAACTGGTGTGATTAGAGACAGAGAGAGGGAGAAAGAGGAAAGAGGCCGCAGCATCTAGCATGAGGTTGTCCACTTGGCTCCACTCTCAGCTGGCTGCTATCTCTTGTGCCCTACCAACTACAAAATGTGTAGGGCTCAAACGGTGGTGGGCATGCGGCATGCACATCAGTCTCATCTCCCTCAGTTCCATCCCACACAGAAATCATGCAGCTTCACATGTTCTGTACAAAGGTCTCTATCTATCTATCTATCTATCTATCTATCTATCTATCTATCTATCTATCTATCTATCTATCTATCTATCTATCTATCTATCTATCTATCTATCTATCTATCTATCTATCTATGGACATTTGTAAACACATTCAGGTGAAAGCTTTTACAGAGTGTGCATGTTAGGCTGCTTTTCATTATTAGAGCTTATTTGGCTGCTCGTACATTACATTAAACTATTTTAGGATAGCTGTGGGTTAAGGCCAATTGTCAGTTGCAACCAGAATAGACATACTCAATGAATGAGGCTTGTTAAATCCATACTTATATAAGCTTCATTGGCGAGTCATAAAGAGAGTAGGGCCACTGAATCCAGGGACTTCCCATTGGAGTTCACCAAACTGCCATTGCTTCCATGGTCTTATTCTAGTTGCAACATACAACTGATTTCGGGCATTGCTTCAGTGGTCTCCTCTAATTGGAAGTACTACTTTTAAAAAGAAATTAAAGTTACAGTTCTAGACACACACATACACCAAACTTGCAAATTCAATGCATTTACATTTTTTTAAAAAAAACTATGCTTGTGTATTTTTTTCCAAAATCTTTTATACTTTTCAGTTACCTTTATCTTTATCTTTTTCTAAACTGAATGCTACAAAACCCATTGTCCTTCTATCCATGGTGCAGTGGTTAAACTGTAGTCCTGCAGTCAAGCTTCTGTTCACAACTTGAGTTCAATCCCAACAAATAGATGGTGGTTGATTCAGCCTTCCATCCTTCTGGTAAAATGAGTACCCAGCTCACTGGGGGAAAAAGTCTTCCTTGCACAATTATCTTCTAAACTGCTCAGAGAATGTTCTAGCATTGTGTGGAGGTATATAGGTCAAAACGACGACAACAACATTTTGTTGCCTCGGCACACACAGGAGAATATAAAGACACCACATAAGGACACACTTATGATTTTTCTTTCTCCTCCAGAATTTAGACCATACCCCAGTGATTGAAAAGGTAACTAAAATTACTGCTACACTGCAAAAATTAGTAGCGCTAGTCCTCATTAACATACTTTAATGATCCCTCATTAACATACAATTGTTATGTAATTTAGTGATACCTTTCCTTCATAAGGAAAGGAATTAATTATATGTAACTTGTTGTTTGTAACTATTATTGCTGAGATATGGCAATGAGAAATAAAGTGAACAAATAATACATTATTTGCACCAGCATGAATATTCACAAGTAAGGTTACCTGTAACATCTCTACATGATTCAATGCTTTGGTTTTTCCACCTTTCCATCAGTCCCTTGATGCAGCTAAATCTATTCTATGCATCAGATATAATAGGATTATTCAACGTGATGCCCTCAGCTGACTGTGGGTTTGTGTTTTTTTTCAGTCAGAAGGCATGCCTAGATAGGTTTCTGATAATGGCAGATTTTCACTTTTCCAGAAATGAGAATAGTATGACTTGGGTTTTAACTCTCTCTCACAAACACATGCAAACACCCCTCTGGTATTAGACCTTTGGGAGTCACTAGTGTACAGCGATGCTACCTCTGTAGAAAAATTTATTTGAGCATTAAATTTTTTTACTATTACATATTTTTGTGTGTAGTCCAAGGCTTTTAATATTTATTTGATATTTAGGTCAATATCATCAGCATTGGAATCGTCACTAGTGTTTCTTTATATACAAGCCCTCTTCCCTTCCCTATCCCCATGATGATTCCTCATGCAGTCACTTAGACCCAAAATCTGTTTAGAAGATGAATCAAAGTGAGAACATCCAGAGACTGGTCCAACCATTAGGCAGAGTGTGGTAGTTGTCTGGCAACAAATGGTGAGTAGCATGGAAAGGAAGGAAGTGCCACATGACCTGGCCTGCATCTCCTCAATTTTTCCTAACCATAACATGTGGAGAAATCTGTTCCGTTGCCAGAGTGTAAAAAGAGACTCAATTGCAAGCCTAGCTGTACATGGGATGATGTGGGGACCAGGAGACTGGCAGTGGGGACCACTGGGCCATTATTTACGCTGGCAAAGCATGATGGGAGACACAGTCCAACATATCTGAAGGACGCCAGATTGGAGAAGCTGCAGCAGATTGGAAAAAGTTGTACAACAGGACAGCACTAAAACATTCTCAGAAATAAAAGCTTATGAATCAATGCAGTGGATCTGATGCATGTTTACTGTATTCTGGAGTACAATCATGCTATTGTCATGCAGGATGAGTGGAATACTGTTTAATTCAGAATGTGGGTTTAAAAATGAATGGAAATTTGGAAAGGACATGGCAAGAATAGTATTTAAAAGGCAGCATCTTTTGTTGCAAGGCAAAACGAGGGGAAAAATTGAAATGGAAATGCTTCCATAATTTCAGCTCTCTCATAACGTTACAGAACCATCCTCATATGATAGAAACTATATTAAACAATAGTATGGTAATGTGGTGAACAATAATAATTATACGGGAATAAGCTTAATAGAATGGATTGTGGCAGAGTAATCAAATAAGATCTGTCTTTCTGTATCTGATAGACAGGCAAGCAGACAGAATATTAAATTTTAAGTCCAAGGGAAAATTAACTCCTTGAGCTACTGTCGAGGTTCAGCCATAGGTATCTGGTTGTGATGAGCCAGAATGTTGGGAAATAGCAGTCAGGAGCTCAGCCAGAATGCAAATGCCTAGGAACACACACTGTGAGGAAAACATAGGCCCTCCTCAGGTATTTAGGATAGAGTCAAACTGAGGGGCTTGTCAGGTATACCACTAGTGGCACAGTCTGGTGCAAGCTATTTCCAAGCAACCATATGACATAAAGGAGATAGCTAACCAGCCAGACCCAGATTTGTGCCCAAGTTGTACTTTTTTGGTCCAATGCAGTCAGACAGGATCCTTGCTTGTCATCTAATTGCACCTTGGACCTCTGCAATTAGCTCTTCTAGCTCTTCTCTTTCCTCATTCGCCCAATGTGAAGAGTGAAAACTGATTTTCAGGGTTCCAGTTCTTATGTGGAGAATCTCTCTGCCCATTTGTAGAAGAGCTTTGCCCTTCAGAACCATTGCTTTCCATGATAGTAAATGGAAATGGTGAAGCTAGCATGTTCCCATTCTTACACCTTTGTTATTGTTAATTATTATATGCTTCAAGTCAAGTCTGACGTAGTGACACTAACTAGATTTTCAAGGTACACGAGATCTTCAAGGCCGAGGCAAAGAGGCCGTGCCGAAAGCAGCAAAATCAGGGAGCTGGAGAGGGGACAGATTGTTTTTGTCTTTACTGTGGAAGGGATTGACACTCTTGAATTGGCCTTCTCAGCCACACTAGATGCTATTTTAAGTCCTTTATTCAAAGTACATTACCATAGTCTTTCGAGACTAAAGGATGCCTACAAGGAGATCTTCAGGTAGTGGTCTATCATTGTCCTGCCACTTCCATGGCTGAAAAAGGATTTGAATCCAGATATATTGAGCCATAGTCCAGCACTCTATCCTATACTACTCTGGCACATCTTAACACGATCTTAATACTGAATGCCTGAATAGGCTCTTATTGGCTGTGGAAGGTTCTGGCTAAATGGCCATACCCAGACTCAGGAATTCTCTTCAAAAGGCACATGAGGTTACTCCTTATTTTTTTATCTGTTTAACCACCAGACAATATAAACTGATTTGCAGTTGAAGGGCATCTACCCACTTGGGTGCTAGCTATGGTTTTATTATTGTGTTTTTAATTGTGTTCCTAATCAAATTGTATGTTTTAATTAAATTTTGTTTCTATTTTGTATTTGCTGCCTTGACCACCTCCTTTTTAGTTGAAAAGCAAGATATAAATTACATTATTACATAGATAAGTAGGATAGCTGTATCCCAAGAATTGTGGGGGGGAGAGAGCTAACGGCACTGAGTAAAATGGATCGAAGTGGGTGAGGGTCAGGAAAAATTCCTATCACGTGAGACCTTTTCCACCAACCACCCAAAGAACAGGCTCAATTCAGGAGTAATCCTCAGAGCAATGCTTTTCCACGTTGCAAACATGAACTCAGTTCCCTGCAAAATTACTCTTGTGAGCTACAAAATAGGGTTTATAAACGGAAGTCTGTTCATGTAAATAGCTTCTTGCTGGCTAGATATGGTAGCTCAGTGTGTTACATACCTGGCTGCAGAGCCACAGGTCAGAAGCTCAATTCCCCACTGTGCCTCCTAGGAGAAGAGCCAGCCCTTGCAGTCCTGGGCAAGCTACAGAGTCCCAGAGCATTGCCCATAAGAAGGGACTGGTAAGCCACTTCTGAATACTCTATACCTGGGGGAAGCTGAGAATTCACTTGACAGTATGCAATTATTTTAAATAGCCTCTTATCTGAGGCTATTTAAAATAATCAGATATAAAAGCAACCAAAGATACAGATAATACAGTAATCTTGGGGGCCACACATAGCCCAAGGACTGAAAGCTTCCTTTGCCTGGCATCATGTTTTCACATACATGATTATTCTCATGGACAGCCTATGACTGGAATATATTCCAGAATGGAGCTCTACTACTAACAGAATTGTTCTTTCAGGCATTTAGAAGATAGTGCTTGTCTAGGGTACCTACTCTTCTCTTCTCTTCCCAGTTAAACATCTGGTACTCCAGCATCAGTTGTCTACTCAGCTACCCAATGCATTAGTATGGATAAGGGGGCATAATAAACAAAAAGACAGTGAAGATCATACAGTCTACTTGCAAGAAAGCACTTATAACAGAGCACAGGAAAGCTGGGACTGTGAATGCTGCATGAAACAACATTTTAAAGGCCCAGAGACACCTCTGGTTTCAGACAAGCCATTCCCAAATCACTTAATGCCACCTGGCTGGAAAATTAATTAGACTGGAAGAAATGCCACACGGGTTCTGCTTAGAGATCAGAATAATCGCTCCACATGTTGTTATAATCTTCAAAATCAAATCAGGCAACCTGGAATGCATTTTAACAATTATTTGAGTAAAGATATATGTGCTATGTTCTGAGCAACAGAGCTAGTTTGGATGTAGCTTCACTCCATTCAGTATAAATGTAAATTATGCTGAATATATCAATTCTGTGAATATATTTCAGTTTGAACCAAGGTAAAATTGTCTGGAGAAAGTGATGATTAGCTAGCACCTGTGATAACACCACAGGACAAAACCACCCCAAAGCCGTTTTGTAATTATATATTTTTAAAAAACCAAAGGACAAAATTACAATTTTAACACACACACACACCAAAACTTATATATGAAGCGTTATTTAAAAACAGGAGCTCTGTGAAGTATAGTCTCCATTTAGGATCCTTGCAGTGCAAGCCATTATGGGGCCATAGCAATGCTTCAATAATAAATTTGGAAAGGGAGGACCCAGCACAACCTTCCTTTTTGTCAATACTCCCCTCCTGAGAGAGTCAAAAATGTAGACAGCTGGATCATTCCATAGTGACAAATGAGAAGTAGGTCTTTTGGAGAGTGTATCGCTGGCCCCATCTTTGCTGTCCTTCCACAAGCAGGCGAAGACCTTTCTCTTCAGGCAAACCTTTGCCTCAGTGACCATCTGTCTGAGTGGGGGCTTTAAATGGCCTTACTTCTTTGAATGTTGTTTTGTTTTGCTTCTATTTACCTTTTTTTAGTGTGGTACCATGTTTCCCTAAAAATAAGACAGGGCCTTTAATATATTAATTTTTGCTCAAAAATGCATTAGGACTTATTTTCAGGGGATGTTTTATTTTACAGTCATGTCATCTTCTGGTTGCTGCGCAATGCTGCACAATGGTGGAGGGCAGGCTTTCACTTAACTAGGACTTATTTTGGGGGTAGGGCTTATATTTCGAACATCCTGAAAAATCATACTGCAACAATGTATCTACTTTGAAACATTCTTGCCAGTAAACCTGTTCCATGCATGCTCAGTTTATGACAAAGTCACTGTTTTTTTAGGATCAATATTTCAGCCCCTGTAACCTGGATTCTTTTCAATTTTTTTTTAAAAAAGAGCAAGTGGGACCAATTATTCTCTTTCAAGATAATCAAGGTTGGTCTTTTTAATTTATATGAGCTACTTTAAATCTGAGGACTTTTCAGAGTCTCTTTTTTCTGTAATGGAAGCAGGGAAGGAAACAACTTTACTTTTAAAAAGTCATTATTCAAATAATGTTGTTCAAACTTCCCCAGGCTATCTGCTACACCTGTGCCAAATTTGCTGTTGATCTAAAGTGCATTTTTAAAGTTATAAATTTTTGTTTGGGCTGCCTCAGTTTTTCAAATTGCTTTGTAGAATATGGATTTACTGTGCTGCACACTAACATAATAATATTGAGCGGCCCTGGGATCCCCCCTCCAATATGTGGAAACAAAGCAGAATAAAGTAAGCAAAAATAATAATACTAACCCAGGCTCTTGCTCCAACAAATTTACACTCTGAAGACTCATCCAGATGTTCCCCTATTTATATACTATGGTGAACAAATAATATCAGTATTTTTTTCTTATCATCCAAATGACACAAGGCTTAACACTGTACTGACAATGACAAAGAGTGGCAAAAATCCTGCTTTTTAAAAACCAGTTCCTGTAGTTTATTTTGTTTTATTTCCCCTTGTAATGGTTTAGAAGATTTCAGTTTCACATTAATCTAGTGACACAGCAACAACAAAAGTCCCACAGAGAATATTATTTTTAAAATGTTTCTTCAAGGTTTTTGAAATTTTTGAGCCTTTCTTCAAGAGGTTCTGATTTCTTAAAGGAAAAAAAATGAGGTTTTAAAAGTATGCATGGACAGAACTTTCTGCATGATATGTGCCCATTAAGCACTAACCAGCACAAAAGGGAAGGAACAAATACCTCTGCAGGATGATCCTTAAATGTCAGCAATGAGGACCATCATGGAACACAGAAAAGAAAAGAAAATGAGTAAAAGTGTACAAATGCAGATAAATGGCTAAGCACACTACACAGTTCTCACACCATTCTTTCAGATACAGTTTGAGATATAATATATAACAAAAAGAAGAAATTAACTGATAAGATATTTGGTCTCACACGGCATGTATTTTAGAATATTAATACTTAAAATTAGCATATGGCACTATAACTTTGGAGCAGACATATGCTGAGACCCAGCAGTTCTTGTGACACTGTGTGTATTATTCATTACCAGACTCTAATCACAATTTCTGGGATGGTCCAGTGACAAAATGACTGAGTTAGAATCCACCATCATTTCTGCACTGCTCAGCATGAAGAAACTGCAAAATGTATTGGAAACCACAGTTTTTAATGACTTTATCTTGAAATACATTTCAAGTTATTCACGCTGAGAAATGCTTATCGTTTGAACTCTCATACTGCTGGGCAATGCAAAATTAGCCAAATTTGCCTTAACTCATTGACAATTGTTGTGCGATTTTTCTTTAAAGGAGCTATTGCAGATTTGAGATGTCTCGGCTCAAAGAGCAAAAGCCAAAGTATATCCAACCTGTGGCCTGAAAAAAGCAACCTACAGTAATTCGTGAATGGCTAAATAGATACCCTTGCAAATTCCCAGCATCTGTGAGGAAGCTTGCTTTGCCAGGGGAAGCATTTGTGCATGTTCTTTTCCACCCTGCTTTTAGATAACGGGATATTAGCCATCATCTTTTTCAAGACTCAAATATAACACTCTTTCTTATTAATCCTAGTTATAGACATATGACCTATAGGATAAATCCCTAAATTCAGTCCATGAAAAACCTACCTCCCCATTTGAATGGCATCCAGTTGTTTCTGCTATTGTGCTTTTAATTTTGCGCAGGAGCGTATCTGCCTTGACCCTGCTGCATTCATGGTTTTTGAAGTCTTAAAGATAAGACTATCTTCATCTATGTTTTAGCTGTAATGTCTTAAAATTACATTGTTGTTTTTATTGTAAGCCACCTAGAGTGGTCTAATACGATCAGATAGGCGGGATAGAAATAAAATAAAATAAAATAAAATAAAATAAAATAAAATAAAACAAAACAAAACTAACTAACTAACTAACTAACTAACTAACTAACTAACTAACTAAATAAATAAATAAATAAATAAATAAATAAATAAATAAATAAATAAATAAATAAATAAATAAATAAAAAGACACAGGGCTTGTCTACATGGCCCAAATGGAGCAGACTAGATCAGGCTAAACAGGGTTGCTTAAAGTCAGGTAGCGGTCCGGTATGCCATTTGGTGCAATGCTTGCATTCAAATAGTATTTGCACATCAAGCAAGCCTATTTAACTTACTCCCTGAGAAAACAACAATACCAAGGAAAACCTCCCTCTTTCTTCCCTTCTCTTTTCCCCTTCTGGGAGGAAGATTTCAATGTTTTAATTTTTTTTTTCAAATAGAATCATCACTTAGTGCTGTCCTAATAGATGTTTTTAAAATTTTGCTCCCATCCTTTACCCCTCCATGGAGGAGCAGAGGAAGTATTTGATTTCCCAATATCATTAAGTGGCTAAGTTGCCTTCTTAAGCCACTGAACAATATTGGAAAATTGAAAACATAAGGGAAATTTTAAGTCACAAGCTATATTTTTATTTGATCCCAGAAATTACATGTGCTGGGAATGACCCAAAATGGAGGGACCCTACCCGCCCACAAAAATCAGTAACCACTGATAGGGGCCAAGAAAGGTGTTTTTAGAACCACTTTGGAGAAAAGCTGGTTTGGTCTAGCAGTTATGTCATCTGATTGCTGGCAAAAGGAGTTAACCAGCCCATCCCCACAGTGGACAAAGAGTGCCACAAATGCCTGCCTAATCACACTTTTAGCCAATATTTCTCATGCATATTTTAGATTAGAACTGTGCACATATTGCTGTGAGCACAGTAGATGTCCTGGCAACAACACAATTCAGAGGAGATAACATTGACATTTCTAGTAATCAGATTGGGAAGGGGAGTTTTCTTGAAAACGAGCTCCTGCAGATGAGGTAGTATGGTTAAAAAAAAACAGCCCCCCTCCCCCGAGACAGACAGCAATTCACATCAGCCCTAGCCAGCATAGCCATATTTGGGAGCTGCAGTCCAACAGCATCCGGAGGACCACGGTTGCCTACCCCTACACTATACATCTGCAGTTACTTTTTAGTCCTAAGCTTTTCAAACTAGCTGTTTGGATTCCCATCCACTTTGAAGTACTTCAGTTTTGCATAGATTTGGCCACTTTACCTGGGGTGGTGGTGGAATATACTCTTGCTTGCCTCTAGGGAAACCACACTGCAGACGTTGGAAAATGTATGTTGCAAACACAAGAGGAAAATCTAACACAAGCCACTTGGAAAAGACCCTATTTAATACAATAATCTAGATGCTTCTAGCATCATTCAAACAAGTGGCAATTGTACTGAAGCATTATCCTCCTGATTTGCATTTCCTCACCATAGCTGCTTCTCACAAAGCAGCTTCCATTGATGTTTTTCGAGATCCCCCATTTATCCATTTATCACTTTGCTATTGACATATTCTGTCAACAGAAACAAAAGGCTAAAAGATATGACACTGGAAGATGAGCCTCTCAGGTTGGAAGGCATCCAACATGCTACTGAGGAAGAGCAGAGAACAAGTACAAGTAGCTCCAGAGCTAATGAAGTGGTTGGGCCAAAGCTGAAAGGGCGCTTAGCTGTGGACACGCTGGGAAGTGAAAGGAAAGTTCGATGCTGCAAAGAAAAATACTGCATAGAAACCTGGAATGCAAGATCTATGAAGATCTTGGTAAACTGGATGTGGTCAAACAGGAGAGGACAAGAATGAACATTGACATCCTGGGCATCAGTGAACTAAAATGGATGGAAATGGGCAAATTCAATTCAGACAATTATCATATCTACTACTGTGGGCAAAGATCCCATAGAAGAAACTGAGTAGCCTTCATAATCAACGAAAGAGTGGGAAAAGCTGTACTGGGATATAATCTCAAAAATGATAGAATGATTTCAATACGAATCTAAGACAAATGTTTCAACATCACAGTAATCCTAGTTTATGCACCAACCACAAATGCTGATGAGGCTGAAATTGACCAATTCTATGAAGACTTACACCACCTTCTAGAACTGACACCAAAGAAAGATGTTCTTCTCATTCTAGGGGACTGGAATGCTAAAGTAGGGAAGAGATAAAAGGAACAACAGGGAAATTTGGCCTTGGAGTTCAAAACAAAGCAGGGCAAAGGCTAATAGAGTTTTGTCAAGAGAACAAGCTGGTCATCACAAGCACTCTTTTCCAACAATACAGAAGTGACTCTACGGACATCACCAGATGGGCAATACAGAAATCAGATTGATTATGTTCTCTGCAGCCAAAGATGGAGAAGCTCTATACAGACAGCAAAACAAGACCTGGAGCTGACTGTGGCTCTGATCATCAGCTTCTTATAGCAAAACTCAAGCTTAAACTGAAGAGAGTAGGAAAAACCACTGGGCTACTCAGGTATAATCTAAACCAAATCCCTTATGAATACACAGTGGAAGTGAAGAACAGATTTAAGGAACTAGATTTGGTGGACAGAGTGCCTGAAGAACTATGGATAGAGGCACGTAACATTGTACAGGAGGCAGCAACAAAAATCATCCCAAAGAAAAGGAAATGCAAGAAAGCAAAGTGGCTGTCCAACGAGGCCTTACAAACAGCAGAGAAGAGAAGGGAAACAAAATGCAAGAGAGATAGGGAAGGTTACAGAAAATTGAATGCAGACTTCCAAAGAATAGCAAGGAGAGACAAGAGGGCCTTCTTAAATGAACAGTGCAAAGATATAGAGGAAAATAATAGAAAGGAAAAAACCAGAGATCTGTTCAAGAAAATTGGATATATTAAAGGAACCTTTTGTGCAACGATGGACATGATAAAGGACAAAAATGGCAGGGATCTAACAGAAGCAGAAGACATCAAGAAGAGGTGGCAAGAATGCACAGTGGAATTGTACCAGAAAGATCTGGATGTCCCGGACAAGCCAGATAGTGTGGTTGCTGACCTTGAGCCAGATATCCTAGAGAGTGAAGTCAAGTGGGCCTTAGAAAGCATGGCTAACAACATGGCCAGTGGAGGTGATGGCATTACAATTGAACTATTTAAAATCTTAAAAGATGATGCTGTTAAGGTGATACACTCAATATGCCAGCAAGTTTGGAAAACTCAGCAGTGGCCAGAGGATTGGAAAAGATCAGTCTACATCCCAATCCCAAAGAAGGGCAGTGCCAAAGAATGCTCCAACTACTGTACAATCATTTCACACACTAGCAAGGTTATGCTCAAAATCCTACAAGGTAGGCTTCAGCAGTATGTGGACCAAGAACTCCCAGAAGTACATGCTAGATTCCAAAGGGGCAGAGGAACTAGAGACCAAATTGCTAACATGTGCTGGATTATGGAGAAAGCCAGAGAGTTCCAGAAAAACATCTACAGTGGACCCTCAACTTACGGGATTAATCTGTATTGGAATGATGGTTGCAGGTCGAAAAGTCCCTAGGTCGAGGGTTCATTTCCCTTAGGAATGCACTGAAAACCATTTAATCCATTCCAGCCAAAGAAAAAAAAATCCCGGGCTTCCAAAGCTGCACCCTCTGCCCGTGGGGACAGGAGACAAGAGGGCAGCAGGTGCAGCTTTGGAAGTCCCAGAAGCCGAAAGCCGGCACAGAGGTCAGAGCGGTTTTGGGCTTGTGGGGCTTCAAAAGCTACACCTGCTGCCCTCTTGTCTCCTGTCCACAAGAGATGGCTTTGAATTTCCTGCCTTTTCCCCTGCCTTTCATAGGTTGAAGCTCTGGCTGCAAGTCGAACTAAAATTTTGCGGCTGGAGCTTTTCATACCTTGAAATTTCTGTAAGTAGGGACCTTTGTAAGTCGAGGGTCCACTGTACTTCTACTTCATTGACTATGCAAAAGCCTTTGAGTGTGTGGACCACAGCAAGTTATGGCAAGTCCTTAAAGAAATGGGAGTGCCTGGTCATCTTATCTATCTCCTGAGAAATCTATACGTGGGACAGGAAGCAGCAGTTAGAACTGGATAAAGAATAACTGATTGGTTCAAAATTGGGAAAGGAGTACGACAAGGCTGTATATTATCCCCCTGCTTATTTAAATAATATGCAGAATACATCATGCAAAAAGCTGGACTGGAGGAATCCCCAACTGGAATTAAGTTTGCTGGAAGAAATATCAACAGCCTCCGATATGCAGATGATACCACTCTGATGGCAGAAAGTGAGGAGGAATTAAAGAACCTCTTAATGAGGGTGAAAGAAGAGAGTGCAAAAAAATGGTCTTAAGCTCAACATAAAAACCTAAGATCATGGCCACTGGTCCTGTCACCTCCTGGCAAATAGAAAGGGAAGATATGGAGGCAGTGACAGATTTTACTTTCTTGGGCTCTATTATCGCTGCAGATGGTGACAGCAGCCACAAAATTAAAAGACGCCTGCTTCTTGGGAGGAAAGTGATGACAAACCTAGAAAGCATCTTAAAAAGCAGAGACATCACCTTGCCAACAAAGGACCGCATAGTCAAAGCTATGGTTTTTCCAGTAGTGATGTATGGAAGTGAGAGCTGGACCATAAAGAAGGCTGACCGCTGAAGAATTGATGCTTTTGAATTGTGATACTGGAGGAGACTCTTGAGAGTCCCCTGGACTGCAAGGAGAAGAAACCTATCCATTCTGAAGGAAATCAACCCTGAGTGCTCACTGGAAGGACAGATCCTGAAGCTGAGGCTCCAATACTTTGGCCATCTCATGAGAAGAGAAGACTCCCTGGAAAAAACCCTGATGTTGGGAAAGTGTGAAGGCAGGAGGACAAGGGGATGACAGAGGACAAGATGGTTGGACAGTGTTATTGAAGCTACCAACATGAATTTGACCCAGCTCCAGGAGGCAGTGGAAGACAGGAGGGTCTGGCATGCTCTCGTTCATGGGATCACGAAGAGTTGTACACGACTAAACGACTAAACAACAACATTGACATATTATGCACAGCTCATTAAGTTTTTGATTACAGAATCTTCTTAGCATGTTTTTTAAAGAATCCACTCTATTCCCGTTAGTCTGTTATATTGAATTTACAAATGAACGCAAGCTAGGAATCCTGATGATTGTGATGAGTTACTACATAGACCTGTTTGGTTTTAAGAAAAATTAATTGTAGTAATGCCATTGCCTTCTGTTCCCTGAGGAGGGGGGAGTTTAAAGATCTGCAGGAAAGTACAAAAACTCAGCTCAATGTCTGCATTTAATGGTAGAACCACACAGGTGTGCCTGCATTGAACTATTTACAAAGATTAGATACATAGCAGTTTTGGCTGATATTCAGTTTGTGGTCTACAACAGTAGTTCTTAGCTTTTGGTAACCCATGGTTTTGGACTGCAACTCCCAGAAATCCTGGCTGGCACAGCTGGTGGTGAAGGCTCCTGGGAATTGCAGTCCAAAAACACCTGGGTTACCCAAGGTTGGGGACCACTGGTCTACAATAATTCCAAAATCTTTCTCATATGTAGTACTACTGAGCCAAGTAACCCCCATCTTGTAATTGTTCATTTGGTTTCTCTTTCCTAGGTGTAGAACTTTGCTCTTATCTCTGATAAATTTCATGCAGCCCCATGCTTGAGCTTATCAAAATATGTTTGAATTTTGTTTATATCTTCAAGAATATTAGCTATTCCATCCAATTTTGTTTCATCTGCAAATTTGATAAGCATTCCCTACACTTCCTCATCCAAGTCATTAATAAAAATGATGCAGAGCACCAGTCTAATTGAGCCTTGTGATAACCCTCCTGTTACCTCCTCCCAATTTATGAAGTTAATAAGCACTCTCTGAGTATGACTCTGTAACCAACTGTGTATCCACCTGACACTTGTGCTATCCAGCCCACACCTAGTTAGCTTGTTAATCAGAATATAATGGGGCACATTGTCAAAGGCTTGCTGTAGTCAAGATATATTACATCCACAGCATTCCCACATCTACAGGGAGGTTGTTACTATACTGTTTCAAGATGCCTGTAGAGCGGCTACTTCATAATCTGTAGAATTTTCCCTGGGATTAATGTCATTCTGACTGGTCTAGAGTTCCCAATTTCATCCTTTTTGCCCTTTCTGAAGATAGGGACACATTAGCCCTCCTTCCTTCATCTGGCAGCTCACCCACTTCCCATTACAGTGGTGCCTTGACTTACGGATGTCCTGACTTACGACCAATTTGAGTTACGACCAGCTCCAGTCACAAAATTATGCATCAACTTGTGACCAGAGCTTTGAGTTACAATTGGAAAAAAGGCAGGAAAATAGGCGGGGAATTCAAACTGCTAACCATTGGTGGCAAAGAGGCTGCTTCTTTGTAGCTCTTTTGCCCCAGCGGCTAGAAAGTGTGTGTTCGGAAAAGGATTCAGACTGCCTGGTAAGGTGCTGCTTTCTGCTTTTTAAAAACTGCCTGTTCTTGGAGGGTTTCGCAGCCTGGTTTTGGGCTGGGGGTGTTATATTTCTGTGCTGTGATGGGTCTTGCAGTCTTTGTTTGTTCTTTGGAAAAAATTTTCATGTTTCCAGTGGCTTTTGCAGGGTTTGCTTTCTTTTTGGTGTATTTTTTCCCATTTCTGCTGGGCCTTGCAGGGTTTGTTTGCTTTTTGGGTTGTTGTTTTTCTTCGACCAGAATGGATTAATTGCGTTTCTGTTGGGTCTTGCAGTGGTGGTTTTTTGTCTTTTTTAGGTGATTTTTTTTTCCTAGCCAGAATGGATTAACCGTGTTTCAATGCATTCCTATGGGAAATGGTGCTTCAATTTACAACCATTTTGAGTTACAACAATTTTCTGGAACAGATTAAGTTTGTAAGTCGAGGCACCACTATATTTCAAGAAAATAATAAACAGTGGTTCTGATATCTCTTCAGTCAGTTTCTTCAATATTTTTGGATGCAGCCCATTGGCCCTGGAGATCTGAATTCATTTAAAATAATAAAGTAATCCTTAACTATTTGATTATCAATCTCAATCTGTAAACCTGCTTGTCTTTCACATTTGCCTGGAGGGTTATAGACAGTCTTTTGGGGAAAAATTGAGCTACAGTTAGAACCAAGCACTTCTGCCTTTTCTTTTACAATTTTTTCCATCCCCACTGAGTAGCTGAACAACTGTTTCTTTTCTCTGTCTTTTGCAATAGACATACTGTACCTGAATAATGCTTTTTTGTTGCTGCTGCTTTCAGTGTTTCTTGCATGAGCACTGGGAGGACAGGTAGTTCCCCCCCCCCCGCCCAGGCAGCAAGTGGGTGGTGCATTAGTTTGCTAGGGTTCAAGATACTGCTGAAGATACAGAGAATTATTACATTTCCTCAAGTCTCCAGATAGAAAAATTCTCCAGGCAAGTTGTGTTGTAGGAATAGAACATCCATTTTTATATCTGAGGTGCATTTAAAACCTCGCCACCTTTCTCCACCCATTATCAGATGACAGCAGGACTCTGAAGTATTGTGTTCAGCTTGCTTCTCTCCCAATTCCTGCCTGAAACATCACAAGGACCCACCCATCAGAAGAACCTACCTTGAATCTTGGGCTTTGGCCTGCAATCTTGAGGAACATCATGCTGCTCACCTGGCAATCCTTGTGATGTGCAAGCTGTACTGTTGCTTGAGGCAAGAGGTCCAATATGCTTCTTTACAGGGCAGGCACTCGAGATAACGAGAGGTTGGGTTTTTTCCCCCGTTTTTGACTTTATTATTGTCTCTGTGAAGCATAAAATAGAAGCCAATACAAATATTTAGAACTGCTATAATAATTAAAAAATTAAAGTGGGGGCTTAAATACCCTTTTAGTAAACTGGTCTCCTCCACACTAATATCCTTTTGTCATTAATCCATATTAGAATTTTTTAATGCAGAGCAGCAGCAGCAGCAGCAGCAGCAGCAGCAGCAGCAGCAGCAGCAGCAGAAGAAGAAGAAGAAGAAGAAGAAGAAGAAGAAGAAGAAGAAGAAGAAGAAGAAGAAGAAGAAGAAGAAGACCACACTAAAGTGCCATTTAAACTCATGGGATATAAATTAGTCACAATATATTTGTCCTACTGATCGCAATGGGAACATGAATAGCTCCTCCCTTCAACCTGTGAACTACAGATATCAAAGGTCCACTGATGGGCAAAATTGGTGATGATGTTTACGACAAAGTTGATAAATATTTATTATGTTATGAAGTTCATGGAGATGTATTTATTTGTTTGTTTATTCAAAATATTTTTACCTCACCTTTCTCCTTAAAAGGGCCCAAGGTGGTTTACAGCATTAAAAGACAATATTAAAGCCAACAACAGTGAATATACAAATACTAAAATGAATCAATTAAATACCATACTAAAAAATAATAATAACACTAAAATACATTCAGTGGTACAACAATCAATTGAAAAACCCCGTTTAGACAGCCAGTTGCTCAGGGAAATATTACCTGAATAAAAAGGTCTTAGCTTGCTTGCAGAAGGGTAGCAAAGATGGGGCCAGCCTGGCCTCATGTGGGAGGGAACTCCAGAGCCTGGGAGCAGCCACGGAGAAGGCCCTCTCCCATGTACCCACCAAACACACTTGTGTCTTACATTTTATGTTATCTATTGAATTTTGCCCACTATGCAGTCAAAAATATCCCTAGAACATAAGTGGCTTGTGATCAGGGGTGGGGTGGGGGTGAAATACCCCCTCCCCTTATTTCCTCTTGTCCCACAAGCCACCTGTCCCATAGTAGTCCATAAAATATCAGGTTGAAGGCAATCCATGCCTTCAGGCATATAATCTGAAAAGACATGGCACATAAGGAGAAACAGATGGGGAGGGAGGAAAGGAAAAAGCAAACTCAGACTCTGTTCTGCAGGTTGGTTACTAGCCTTCCTGTTATTCTGTTTAAATAGTTTTTGGGCTGTAGATTTTAGAACACACTGAACAGTCAATATCCAACTTCTTGGTAAGCAAAACTGTCCATACATGAAGTTGCAGAGGTGGTAATTTAAATTTTTTTTTAATTCAGTGTTGTGGAGTACTTTTTCAAAAAATGCTTCAAGTGGAGAAAGATGCCAGGCTAATTTAATTGCTTATCCATTCAAACTATAAATGCTTCAATTATTTTAAGTTTGGGCAAATAATTAGCTATTTTTCATTACTTGAAACATTTGGCTACTACTGCCCTTTACTGGCTCAGAATAGAATGCCACACATCAGACTCGTAGCTTACTGCCCAAAACATTATACACTCCCACAACAGCTAAACAGGTATTATGTATTGTTGGCTCTGTTAATTCCACATTCCAATGAAGGGGGGGGGGGACATACCAAAGAATGTGTTTTCATCCTGCTGGGGGTGAAATCCAGAACCATTAAACTCAATATAGCTATAGGTCACCTTCTGGTATCAACATACCAGCAATAACTTCAGGAATGTAAAAGCAAACATGCCATCAAAATCTTTTCCACTGTAAGCTACCACAGGTGGGCAACTCTTTGTATATGTGGGGCTTCTTTATTCCAAAGCAGCAGGTATCCACAGAGCGTGCCAATCCTGGGCAACACAAAAGCTCACAATATTTGGGACATTTTGGCTTGGGGGAAAAATAAGTAATGTATAAGGACATGATGATAAAGGTATATAACACTACGCATGGATGTAGTGAATGGGGAGAATATTTCCTTCCCCTTTCCTAATGATGGATTCACTGTCATCCAATGAAAATGAATAATGAGCATTTTGGTTTGGGCAGATAAAAGGAAGCACTTTTTCACACAGCATATGGTCGAACAATGATATTTGCTAGCCTAACACGTGGAGATAAAATGTCCGTCAGCTTAAGTGGCTTTGCAAAGGAATTAGGTAACTGGACAGAGAATAATTCACTCCAACTAGTTAGTGGGCATGCGTATTAGCCATTATAACTATGTATTAGCACATCATGAGAGGGCAGGATTCCCCAGAAAAGATAATAATGCTGGGAAAGGGGGAAGGCAGCAGGAAAAAACCAAATATGAGATGGGCTGATTCCCTAAAGGAAGCCACACTCTTGTGTATGCAGGAGCTGAACAGGGCTGTGAGGGACAGAGCGCTTCGGAGATTGCTTTGACAGCACATGACAACAAAACCAACATTACCAAACCATGTGTCTGAGGAAGTGGATTGTAAACTATGAAAGTTCACAAAATGAATGTGTTAGTCTTTAAGGTGCCAAAATATTGTCTCTAGTATTGGAGGCAGTACACTGGGGAACATAACTGGGAAGGGGATATGGCTGCCTTGTCTTGCCTTGGTTTTACCTCCAGCAGCCTAGATGGCCATTACAGGAAGTGAATGCCAGCTAGCTAGACTTTTGGCTTCTGACATTCTTATGGGACAAAACAGTAAAAGAAAGACTGGTGGGAAGAATAATTTATCCCTCAGACCTCGGCTGCCTAAAGACTGTATAGTTTGTTACCTGTTCGTCTCAGAGCTTAGAGGTGTCATCTGATGGCCATCATCCATGTACGGGGCTGTTTCTTATTCTCCAGTATAAAGAGGTTGGGAAGAAGAAAACTGAGTGAGAGATTGTGGCTGACCCAAAATCACACAATGAGTTTCATGAGTGAGTTTGGTCTGAATCAAGACCTGATTGGCTAATATCAAATATTCCACCTACAGTATTTGCGTGAGAAAACTATCTCATCAGTGCCACTAAAGTGAAACAATATGTAGAAACCAACTGCTACCCAGTTGTGTGCTCGGGACAGGAGAACTGGGTTTCCAATGTGCCTACAAAAGCCAATTGTCTCGTAAGAAAAAAAGCATGTTCAGGAAAACATAACATGGTTGTACAGAGAAGGACTCTGCGATATTAGAGAGCATGCCTACTCTCCAACAGATACTTCTAATAAAATTGCACATCTCTCAGAGCTGGCCAATGTTTTTTTACACCTTGCCACACAAAAGGTAAAATGTAAAACATCTTCACTCTCCACAAAGCAGACATCCTCTTTCCCAGGAATGAACTATCTGGTACTGTAGTTGAATGGCAAATGTTGTGGGACTGTTTTTCACAATTTTAAAAATTTATTTTCAGGTTAGACATGTATTTTCAAATGGCAGGAATGCTTCAAGTTAGCAGTCAAACAGATCTATTTAAAGAAGACAGACACAACGTCCTCTTCATCTACCTCTAACTTAACACAATCTCTCAATAGTCATTTGTGAATCTCTTCAGCCGACATCTTCATAGTGGCTATCAGAGTTTACAAAATTCTGTGATGCAAATAAGGCAGCAGTTCCAAACCTTGAGTCCCCAGATGTTCTTGGACTATAACTCCCAGAAATCCTGGCCAGCTCAGCTAGTGGTGAAGGTTTCTGGGAGTTGGTACAGGAACATATGTGGATCCAAGGCTGGGAACCACTGAAATAAGTAATCCAGTACATTGGTGCCCTGACAGGTGGGAGTATCCTCCAGACTTCTACCCTAATCCAACAGGAAAATCACATCTACAATGGAAGTTGTACATGGAGTTTCCTTCTTTGACCCCATGGGATGGTTCCAGCAAAGGGCTTTCAAAAAGATTAGCAATGGGGAAACTGAATTTTATTTCTACCATCTACTGCATCTTTCTCAGATGAGCCTGGTGAATGAATTAATGAATGCATTTATTAGAACTCTCAGGATCTCTGGCATAGCTGGAGGGAATTCTGGGGTCAGTGCTCCAAGAAAGTTACCTTTCAATGCCCTGTTCTTTCCTGCCAAACAGCTACTTGGCATCACTTAACTATACTAAAAGGATCTTAGACATATTTCTCCAGTAACTCTGCACATGCTCCATTAGGAACATTAATATGTGCTGCATAAAGTGAATATGGCAAGTGAAAATTTCACCCATTTCTCAATCGTTAGAAATCTTCAGGATTTCTCAGGACATCTGGCTGACATTGTTAAGATTTCGCTTGCTAACTTCATATAACAATTCAGTGTTGCAAGATACAGCTACTGTATTACAGAAAATGAAACGGGGACGTTTACTTACTGGTATATTTAACAAAATCCAACTATCCTTTGGTCTGAAAACAAAGGTTTCTCTTATTGATTTGCCGTCTTTCTGTTTTGTCATCTAAAAAAAAGCTGGGAAATGAATATAAATAGTTGGATCATACATTTCCAACTGTGAAATGATAGAAGATATGCAAATATCCTGTTAGTTCTTAACATGCCAGGCATTTCCCCTGCTCTTAATGCTATATCCACTAGATTAAGACATTTCTCTTCTTACTGCATTCCCCCCCCCTCCACACACTCACTCCTCTATTGTTAGAAACTACTAATAAAGCTGTTTAAGACACTAAAGTTGTAGGGCTGGATCAATCTCCAAATAATCGCTTATTGATTGGCCAAATTGGAAGCTGAGTTAGGCAAGAAGAATCAATGAGAGACCCGACAGTCCTGCTTGGTCCCTTGGGGGCACGCCATGGCCTTCTCTTTCTTCATCTGTGTTGAATTGAGGTTGACATGTTTCAATGCTGGGGATGCAGATCCTTTCCTTCATTTCAACCACTTCTGCTGCTTCTACTACTGTCCTGAACTTATAGCACCAGGAACAACAAACAACAAAGCACTGGTGAGACCACCAGGCTTTCGTATCTCAATAATTCATCGAGCCATTTTACAGGGGAAGAAGATCCTGTATTCCCACGACCCTGATAATTCATCACGTAAAAAGTAAAAGCAAAGCCAAACAAGCTGCCATTTCGGCTGCATTACTTAAGCCTAATATGAGATAATTCTCCTTGCATGCTGCTTCTGTTCCTCAGGGCAAGCATGGCAGAGGAAGTGGTATTATTGCTACTGGAAAAATTAATACCTATTAGTACTACTAACAGTAGTGGCACTGCTGTAATAGCACTACAATAGTAGTCTTCAGAATGAATGGAACCTGGAAAAATTCTCCATCAATAATTCAAGTGTTTTCTTTTAGATCATAGCAGAATGAACCACATACTGTATTTTTCTGTGTATAAGACACCCCCTTGTCCCCTTGTATAAGATGCCCCCCTTTTCTAACCCAAAATTTCTATCTTTGCAAGAAAGTGGAGAGGGAAGGCAGGGATCAAAGTGTTCTGATTCCTGCTTTCACCCTCCACTTTTTGCAAAGAAAGTGGAGAGGGAAAGCATTTTCCTCACAAGAAAGTGGAGGGGAAAAGAGTTTCCTGCATTCCCCCTCCAGTTTGTTGCCAAGAAAGTGCTTTCCTCCTCCACTTTCTTTGCAAAAAGTTGCTTTCCCCCTCCACTTTTTGCAAAGAAAGTGGAGGGGGAAAGCAGGGATCAAAATACATTGATCCCTCCCCCCTCCTTGCTACCGTGTATAAACGAACCTCAATTTTTCCTCTAATTATTTTAGGAAAATTGTCATTTTATACATGGAAAAATATGGTATATCTATCACTGACTTGGCTTTGATATAAGCGGTCTGTGAATCAACATCTATGATGTTGGGGTGCTGAAATGAACTTGGGGGCTACAACCATAAAAATCTCACAAAATCAGTTGGTAAAACTGAAGCATTGTACTTTGGGATGTCATTTCTGGTTAGAACAAAACTTACTTCATATATCTGCTAGGGGGTGATACACTTTCAGATGTTGTTTGGGACAAGCCCCTGAGAAAATTGAGAAAAAAAGAATTTTCCAAGCTTTGCTTACCTTCCAGTTGCTAAAACAAACAAACAAACAAACAAACAGTCCTTGTCCTTCTACGCACACAATCACAACAACCATATTAATAGCAGCAAATAACTCAACACAACCACAACATTCATTTCACTTAGTTTCCATAATGCCATAATATTGCTATGGGGGAGGGGGAGAGAAAGTAGTAGTATATTGCCATTACATACATGTATACAAGGTAAAGGTTCCCCTTGACATTTTTAGTCCAGTCGTGTCCGACTCTAGGGGGCGGTGTTCATCCTGTTTTTCAAGCCGTACAACCAGCGCTTGTCCGAAGACAGTTTCCGTTGTCACGTGGCCAGCATGACTAGGGAATGCCGTTTTGCCTTCCCACCAAGGTGGTACCTATTTATCTACTCGCATTTACATGCTTTCGAACTGCTAGGTTGGCGAGGAGCTGGGACAAGCGACAGGAGCTCACTCCGTCGCGTGGATTCGATCTTATGACAGCTGGTCTTCTGACCCTGCAGCACAGATTTCTATATTGCAATAAATATGTATATACTGTGTTTCTCCCCTCAAATAAGACAGGGTCTTATACCTGTATTAATTTTTGCTCCAAAACACGTATTAGGGCTTATTTTCAGAGGATGCTTCATTTTTTTTAATGCACAACAATCTATATTTCTTCAAATGCAGTCATGTCATCTTCTTCTGTAGGGCTTATATTATGAGCATCCTGAAAAATCATACTAGGGCTTATTTTCAGGTTAGGTCTTAATTTGGGGAAAGAGAGTAATAGGTAGGCATGTTTTATTATGGTGGGACTTATACCAGGAAATGTTTCAGATTATGAAGAAGAATTTGCAACATTTCACATGGGGGACAAGCAAGCTTGAACAACAGTGCAGGTCTTATAAGATAAAGTGAAGCAATAGTGTTGGGTGGCATAAATTGTTGTAGTAGATAGAATCAGGCTGTACATGTAATTCTTCATGAGTCAATGTGGCATGACCATTACCACCTCAGTACCATGTTTCCCCGAAAATAAGACATGGTCTTATATTAACTTTTGCTCCAAAAATGCATTAGGGCTTATTTTTAGAGAATGTTTTATTTTATTTTATTTTTTCGTGTGCAACAATCCACATTTATTCAAATACAGTCTTGTCATCTTCTTCTGGTTGCTGCACAATGGCGGAGAGCAGGGTTTCACTGAACTGGGGCTTATTTTTGGGGTAGGGCTTATATTATGAGCATCCTGAAAAATGATATTAGGGCTTATTTTCAAGTTAGGTCTTATTTTTTGGGGGGGGGGGAGAGGGTATGAGGTGCAAAATGTAAGGCTTCGGCTAGCCCTGGAGAGCAATGTAATTACCTAACAGATCCCCCACATATAAGCGAGAACCAGGGGGTCAGGTAAACAGAGAGTCCAAGGCACTAGGTAGGAACAAAGACATGCACAGCCAAAGGTCTGCTAAATAAGCTGTTTAAAATGTTTGGAATACATAGACAACAGGATAGAAAACAGTGCCAGTTCAAGGTTTTTTGGCAGGAATATCACCGTATGTAAGTGTGCCTCCTCCACAGCAAGACACTGCTGGCGACTCCCTTGCCCTCAGGGCCCAGACTACACAACGGTTCAGGGGAAGAGCAAAGCTTTTTCTGGCCATTCTCAGACACCCAGCAAAGCCCTTCCCATGATTCTGTGACTACAGCCCCAATAAGGAATGGGATACTCCTTTGGATATGGATAGGATCCATATCCAAACCCCAGCAAATGCTAAGATGGGAAACATTTTTTTTTAGGGGGGCACCATTTAGGTGGCTGTGGGATTCTGGGAGCTGCAGTCCAAAACACAAACATTCATCTTCTTTGGAAATACGACTCCCCCAAACATGTACTGATGGTGTCCGGGAAGCAATAGCCATAAATAAACGACAACAAAAAGTCTCATACATCTAGAGCTTCTGGCTTCCAAGGAATGTCTGAAAGTGCTCGAAATGCAAACTTCTCACATCGAAATGACCAGAGACCTACTTAGCTCCATCTCTGAGTATGTTCTTCTACCAGCAGGCAAAACCATTTCTGCTTAGTTACGTTCCTGACCTTAAGCAGATTTGTAAGTATGCTGTAATTTATCTTAACGCATTAGTCTAATTCTGTCATAATTTCTAGCAGATGATGCCCAAGATGGCTAACACCAATACCGTATAAATAAATATAATACAGTACTGCATAATTAAATATAATACAACAGCGATACAATGGCTGAAATCCTATTGTACGGTTATACAAACAGCATAACTTTCAGATGTGAACTGCTGTAAGTGAAGACATTTCCACAGGCGTTATCTGTTGCATCTCAAACCATGTGACTCAGCATGCAACAGATAATGCCTATGGAGATTTCTTAACTTACATCAATTTGCTTCCCAAAGCTACCCTGTTTGAATTACTGGCCAACAGGATTTCAGCCAATACGTTCTTTTAAAAAAATGAGCACAAGAAGAGTGAAACAGCAAAAACATTGGTGGCAACATGCATAGGCAAAGTGCAGCCCCCCCCCCCTCCGGTGGAGATGAACTACATCTCCCAACATCTCTCACCACCGGCTGGACTGACTCAGCCTCCTGGGAGTTGCAATCGCACAATATCTGGAGGGGAACATTTGGCTTACCCATGTGGTCATGTTATTGTTGTTTTACTTTCCCTATGTTTTTGCAGTATGTAAAAAGCATATTGTTTCACTATTGTATTATACATAATTAAATCATATTTGTATTATTTTTATTATTGTGTCTTGAGCATCATCTGGTACAAAAGTGCAGTACAGAGAGCAATAAATTGAGGCTACAATCCGCTCGATGTTAAGCCCTTTTAAGTCCTATTGGTTTCCATAGGAGGGTTAAGGGGGAATACATGAAATCAATAGGACTTAAATTTGGGCTGCAATACAATATCCTTTGTCTACGGCAGCAAAGAAGAAAGCCTGTGCTCAGTATGAAGGCATTGGATAAAATCCTGTGCATATTTACTCAGATATAGGTTCAAATGATTTTAATAGAGCTCCCCCCCCCATAAGTTATGAGCATAGATACAGAGGGTCAGAGGGTCCTTGGTCTATTACTGTGGTTTAATTGTAATATTACCCTATGGAAAGATACAACCATAGTGAAACCTTTTGAGGGTTTCTGTGAAACGTCAGACTATGTGTATGTTTCTCCTTCTCTAATGGTTGGAGCCCAGAAAGTCCTTAACCTTCGCTCTGCTGTGTCCGGTTATTCATCAATTCCGCAGGTTATTTCAGCAGCCAAAAACACGGAGCTTCAGCAGGGCCGGCCCTGCCACTGAGCAGAGTGACCCAACCAGCTCAGCAGGCAGAGTTTCACCAAGCCATTCTCTTGGGGGCCCGGGAGACGGTTCTTTGCCTTCGAGGGCAGTCTCTCTCTGTGTGTGTTGTAATGGCTTCTCCTGTGCCCCCTTAACTATCCTGCTTCAGGGAGAGGAGGTCGGACTGGACACGACCCATTTGCTAGAGTTGAAGTCAGCTGTCAATCCGGTCATCTTCTATACCCTGAATGGGAAAGGAAGCATTTTTGGCCGCCCTTGGCATCGCATGTAGCGGAGTTAAGCGTTTCAAGGGATGCCCACAAGTCGAAATGGCAAAGAAGCAAAGAAAGCCGTTCCTTCCAGACGACGGCTTCCGTGTTTAAGGCAGGGATAACTTGGTACTGTACTTGAGACGCGTGGGTCATTCACAAATTGCCCATTCTGCTGCCTCCGCTTAATAACCACGGGCTCCTTTTAACCTTAAAACGCGATATAATTATCGAACGCAACCTACACGCCGAAGGGGGAGTTGCAGTCTTAACATCACCTTAACTTGGACGTTAGGAGCACTGAGAAAAATCGATTCCCAAGTCAACCTGTTTAGGATCGGATTATTGTCTCACAGGGGATCCTCCAGCATCCGTGCACGGCGAGGTGCTTTCCCCCCGTGTCTGGCGGCACAGGGGCCTGTTGCGGGGGGGGGGGGGTGCGTTAAGCGGAACGATGCCGGGCGGCACCAGGGAGATCGAGGCAGGCCGAGAGCCCGTCGGCGTTAGGACCGCTCGGCGCGCTCCGGGCTGGAGGTGGTATAAGGTTTGCCATCTCCCTACTTGCAGGCAGTTGCGGGCGAAGATGGCTTTTAAGTGAAACGTCTGTGCCGCCCCTTCTGCGCCTCGCTTTGCTCTCCCGTTTGTCCTCCCTCCCTTCCCCAGCCACCGCGTCCTGTCCTTAAGTTTTCTGTCGGCCACTGCAGGGGCCGCCGCGGCGACGAGGGGGTGCCGCCGCCCCCGCCGCCGCCCAAGGAGAATTTGCAACCCAGCATACACACACACACACACACACACACACACACATCCCAAAAAAGCAGGACCGGGGCGGGCGCGTGTGGATGCGTGGACGCGTGTGCGGAGGGTGGCGGCGGCGGCGGCTGCCCGCCTGCCGCTCCCCGGCGAGGTGTTTCCCCCCGGTGTCTGGCCGCCGTCGACGCTGATGTGCAGTGACATTTCTGACTGGAGCGCCGCGACGCGCCCCGGTTGGCCCCGGGAGGCGAAGGCGAGGCGCTGGGTGGCGGCGGCGGCGGCGGCGGCGCCCGGGCTAATTGCGGTGATCGATGTCCCTTCCGCGTCCCTTCAACGTCGGCGGGCGAGAATAAAATGAACGCGGGGGGTGTCCCCCCACACCGCCACCAGCCGCCGCGGGAGCACCGCCACGACCACCGCCGGCACCGAGAGCAGCACCGAGAGCAGCAGCGGCGGCAGCAGCGGGGACGGCCGCGCGCCCCTTCCCCGCGAAAAGTTTGAGGCCGCCAAGTGCGACGCTCCCTCGGCGGGGAAGACGCGGGAAGGAGAGCCCGCGCGGGGGGCCGAGGCGAAGGCGGGGCTGCGGACTGGACGGCCGAAGCGGCGGCGGCAGGAGGAGGAGGGAGTGGCGGGTGGGGTGGGGTGGGGGGGACGGCTGGCCGGTGAGGCGACCGCCAGAGCCCGGGGCCGCGAAAGAGACGCGAAGCGACCGCCTAGGGCCAGCCAGCGAGCCCTGCCGCCCGCCCCGCTGCCGCAGCCGTGCCCGCGTCGGGCTCCCTGCCTCCCGGCGACTGAACGGCGAGCGGCTCCGGCTTCCCGCCCCGTCGCCGGCCCAGCCGGGCTGAGCTCCAAAGGGGCAGCGCCAGAGGAGTGGCCAAGCCACCGGGCGCGCGTCAAGGCAGCCCCGAGCCGGAGGAGCGGCCCGAGTTTCCCTGGTCGTCGTCGTCGTCGTCTTTTTCTTGTGGCTTGGAGTCGTCGTCGTCTTTCGCCTCGCCCGGTCACCGATCTCAAGTCCCCCCCTTTTTTTTTTCATTCTCCCCTCTCTTTTTTGGCTTGAGCAGCAACTTTCTTTTCCCCTCTCCGTCCCTTGTTTCCTCTCCCGCGCGTGACAGCAGAGGAGGCAAGACCCGCGGCGCACTTGGGCAGGAGCGGCCGAAGCGGGGCCACCGGGGGACCCAGCCAGCCACCCACCTACCCACCCCCGGCTGCCCAGCGAGGAACGGACAGAAGCCCCGGCACTGGCCCGAGGGTCCCAAGTGCAGGCGGCGGGTGACTTGTTCGGCCTCCCTCTCTCTCTCTCATGCACGGCGATCGCCCCGTACGGTGAGTTACGGTGCTGATCTCTCTGACCTTCCTTTCCTGAACTATGCTGTCGGGGTTCCCCAAAGCAGAGGGAAAGGGGGCGACGAACTTCCCAAATAGGTGTTCTTCTCTTCCCCCCCCCCGCTTCTCTCTCTTTCTCTCTCTTCCTTCCCGGGGATCGGGCAAGTGGGAGTCTGCCTTCCTAGGAAAATTAAAGCTGCTCTGCAAATATTTACACCTGGGAAAGGCTAGGACTTTTTTTCTTCTCCCCAACCAGTTGGCCTCTTCACAATCCCATTTTCAGTCTGATGACCGCATAAAAGAGGACCTAGTGTGGATGCCCGGCGGGTTGGAAGGGATGATCCGGCCCCGCTGGAAGAGGGCAGAGAGATCTCGAAAATTGTCAAGGTGGGAAGAGAGAGGAAACGCCAGGCACCTGCGTTGGGTTGGCCATCTCTGTATGTTCTGCGTGCATGTTTTAGAACGGGGGCTGCCAGCGATACTTTTATGTTTATGGAGCGCAGTCGTATACGGGATACCTTTGTAGCAAGTAGAATGATTGTGGTTTTATTGCCTTTTTCTCCACCCCTCCTCCCAGTAACCAATTAAGAGATTTTAGGTAAGGGAAAAGAGATCAAACTTAGATTCAAATAGAAACTGCGCCCTCTACCGTTCATCGGGGGGGTCTTCCTCTGAGAAGACCGCCGGATTCGCAACCCCGCTACGGTTGCGAGAAGAAAATTGTGCTGGAGCGGATTTCTGAGGCTTTGTTTATAAGAGGACTTCCTATTATAACATACTGAATAATTTTCTGTCCGTGGGAGAAACAGGCATCTTTTCTTTTGAGGCAGTGTTGCTGGAGATGCCCCTTCCTTGGTGGCATATATCTCCAACCGGTAATATTTTACTAAAGTGTCTTCCAACTCTGAACCATCAGATTAAATTCTGGTTCATACGGAAGCCTTCAGTCAGTTCTCTTTTGCTGATATGGAATAGCTTAGTTATTTTAAAGGGGGGAAAATTGGATTTAAGGAAGGGAGAGACCTCACTTGCACTTAGAGTGAAAAAGGAACTGATTCAACTTTAGGGTTTTTTTTTACAAATTATAAAAAATGTTAAAAAGAAGTATGATAAGACAACATGCTTGTTAAACAAGGAATGTACTGAAAAACCTTGAGCAGAACTGAGCGGCAACTGCTAATTAATTCTGAATCCCAGTGGAGAATTTCTGTTATATGATTAAAGATTTCTGCAAAGGGGTAGATATAAAAATCTAACAACCACAAAAAAAAAAAAAAAAAACCCAGGGAGGTATTTCTGCTTCAGGTCTAAAAGAACAGGAGGTTTCCTTCAACTTGTTCAATATTGGGGCAAAAACTGAGTTCCCCTTGTAGAAAACTTGAATCATCAATTGAAGCTGTGAAGTAAAGTTGTAAGCAACAGATAGAACTCTTTGAGTTTCTGGGTCTTCTTTCCTTACAGAGAAGGGTAGTGGCCTTAGATTGAGGAATACTTTTCTTCCTTTGCCGCTTTCTATTTTTCAAATATGTGAAAATGAACAAATAAGCAGAGCAGCTCACTAGCGGCCAAAAAAATATAATCACCCGCACAGCCCATTTATTAAATGTGTTTGGAAAAGAATATTCAGGCCACAATCGTATGCCCATTTATCCAGGAGTAAATCCCTGTGAACTCAATGAGGCTTACTTCTTAGTGAATGTATGTAGAAATATACTATTAAAGATATCTATCTATCTATCTATCTATCTATCTTAATATAGATCTTTTTATTTATATATGTGTGTGTGTGTGTGTGTGTGTGTGTGTATGGGGGGTGTATGCTTGTATATATGTATGAGCTAATTCAGTTATTTTAAAGAGAAATGCTAGTTCTGTAAAAGGTATTGCTTGAATTTGTCCATAATATTTAGCAGCAGTTTGTAAGAGTTCAATAGTTACACCTTGATCAATATTCCTGCCTAAATTTCACCCACAACTGTCTCAGATTAGTTATTCAAGGTATAGCAGTGTTTCAGAGAAACCAGGGCTATTCAGCTTCTCAGGCTGACTGTTCTCTGCATAACTGTATGGAAAGGACGTAGGAGATGGTCCTTTGCAGAGAATTACTCATAGGTAAGTCTGTTAATTTGAGTAGAATTTCCACGCCATGTGCAGGAAGGCTGCCAGAGTTTGTGATTGCATTCGCTCAACTTTTTTTTTTTATAATATGCATGCACTAGTCTTTCCCCAAAAGTGATAATGTCGGTGTTATGCCAAACCATTGCAAAAGAAAGGTATTTCTGGAGGAACTACTTAAAGACAGAGGGAGGTTTTGTAGTTGAGATGGTTATTATTGTACATTCTCTGAACAGTTAGAAATATTATTGCTTTGGAAGTAGAGCATGTGGTTCATTTTTCACACCGTTTTGGAAATAGTAACAAGGAGGTAAAAGGTGAAACATTCCTGTACTGTTTTCCATATGTAGGATGTAGGAAACAGAAACCTACAATGGTGTAAAATGGCCTTAAATTGTTTTAGGACCCTTTCATCGGACTCTTCCCTCTTAATACCAGTGAGAATGTCAATATTCTTTATACTTTCTAGAGGGGGGAATACCTGCATCATTAGTTCTTTGGGTTTTTAAAAACAAAAATTATACCTCTGCCACCAAAATCCTTTTGGGTTTTCCCCTTCTCCAAAATGGATCTTACTGCCTTTCAAACCTGAGGGCGTAAAGCATATGTCCCATATGCTTCTAATTTTTGTTTGTTCAGGAGACTAATTTAACATTTATGAAAAGCAGTGGGTTGGCTTTCAGTGCAGGGACTTCACACTGTATCATGTTTTCGGTGTGATGCGGCAAGGTGAATAATTGCCTTTTCTTACCTCTGATCCACACCTGAAACGATAAAATATAAAAGCCTGTTATGTGCTCCTATTAGCTTGCAAAAGTGGCCAAACTAGCATTTTAATTTTTGAAAAGCAGCAGCTTGGTTTTAAATGGGGAGAGAGATCTGGTTTCTGGATGACTGGGGGTAATGCAGGCAGCACTGGGCTTATTGTTTCACATTCTGGGCTACATTTATAAGAATATTAATGGAACATTTTAAGAAAACATAACCAAAACATTGTGAAGAGTTGAAAAATTTAAAATCTGTACGGGATACTATAACATGGCATTTCTCAAATTACTATTTATAAGCCCAGTTTATGGATGATTAGATTTTCTGTGTATCTATCTGTATTTGTGTTATCACATGAAACCAAAGGATTAAATTTTATCTGATTTCTGTGTTAGGGTGTAACAAAAGGCTGCAAACCTAAGCTTACTTCCTTGTAAGCTTAGGGTGGCACTCATTTCCAGGTAAATAAGTCTAGTCCTGGTGTTTGGGATTGTATGTTTTTAATTTATTTTAAAAATTCAGGTAGCGAAGGAGAGACGGTCCTCACCTGGAGAGTTTTCTTGATAAAAATACCCTGTCAGCTTCTTGGTGACAATTTTTTTCTAATGAGAGGATGATCGTTGTGAGTGTGGGTGGAGAAGGTCGTCCATGCACAGCAACCGAGCCCACTACAAGAAGCAGCGTTTGCCAGCAAATGCTAATCAGCATTGACAGTTGTCTTTAATCATAATTAATTACAGCTGGGATACACTTTGGGGGGGTCAGGTTTTGCTGAGCATAATGAACGCAACGTGTGAACCTGGATGGCAGCCATCTATCTAGATGCCGAGGAAGGGACTGCTCCTTGGGAAGTCGTTTGGAGCACTTTGTTTAGGGCTTGATAAACAGATGTTTAAAATAGGGACTACTTATGTCTACACTGTGTACCCAGTGCTTCACCAGTTTTGTTTCATTTTTAGAACTCTGTCAGACAACCTTGTTAGCCGTTGGTATTTTGATCTGTGACTTCTTGGTGGGCAGGGAATCCCTCTTCTCCATGACTGTAGAGGATAGGGCCCATGCAGAAATTTGAGGGTCACAATCCTTGGAGCGTGATGAGTTATCACTAGTAACAAAGGACAGCTCCTGCTTGCCATGTGCTACGGCTTTACTGAATGTACTGTAGTTGGCATAATCTATTTTTCCCTCAGCGGATTGCAGTCACCTTTCCTTCTTCAGTCAGTGAAGATATCAGTTTGTGTGTATGAGATTCTGCCAATAAATTCAGTTCAGCAGAGCAGATTTCTCAATTGAATGGTAAGCAGAAGTTATAAAGTCAGAGAAGATTGCAATATTAGGAATATCTCAGTTATTGACCCTTTGTAGTGATGGATCGGATAGGAATGGAAAAAAATACAGGGAAATCCTACCTCCTGTTGCTTGTATTCTTTAAAGATTTTGACCAATACCACTGCCAAAAAGTTTTTAATCTTAGGTGTGCTCTGTTGGAAACTGTATTTGACTATGATAACTTGAATCGCACTGAAATAATGGCCATTTGTGCTAAAAATCAGGTATTGAAGCAGTGGTCCTCAAGTTCTTTGGGATGTTAAAAAGTTTGCTTTGTTGTGATTTTTGATAATTAAGATCTGAGTGTTACGACACCACAACAAATCTCATGTGGGATATATGACTGTGCTCCCAAACTCTATGAACCTTATTATATGATATTTAGTCCGTATCGCCCTCTGTGTCAACCAGAGCTCATTAATCGCTCACAACCAGGGAAGCTATGCTATGTTAGCCCTTGCCAAAGCATGACATTTTTAATACATTAATAATATGTCTGAAAGGTAATGGAAAGCCATTAATCACATACTGGACAGGTGCCAAAAATTTAAGCTATAATTGGCTTCTCCTTGTCAAGCACGCCGGTCGCATGTTCTGGCATATGTCTCATACTCAAATCACCTGTGTGGCTGTCATCATTTCCCCCTCCTCAGCAGACTGAACTGGATCAATGCAGTAGTCTATAATTCAATGTAATGACCATCATCAGGGCTCTAACTTGCTCTAATAAGAATTCATTATGTAGGAGACAGGGTGTAGCCCAGTGACTAGTGAGGTAACATCCAGTTTTGGATTTGATCTCAGCCTTTTGCATTCTTGATCGTAATTTGCTTCTGTTCATTTCCTGAACACAAGAAAGACGTTGGGGATTGGAGGAGGAAGAATATCTCAGATTACATTAGACATACTGTAGCGTGTTTAAATTCATTTACTCAGGAGTAAGTTGTAGGGAAATACAGCTATTCCCACAGTCACATAAAAAAGAAAAAGAAACATGGCTATTCATAAAAAATATTCCTTTATCACCACATCTTAGGTAGATTTTTTGGTAACCACATATTTAATTTATTTATCAAATTATGTAAGAAAAGGAATCATTTCCTCTGTGAAAACTCATTTTAAAATTCGTGTAGTCTTTCTGAAATGTGCCTTTTGGATGACACAGTGGAAGAACCTCCAAAATCTGGAGTATATAGAACACTGTGTCTAAATTACTGAATTAACACATAATATAATTTGGGGATAATTCGAGAAAATGAAGGATATAGAAGATGAAAAGAGAACTTGTACAAGGTGTTGTAAATTTAAGACATATATTCTAATTGTTTTTTCTTAAAGTTGCATCTAATTTTGTGACAAATTGAAATTTGAAGTTTGAGTGTTGTGGAAGCGCATCGCTAAAAGCGAATTTGGACTAGCCAATACGGTTTCTTATACGATGCTTTGCATGTAACAGCTGTAGGATAACCATTTTATGAAATGAATATAATAGGAAATTGCACTGCATCCATAAGGCAATTATTGTAATTTGCTATGGAAACACAACTCAACCATCTGTTGGCACTGTGTGGGATCTGCAGCTAAGTTTGGTTTCACGACTGTGCCTTATTTGTGTAGAAAGAACTTGTTTACAAAATTACTTTGAAGACTAGGTTCTCTCCCCTCCTCTCTCCCCCTCCCCCCTCCTTCTAGTCCCCCTCTTTCAGATAATGAGTGTTTTGGGAAAATGCTATAGAAATAACCAAACCAGTGCCTTCTTTCCTTATATGTGGCCCTGCAGAAAATAATTCTGTAATTAGAAGGTCAATCTTCAAATGAGCAAATGGAAGTGAACAGCTTTCAATTTTTTACACATTTTAACTTGTCTAGAATGAAGATTTAGTTAGGTGGTGAGATATGATGGCACCATCATCATAAATATATTGGTTAAGACTAGGGTTGTGCTCTTTGTCTTGAAATACTCACTGGAGTGGATCACTTTTTTGTTCCCTCAGAATCCTCTTGCTTGGACTCCGTCATTAAAGAAAAATGAGTTGGCATATAGAAATGTTTTTGACTGTGTGTGTTCTTAGGATTGGGGCATAGACCAGGAATGACTAAATACTGTATTCTCAGGGGTGACAGTAATCTCCAGACGCTGAACTGCTGAGCCAGAATACCTGGATGACCAGGTTTTGTAATAGAGTTAACACAGTCTATCATGAAGGGCTTCACAGAGGCAGAACTATTTTTATTGTTCTTTTGGATTATATTTCTCAGAATGCCACAGCCAGCATGGCCAGGAACCAATGTGGCTGAAATGTTCTGTGATGTTTCCATTTTTGAACATCGGTATGTTCCATTCTAGAGTGATAGTTCCCAACCTTAGGTCCCCATGTGTTCTTGAACTGCAAGTCCCAGAAGCCTTCACCACCAGCTTCACCACCAGGGTTTCTGGGAGCTGCAGTCCAAAAACATTAAGATTGGGAACCACTGCTCTAAAGCCAAGGAAGAGATGTCACAAGTTGGTCTGGGTGAGGAATCGTTCCATGCCTTAGAGCTTGGAAACAGTTCTCACCTTGTCCTTATGAAGAAAACAGTGGGCAATCCTTTCATTATAGCAAAACAAAAAGGCACTAGAATACCAGGAGGCTGAGGGAGAATTCATTGCAGGAGGTTTGAAAAGGACCGTAAGGGGGTCAAGTCAGGTGCCCATCCCTGGAAATGTGGCATAGGTTTATGTCCCCTTCCTCATTCCTTTCAGATGTTGCTTTTAAATTATTGAAACTAAAGCACAATGTTTTATGTTCAGCTCCAGTGAATAGAGAGGGACTTTGGGAGGATAGTTTCTGTTAGGGAAATAGGTGCATCATCATCATCATCACATCATCAAAATTCAGAAAGTCTAAACAGAGGGGATTTATTATTATAAGCTGTAAATGAGCCAACTGTTATCATTGTCATTAAACACAATTAAACAAAAGAAGCCGAGCTCTTCCAATACTAATGAGAAAAATATCCAAAGAGACAGAAGTGTGCTCATAATATCTCTCTTATTAAGCTAACAAAAGCTAAGATGTACACGAGGCATTTCGAGCTCTCCGAGGTCTTTGCAAGAGATGAAAAGCACTCAAGTTGTTGTCAGTCCTTTGTCATTGAAATAAAAGACCCACCACGTTGGGCGGGCTGGGATTTATGTCCCTGATCTGGTTATGAAATACGAGAACAGTTCTAAGTGCTTGCTCTTAGATTTTGCAAATAATATTTTTGAAACAAACAAATGGAAAGAGGTGGGTGGAAGGGAGGGAAATCCCAGTACTCCCAGAGAATGTTCCATATGTCTTTGTTAGAAAGGAGTGAAATCTCTCACGTCAAAATAATTTTGGCAGTCAGTGATTCTGATGCCTGATTCATTCCCACGTAGCATCTCTGATAAAGGTTACTGAGATTATTCCAATTTACCTTATATTATATCAAGGCTTTTGAAATGTCAACATATCATATCTTTTCTAATGCATTGATCCTTAGACAATAACTCTTACTTTTATTGTTTCTAAAAGGGTGCTGGTGCCAGAAGGAAAGAATGATTGATGTCAGAGAGGCTGTAGACGCTCATCATTTTGCTCTACCAACTGATTTATCCATCTGTCTGGCTATCCCTCATGTGGGGAAAGGGAAGGATTGCTCGGGATTACTGACAGCCCTGCTGATGACCGGAAACCCTGCTAAACTTGTCATCTGCTTGTGAACAATATTTTCATATATGCTAAAAGACCTCAGATCCACCTTTGAATGCAACAAACATCCTTCTGATTACTTTGAACAACATCTCTTCAGTATGATAGGCTTCCACCAAAGTTTTCAACTTTAAAAAAAACCACAAGAATCATTATTTTGCTCATAGGATTCTGGAACACATTTTACAATAACATCAGCCGCTTACGTGTACATAGATGTATAATATAAACTGGTTATAGTTATCAAGGCCCTGTCAAGGATTTAGAGATGTATTTGTCAAGATTCTTGTCGCTTCACACCCTTTGGGTTACTGTGTCGTCGGTGATACAGCACTATCCTTCAGTATGGGGTCACTATGATGTGTGTAAAACCCAGATTTACACAGATGAAGGAAAGTTCTGGGATTACACAGCCTGTCAACCAGAAGCCATGGATATGATGAAATATGTGAAAGTAAACCTGGATCCACCTAATATAACATGTGGAAATCCACCAGAGACCTTCTGTGGAATGGTAAGGCTGGAAGAGACCCTAAATGTCATATTATGATATAGATTTAAGAATGTGATAATTCAGGATAAAAAGAGTAAATGTCCTTAGCTTCAGCATTGCAGATCAAGGCCAAAGTTTTATGCTGCAGAAAAAAGCCACATGGCATATAATAGATGTCATTCAATAATGCGTGGATCTGGTTGAAATCCACGGCAAAACTTTCACTGTTTTCTTTTCATGAAAGATGTATTCTTAGTGGAGCAGTTTGGGTGGCTAATGGTCCTGCTTCAACTCTTGATTGGGTTCAAATTCCAATTTAACTTGATAGATTTAATTGTAGGGGTATGTCACATTGGCACCATTGCTATGGAAATGGCATATATAAGACAGATAGGAACGTATAGTCCTTCAGCCAGGTGACTTCTTGTATACAAAGATTAGCATTTGCAAGAGCTGAGGTTCTTAGAAAAATATCCCACCACCTCCGGCTTCCTTGCAACCGTCTTCTTCAGAGCGCCTTTCATGTTAACATTTGTTTTCATTTCTGAAGTCATTTGAGACAGGTTCCTGCAAATGCTGTTGGGGTTGTTTGTGATTTTTTTTCTCACAGCGACTGAATGAACCCAAAGTACATCTCTTAAAGTTCAAGGGTGACTGATGTTGCTCTGCTATAAGATGAATAACCCACTGATGATGAATAGCAGTGGACAAAAATGCTGGCATAATTCATGTGTGAGGTCTTACAATTTCACATCTCAAAAATTGATTTGGCTTCAGAGATGCAGTCAAAAAATTTGATAGCAATAATTCTTTTCAACTCTCAGGTGTAAGGAAAAGGGTAAGGGGAATAGATGCTTGCTGATTTTTAAAATTAAACCTTACAATTTCAAAAGTTGCTCTATACTTCAGGTGTATTTATGGAAGTAGCATATATACAACATGTATATGTTAAAAATGACATGGAGTCAAATGCATTCCATTTGAAATTTATTTGTAAGGAAGACTTTGGCGTTGTAGATAGAAATTCAAAATTGGAAGAAAGAGGTAGAGTGTACAACAGTATATCATCAGCAACTGGATGCTAGGATCAACTTTCTTAATTACTGCCTAAATGTTGAATATGCCAGTCCTGGTTTAACTGACACATACCCACTGACAGTGGATTAGCTCAGGTACAATGGAACTTGTGCTGGTGGAAGAAATAGCAAAAGCGTTGCTGTTCACAGCCCTCATTCAGTGCATATGAATTGGCACGGGAGAACCTGCCAGTAGATTGAGCTTCTGATGAACATTGTAAATCTCTGATGACCTGTGCCTAGGCCACAGCATGTAGATAGGGCTTTGTGTGCATGGTTGGAGAAGTGCTAGTGTCCACTGCCTGCATATAAAACTTTTAAACATTTGAATCTTGAGCATTTCCAGGTTGGGCTAGGAGGGTTTCTTCTTCAAAATCATTGAGACCTACTACCGGGCAGGATTTCCCTACAGGACTAACTAGACTAGTCTGACCACATGTCTGTATCATTAGTCACTGCAGAGCAGAAGGTTCTGGGAAGATTTCAGTTTGAGTGCCTTTCAGATATTCTATATTGGGGAGGGAAGACGGGCATCAAACATTTTGGAAGGAGGTTTTAAGGTTTGTGCGGCCATTGGCCCTCTTAATTGCTAGGATTATAGAGCTTCTGGAGAAGGTTGGGCCTTCCCAGTCAGGAGGTTGTTGCAGGCATGGAAGCCTCAAGTTTGCAAGTTTCAGGCCTTACTGGCTCAGGAGTGGGACCTGGGACACATTTTTCTTCTTGCTAGCACCACAGAGTCTTCAGCCTAAAATTCTGTGTCCAGGCCAGAGTCCTGGATGATGCTATCCTAAAAGACATATCTGATGGGGTGGAATCCTGAACAGGAAAAAATCTATTTGGAGGTGCAGATCAGTGACAGGATTTTATTACAGGCCCCATATAAGTGTATTGTTCTTACACTAGTGGCCGGCTAAGCTGGGAGTGTCTCCAAATGTTTAGTTCTGCAGTATACTATTTTGTAAGAGCAGAACTCACACTTTCCCTTTTGCTCTTGTTCAGTGACTTGCTTCTTCACCACGTTCTGTTCTGTTTTCTTTTGATTTAATTTAAAAAGCCTAAAATTAGTTTTGAAATTATAGCAAGCCTAGATTGCTACAGTGGCTGCCTAATTCTACCTCCCACCCCACTCCATGTGAAACGAAGAACGTGAGGAAGAGAACATATGCATGTTTATTAGGATGGTGTGCGAAATGAATCAAGGGGCCTCTGCTCACCATTTTTTAGTCAATCCATTCTTCCGTGCATATGCATCAAAATGTATCTTTGCCCTTTTGTTATCAGATTTTATGGAAATTAATTTTTTGGGGATGCAGGCTGGCTGGCAGATTCTGGGAGCTATGGACCCAAACAGTAGCTTTTGTAGACTCTGGATGACATCAAGGCTCATATTCATCCAGTGTTTTAACAAGTGTGCATGTGTAGTCAGCATGAATTCTGAACTCTGTAAGAGTGCTGGACTAGAACTGGGTCAAATCTGTGCTTGCAGGATCAGGTAATGTGAAATCCTTCAAGGTGATATTTTGACCGAAAGAATCTCTTCGGCATCCCTCCTTGGGTGCTGTAGATACAAAGTTATGCTTGAAGATTTATATATTGGTTGTTTCCCAAAAGGGGATTGCTTTGCTAGTTGTCTCCATGTGGTGTTGCTATGTTGAAATGAGTGGGAGGGTGATGGCGATATGCAGGCAGAAAGAGCAGAGTTGCTGCTTACAGGTTGTTTGTATTTCCTTGTATTTCCAAATAAACAACTGTGGTTCTGAAGGTTAAAACTGCAGCTGAAAGAGAAGATTTGCTCATAAGGCTTGGGTAGATCTGGCTGTCCAAGCCTAGGACAACATTGAAGTGCCTTAGAAGTGGTAACATTATCCTGGAATTGTCTGCAGCCAATTTTTTTTTTCTTCTGGAAAGGTTATATATAAGGCTTGAAGGAGCCTACTGATGGAAGAAGCTGTGTACATTTGTACAATTTATGGAGCAGAAGTGCTGATGGCAGTGGAAAAGCGAGCCGTTGAGTGCCGCTATGGATTTCAGCACCAATCAAAGTTAAATTAAGAAACAAAGATTATTAAAAAGTCTTCTGTGCGTGTAATTCTGGCATAATGTTATGAGTTGGACCTCAAATGTTTTCCGTAGAGATTTTCAGCATCATTAATACGGCATGCCCTTCATTATGAGGAGGCTTGCCTTGCTGGGTGGGGGGGGGGAAGAGAAATTGGGGAAATAAAGGGCTCTCCGGTGTAGTTAGCAGTGCCATGATTATGTTTACTGAGATAATTAAACCATCGGATCCCATTCGTCAGACTAGTTTGCAAGGCAAAATGAAAACAGGGTTTTGTTTGGAAATGCCCTAATAATATATGCATGGATACTTCAGGTCAACAAATCAATATAGTGCTACTGCAGCAATATCAAAAACGAATCTTGTTGAGAAGGTTGCTAGCTGATATTTTATCACACAAGGGAGAATAGCCAATTCAGATTGTATACCACCCATTTTGTTTTTGAAAGCTCTTTAAAATGTAAGCCAGGCTCCCTCCCTCCCTCCTTCCTTGTTTCTCTGAAGTTGTGCTTGTTATAGCTGAGGGCTATGCATTGCTTAAGCTTTGTCTTACCTCTGGTTGTGGCTGATTTCACTGGTCTTATATTTTGATCTTCCTCGTTTAATGGTATTGTTGAAGACACAATGAGTATTTGGAGAGGCTGGCGGTGGCCGAGGTTGAACAGTTGCATACATATTCGGGTCTGAAGTGACAAGGAGGGTAGGCTGGATCACGCCATTGTGCCGCTGGTCATACAACAGAAACCCCTGACCTGCAAGATAATGCAGCATTTGCTGACCGCCTTGTTTCGGCCAGCTCTGACCGGAGCGGGGTCTGCCAAAAAAAGTGCAGCCGCTAGAACAAAGTGCTGGCATTTGCACATGTGTACATTGCGCGCCTGCGCAACTCTGTCTTGTGTGCACCCTTAGTGATTGTAACATTCAGCTCTGCTCTCACCTGTCCGTCACAGCTGGGCAGTGGAACATCAGCCAATGAAGGGACGGAGGGTGGTGCAGAAGGGGGAGGAGCTGAAATATAAAAGGGGTGTGTGAGATGTGAGAGGGTTAGATGGAGAGATTGAGAGATTGAGAGTTAGTGATGAGCATGTTTGGAGGCCTGTGAGCCAAAATAGTCAGTGAGGAAAAGTCTGTGTGATTCAGTGAATGAGAAACAGTGATTTACAACTTGATTATCTACCTGTGATTTACTCATTTTATTTTATTATATCAATAAACAAGTTTTGTTTTGGAAGAAACACTTGTCCTTTTTTAAATATTGATTATAACTGGTGGCAGCAGTTGAAGAGGAAGAGTAGTGAGCACTCCTGGAGGCCTGAGTGGTACATAGAATACTTGATACTTAAGTGATATACAAATATATCTCATATTGGATTAATCAGACACAATGAGCCCATCAAATGTGGAGAAGTTTTTGTTTTATTGAAAGCGCTCGTAATCTCAAGATTAGACTACTGTAATGCGCTCTACGTGGGGCTACCTTTGAGGCTGCTGCGGAAACTTCAGGTGGTGCAGAACGCGGCGGCCAGACTCCTTAGTGGGGTGAAAAAATTCCAACATATCTCACCCACTCTGGCCGCATTGCACTGGCTGCCCATCCGATTCCGCATCGACTTCAAGGTGTTGATGCTCACGTACAAAGCCCTAAACGGTTTAGGGCCTCGATATTTGGCGGAACGCCTTCTACCACCAAGTTCTACCCGTGTCACTCGCGCGAGCCAGGAGGTGAGGTTGAGGAGCCTAACGCCGAGGGAGGCCCGGAAGGAGAAGACAAGAAATCGGGCCTTCTCGGCGGTGGCTCCTCGCCTCTGGAACAACCTTCCCCCGGACATTCGCGCGGCCCCCTCGCTGGGTATTTTCAAAAAGCAATTAAAGACAATGATGTTTCGGCAGGCCTTCCCTCCCACCCCCCCTTAGCTAATCCTGATTTTCCTTTTTTCTTAGTTTATAATTTTATGGTTGAAAGTTTTCTTCTAGTCATTGTTGTACCCCTGTTGTGAGCCGCCTAGAGTGGTCTATTGACTAGATAGGCGGGATATAAATAAAATAAATAATAATAAATAAATAATAATGATGACAACAGTAATAAAATGTGTGTCTGTTTATGTCTATGTATGTGTGTGTGCGTGTGTGTGTATGTGTCTCCAGTGAAGCCTAAAATATGGAAAATATAACACATGAAAGGGGTCTAAGGCTGTGCACTCCAGAGTTTAGGTTTCTTTTTAATGAATTAATTAAAAGTCATATTATTTATCTTGCTGTAAGTACAAAGGCATACATTACGGCCATGAATTGCTGCTAGTTAATAAGTCACTGTTTGTATCCATTGTCATTCGCCAGTCATGTGAGCTAATCTGCACTGAGGGATGCAAATTATAACTTGTTAAACTGCAGTGTTTGCTTCTCCATTTATGCTGATGTTACTAACTAATAGGATTCTGGCCTTTGTTCAATTAAAATCAGTCTGTAGCCTGCAGTACCAGTGCAACCCACTAGGTGGCAGACTTCATTAACCTTCTCTAGGGGTAAAACTGAACAAGATGTTGCTTGCCTCTAAGTTCATTGAGGTGGCTGTACATCACATTTCACTCTATTGGTCCCACCAACTCTTAAAATAGTTAAGAGAAAGATCTTGGAGGCTGAAAAGTGAAGAAGGGAGGCAAATGAGCAGATGGAAAATCAGAATGAACACCAGGATAGATAGAGAGAAAGGCCAGTGGGAAAGAAAAGTGGAGAGAGAAATGTAGAGGGAACCATGGAGAGCACCAGGGTTTAAAACCTTGTTAAGCTGGTTTCTTTTACTGGTTAATAAGAGCAGAAACAAGAACATGTATCATATGTTTGAGATACTGTATTTGCATTGAAGTTCCCCAATGCTGTTTGAAGCGGCATGGCTTTTAGCCTTGTTAAAAGAACATAAATGTTCCTAATATCACTAAGCCTAAATTATGGCTTGCTGGGGGAGGCTTGTTTCTTTTGCCCCCTAAAGGGAAGAACAACAACAAAAATACATGAATATATGTTTCATGAATTCAGATTAAAGACCTGCATTCCGGGGGAAAACAGATTTGACTGTCATTCATTAATCCATTCAGAGGCATGTTTGTAAATTATTAACAAGCTTATGCTATGATGTATTTGACTGTAAATTTGTGATTTTTTTTAAAAAGCAAGACTTGGAAAGCAGGGGGTCTTTTTAAAGAAAAAAATTAATAGGCCTGCAGTTAGATATTTTTGTCTTCAGTCACATAAGCATAGTTTTGAGTGAAATCGGAGTTTAATATCTGGAAATCAGCTTGGTGAAATTGGATGAGTTTTGTAAAATCAAATGCTTTTTTAAAGAAAAAAAACCACATGTGCTGGAGAAGATCTTTGCATAATGAATAAGGGGATGATCCCTCTATGCCAGAGGCAGAGAATGTTAATCCAGAAATCTGTGTTTGTCCATGTAGAAAATAATAATCCTTTATTTTTCTATTATCTTCATGTGATGTGGGTAGTTGATGGTATCTGTGCCACATAGCAGTATACACTCCCCTTGGCTGACAGAACACACTTTTTGTTTCAAACTTTCCTGAAGAATGACTTCTTAAAAATAAAGTTCAAAACAAAACCTGAGGAGCGTTGCAACTTCTTCTCAAAGCATCAGATAACAACTATTATTGTTGGTACTTACATTTGAGAAGAGGAGTGGAAAACCGACATCATGAACGGTGCATTAGAGACAGAAAAGGACAGGTTCTCTTTAAATGAAAATAATCATTTCATGTTAAAGAGCGTGGGGTTGCCTTGAATGGACCCAGAAAGCAGAGGAAACTATCCCCCTGTGCTTCCTACTTTTGATCCTCCCTGAGTCCTGGGTACCTCCAGTAATGTCTGATGCTATTGCAATCCCTTTATTGAGATCAACAGAGCAATCCCCACTGCCTCAGTCCACTATGATGATCTTATCTTGAGGCCATGTTCTCCTCTGCTAGATGCAAAGTTATCATCTGCAAACTACAGACACTTGTTCAATTGGTACTCAGTTTTAGTATCTTCTAGAAACTGGCAATCATCTTTCATCATTGCTTTTATTGTTAGTTATGATTGCATTGGATTTAAACTTTATCTAGTTTATATAAGGCCCTTTAAACTCAGTGGGACTTGTTAGGTACGAATAGTCTAAATCCTCTTCATTTTGGTCCCTGAGTTGGTTTCAAACCAGCCAAACCGTACTGTTTTTTAGCATGGGGCTTTAAATTTTTGTCAGGAATGCCTTTAGAGGCAGGATCTGCGGTAAGAAAACCAGTGAGGTTCATTAGTAGGTCCAGGACTTATTGAAGCTCTTTGTGTGACTTTGGGCCACTTACTCTCATCGTGTCCTCTTATGCAGTGTAATGATGGGGGGTGGCAGTTGCTCCAAGCTCACTGGACGAAAGATAGGTTGTAAGCATAGTAATAGTAATAAATGTGTCATCAAAGTTCTGACTTATGGCAACCCTTTTAAGGATTTTCTAGGTAGAGAGTACTCAGAAGTGTTTTACCATTCCCTTCTGGGGGCATCCTGGGATTGTGCAGTTTACCCAAGGCCACACAGACTGGCTCTACTCACAGGAGGCCTAGTGGGGAATCAAATTCCCAACCTCTGACTCTACAGCCAGATACCTAAACCACTGAGCTAGCCAGCAAGCTTAAAAGCATAAAAAATAAATAGAAGTGGCACATCACTAATTTGCCAGTTTTACTTTCAGAGGTTGGTGTCCACGGCTCCTGACACTACGGCATGCATTCTGTGTGCTACATCCAGATTGCTACATCCAGATTGGGACAGGGGATCAGAAACCCCATTGGACTGCCATGTGTTTTTCTTGCCCCAGTAGTAGGAAAAACATAGGGGAAAGAAATACATTCTTGTCATTATTGTTCATCCTCTTAATAGTTTTTGTATCACTTTGTTTAATGTAAAAGTGTAATTCTGAAAGAAAGGCAAGGAAGAATGGGAATTCTTATGTCTTGCAAATAAATCAAGTTAGCAGCTGAATGGTTCAGCTATGGGAACATAAGTTCCCAATCTTCACACACTATTTTGCTTTGAAAAATTGGCAGTAATCCTGGATGCGTTATCTAATAGAGTGAGGCAAAGAAGGCTTGAGATATAAAAATGTTAGTCTCTTAAGAGCAAAAGGTTCAGCAATAGCCCAAGGCAGAAATATCCATAAACACATCATTTCTTAAGGTTATATTTTTAGTACTTTTTTTCCTCTAGAATTTAATAAATCCACATGGGAACAGGCGCTTGGCAGTGACACCGTCTTGATATTTAAGTCTTGACAGTGTGAATGTAATTATGGAGAGTAGCCTTTGAATGAATTTTAATAACATGCATGCCCTATGAAGAGAATGGTTTCTTGTACTTTTGGGGGGTTATTAATCTCTTTCTTTCAGTCATGTGCATAGTTACTCTTGGTCATTGGGGAATAGCCTGAAACCCAGTTTTGCCGACACCTGAGCAAGATTAACTAATTTTCTGAGAGAAGAGCCACACATTGACAAAGGAATACCCATAAAAAGTCTGCCCAGCAACTAGAGTTGTTTTTCTTGCTCCAAACTTTTCCAGACACCCACCTTCCCCCAACTACGGAGATCCATGTGTGGGCAGTTTGCTGAATCAGGAACTGGAGGCATTGGTGGTGTATCAAAACTATCTCAGCTACAAATCAACCAAAGTAAAGATAGCCTAAGTCTAGTGTAGTTGTTATGCGTAAATAATTGAAATCAATAGGATAGCCCGATCCTGGTGAACTGAAGTCCCATTAATTTAAGTCTGAACCTGCCACAGACGGTCCACTTTGTGCTGATTATTCTGCTGCAAAACTTTGGACCACTGCCATGATAGCAGAAATTTGGTGGCAACAGTGGTAACTTTATAGTGCTGAAGAATGCCAGAGTATCTTCCTGAGACCTAGAGCAGGGATGTGGTGAGTATTTGAAAAATTTCTCATTCTACGTGATTTTCTGAAACTCACCATGCCAGGTTCCCCATCAAAACATTGCCTTCAGCCTCAGAGGTTTCCCGGCTTCCCACAAAAGAGAGGACTCTCTGGAGAGAAGATGAAAGCCACACCAGGGAAATCTAGAAATATTTCCTTGTAGAATTTGGTAGCTTTTGATGTGGCGGAAAGGGCTACAAAAATAGTTCTTGGCAGTGGTTGTAGGAGGAATTCAAGATACAAAAAACCTGGCCATTTCTTAAATGGATATGTCCGGCTTAAAGGAATATAGCAACAGCCATTTTGGATCAAGCCATAGGTCTGCCTACCCCAGCATTGTGTTCTCCACAGTAGCCAGTCAGGTGCCATTGGGAAGCCTACAATAAGCTATGAGTACTGTAGTGTCCTCTCATCCATATTTCACAGCAACTAATACTGAGAAGTTTCCTGTCTTTGTTGCTGGAGGCAATGTATACTGCTCATTGCTGAGTAGCTGCTAGTATAGCATTTATTGGCAACAACTGGCATCTGATTTTTTTAAATGTTGAAACCAGAACACTGTAGATGTAAATGGTTAGTAAGTAGAAAACCGGAAATATCCATTAGCAGTAGTACCACCACTAATGATCTGGTACTCAATGTTATCAGTTATAAATTCCCCATCCCCAAAATGTGCCTCTGCTATTTCTTTAGACATCTTTACCTACATGGATTATTTTTAAAAAGGGGGGGGGGGAGAGGTACATTTTAATTGCATGTTTGTTTCTTTATGCTGAGAGGCAGAAGGAAAGCCTTTTTTTACAACTAGGTTGTTAAAAAGCCATTTAAAATGACTCTTTATGATGAAAGAGCATGTTCACAGAAGTGTAGCACTTTCTAACATTTGAATTTTATCTGTAAAACTCTTGAAAGCCATCATCTGAATTAATCAGTTTCATTTTCATTTTATTTTACTTTTTGACACCTGGTAGTAGGAATCATGCTTCTGCTGGATATTGGCAATTGAGCTGCTGATGTCTGACATTTTCAAAGGACTGAAATGTGGTAGGACAAAGGAGAAAAATAAAATCTAAATAGCTAGCGGTAAGGGGAAAAATCCATATTTTCAAATGGATCAAAGGTGTAACCGTGTTGAGGGAAAATACAGAGTGCCACTCCTGGTATAAACTAAGAATTAAGGTCACATGGATTTTGTTCCTTTTGTTCTGTGGCTATTTCCATCTTCCTGCATGCTAGTGTGTCAAGATTAGAGATGGGCACAAACTGCTAGTTTCTTTTTTGGCCAAACAGGCGTTCCATGCTTCCCAGCCCTATCTCCTCCAGCAGGTGCCTGCTCAGCAGCAGTACCTGGAGGAGGCGGGGCAGAGAAACCAGGGTGTTTCCTCTGAGCAAGTGCCTGCCAGAGGATGCAAGGCTGGGCAGCGCCAAACATCTGTTCTGCTGAAAAACAAACCAGCATGAACCACCAAAACCGCAGTTCGTGCCCATCTGTACCATGAGCATGGTGCTTAATTTACAAAAGATAAGAAGTACAGTGGTGCCCCGCTTAACGATTACCCCACTTGATGACGAATCTGCTTGACGACAACGTTTTTGCGATCGCTATTGTCATTGCAAAACAATGTTTTAATGGGCAAAATCCGCTTTGCAACAATTGGTTCTCTGCTTCGGGAACCGATTCTTCGCATTATGACGATCCAAACAGCTGATCGTCGGCTTTTCAAAATGGCTGCCGGCTGTTCAAAATGGCTCCCCGCTATGTTCAGGATGGATTTTTCGCTGCACAGGCATCGGAAAATGGCCGCCTTATGGAGGATCTTCACGGACGCTGAGGTATTTCGCCCATTGGAATACACTGAACCGGTTTTCAATGCATTTCAATGGGCTTTTTTATTTCGCTTGACGAGGATTTCGCTCTACAGCGATTTCGCTGTAATAGATTATCCTCATCAAGCAAGGTACCACTGTATGCAATTTACACAACATATAGGCCTAAATTCTCTTGCCTAGTTATATTAATGTTAACACAAACCGCATAACTTGTTTGAAACCCCTAATTCAGTTTATTGATGAAACTTGTATTTTTGCAAAAATGTACCTATCCAGACAAGCCCAGTCTATTTTATTAAGTAATGGTTCCTTATGGTATAATTTATTCTGTCAAGGGTGTGGGAAATTCTATATTCACAGTGAGGTCTATGTCTGCCTTATACTCGCTTGTGAAAATAATTAAATTCTTTTTGGAATTGTGTGTTGTATGTGTTTGCATGTATAGTTTTACAGATCTTCCTCATATCACTTTTATAGAGCATATTAAATACAATTTTGGAGTCCCAGCTGGAAACCAAGAGTCTGGAATATATAACTCATTCGGGCTAAGTTACTGACACTTTTATTCCTGTTTCAAAAGTATGGGTCTTAATTGTTTCTTTGTCTCTTAGATTGGTAGCTTACCCGTCCCTAGTTTCTTTTCGTCCAGTTTTGTTTTTAACTGTATCTTGCCTTTTCAGTGAAAACAACCCCTCACAATTTTGAAAGTTATATGTTAAAACAGCAAAACTAGAATTGCGCTGGTAGCCTGGAGTTTATTATTGGATAGCTTGTTGGTTAGAAAAGGTTTGTTTGTTCTGTCAAATGTCAGTCACTTGCTTTCAGTCTTTGAGAACATATTTTTAAAAAATATGTTAATTATATATTTAAAATGAGAGAATTGGCAAGCTAATTTGCAAACTATGGGAGGCGTATGTTCGAGGTATGACAATCAGCTGTTCTCAGCTTTTATGAAATCCCCTCTTATCATGATGTGTAATTTATAATGTAATTATAATTGCTTGATTGAGGTAGGTCTGGCTCAGTGTTGAGTGAGGATTTGGTCTCACCCTGGCCATATCAGACACTCTGTCCTCTTCCCTAACTAATTGACTTCCTGAGGTGCCCATTGAGACTGGCAGGAGTTGTTATACAATCCTTTTGAAGACCATCAGCTTGGCAAATACTGGTCTAGATGATCTGTTTGGCCACTGATGAATATTGCTTCTGTTCTTGTTTGAACCAAAGCAGAGGGAACTGTTACATTTACTGGTGGCAAAAGTACAAATGGGAAACTGAGTCTGAAGATGTATAAAAATATTGGCAATGCAGATTTTATCCTTATCTAAAAAGCATTTCGGTGGCATCCTTCTTCAGGAGCAGGCTTGCGCCGAAATGCGTCGAGCTTGAGCTTTTTAGATTAGAATAAAATCTGCATTGCCAACATTTTTATACATCTTCAGACTCAGTCTCCCATTTGTGCTTTTGTTCTTGTTTGAAGAAGAGTTTTAACAGAGAGGTCATGGGAGATACGTTGCTACATTTCTAGATTCCGCCCCAAGTGCTGCAAAGTTAGAGGAGATATTAATCTCATTTCTGCCCTTGCTATCAAATGACACCATTATGAAATTAAAAAGTTTCAAAAGGTTATTGCTTTGTTTTCCGTTTCTCCTGATTTCCTTGTATTTTATATGTGTGCATTGCTTTGAAGGCTCTGATAGGCAGAAAAGTGATACAGTGGTGCCTTGCTAGACAGTTACCCTGCATGACAGTTTTTTCTCTAGACATTGACTTTTTGCGACCACTATAGCGATTCACAAAACAGTGATTCCTATGGGGGAATTTCGCTGGACAATGTTTGGTTCCTGGTTCGCAAACCAATTTTCGCTAGACGACAATTTTGACAGCTCCCTCCGTGCTCGCAAAACAGATGTTTTAGGGACCTAAGCTTCGCAAGACAGCAATTTAAACAGCTGATCGGCAGTTTGCAAAGCAGCTTTCCTATGGCCGATCTTCGCTAGACAACGACGATTCTTCCCCATTGGAATGCATTAAACAGGTTTCAATGCATTCCAATAGGGAAATGCTTTTTGCTAGACAATGATTTCACTAAACAGCGCTTTCAGTGGAATGGATTATCATCGTCTAGCGAGGCACCGCTGTACATAAATACTTTAAGCAATTATTTGACCATGGCTGAAGAACAGGGTGTTGGATGGCAGAGTTCTCAGTGCATCTCTCGGCTTATATTGGTTTTGTCTTACTGGTGCAGAGCAATCATTTTATTTACATTCATCTAACCCATAATGAAGCTCAGGCTGTTGCTGAAATCAACACTGCTGGTTCACATGGGAAGATCTAGTTGTTATTGGTGTGCAGATGACAGCTTGCATCAAAGCTCTGGAGAACATCCTACTGCAGATTCCTGTAGATGTTAGAAGACATAAAAAATAGACTGGAACAGTATGGAACCCCAAAATGAATTCCTATAGAAAAGAGTAATAATCCAGAAGCACCAGTTGTTGGAAGCTCTGAAGCTCTATGCAAATATCAGTTTGCACCATAACACTGTTCAGGTGTTATAACGTAAAAATAGGTGGGGTATTAACTATGATGGGAATAATGGGAATGACCCACCCTAATGTCCCCAGGATATCAGCTCACTAGTCCCAAGAAGAGCTTGTATTCTTGTTCAGTTCAATTTGTTTCCTTGAGAAGGCAGGCATTCTCATAGACATGCTATAAGCATTTACGTACAAGGGCCCCTTCAGACCTTCATACTTGAAAGGGCCAATGGACTGCTAGGTAGAGGGGAAAAATTGGGAGTGGATTTAGACATGTACCACCATGTCCCCCATCATTACAGCGCTATCTGCTTTCAGGCTATAAAGATTGAGGAACGCTTATGAATACAGTTTAAGTGGAATTGAGGTATCGGTGGGCCAGAAAAACATCACTACACTTTCTCTCTCTCTCTCTCTCTCTCTCTCTCTCTCTCTCTCTCTCTCTCTCTCTCTCTCTCTCTCTCTCTCTCACACACACACACACACACACACACACACACACACATGCCATACAATCTATCTAAAAGAAAACCATGGTCAATGGTCTCAAAAACTGGAGAATCAACTAGATCACTGATTGGTATCAGTTGGTTTATTATATTGCTTTGTTTGGATATTGCAACCTGACCAAAGAGTTCTTGTCCTAAAGATGCAACTATATTTCAAGTAGTAAAACATGGATATACAACAAGTTGATGTGGCTGTATACCAACCCAGATATTCTCCCTCCATCCTTAAGCCTTAATAAATAAAGCACATTCCTAAAGAAGAACAGGGCCAGGACATCTCCATTATTGACTTGGAAAAATTGTATTTTCATATCAGTATGTGCGTAACTGTCACAGCTGGCTTCCAGATGTTCAGAAAGGAAGTTTTAGATACCCGAGAAATGAGATGTCCATGATTTTTTAATTAAGAACTAACATTTCCTCATTTCCCAGACTAAGGTATCTTTCAGAATGTTCCAGTTCACTTCTAGTTCTGGATCTGCCAAAAAGAGATAGGAATATGTATTTTGAGATAAAAATAAGGTTACAAACATGTGTTTTGACAGAAAATAAAGGAGAAGAGTGGGGTATAAATCTAATAATCAGTAAACTATAAATATTGAGGGACAATATGCTAAAAAGTTATTTATCATAAAGCATTGTATAGTAAAATGGAAACAGAATTATCTTTTGAATATATGTGGCACAGCTCAGAATAGATTCATCTATTCAACACATTGTTTTTAGTATCTGCTACAAAATAGACCATCATGTGCGCTCTGGTGTACTCAGTAGAATTATTATTGGATGAAAGTGCAGTAGGTAATGTTATTGTACAGCAGAACAAATCAACTTGCTACAAGAGAATTCTATATATGGTGGTAGCCCAGTCAAAAAAAATATAACTCTGAAACAGGAGTTTAGGTCAACACCAAAGACAGTCTTCTTTTGCCCTGTGCCAAATTTGGAGGAGTTTGGGTGAAGGGATTTTGTGTTACAATTTAGATACATTGCTGCAGCTTTCTGCCAAGGAAGGCTGTAGGGCAATGAAAGGTTATGGAGACAGAGTCCTTTACTGAGACAATTTGTCTCATGTAAGGTGTTCCTGCCTTCCTACAGCCACCCATTGCCCCAGTAACATTGTCTTTTCTGGTCAGTTCTGTATTTTCATTATATATGCATGGTAAGATAACTTACCATGGGACATGGTGGCGCTGCGGGCTAAACCGCAGAAGCCTGTGCTGCAGGGTCAGAAGACCAGCAGTCGTAAGATCGAATCCACATGACGAAGTGAGCGCCCGTCGCTTGTCCCAGCTCCCGCCAACCTAGCAGTTCGAAAGCATGCAAATGCAAGTAGATAAATAGGGACCACCTTGTTCTAGTGAGAGTTCAGGCTTCAATAGATTGACCACACACTTTTCTGCCTTCCTAGATATCTGTAGTATCCATATGTCTCTCCTCCAACATCACATTTCAAATGAGTTGGTTTTTGTATCTGTCTTTTTTTCATTGCCTGTCTTTCATATAGTATGGATGATTTTGACCTTGGTTTCCAATGACAATTTTTGCTAACTCTCATCTGTCCCCCTTTTTAAAATTTCAAATGGCATAGGAAATATTTTGGAAAACATGTGCACAACATGTTTGTAGAGCTTTTGGTCCAATATAGTTTTTCTTCCTCAAGTTGCCTAACTCAAAGAAGGAGACTGGAAATTGGAACATAGCTTTCCAGTCTGCATTTGGTAATCAGTCATGGCAGCATAGAAGCAGGAGAAAGGTGAGGTAAAAATATTTTAAACAAACAAACATTGGTTTAACCAAGATGATACAGTGTTTTTCCATTGTATGTGTTCCGCCCACTCACACTTTTGCTTCACCGTTTCATTAACTGCAAAATCAGTCCTTCAAAATATTTTTGCAGAGGGATTGAAGCCACATCCCAGCTGTTCTTGCTTTTGTCATCTACAAGCAACTGTAGTACATGTGCTCATCCTTTGGGGTACTATAGCATAGGCTAATTGTACATGAGTAAGGTTTCTGTTGGAATTTGAGTGTAGTGTAAGTATACTTAAACTTCTATTTTAAAAAGCCAAGAAATTCAATTCTTCAAAAAGAAAACAAAACAAAAAAAGTTCAGTTCATGAATGTGGGATCGTGCTTCTTTATCCTTGATCTTAAATGCCAGGAAATGGCCAGATATTGCTTCACAATATTGTGTCCATGTTGCCAGCAGGAAAAAGAATGCCAAGCTTTACAAAGCAAAGGGCAGCCTGAATATGGACAACACTGGCAGCAGTCAAGATGGTCTATAGGATCCCCTCTTGTGTTCACTGTTTTTCATACTTGTTTTTTTAAAAAAGCCCTGACAATTGTTTTGTGTTTGGGTAAGAAGTGGTTGACTGATGAAAAAAGGAGTCAGGTTCTATGTTTTTCTGTTGCTTGGTGTCATTTTGTGAACAAACATTAATTAGTTTTAAGTAATAAGAATATTTTTCTATTAGTTTACAGTGGGGTCTTGACTTAAGAACGGCTTGAGTTAAGAACATTTTGACTTAAGAACCACTCTCATAGGAAAATATTGACTTAAGTACTTAGATTTGAGTTAAGAACTGAAAAAAACCACGTGGGAGGCAGGGAAAGTGCAAAATTTGAACTTTCAGTTAACTGTTGGCCAGCGAAAAGGGTGCCTGTCTGCTTCCTCACTCCTCCCAGCGTTTAGAGAGTGGATTGGGAGACAATCTTCGGACTGCCTGGTACTGTACTGCCTGGACTGTATTTTCCCTGCCTTCCCTGAACCTTTCTTGACCTAAGAAAAAAGAAACAAAATATCCCCCTCTAGTGGTCGAACGTGAAATAGCAGCTTCCCATTAGTTTCTATGGACGGAAAAGAGCAGATACGGATCAAATGGTTTTCAATGCATTCCTATGGGAAATGCAGATTTGACTTGAGAACATTTTGACTTGAGAACCGCCTTCCAATACGGATTAAGTTCTCAAGTCAAGACCCCACTGTATTTAATAATGTGCAAATTGGTGAAACCTGCAATCATTAGAGCTACTTTGAAGCTCATTCAAAAGATAGTGCACAATGAACTGTGAATTCATTGCTGTTTTCTTTCACAGAAATACATGTACGTGCAGGGCTTTTCTCCATAGCAAAAGCATAAATGTGCACATTTTTGAAATTCATGAATTCACAAAATATATTAACTTTTTATCTTTATTTAATTTATTTAACTATTTTCATTATTCAAAATATATTCACTTTTCTCCTTCAAATGACCCAAAGTGGCTTACATAATTAAAATACAATACAAAAACTAACAACAGTGAGTATACAAATACTGAAAAGGATCAAACTTGGGCAACACTAAAACACATTCAAAGCAGTAAAGTACAATCCATATACTTTTTAAAATTTTGCACATTTCTAAAGTCACTCTGGGAGTCATAAATTGGATTGCAAATGTAAGAATTTGGTACTAAATTGTGTTTGAGTCCAGTTGATACCAGAAAATAGAGTTTAAATACAGTTTAGTAAACAAAAAAACAAACAGGAATGAGTTTCTTATCTCTATTATTGTTGTTCATTATTATTGACATCAGTGGTGTAACACTGTTATTATTGTCATTACAATCATCATCCCATGGAGTGCCATTATACAAAAAGCAAACAAGGCAGGGTCCTGAGCACTAACCCCCTCATAAGCTCACAAGCTCTGTTTAATTGGAAAGACAGGAGAGAGGGAGATGCAAGGGATATGAAAAGAAAATGTGAATTAAATCAGTTTATTGGTGTGTTGGAATCCTTTTTCACATATTACACAAGTTTTTCAGACCTTATCAGTCCCCAAATGCCAGCTATAGCATAGAAAAAAGGAAAGGAAACAGAGCACTGAAGCCTCTTTTCAGTATGACTGCTTTGCAAGCTCATGATAAAAGAGCTTCTTTAGAGATTCCACCTAAAAGGACACCTGATAAAAATCTTTTTGGTCTCATTTTTGTATTGATTACCTAGATTAACCTTTCCCTGTGAGTTTTTAGCCAACATACTGATCTGCCACGAGCAGTTTTGGGAACTTGGAAAGAGAACAAGCAGAACGTGCAAGTAGAACTGGTACAGTATCAAAGCTGATTGCGCGCTGTCAGAATCGCAGAGTCAAGAGGACGGTGGCAGGGCAATGTGAAATGGTGACCTCAGTGTTGCTAGATTTAGGGGTGGCGTTAACTCAGTATATTAATAACATCATGCTGGGATTGAAATGAACAAGATTTTTGTTGCTCTTATCAGTTTTAAAACAGTGGTGGAATGAGAACAGAGTAACGAGTTGTCATTTTCAGCTCTGCTTTTCTGCCAAAAAAAAAAAAAAAGCTAATGAAACTCATAATAATAGAATATACCTTACAAAGAAAACCCCAAACATCAAAAACAAGTTTTTTAGAAATTGAAAATGCAACCATGAAATACATAGCCAGTGCCAGTTGGTTATCCAGACTTTTGCTGCAGACAAGCATCTCTGCCGAACACCTTCCTCAGTAATATTTTGTTTGTATTCCAGTGCAGTGGTTCCCAGCCTTGGATCCCCAGTAGAGACGGGCATGATCCGCTGGGTCAGCAGTTTGTGCCAATATGGCCAAACAAGTGTTTCATGGTTTGGTGTCCCACCTGCCTCTGGCGGGCCCCCACTGAGAAGCAGCACCTCGGCTTCCCTGCGCAGCCCCCTCTGGGAGCTGCCTCTGAATGGGCCAAACTGGCATGAACTGCTGAAGCAGCGGTTCATGTCGATCTCTAGTCCCCGGATATTCTTGGACTACAACTCCAAGAAATCCTGTCCAGCACAGCTAGTGTTGAGAACGTCTGAGAGTTTTAATCCAAGAATATCCGTGGACTCAAGGTTGAGAAACACTCTTCTTATGGAAGGGCAATAGAGAAGGGATTGTTATGCCTCAGTGCTTTGACTATGTCTTTAGCATTGCTTGTGTTTCCCATTTCTAAGTGGGGTATTTTTCTTTCTCTTTTCTTCTTTTTCTTTGAACATACACAAATATATCTAGCTCTATCACCTGTTGCATATAATTTCGAAAGCTAATAAAAATGTTTTTTAAAAGCCTAAGGAGGTTAGAAGGCACCGGATGAAATCCTGTTCATGTACATTTTGCAAGGTTAGGCTGATGGTATCATCACATGGGGCCTTGGGTAAGGAGGATGAAGTGTTTAATTTCCAAAAAAAATTACATTGCTGATAACATCATCAGATTTATGCTGCAGAATTTACACCAACAAGATTTCAGGCTCTGATTACCAATGTATTCATTGATGTCTTTCTGAACTTCAGAGCATGTATATACATTGACCCATAAATGATCTGTTTTATTCAATCTTCTTATGAATCCACACTTGTTTAATAAATTAACAAAATGCATGAAAAGCCATGCATTTCTCACTGTAGTTTTTCCTTAGATAACCGTTTCTAATCCGATCTTTGCTCATAGTAGACATTTTAAAATTAGAAGGTATCATGATTATGTCAGTTTGAGCTGAGAACTGCCTCAGGCTATTAGTGAAGTGTGGAAATCCAGGGGGAACAGCTCTATTCCAATCCACTTGTTTGTCTGAGAGATGTGGATTCATTTGTATTTGAATTTGCAACATTTTGATTCCTCCCTACTGCTGATGGAAGGATTTTTGGTGGGACATAAGGGATAAGGCAGACTCATAGGTATGTTAATCACACACCATTTAAGGTAGGTAAGAAAGCTTTGTAATTTTTCCTTCCCCTTTTTCAAGTCTTACAGTAAGAATGTGGTGCAAGGAAGTCTCTTGGGAAAAAAATGCAAATTTTACAGCTCTTTTCGCTAGAAGAGGGAGGAAATAGCCAGCTTTTCACTTCAATAAAATGCCAGGTAAACCACCCTTTCTGGCCCTTGCATTTTAATGCACCTGATTGGCTTGGCCAAGTTGAAGCTTGGAGTCTTTGTGATTACTCAGTGATGCCGTTCTCTAATTTCTTGTGACACATGGTGCTAAAATTTTCCAGAAATGTGAGGTGAAGCAGGAGAAGATTCCTGCTGACTGCCTTGCTGGGAGAGGGCTCATTTGCATTATTCATCAGGTGTGAAGCACTGATTTGCATCTCATTCTGGCTATCTCTGTTTTGAGACAGAGGATTCTCAGGATTACTCTGTTTTTATTACGGTAATATTGCTTGTTTTGGAATAGAGCACTCCCATTGTCTTCCAGGAGGCAGTGGAAGATAGGAGGGCCTGGCATGCTCTGGTCCATGGGATCACGAAAAGTCGGATACTAAACAACAAGAACAAAATAGTCTTCTAGCTCGTATTTTTGTCCCAGACTTCACACAGATTAATCTTAACATCTACGTGCAGTTGGCTCTATAGGCAACAGTGCAGTTCTCTGCAGATTGATATAATGTGGTCTTTTTTTATTACACATTTCAAAATATGTATTTATAGAACAGAAATAGGTACTGTATAGCCTTGTGAGTCTGTGCATCCAATTAGACCATAATTGGTGACTACTTTCCATTTCCATAAGGCTCTCATTCATATGCATGTGATTCTCTTCCTGCATTATTTGTGCACCATTTAATAATAGCTGAAACTCTTTCTGTCATTTAGGTTGTTCAAAGCAACATCCTGTTAAGGATTTTATATATCCTGCTCAATAAAACTGTGGTTCTGAAAGTTAAGGAACACAGGATCAAGTTGGTTCTCTCTTCCTAAATCTTGTTAATTAATTTACATGGTGCTTTTTACTCCCAATTATTATTTCAAAAATCAGAATGGAGGTGGAGGAGGAATACTAGCAGGTTTCAGAATCACATATGTTATGCATATTTTGTTTTTGTTGCATGTGGCCTTACTATACTATGGGAAGCTAGTTTTAACTAAAAACAGCAAAACAACAGATTGTAACTCGTGTGTTTCTAACTAAGGGCAGTTGAGTCCTATGACTAGAGTATTGCATATGTCCAGGAACATGTCCATGGATGACTAGTTTGGCCAACTGTAAATGGGGAAGAATCTGCTTATCTTTTCTGTGTTGCTTGGGGAAAAATACCTATATCCCATCTTTATGCACATGACAGCGGCAAACAAGTAAATGCAGCATCTCCTCCCTGAGTCGAAATGGAAGCAGGGATGCAAGCCAGGAACAATGGAAATAGAAGGAATTAAAACAATAGCAAACAGAAGAATCAAAACCAAATGCAGAAACCAGTACACACTTAACCAGCTTTTTGTTCTGTTGCCCCAACTTGCCTATGGAGGTCATCCCATTCTGTTGATGTAGCAGCTATAAAAACTCTGCTCTCAATGGACACCTCCATTGAGGAAGGCTTCTGTTCTCAAAATAGGTACCCTGGGTGGCACATGAAGGAAACAAATGTATATAGAAACAAGATAATCTCTGTAACCATCATGTTTTCATCCTATACCCCCTTCCTTTTTAAGGAGTTGTTTTAGTCTCCCAACATGCCTGCTGGGTAGGTTGGTAGAAATACAGAAACATGCCAAGGAACACAGGTCAGCCTGTGCTGAATGCAGAAAAGAAGAGGTAAGATAGATGTATATGTCAGCGGGAGAAAAACAGATATTGCATTCCTTTAAGAGAGAAGAAAAGAGAGAAATCTGAATACTACAGAAAGATTATTGGGAGCAGGGGGAATGGGCTACATTTAGCCTTTCTTATAATCTCATCGGACAGTTAATGGATCAGACATCTTTCTGAGAGTTTCACAAATCCACATAATGTCCCTGATTATTACATTGTTCATTTGGATACCAGATTTATTTGAAATATGGGGATAACAGCCCTTCTACCACTGTGTATTGGGATCCAAAGATTTATCTGCTGTTCATATTTCAGAGATAAAGAAAGAATACCCATCGTTCTAGCAAAGGCTGGCATTAAATTTAAACATGAAAAATGTATCCTTTCCTGGTTTGGCCTGTTTGAGTTAGCCACCTGTGGGTAAGTGTTGCTTATGGCAGATTTCACATGCTGAGGGTCAGACCGGATTCTTTGTGAAGCTTCTGCCTTTACAGCTCTGGAAGACTTGAGGGTAAAAAGAGCATCTCCCCTTTCAGTCCAATGTATTTTGATGTAACTAGGACAGCTGGTAATAACCCTAGAAGTGCATCACTAAAATCCTGGTTGCAAAAGAGGACATAAAAATAGCAGCTGGCTCCTCAATAAGTTCTTAACCCAGTGCCAAAGCTCACTATAACCCCCTAATCCTCCCCCTCCTCCAAAAAGAAAGAAAAGAAAGAAAAGAAAGGAAAAAAAGGGTGGAGTGGGGAAGAAGGGACATAACAATCCTGACATTATTGTGCATAACTGTTCTGTTCCCAAATGGTCTGAGCACAACTGAATGACTTTAATAAACCAGACTTTAATGCTGGGGGTTCTCCATGTGACCAACATGCTCCGAAACATATGGTAATAGTTCCACTTTCATCATATTTGTCTGGAGTAAATAGACACATCTTGCAAACTCTCAATGTGCAACATTGCAACAAGGCCAACACCTGCCTCATTTCTCAGCCAAACTCCCACTGAAATGAATGGCATCTTTGCCTCATTAAGGAGTTTGGAGCCAGGCTTGCAATATGCAAAAATCCCACTGTTATTTTTTTGCATATCCCTCGTGAAGGAAGGGATTCTTTAATTCCAGGCTGCACTTTGGTTCCTCAGCCTGTTCTCCAACCACTCCCATCCACCCCTCTGTCAACAACCATATCACTTGAAACAAAACACCTCACAATTATTCTCCCCCCCCCCCCTGCAAACCAAAGGATACCTTGAAGGCAGCCATGCTGACAAGTTGCAAATTTTCCTATAACGGCCTGTATTGACGTACTTCCGAAAAGGGAGCTCTTTTTTTGCTAGCAAGTGAACCAATTAATTTAAAAAAAATGTTCTGATGGCAAAATAAGCCTTTCTCAAATCAAGGAAATGCCAATTCCAGAGTGGAAAATAAGCCAAATTGGTTTTCTCAGGGTTCCTACTGTTTTCTTCCAAACTACATTTATTATTTGTTTGTTTATTAAATTTCTATCCTGCTCATCTAGTGGCAGGCCACTACTCTAGGTAGCTTACAGCAAAATTTAAACAAAAAAGGAAACAACAAAAGGAAAACCTGAAGGACCATCCCTCTAGCCCACCCACATAAACAAATATCATACACAAATCCCAAGATGGTGATGACAGAAACATTCATGAAATAATAATTAAACAGGGAGAAGACTCTCAAAAGCCTGGCTGAAGAGCAATGTTTTATTTGCCTTCTAAACATTCAGAGGGTGAGTGGGGGGCCTGATGCACCTCCATCAGTAATGTATTCCACGGTGAGGTGGCCACCACTGAGGTGGCCCAGTTCCTACTTGTAGATTTCCAGGCCTCCCTTGAGGTGGCCATCTGCAGCATCACGAACTGGGTGTGTGTGTGCTAGTGGGACTGGTTGTAGATCTGAGGGAGAGGCACTCTGACAGGTTCCAAAATCCTAAACTGTTCAGGACTTTGTATGTTGACATTAACACCTTGAACTTGGCCCAGGAGCCAGTCCACATTTATTGATACCCCTGATACAAGCCTATCCGCTGCATTTTGGACCTACTGCAGCTTCCAAACCACCTTCAAGGGTTACCCCATATAGAGAGCAGTGCAATAGCCAATCTTCAGGATTACAAATACATGAACCAGTGTTATCAGGGATTTCTTGTCGAGGTAGGGCTGAAGGTGGGTGATTTTCCTAACCTGAAAAAGAGCAGATCTGGCCACAGCCAGGATCTGATTCTCCATTTAAGAGGGCCTGGTCCAGGAGCACACCCAGAGTATGAACTTGAAGAAGGATCTCCTTCTTTTCAGGATTCAGTCTCTGCCTATTAACCTTTGCCCAGTCCAGAATGGAAGCTAGATGTTGCTCCAGGGTCTGCACAGTTTCCCCTGCCAAGAATGAGAAGGAGAGATACAGTTGCATGCCATTAGTATATTGATGACGACTCACTCCAAATTTCTAGATGACTTTCTCCAGCGGCCTCATATAAATGTTGAACAGCAAAAGGGAGATGATCAGTCCCTATGGGTCCCCACATGGTAGGACCTGTGGGGATGAAACAGCATCCCCAAGCAGAACCATCTGGCACCAGTCCTTGAGAAACGATTGAAGCCAGTGTAGTGCTGTACCCCCAATCCCCAAATTCAACTGCTGGTCCAGGAGGATACGGTCGATGGTATCAAAGGCCACTGAGAGATCCACGAGAACCAACAGGGTCACAGTAGGTCACCAAGCAGGGCACCCTGTCTCAGTCCCATGGGGTGGCCTTAACCCTGATTGAAATGGATCAAGACTATTGGTGTCCTGCAAGAATGCTTGCAACTGGTCAACCACCACCCTCTCAGTACATTTGTCCATGAACTGGGGAGTGTTATTGGCAACAGGGTTATTTAAATAGTCTGTCACCAAGTTGGTATTTTAAAGAATGGGCCAGATCATTGTCTCCTTTAGGCAGGAGGGCATCTATCCCCCCTGCAGGGAGGAGTTCATGATCAGGATAGTTCATTCAACTGTCACCTCCTTGGCTGATTTTAAAAGCCAAGAGGGCCATAGATCTGACCTGGAGGTGGTGATCTTTGCTTGTCCATGTCACCAGGCATCACAGGCTGAAATTGATCGAGTATAATTGGACAAGACGAGAGCTGAACATCTCAGAATGACTTATTGCTTTACTAACAGAGTCAAGATCCCTGTGGATGGCATCAATCGCAGCATGGAAATGGGCTGCAAACCGTTCACATGTAGAAGCCCCAGCTCCTGTGAAGTCATGGAACACTCTATAGAATTCCACCTGATGGTGAACTGCCTCAATAATAAGCCTTATGTGGGCTTTTTTCTAATCCATCTGGATTTTCCAAAGAAAAACTGGCAGTTTAAAAATATATAAATGACGACTGCCGACTCCACAAATACACAGGTACTGTACAGTAAATTCTGACCATGCACTCGTTTGGCACTTTATGAATATGTACTATAACTTACAAAGGGAGCAAGAAAGGAGGAAGATCAAATGCAAGATGGACTGATTCCCTAAAAGAATCCACAGACTTGAATTTGCAAGGGCTGAGGAGGGTAATTGAGGATAGGGCATTTTGGAGATCACTCATTCATAGGTTCACCATAACTCAGAGGCAACTTTATGGCACAGAACAGCAGAAAGAGCAGTATCACTTTGAGAATCCTCCAGAAACAGTTTTCTGGCTTACAGTAGAACTAGAAAAAAAATCCCTGCAAATTTTGAACTACAGCTTATAGTGCCTGAAGAGTTTTAAGGGTGGTAGTCTAACTTTCCCAAACCCTGACCTCTAGAAGGCTAGAACTGGCACACTGATTAATTTCAATCTCTGTGATGCTGGTAAAGACTACTCCAGTCTAGAGTTGGGGACAAATTTGGCTTACCTTTTAATGTGAATTAATTCATGGTATGTATTAGTGCGTGCAAAAAAGTTTATACTTTGCTGAAAATCCATAGAGAAATACATTGGGTTAGACAGGATCGCTTGGAGAGAATGTTTCCAGGGTTGTGTATATTATGGAAGATGTACACTACATTCGTACTGATTTTCATGGAGACCATGAAAAACAATCAAAAAAGGTAATGTAATGGAAAAATGAGAAACAGATAGATGCAACGTTGTCAAATGTGCCCATCCCAAACTTGGGCTTGTGGATCATGTAAGATAGTAAATGTGAATGAAAGGTATAACAAAAAGCCAAGTCATCTGGCTTTTAAGACTAATAGATTTCGTTTTGGGGATTTTGGGAATCGTGCTTGCTCAGACAACCTTCAGGCAAGTATGAGTAGATTGGTTGTGTATGGGCACGTGTGTTTATGGGTATACAAATACTGTGCAGGAATAAATAAACCAATCTATTCACACTGCCTATTAGTTTTGCAGGTGTCCACTCTTAATGCCATCCTAGCCCATTTCTGTGTTCATTTGTGATGGTGAGTGTTTTTCTAAAACATACAGAGATTTGCCTTGAAGTAGATTTTTGGATATATGCCAGAAATATTGCTGAAACATTTTCTTGCAAAGTGCTGCTGTAGAACTTCGTTTGAATACAGTTTTGAGCTGAAAGCAGGGTTTGAAACAGTAACAGAATGCTAACGCAAGTGGATAATGAGCGTTGATTTGTTCAGAAGAAAGAGATCAAGTTTCCAACAATTCCTCAAGTTCAGAAATTCACAGTGACTGAATTTCTCAAATAGCCTTTCAGATATGATTCATTTGACTTTAAAAATACTTTTGGACAGAAGGGGTGAAATGCTACATAATAATCTTCAGTATGAATGTATACATGCTCCTTTCAGCCTCAGACATTTATCTTCAGCTTAGTGAAGAACTTGAAATTTCTTCAAATTCAGACATAATTTATTCTATTATGTCAAGATTATGCTGGGTCGGAGAGGCCCACACTAACCACTGAGCCATACTGGCTAGGCTTTCCTGGTGTGGGTAGGTTCTAGGAGAGCCACATGTGCTGAGGAAAATCTTCCTGCCCGGTACCTTCCCCAACACTTTCAGCCACCCTGACTGCTCTGTGTTCCAAGGAGACACCACGAGGCTAGCACTTTTGGCTCTCACACCAACCCTGCAAGGTAAGAATGCCAAAATACCCACAAAATACACAGGCACCCAGTAGATTATCAAGGCAAGACCTTTTAGTACCACCAATGTTCTTACCCACAAAATAATCAAACTGCTGTGAATTTTTTTAATTATTAAATATGTTGAAAGAAATATGTCAAAAAGAGTAAAGTTTTGAAACAATCTCAACAGTCACAGAAGCAGTCAAAAGACTGTGCAGCAAATAAGCATTCAAGTGTTTGAGGCACAAACACTTCCAGAACAATATGTACATGCTGACAGAACATCAGCATATTTCCAGAGCATACACAGTGTATAAGTCAGGGAGCAAAGCAATAGATGACTATAGCAGGCTCCTACTTACAACATACTAGGCTAAGCCAATCAACTTCTCTCACTTTTATTTATACCCAGGATTCCACTTTCTAGACTTTTTGATGAGATGTGCCAATCGGGCGTCAAATCCGGCTGAACCTTCTCAAAGAAAAGAGTAATTTCGCAAGAGTAAATTTTCTCCTTCTCTTCAGCTGAAATTATTCTCTGCTAATTAGTTTGGTATCAAGTAGTGAGTTCTGGCCTTGGAGCTTCCTTTGTCGCAGCAATAAGGCACAGATGGTACAGCCTCCCAATTAATTGGTACTTTCTCTCTCCCCCCCCCATCTCCTGGCCTTTTTATCTCAAGCATGAACTATCAGGCCTGTGTTTCAAAAAGGCAACTGAAACCATGATCCCCTATTTTCCAGATTCTTGACCTAGTATATTTAGAGGTGGGCACTTACCCTGGTTTGGCACGGTTCGGAAGATTGGGCCCTCAGGTGTAGCATGAGCACCCTGGATTCTGTGCCCTTCCTTCTCCCATGGGGCCCCCATCCAAAGCAGCATCTCAGGCTTCCCAGTCCCTGAAACAGTAATTTCACAAATTAAACAAGTTAGATTATGAATTCTTCTTAATATATATTTTTAAAATGATTTCAGGAATTATTTCAGTATCTCTATTTTTAATTTTTTGTAAAATGTGTCTTAATTTTTAAAACCAGATACAGAATCCTCTTGCAGGTGTGATTCTCTTAAGCTTGTTTGACCAGGAAGTAGTTAAAAACTTAGCTCAGAATTAGTTAATTGAGTCTTGACTGACACAGTCAAAAGTTCAGATTGCCTCAAATCTGGAGCATTACAGGTATTATAGCTGATTATAAAATGTTACTACCAAGCTCTGATTGGTTATTCCATTTTTATTAGCATACAAAAATAAAATGGAGGAATACTGTTAAAAAGGAAAAATCTATTAAGCAGAAAATTGAAAAAACGATTCAAGCTGATATAATTTTTTTCCTGTAACTTTATGCAACAATTAATAAATATTCTGTTTCTCAACATGTTTGTGCAGGAAAGATAGTTCGTATTAAACCCTTTGTTCGTCACATATTTTATGATAGTAATAGTGATGAGATGTTTGCTTTAATGAATTTAATATTTGATATTTAAAATTGAAGCATTTAAGAAATAAACAAACATAAATAGCTGTTTTCACTGTTTAGAACAGTCAGAAATACCCCTGAGAAATAGTGATCTTACAGATAAGAAACTTAAGCAGAGAGACCTTTCCCTACCTGGAGTTGATCAATGTGCCATTGAGAAGAGATTTTTAAAGCTGAAGCCCAACATGCTACCAAGAAGGTCATAGGGGTCTTCATACGGCATGAAATTATAATGATGTAACTTGCAAAATGCAAACATAGAATAAAATTGGGATATATCTTGTAATCAGAGATTCTAAGAGCTGCAACACAACTTTAAATAAAAAATGAGCAATCTCGGTACTTCTGCCTAGTCATTTTTAAGGCCCTGCCTTATTTGCAGTGTGCGTAAACAAAATATATGGGTGCTTCCAAAGCTCAGAGTTGATTCTCAAATTTGAGGCACACAACATTTTTAGCCTGATGGGAAGCGTGCTGCACCCACCAGTGAATGGGGGGTCCCCCCAACCTCCGTGCACAGTCCCCGCACTCCCAAGCAGTCCACGGTTTGGAAAAAGTTGGGGGACCACTGCTATAATAGACGTTGCAGTGTTGCGCTTGTAAACATTTGAGTTTCAGTAGAGTCCATGGAACATTTATGTCTCATTATATCCAAAATTCCTGCATTCACCAGGAACCATAAGAACTATATTTCCCATAGCTCACTATATTTCTCCGGCTGGTACCAGAGAGTATACATGACAGTCCTTGAGGCCTTGCCACTTCTTTCTGTAGCTCACTATATTGTGGTGAATGGGAGTAGGGCAACACTAGTGAGGGCCAAAACTACTGTAGTCGTTTTCCTGACAGCTCAAAACTCAAAGGGATCTGGGTCTAATATGGAGTATATGAGGGGATTTTTTTTTTAAAAAAAAATCTCATTTTGGGGACTCCTCAAGATTCACTTTATCATGGCTCTTTTCTTTCTCTGTGAGCCTTTCCAAATAGCCCTGTCTGTAGAGCTGTATTCGTATTATTACTGGCTTCATTGGTCCAAATGAGATGAAATGTTTTATTCATTTGTGTATCTCTCCAGCACTGTGACCAAACTTTGAAATGGTGCATTCTTCACATAGGTGTTCCAAGCAGAATTTGGGACAGATGTAACGAATGAGAGTTTCAACAAAATGCTTTTGTGTGTGTCTGTGTGTGTTTGCAATCTGATTTGTTCTCCACCAGCTATTACTCTGCTTTGAGCTTGAAACACATAAATGTTGGCCAGCTCATCCCCACATTCAGAGTTCTCTATTCTCAAGCAAGAAAGTTACCCAGAGTATGGAGGCCACCTCCTCCTGAGCAAATATGCCCAGGAGACCTTGAAGGTACGGAATCAGGTCGGCTGATTGAATCTATATCTTCAAAGTAGAAATGGAAAAGAACTGGGTTAAACCTGAGTGTAAGCAAAAGCAACTTTTTCATTTCTTCCAAGATGACACGGTGAAAGTAGATACTCCTCACCTCACGAATTTGCCTATGTCATTTCAAAGATACAAAGTGCACAAAACTGTGCAGAGTTCAAAATGTAGTTAAATATATAAAGTTGTTTTAAAAATTACACAGTTTAGTCAAAGAATTAAAATGACATGGTTTAGGTAAAATTCATAAATAAATGTATATGTTGGGTAAAATACAGAAACCAACACCCACATTCAGGAAGAAAGCACAAACTTTTGTGGACGGATTTCAGTACAAAAAAAATCAAAGCCTCACAGCCCTCTAAGAAATAGGCACAGGAATAAATTAGAAGTAAATGCATAATAAATAATAATAAATGGATAAATGCATCAAGGTATGACTGAGCAATTTTCTGCTTGTCCACTTCAGAGCTCTTAGGATGACTGCTTAGATCAAGAAAGCCTCTGAGATTTATAGCAACTCTTAGTAAAAGTGACTTTTTCCATTGATGCTGTACAGTCATCCTCTCTACTCTTTTGTTTCCTATTGTTTATGCTTCTATGTGTCTGCGAATCTTAGTGTTTCCCTGAGTTCCTTCATCTTGGGTGGGAGTTGAGTTGTTTTGGTGACATAAAATGTGGTGCTGCTTATCTTTACTGACATTCCACTGCCAAGTGAACACATTTCTAATTGGACAAGCATTTAATTCTAGTGTTGCTTAATTTTATCTAATAGTTTTTTGTTTCTTTTCACTTTTCATTCTACTGGATTTTAATGCTTCTGTTTCTGCTGCTTGGATCTTGTAAACCCCTTTGAGTGTCTGATGTTTTTAGATAGAACAAGCACACTGTAATTTTAATATAAATAGTGCATAAGTTTCTAAACCCTGTGTCATGTTCATGCTGTAGCCCCAGTGTGGCTGGCTTTCTCCCATTCTACTGCATCTACCTGTGACATCTGAAAAAGGGGTCTGAAGAGCTTCTCATTTCTCCAAAGGTAGATTTCTGGGTGTCTTGTAGTAGGAAGGGGGAAATTCCCTCTTCCCTTTCCTCTCAATTCTTCTGCTCCATGAATTGCAGTCCTGGGTTGGATACTGCCCAAGGATTGATACTCAACTTGAAATTTAGATATCAAAAGTATGCTACTATGTGACTGCTTATTATTTGCCTGAATCTTATATCTGATCAATGAGAGCAGAATGTGGGATAGAAAGATTCATTTTTCAGTATCAAATACCTGTATAAGAAACTGACAATTATTCTTTGTTTTTAATGTTTGAAACTGAAAACATTTAATTTATTGAATTAATGTTGCTGCTTTATTAATAAAATAATTTATTTTTAGATAAATAGTGGAATTTACAGTGAATGGCATGTGAATTGTCACCAATGTCCCTTAGTGATAAATATGTTATTAGCGCCTTCAAAAACATTTTTTAAAAAGTCACTTTAAAACTGCCTTCCCCAGTCTGCTGTTTTTTCAGGTGCACTGAAAATCCATGAGTATATTGGTTCCAACATTTATTTATTTATTTATTTATTTATTTATTTATTTATTTATTTATTTGAGTTGTATCCCGCCCATCTGGTAGGTCAATACCACTCTGAGCGGCTAACATGTCTAAAAACTATCTGATGAGGGAAGTCAGTCTGTCTGAAACCATAGGATATCATCTCCACATGCCCCAGAGAAAGAGACATCCATAAACCTCTGGTTCTATACAGAGACATTAATTTTGCATACCATTTTCAAATGTATTTCTTTAGTAAAACAGTAGAGAACATATTCCTCAGCCTTATTTCCACAACCGTAGATATAACAGTGACCATACTTATCAACTTCCATGGTTGATAAACTGATAACTAGTGGCTTCTATTTTCCTATGGATGATGTAGTATGAGAAATGCTAGAAGTTTGCATTTCAAGCACAACCAATCTCTGACCTCAAATGGAGAGTTAAATGGGGATAGTTTGCATCGTCCTGCTCCCACACATAACTATTTCCAAAAGCAGTATTTTTCAATTGTGGTGGTGGTTTTTTTTTTTTTTGAGATAGTGAGTATGTTCAGTTAGTGACCTTTGTAGCCGTGAGGAAAGATAAAGCTGAGAGCTGAGGAATTTTGACTTCAGACTTGACTTTCACAGATAGCTTCTGTAGTATCTTTCTTTAAAATATGTGTTTCAAAGTGGTCTAAGAATCACTGATGCTTTATGGAGCCAACTTTATTGGGGTGTATTGCCGTTTGTTCCTCTGGGAGTGGGGAATATTCACACAAATGTGCTCTCCTAAATTGTGCAGGCACTGGCTCAAATCTGTTGTGCAACTGCATGCACCTCAAGGCTTTGCCTGTGGTAGTTGTGCTAGCACTGAGGCAGAAGTATTAGCCACAGTTGAACTGTGCACTGGTGTATAGTTCTGCCAGTGCATTGCACAATTGATTGTGTTGTGGATGCATGACTGATTGTACAGTTGACTGGCACAGCTCCTTACTGCCGAGTTTAATGCCTGACAAATGTACCCTTGTGTAACTTAATGTTACGCTGGCACACACAGGATTTTGCCCACTGGGTTCTATTAGTTCTCTGTGATTCATTTGATGCAACCAGGAAGGCAGTATTCGCTGTGTTTTTATTCTGTATGCTAAGTATATAAACACTGCTTTGCTATCTTCTTAATTAAAATCATAGTGTAGAAGAATGCAGCGTTTTCTGAACTGAGACAAGAGAGCTTGCCTCCTGCTTTGAGTTAGAATAATTACAATTGTAAAGCTTTATCCACATACCCTACCCCATCCCAAAATAACACCCTGCCAGCCCTTTAATTAAACCAACAGAAATGCTTCATTTGTGGTTATTGCCAAACCATGTTTCTGACTCCTGAAGAAGGGCTTGATTGTACTTACATTAAAATGCCATTTCTTCCAACCATACAGGTGCAACGAAAGAAATAAAATTAATTAAAACTGTGGGCATATTTATCCCCTCCAGGTGCTATAAAAAGGTACTAGCAGAGACATGTTTCAAGTAATTAGACAGACATTCCTGTGTTTACTAATGAGTTATCTCTCTTCTCTTAAAATGCAACAGTCAATATTCATCAGCTCTCCATAATCAGGTGATAAGGAATGCTCAAGGGGAGCAGCTGCATTCATCGCTGTGTTGTCTTATCCTTAAAGATAGCACTGCCACAATAGGACTTCCTTCGTTCTCATTGTCTAATGAGTGTCTGAAGAAACCAACACACATAAACTTGGTATCATGCCAGTTATAAATTGAAGATGTAAACCCTTGGGAAATACTCTTAAGATTTTATTGTAAGTATGTAAAATTCTAAGGAACTTTTGACATGTGTGCCTGAGAGATTGCCTACTCCCTTAACGATCCATAGCATGCTTCCCAGGTCTGCAGTTCTAAGATGATGATGATGATCATGATGATGGCATCCACTTTAAAGAATGCTCTTCCCCTTATATCAGGCATCATTCCAGTATTCTTACTTCTTTTTTATTTAACAGCCAAATTCCTGTTTTGTTTTTGTATTTTTTATGCTGGTATGATGTACTTGACATAAAACTCAGCAACTAATTGTCATGAAGGAAAAGGTAGCACATGGCCCAATGGGCAACAATAAATGCCTACTCTTATCTGTTAATTTGCAGCAATTCGCAGCTGAGATTTGCATTGATTGTGTCACACTAGTGGACGTAATGAATAAGAATTTTGCCAATATTTTTAAATATAACAATAATATGACAATAACGTTTTGAAGATTCATTAAGATTAAATGGTGGCATTTAATGAAAACATACCAAATTATAACTTTTGGTCCATTCCAAAGCATGCACACGTACACACACACACGCACATGCACGCACGTGCGCATACACACACACACACAGACACACAAACTAATACAAAAATAGGTTCTGTAGTTGTTGTTACATGCCATCAAGTTGCCTTTGACTTAGGATTCCTCCTATGAATCAGAGATCACCAAAATGTCTCCTATCCTCAACAGCCTTTCTCAGCTCTTGTAAACTCAAACGGTGGCTTCTTTTATGTAGTCAGTCCATCTCATATTTTGTCATGCTCTTTTTCTGCTGCCTTCAGGTTTTCTCAGCATTGTTATTTCCGGCAAATCTTCATTCTCATGCTGTTCCCAAACGATAACCATTGAACTATGGATTGAAACCAGAAATATTATTATGGAATAATGCAAAAAGACAATTCCTGTGGTAAGAAGAAAATCAAAACCTAAATAGATGACAGAAGAAACACTTAAAATTGTGAAGGACAGGTGAAATATAAAAGGTGACAAAAGTAGGGTCAGAATCCTGAATACACGTTTTCAGTGATTGTCACGTAGAGACATAGAGAATAATTATAACAGCCAGTGCAAACATATAGAAGAGAACATCAAAAGGTGGAAAATGAGAAGTATCTATGAGAAGACCCAAGAAATCAAACCAGCAGGGAAGCACACTATTAAATAAAAAGAAGGTGGGGAAAGTATACTGAAGACCTATAGACAAAAGATTAACAATTACAGTTTCATTTGAAGAGGAGTCCTGTAATGATGAACCTGCAGTTCTAGAAAGTGAAGTGAAAGCTATTCTGAAAACACTGTGAAGAAATACATCAGCAGGGGTAGGTGGAATTCCAATAGAACTATTTCAAGCCATAGAGACTAAAACTGTCAAAATCTTAACAAGAATATGCCAACAAATATGGAAAACACCTTTTCATATACATTCACTATACATTATAATCCCCCCCCCCCAAAAGGATTCATTAACTTCCTGGATGCTTCATCTTCTTCAGCATCTGCAGTTGGAGCATAGACTTGAATGATAGTTATATTTTCCCTAAAGTATGGTGGATATTATTTTATCACTTTTTGCATTATAGTTCCTAACTGCCTGTGCTACATCTTGTCTCAATATTACAGCCTCTCCATTCCCTCTCAATCATTTCCAGAATAAAACATTTTTGTAGTTGTCTGATTGAAAATATGCCGTTCCAGTCAATTTTACTTCACTGACACCAGGTACTCCAACATATATATGTTCTATTCCTTGCTTTACGGTTTCCTGTTCACCTTGATTCTTACTTCTCACATTCCATGTACATTGTGCAGCATTGGATTTCCCTTTCACCTCTGTGCACATCTGTTCTGTTCTGCAGCACGTAAACAATAACATTAGCTGTTTCCACTTCATTGTGATTGAGGAGTCTGCCGTTTCATAGTTTGGCATGGGCTTGAAGTCTTCTATTTTGTCCATCTCTGCTAATGCGTTAAATAAAGGAATACTAAAAATCTAAAAAAGAGTCCACTTCAGTTTACAAAGTTGTCCTTACTTTTAAATGCCTGTTGAAGATGCATCTATTTTTGCAAGCTTTCCCAGTATAATTCTGCTTCTGTGAATAATTAAAATATCCTATTTTTTTCATTATCTGTATTACTTTATATTGTATGTTTTATTGTTGTTACACATTTCTTTGAAACACTGTCCTCTGGAACCACCCCATAGCTAGATAGGCAGGACATCAAAGAGATAGGATAGGATGTAAAGCAAAATAAGGATGGGAATCTAAATGAGCCATTCTCAGCAGGGACAATATAACTCCCTGGGGAGCCCTCGCATATTTGAAGGGGGCCACAGATGGGAAAATGTGAGAAAGTGATTTTCTGTCCATGTGTTTGTGTTGTATCCTTGTTTGATTGGGGTCCTGGAACTTGAGAAGAGTTCCTAAAAAGGCTGTGGCCAAAAAAAAAAAAAAGAAGAAGAAGAAGAAGAAAGAAAGAAAGAAAAAAGAAAAAAGAAAAGAAAAAGAAAAAAAGAAAAGATTGAGAATGTTTGGTCTGCTGGCGAGCCCTGCTTTGTCAGTGTGGGCCGCCGTCGCCTCCTTCCCAGGATATCGTGAGACGTGGGAAGTCTCACATGAGTGACCCAGGAAAGGAGGGGGAAGGAGTTAGGTATTTAAGAGATGTTTCCCCTCCCCTTCCGCCTCTTCCTTGCTGGCAACCTGCCCGCCTCCCCTATGAACTAGTGTGAGTTTCTCTAGTTGCCTTTTGGGGTTGGATAGGAATTTTTGACCCACATCCTGATTGGCTTTTGGATGTGGGGATTTTTCGCCTATCCCATACTAGTCAAGGTTTGAGGGCATTTTGAGAGGTGGAAATATCCAGTCAGACAGGTGGGTAGTGTGGATAGAACAGGTTTCTGTGAGTCCCCTTGCAATCACAGCTCATGTATAGCTCAGCTGACCTCCCAGCGCTGTGGATTGTGCGATTACAGTGCTGGGGGGGGGAAGATGTGCTGGGGCCACACCCAGACCAACAATCAATAAGGAGAAGGTGGCTCGAGGTCCGTGGGTGGTCAAATTTGGGCTGGCCGGGCTCTCGCTGTCTTCACAGCTGCGAGAACTTGGAGCTAGAGACTCATCCATTTGTTTGGTAAGGGGTCTGTTGAGACCTCTGTGCAAAACCTTATTCCACACTGTGAAAGGACCCCCCTTTTATGGTGGGCAATAATGATTATTTAACGAAGTGTGCCCCATGTTTATCTCATAATACTTCTCTCATGTCCTTATTCCGGGATAGGCTGATCTAAATGCTTATCAGTACCACAACTTTGGGTAGAGTGGGCGGCATATAAATTAAATAAATAAATAAATAAACTTTCTATGGGATTTTATACCTTCTCTCCAGGATTTCTGGATTAGGAAAATGTCCTCAGTTTCTCCACATTAAATCTTTTGTGGAATTCCTTTGGTGCTGTGCAGGAACGGTTGTCTTTCTCCACAGGACAACAGTCTGTTGCAGGCTAACAGGGCCATTTGAAAATGACTAGGCTGAGAGTCTGAAAAGGACAGAAGCAGGAAAAAAAGATGCAAAAATCCTGCAAAGGATGATATTCATGACATGGGCTGCACTGGGCTGTTAAACTTAACCCTATGCAGGAAATTGGTGAGAAAGAGGGCAAAAATATTGTTCAGTGTTTCTTCCTACGGCTGCTTCAGCAAATCTCTCAGTCTCCTTTGGGGTCCCAGAGGGATTCTACCCCTGCCGCCCTGTTCCCAGACACATGGCAAAAATGGATGAGATGGTGGGGGGGATTACTGAATCCTTGTCACATCCCAAGGGCAAAGTAGTTTTAACTCCACCATGGTAAAACTGAGCAAACCTGCTTGGATAGCACACAGTAGAGGGACATTAGAGGAGACGTATGTCCCTGTTGCCTATGAATCTGTGTGTCTGAAAGATGTCCATGTCAAGTCCGTATGCTGCTAAGCCCCATGCTGTCTCATTGATATTTGAAACTGAGGCCGAGGAGAACAGAGAATCTCTTGTCTGTGGAGACTCACTTTAAATTCTCCTATCTTATAGCAAAGGGATTGATTGTACAGAGTACTCAGATTGGATTGGGAGTGTCTGTCTGCCCACACTTATGTTCCACATTATCAGAAGAAGTGAGGATACTCCAGTCCTGACATATTTCTGTACCGTTTGCCATTTAGTAGTGTTTTCATTCCTTGTTTAAAGAGAGAAATCCTAAAAGGCCATTAAATGTCAATTTTAAATGTTCTCAGTAGTATTTCTCGGAAATTCTGCAGCCTCGTTCGAGACAGCAATGTACAGCAATGTCATTTCCATGGTAGGAAAAAAAAGTGTCTTCCAATGCTGAAGTGTGGACATTTTGCTAGCCAGGATGAATTCTACCCCTCCCCCCGGGATTTATTAATTTGGACACTTTTTGAAGTTTTTTATATTTCTAGTGGCATACCACAAAATAATATCAAAGAGCTTTTTGTAGGAATAGTACTCTGTAGCGTGACTTTCAAAGGCCTCACACAGCTACAGCAGAGATGATTGCAATAGACTGTGGCTGCAATCCAGCAAAGTGAACTTTGTGCAGAGTTTCAAAAGCAATCAAAGTAGTTCATGACAGGACTTGGAGTGGGAAGGTGCTGAAAGCAAAGTGTGTAGAAGGAAAATTGTGTGTGCAGAAGGCAGAGCTGTCCACTCCTTTTGATCATGCCCTGTATCAAAAATCAGAATGGCCAGAATACTCTACTGCTATTTTATGAAGACCATAGGTGTTATTGCGGATACAGTACATTGTTTTCAGTGTGGACTGCAGCAAAGGAAATCATGTAATCCTTCTAAGAACACAGGAACATCAAAGCAAGTTGCTTTGAAGAAGTGTTATGTATTCATTTTCATGGAGTCTTAGCCTTAGGCTGATCATTGCAGGAACTTGTGCGACTGTCACTAAAAGTACTAGTCCTCTGTCCAAAAGATAAAAGTTTAGGAAAAAGACAGAGAAATCTGGGATAGATTTCCCCTGCCACCAACTACAAAAAATATTTCCGAAGGAAACATTGGAATTTGAAAAACCTGGTGATTGTATCCGCTCATTTTGTAAAACATTTTGCATTGGAGTTTGATGAATGAAATACTGAAAATGTTAGAAAGGAAATTTATTTAGGAAAGACATGGGCAAGACCCAGGTAACAGAGATGAAGAATAACTACTATGAAGAGAGAGTAGATGTCATGCTTCCTGGAGGTTTGCACAGCCACATTCTAACCTTTGAGATTTCATCAAATTCCACTTCTGGCTTATTGTCCTAAGTGCAAGAACTGGATACTTCCATTCATGACAAATAAATGGGGAATGTCATAGGATCCCACATTCAGCATAGGTTCTGAAGTTGCACAGTGTACTCGTAGATCAGGGGTGGGGAACCTGTCTCTCTCAAGCTGGTATTTGATTGTAATTGCCATCATCGATCATCATTTCGTACATTAGGTTGTAGTAATGGTAGCAGAAATTCAGCATTTTTTGGAAGGCCCCTGTTTCCCCCTTGTCCAGTGTAGATACAAAAAATGCACACACCTTTAACAGAGCACGGAACAAGGTGGTAGAAAGCCTTTTTTTTCTTTTTTTTCTTTAGATTGATTAGCGAAAAGCAGTTTCTTTTTTTTCCTGAAATGTTTGTATTCAATAGCCACTACTGATTACCTGCTAATTTTTTTCCAAACCAAAATCAGAATATAAATATGAGAGGAGCATAAATATCTCAGTGGAGCATTTGCATACAATGTAACAGAATGCCTCAGTGATCTTCATCTGCAGAGACATCCTCAAATAACTCCTGACGCTTCTCTTTTTTTTCTTTTACTGCTTTTCTCACTCTGTGTATTGCTTTATTGTTTAAATTGTGTATATAATTTTAATTGTATTTGTATGATTGTTAGCCGCCTAGAGTGGTCCTGACCTGACCAGATATGCGGGATAGAAATGAAATGAAATGAAATGAAATGAAATGAAATGAAATGAAATGAAATGAAATAAATAAATAAATAAATAAATAAATAAATAAATAAATAAATAAATAGTCAGAGCAAAGCCTGTTTAACAGAATAACTGAGGTTCTGAAACATGGACCCAATGAAGTCATTGAGCTTTCATTGATTGAAAGTAATTGATTTATGGGGACAACCCCACACATTTTGGCGATTCTGTGCAAGATAGGGCTAGTGATGGATTTTGCCCAGTGTCTTTTGGAATCTGAATTTGGTATCAGCTTTAGAAGATTCGCATTTGTCATCTTTATGAGGCAACTGAATGCCTTCTGTTAACTCTGTGATGTTTCACAGAATGCAGTCTTCATGCTCCAGTGTTGCTCCCTCACCACAGTCTTAACAGTGTGACAAGCCAGAAACCTGGCCGAGACCCATAAATGTTTGATTTTTTTCCCCTGTAAAGAGGATACCTTGGTACTTTAATTGAGGAAGCACAGATCAGTGTGTTTCTAGACTTTCTTTCTTTCTTTCTTTCTTTCTTTCTTTCTTTCTTTCTTTCTTTCTTTCTTTCTTTATTTATTTATTTATTTATTTATTTATTTATTTATTTATTTATTTATTTATTTACCATATATGCCGGCGTACAAGATGAGTTTTGGGCCCCCCAAAACATGCCTCCAAAACATGCCCCCCAAAACATGCCTCCCGGCGTACATCTTGTACGCCGGGTATCAGGAAGAAGGAGCCGCCGCCGCTGCCGATAGAGTGATGCGGGGCGCGCTGGCTGGGGAGGAAGGCAGGCGGTGAGGCAGGGAGGTGAAGGGAGGGAAGCTGCGCACTCGCGCATCCGCCCCCCCACTTTCCCTCTTCCTCTTCCTCCTTCTCCTGTCGCCCCCGGGGAGGGAGGAAGGCAGCGAGGCAGGGAGGTGAAGGGAGGGAAGCTGTGCGCTTGTGCGTCTGCCCCCTCCCACTTTCCCTCTTCCTCCTCCTCCCCCTCCTCCTACCGCCACCCCCCCAAAGCCTCTTCCCGGCGCCGCATTTTGGGGGGGTCATTAATATGGCCCGTCGCCTTGTACGGCAGCATATACGGCATTTATTTATTTATTTATTTATTTATTTATTTATTTATTTATTTATTTATTTATTTATTTATTTATTTATTTATTTATTTATTTATTTATATTTCTACCCTGCCCATCTAGACCAAAGGTCTACTGTGGGCGGCATTACAAATTTAAAAACAGTTAAACCAATAAACATACACTATAAATCAAAGATGACAAAATGTGAATTTAAGATACAGCAGGAGGGAAAGCCTGCCCAAATAGCCAGGTCTTGACTTTGCTTCTGAAGACACCCAGAGAGGGAGCCAGGCAGATTTCCATGGGCAAGTTGTTCCAGAGGTGAGGGGCCACTGCCGAGAAGGCCCGGTTCCTCATTCTTTCCTTCTGGACCTCCCTCAGTGTTAGGCCCCTCAGCTACCCAGCCTGGCTGGAATGAGTGACTCTGGCCAAACTGGGTGGGAGGAGGCGCTCTGCCAGATATCGAGGTCCTAAACTGTTTAGGGCTTTGTATGTCATCATTAGGGCTTTGAAATCAACACGGAAATGAATGGGCAGCCAATGCAAGGCAGCCACCGTGGGGGAAATATGTTGGTACCTTTTCACCCCTGTAAGAAGTCTGGCCGCTGTATTCTGCACCATCTGGAGTTTCCATGTCAGTCTCAAAGGCAGCCCCACGTAGAGCATATTACTTTTGTATGCATTAATTTCTTTAGCCTTTTCTGTCACATTCCAGCCTTTATCTGTGGCTTTAAAGAAATCCACATGAAAATTTGTAATTTTATGCAAGAAACAGAAGTATTCTACCCAGTTTATGTATTTTCACTATTTTTTCTCATTTATTTATTTCTGAACATATTTTATGCTAAAATATATTTTTTAAAAAATAATTTGTTACAGGACTGCATTTTTAAATGTGGGAAATTCACTACAGTATTCAGAAAAGTACAGAATTTGAAGGGAGGAAATCTTACTTTTGCTCTGATTTAAATATTAGTCTGGTGCAAATCAGGTCAGACCATTTTGGACGTTGGGAAGCATTTCTACCTACGTTACCATTTCCAAAGCTCTTTGTCGTGTGGTGTAGTGTGGCTGCAGTTCAAAAAAGAAAAGCATCTCATTGGTCCCAGGAAAGGAACTGTGTGACAGTCCACACTGTTGACAAGGTCATTGTACGATAAATGGATCTGTGTTAGTTGCATGACAATAATATTGCAGTCTCGTTATGCATGGATTAAACAACAGGGCATAGCTATTCATCATGACCTGCTCAGAAGCTTTCCAAGGTCTGTGCCTTACCAGGGTCGCAGACATAATGCTGGATGGGATGAACTCCCAGTTCTGAGCTGCCATGTCAGTCTTTACATTCTCACATCGAGGTACTGTACACATGCAGTTTTAAGTCTTAGGAAGGGAAGCGTATTTGCCTTAAGGAGTGGTGGAGCCGAGCTCGGACACCGATTTAAAGTCACAATTGTTTATGTCTGTTTATGATAGGGTTTAAAAACCTGTGGTATTCCAGATGTTCATTTATTTATTTATTTAACTTATATGCCACCCATGCCTGTCTCTGGGCAGCTTACAACATTTAAAATACAATAAAAGGGCAAAACTATTAAAATGCAATTAAAATACATACTCTAAAAATTGCCATCAGGACACACAGTTGATATTATTTCAATCAAAAGCCTTCTGAAACAGGAAGGTTTTGACCTGGTGCCGAAATGCCATCAGCGTTGGCGCCAGACGAATGTCAGTCGGGAGGGCATTTCATAGTATGGGGGCAGCTGCCGAAAAGGCCCTTTGTCTACAAGCCATCCCTCTTACCTCCTTGAGGGATGGCTCTTTCAAAAGGGCCCCCTGGTTAGATCTTAACTGCCGGGTAGGTTCATATGGAAGAAAGTGGTCCTTCAGGTACCCAAGGCCCAAGCCGTTTAGGGCTTTATATGTCAAAACAAGCACTTTGAATTGGGCTCGGGCAGCAACTGGTAGCCAATGTAATTTAAACAGAATCGGCTTGATATGTTCCCTAGCGGCCCCATCACTCACCAGCCACACAGCTGGATTCTGGACCAGTTGCAGTCACTGGACTATCTTCAAAGGCAGCCCCACGTAGAATGCATTGCAGTTATCTATGCAAAATGTTACCAGTGCATGTGTAACTGTCATGAGACTCCACTGGTCCATGTAGGGCTGTAGCTGGTATAATTTCCGCAGCTGAAGGAAGGTGCCTCTGGCCACCGAGTCCACCTGGGCTTCCAGTGTTAGATTAGGATCCAGGAGCACCCCCAGGCTGTGGGCCCTGTCCCTTAGGGGGAGTGTAACCCCATTCAGGGCAGGGAACTGGCCCTCCAGCCTGTCCGGTGAAGCACCCACTAACAGCACTTCCATCTTGTCTGGATTGAGTTTCAATTTATTAGCCCTCATCCTGTCCATTATCAATTCCAGACATGAGTTCAGTACAGAAACTGCCTCACCTGGACTGGTGGAAAACAAGTGGTAGAGCTGAGTATCGTCAGCATATTGCTGACTCCTCAGCCCAAACCTCCTGATGACCTCTCCCAGCGGTTTCATATAGATGTTAAATAGCAGGGGGGACAGTATCGAGCCCTGAGGAACCCCATAGCATAAGCGCCATGGGACAGAGCAACTGTCCCCCAGCACCACCATCTGGACATGGTCAGCCAGGAAGGAGCGGAATCACCATAAAGCGGTGCCCCCAACCCCCAACCCAGCCAGCCTATTCAGAAGGACACCATGGTCAATGGTGTCGAAAGCCACTGAGAGGTCCAGGAGTATCAACAGGGTCACACTCCCCCGTCTCTGTCCCGGCAAAGGTCATTGTACAGGGCGACCAAGTCAGTCTCCATACTGAAATTGTTGGCGGTGCTTTTCAGTGTCTTTTCAGAGTAAAACAGACCAATGTTGACAGTGTTGTTCCCATCATCCTTCAATAGTGGCTTGGCTGGTGAAGGTTGATGAGGACTCTGAATTTATAGGCGTGGAGAGTTCTGTGTCTCAGCCTTGACATGGAGGAAGCTCATATCCAGGACTGACCATGAATGAGTTAATCTAGATAAAAAGTCAAATCTGTGCGACCTGGTATTTTTAGATCACCAGGCAGATCTGGGGTGGGGGTGCTAAGCATTGTCAGTAGCATTTGGCCTTGAAGCAGCCATTATCTCTCCATTTTGCATTTGTTTTCTGGATTTGAAAAGGAAAACACACTCCATGCTGGTGTAATGCATGGGAGAGGGCTCTGAAGAGTGTGAACTATTTTGCAAAAATGAAATATATTTAGCAGTTATTATTTTTTTGCAGAAGCCACAATGGCTGGTACCAGAAATGAAACTGTTGTTTTAGTACGGGTTGCAGTGTTTCTTTAAGTGTTTTTTTAAGGAACATATTTAAAATTTAGTAACAGTCGATTAAATGTTGTGTGTCATTAAAATCTCAAAAACAGACACAATGTTGCTTTCTAGTCCAACAAGATTTTTCATCAGGCTGGGTTCTACAATGCCCAATTGTTCTAGTGCTCTTCAGCTTTACTCTAAATCTTAAGACTAAAATTCATGGCCAGTACTGCAGTCTGCTGCTAGCATGTTTTTGCAGAGAGAATAGAGGTTCTCTATCTTCTGTTTCTGGTTATATAATCTTTTTGTTTTCTATATTGACCATATGGTGATGCCCACAAATACGTTTCTTCAGTTGTCTTATATATTTGCAATAAGCACATTGGCTTCACAAAATTCTGTGAGTCGTTCACCTGCTTTGTTTCTAATTCCTAGGCTAAATTTTCCAATTATGTTTGATTTTGCCTTGTTTCCACCTTTTGCATTCTAGTTACCTGTGACTATTGGCACATCCAGTTGTGGGATATAATCAGTCTCCTCCTGGACACCTACATAAATGTTTTCTATTTCTTCTTATTCAGCATCTGTCATTGGAGCATAGACTTGAAGGATGGCTGTGTTGATAAGTTTTTATGAAGTCTGATTGATGTGATTCAGTTAGATGTTGAATTTAAGGCCCTAACTGCTTATGCTATATCTCACCTCAGTATTAGAATGACACACTTGCTTCTGAGCTTGTCTTTTTCAGAGTAAAACACTTTACAATTGTGTGAACAATGATGTCCTATTCTAGTCCACTGTAGGTTACTCACAACAGGTATTGGGCTGTTGAAACATTTCATTTTTAAAATGGTTTTGAGCTTTCCTTGATTCATACTTCTCACATTCTATATTCTAATTAAAAGCATTTGGCTTCAGACTTTTCTTTTGTGACTATGCACACCAGCAGCTTCTGACTTGAATCTAGTTGCCTCATTTGTCCTTATTTTTATCCTATTCCCAATAGCTGATTGAGTGCCCTGGGAGTCTGATTTTCCACAACTATCCCCTGGTCTTTTATCATAAAGCTTTTACGGTATTAAATGTTCAGAAGTGGTTTACTGAGCAATACTGACAAGAGGGCCACTGTTATTGCCTGTGAAAGATTTTCTGCCACTTTCACCTTCCTCTACGGCATTACCCAGTAGGTGTCCTTCAAGGATTTCAGCACACTGGAAGCTCTTTTGGTGAAGTGACCATTAATCTTGAAGAAGAGGGTGAATCATACTCTGGTGTCTCAATATTGACCATTCCACCTTAGGTCACTCTGCGTGGAGTCTAGACTTGCAACAGAATCTAGCTCCTGACGGTTCAACTTGCCAGTTCAACTCAAACCCTTCACTCGTGGCGCAGTGGTTAAACTGCTGTGCTGCAGCCAAAACTCTGCTGATGACCTGGAGTTCAATCCCAGGTAGCCGGCTCAAGGTTGACTCAGCCTTCTATCCTTCCAAGGTCGGTAAAATGTGTACCCAGCTTGCTGGGGGGGGGGGGGAATGTGTAGCCTGCATAATTAACTTGTAAACCACCCAGAGAGTGCTCGAAGCACTATGGGGCGGTATATAAGCAGCATACTTTGCTTTTACATTAAGATGTGCATCCAAAAGAGAATCAATTAAATACAGTGGTGCCTCGCTTAACGACCGCACTGTTTAACAACGAATCTGCATAGCGATGAGGTTTTTGCGATCGCAAAAGTGATCGCATAACAATGCTTTCAATGGGTAAACATCGCTTTGCAATAAACGTTTTGCTTACCGGTTATCGCATAACGATGTTTTAAAAACAGCTGATCAGTGGCTCCAAAATGGCCGCTGGGTAAACAAAAAGGCCTCCTGTAGTGTTTTTGCACCCTTTCCTTGCTTATCAGGCAGCTAAAATGGCAGCTGGATGGAGGATTTCTGCATAGCGGTGAGTTTTTTCCCCATAGGAACACATTAAACGTGTTTTAATGTGTTCCTGTGGGGTTTTTTCCCCACATAGCGACGAATCGGAATAGCGACGATTTTTTCGGAACGGATTATCATCGCTATGCGAGGCACCACTGTACTTGGGTGTAAATCCCTTATGAATACACAGTGGAAGTGAAGAACAGATTTAAGGAACTAGATTTGATGGACAGAGTGCCTGAAGAACTATGGATGGAGGCTCGTAACATTGTACAGGAGGCAGCAACAAAAACCATCCCCCCCAAAAAGGAAAATGCAAGAAAGCAAAGTGGTTGTCCAACAAGGCCTTACAAATAGCAGAAAAGGGAAACAAAATGCAAGGGAGATAGGGAAAGTTACAGAAAATTGAATGCAGACTTACAAAGAATAGCAAGGAGAGACAAGAGGGCCTTCTTAAATGAACAGTGCAGAGAAATAGAGGAAAGTAATAGAAAGGGATAAACCAGAGATCGGTTCAAGAAATCTGGAGATATAAAAGGAACATTTTGTGCAAAGATGGACATGATAAAGGACAAAAATGGCAGGGACCTCACAGAAGCAGAAGACATCAAGAAGAGCTGGCAAGAATACACAGAGGAATTATACCAGAAAGATCTGGATGTCCCGGACAACCCAGATAGTTTGTTTTCTGACCTTGAGCCAGACATCCTGGAGGGTGAGGTTAAGGTGGGCCTTAGAAAGCAGGGCTAACAACAAGGCCAGTGGAGGTGATGGCATTCCAATGGAACTATTTAAAATCTTAAAAGATGATGCTGTTAAGGTGCTACACTTAATATGCCAGCAAGTATGGAAAACTCAACAGTGCCCAGAGGACTGGGAAAGATCAGTCTACATCACAATCCCAAAGACGGGCAGTGCCAAAGAATGCTCCAACTACCATACAATTGCACTCAATTCACACACTAGTAAAATTATGCTCAAAATCCTCCAAGGTAGGCTTCAGCAGTATGTGGACTGAGAACTCCCAGAAGTACAAGCTGGATTTCGAAGGGGCAGAGGAACTAGAGACCAATTTGCTAACCTTGCTGGATTATGGAGAAAGCCAGAGAGTTCCAGAAAAAACATCTACTTCTTCTTCATTGACTACGTAAAAGCCTTTGACTGTGTGGACCACAGCAAACTATGGCAAGGTCTTAAAGAAATGGGAGTGTCTGACCACCTTATCTACCTCCTGAGAAATCTATATGTGGGACAGGAAGCAAGAGTTAGAACTGGATATGGAACAACTGATTGATTCAAAATTGGGAAAGGAGTATAACAAGGCTCTATATTGTTTCCCTGCTTATTTAACTTATATGCAGAATACATCATGCAAAAGGCTGGATTGGAAGAATACGAGGTTGGAATTAAGATTGCCGGATATGCAGATGATACCACTCTAATGGCAGAAAGTGAGGAGGAATTAAAGAACCACTTAATGAGGGTGAAAGAGGAGAGTGCAAAAAATGGTCTGAAGCTCAACATCAAAAAAACCAGGATCATGGCCACTGGTCCCATCACCTCCTGGCAAATAGAAGGGGAAGATATGGAGTTTGTGACAGATTTTACTTTCTTGGATTCCATGATCATTGCTGATGGTGATAGCAACCACGAAATTAAAAGGCACCTGCTTCTTGGGAGGAAAGTGATGACAAACCTCGACAGCATCTTAAAAAGCAGAGACATCACCTTGCCGACAAAGGTCTGCATAGTCAAAGGTATGGTTTTTCCAGTAACAATGTATTGAAGTGAGAACTGGACCATAAAGAAGGCTGACTGCTGAAGAATTGATGCTTTTGAATTGTGGTGCTGGAGGAGACTCTTGAGAGTCCCTTGGACTGCAAGGAGAACAAACCTATCTATTCTTAAGAAAATGAACCCTGACTGCTCACTGGAAGGACAGATCCTGAAGCTGAGCCTCCAATCCTTTGGCCATCTCATGAGAAGACTCCCTGGAAAAGACTCTGATGTTTAGAAAGTGTGAAGGCAAGAGGAGAAGGGGACGTCAGATGATGAGATGGTTGGACAGTGTCATCGAAGCGACCAACATGAATTTGACCTAACTCCAGGAGGCAGTGGAAGACAGGAGGGCCTGGCGTGCTCTGGTCCATGGGGTCACGAAGAGTCGGACATGACTTAATGACTAAACAACAATAGTACGATGTTTGATTTAGACCAAATATCTATTCAGAAGTATATCCTGTTTTTTTAATAATAAAATTTAATATATTTTAAACCCACCAAAGAAATATGTAGTGGACAGCACATAAACCTGGGGGCATTCCCAGACTCAAAAAAGATCTGTCAGGGTTTAGAAGACAGGACAGTGGATTACACATGTGACATGGTAGAGCTATCAAAAAAAAAAAATCTACCGCAAGGTGAAATTAAGAGGATCATTCTCAAACATAATCAACAATAAAATAATTGAACACATTGTTCAGTTGTTTAATCTATTTATAGTTGTTAGTTATGTTGGGTATTTGGTGAAGGCAGTATTCCACACTCTTACTCTACAATGTTTGTAAGCCCAATCCATTCAAATTCTTGTTCCTCCTGGCAACTTCTAGACACATAGCAACAAACATTAATGATATAAGGACAGATTACATGACATAATTTCTTTTTAGAACAGGGTCAGCAGTACCAGTTTTCCTCATAGCTTGAAGTTTAACCTGCTTATTTTAAATGGTGTTCTATTTACGTTGTTCTATAATAAGTAAGAAGCTGGATGGATAATTCAGGAGCTTTAGGTACCTGGCTGCAGACCCAGAGGTTGGGAGTTTGATTTCCCATTGTGACTGCTGCGAGTAGAGCCAGGCTGTGTAGCCTTGGGCAAGCTGCATAGCATCAGGGCACTCCCAGAAGGAAGGAATGATAAGACACTTCTGAGTATACTGTACCTGAAAATTCCTGTAAAGAGTCTCCATAAGTCAGAATTGACTTGACAGCACATGATTATTTTTGATAGGTAAGAAACTGTAGACAACCCCTCCACTGTGTGGCCATTTCTTATAGAATCCTCCTAACTTGACCCCATGTGCTAATACAGGACTAGCTTCAAATTATGTTCTTTTACCTGGGCAGAAAGGATTGGACAGGGTTAAAGCCCAAATTTTGGCCTTTGCATGTCTCTTCTAATATTACAAGATTAAGATCCTGTGATCGGGTTCAGATTTTTGCAACTCCTCATTTTACACAAGAAATACCTCAGGAGACGTCTTCTTAACTCTAACATCTTTTTCTTTATTATTTACATAAGGATCAGCACTGTTTCTCCTTTTTTCTTTTCTTTGCTATTCCATCTTGGTAATCCTCTCTTTAAATTAATTGTTTTAAATTGAAATTGTAATTGTAATTTTATGATTTTATATATTTTTATACTGTTCTGTTTTATTTTGTAAGCCGCCTCGAGTAGACATGGTCTAGAGGGGCGGGGTAAAAATTAAATTAAATTAAATAAATAAATAAATAAATAAATAAATAAATAAATAAATAAATAAATAAATTGGATCAAAAACACTTAACTGGCAATAACGGTCCAATACAAACTCCTGCCCAAAGTCTGTTGAACTCACAGGGGTGCTGGGCCAAACTTCTCCTCGTCGGTGGGTTTCCGGAGGGGTGTGCTTCTCACTCCCCAGGTGGGGGAGCGTTGAACCTTGAATCCGGTCATATCACATGTCGTCCTCTCTCTTTCCCCTTAGGAAATATGTTTCTCCTGATTCCTTGAGTGGGGGATCCGAGAGCAATCCCCCTAACTTCAGGTTTGGGAAGTACCTTAGTAACTCTTGGGTTTTTATTGTCTCATACTCTCTTAGCCTCTCCAGTTCTCTTTTGCACTTCCTCATGTCCAGTTCTACCTCAAACCACCGCTCACCTTGGCTACTTAGGCTCTCTTCCCAAACTGACGGTTCTCGCTCCTCCCTCTTCCGACTCCCACTCTCCTCTACCAGACATATTTCCACTTTCCCCTTTCTTTCGACGCCCTCTCTCTCCCCCTCTTTAGTCATGTTTTCCTTTGGGTCCAACTTTAAACCAGCACTTTCTTGTTCCAATCCTCCCACTATGCCCTCTGTCTTGTGAGACGGCACACTCTCCTTCTGACCTCCTTCACAGATCCATTTCCCAAATAGTCTTAAGACAAAGTATTTAAATATAGTTTGCCTCTATAATTGGGTGGTATATTATGGAAACCTGATCTTCATTAATATTTGTGTGAGCAGCACACGGTTCTTCAAATTTGCCTCTAATGGGATCATTTTTATACAATAAGTGACAAGCAAAGGCTGTATTGATTTAGTTGCAACTCAGCAACTTAATCCCTAGAATTTTGTTTGCCTGCTACTCCACCATTAAGACATTGGTTCCATAGAACAAATCTCTTCTACATCTTTTTAGAATTTCACTCTTTATATTGATCAGCTTTGTCTGCAAATTCAGTTTTATAACTGGTCTAGTAGTATAGAATATAAGAAGGCAAAAATTTTAGTCAAGACATGCCAAGGGTGGCAACTTTTTCTGATTATTTGCTTTTTACTTTTTATTTATTTATTTATTTAATTTATATGCCGCCCACTCTACCCAAAGGTCTCTGGGCGGCTTACAACAATTAAAATTCAATGCAATAAAATAAAATGATTAAAATACAGTTAAAATACAATTAAAAAATACAATTTAAATTGCCATCATTAAGACCCACAGTTAATGTTATTTCAATTAAAAGCCTTCTGGAACAGGAAGGTTTTGACCTGGCGCCGAAATATCATCAGTGTCGGCGCCAGGCGAATTTCAGTTGGGAGGGCGTTCCATAGTCTGGGGGCAGCTGCCGAGAAGGCCCTTTGTCTACAAGCCATCCCTCTTACCTCTTTGAGGGATGGCTCTTTCAAAAGGGCCCCCTGGCTAGATCTTAACAGCCTGGTAGGCTCATATGGAAGGAGGCGGTCCTTCAAGTATCCAGGGCCCAAGCTGTTTAGGGCTTTATATGTCAAAACAAGCACTTTGAATTTGGCCCGGACAGCAACTGGTAACCAGTGTAAATTATACAGAATCGGCTTGATGTGCTCTCTGGCGGCCCCACCACTCACCAGCCGCGCAGCTCGATTCTGGACCAGTTGCAGTCGCCGGACCGTCTTCAAAGGCAGCCCCACGTAGAGCGCATTGCAATAATCAATACGAGATGTTACCAGTGCATGTGTAACTGTCATGAGACTCCGCTCGTCCAGGTAGGGCCGTAGCTGGTATAGTTTCCGCAGCTGGAGGAAGGCGCCCCTGGCCACCGAGTCCACCTGGGCTTCCAGTGTTAGACTGGGGTCCAGGAGCACCCCCAAGCTGCGGACCCTGTCCCTTAGGGGGAGTGTAACCCCATTCAGGACAGGGAAGTGGCCCTCCAACCTGTCCGGCGAAGCACCCACTAACAGCACTTCCGTCTTGTCTGGATTGAGTTTCAATTTATTAACCCTCATCCAGTCCATTATCAGGTCCAGACACGAGTTCAGCACAGAAACCGCCTCACCTGGATTGGTGGAAAACGAGAGGTAGAGCTGAGTGTCGTCAGCATATTGCTGACTCCTCAGCCCAAACCTCCTGATGACCTCTCCCAGCAGTTTCATGTAGATGTTAAACAGCATGGGGGACAGTATCGAGCCCTGAGGAACCCCATGACATAAATGCCATGGGGCAGAGCAACTGTCCCCCAGCACCACCCTCTGGATACGGTCAGCTAGGAAGGAGCGGAACCACCGTAAAACAGTGCCCCCAACTCCTAACCCAGCCAGCCTATCCAGAAGGACACCATGGTCGATGGTGTCGAAAGCCGCTGAGAGGTCCAGGAGTATCAACAGGGTCACACTCCCCCTGTCTCTCTCCCGGCAAAGGTCATCATACAGGGCGACCAAGGCTGTCTCTGTACCAAAACCCGGCCTGAAACCCGATTGAAATGGATCCAGAAAATCCGTTTCATCCAGCAGCGCCTGGAGTTGCCCGGCCACAACCCGCTCCAACACCTTGCCCAAATAAGGGAGGTTCGCCACTGGTCGGTAGTTGACCACCAGCCTTGGGTCCAGGTTAGGCTTTTTAAGGAGTGGTCGAATTACCGCCTCTTTCAAGGCGGTAGGGACCACTCCCTCTCTCAGAGAGGCGTTCACGGCCTCCTGGACCCAAGTGCGAACCCCCCTGGCAGATCTTCCAATTAGCCAAGATGGGCAAGGGTCGAGCGGCGTGGTGGTAGAACGGACAGATCCAAGCACCCTGTCCACATCCTCGGGTCTCAACAATTGAAACTCATCCATTAAAGTTTGACCTAAGCACGGCACACTGGACACATCTTCCGATTTTGCAGTAACAGTGGAGTCCAGCCCACTGCGAATCTGAGCGATTTTTTCCTCAAAATGAATAGCAAACTCATCACAGCGAGCTGATGAGCAGTCCGGGACCTCCACCGGGTTTCCCGGTTGAAGAAGATCCCGGACCACCCGAAACAGCTCTGCTGGACGACATTCTGAGGAAGCAATACGGCTGGAGAAATATTGCCATTTCGCCAGCCGTATTGCCACGAAATAGGCCCGATAATGGGCTCTAAGTCGTGTTCGATCGGATTCCCAGCGGGACTTCCTCCACCTGCGCTCTAGCCGTCTCCCCTCTTGCTTCATCGCCCGCAGTTCAGAAGTATACCAGGGAGCTGTCTGGGCTCGGCGAGCAGGGAGAGGGCGCTTAGGCGCAATCGTGTCAACCGCCCGGGTCATCTCCCTATTCCATAGGGTGACCTGAGCTTCGACAGGAGCGCCAACCATATCAGACGGATACTCCCCCAGAGCATTCAGGAAAACATCCGGATCCATTAGTCTCCGGGGGCGGATCATCTTAATCGATCCCCCACCCTTGCAGAGGGAAGAAGAAGCTAATAGACTGAATTTGACCAGGAAGTGGTCTGACCATGACAATGGGGTCACGACCAGCCCCTCCACATCCAAACCACCACCTTCCAGTCCCGTTGTGAAAACCAGGTCCAAGGTGTGGCCCTTCTCATGTGTCGGGCCGATGACACATTGAGACAGCCCCATGGTTGTCATGGCGGCCATGAAGTCCTGAGCTGCCCCAGTCAAGGCAGCCTCAGCATGGATGTTGAGGTCCCCCAGCACCAGCAGCCTGGGAGTCCTCAACACCAGGTCTGAGACTGCCTCCGTCAGCTCAGGTAGGGAGACTGTTGGTACGCAGCAGGGTGGGCTGTACACCAACAGAATCCCTAATCTGTCTCGTGAGCCCAACACACAATACAGGCCCTCAAGACCTCCTCTCAAAGGGATAGGAAGCCTGGTCAAGGAGATAGAACTCCTATAGACTATAGCAACTCCCCCTCCCCGACCCTCTGAGCGACACTGGTGCTGGACTGAGTACCCAGGAGGACACAGCTGGGAGAGGGGGACACCACCTTCCTCTCCCACCCAGGTCTCAGTAATGCACGCCAGGTCAGCCCCCTCATCCAGAATTACATCATGGATGAGGGCAGTTTTGTTTTGTACTGACCTGGCGTTCATCAACAGCACCGTGTGGCTCGAGGGTTTGCTGATATGGTCGCCTGATACCATTTGGTTGGAGGTAGGACTAGAAGAGGGGATAGATGTAAGATATCTAACCTCTCTTCTCCTACGCGGGCATGTTCTACCCCCACCACCATTCCTTCCCCTACCCAGCACCACCTCAATGGCTTGTGTAAAGCCCATTGTGCTCATTAAAAAATAAACCCCTCCTGAATTCAGTCTTACTTTCTCAAGTAAGAGGTTATAGGGTTGACTTGAGTGGCTTAAAGATTTGTGAGGGTTCTATAGTAGTTAGATCAGTTCTGCAAATGTATTCCATTGCCACCAACCTAATACAGAAGAAATAACAAAAAGGAATAATTTCACGCATTCCAAGTTAGAATACGGTTCTTTCACTGTATGTTAGTCATTGTTGCAAGCCAATTAGCATTGCATACACCTGGGAGGCAGGAAAGTTTTAAGGGTCCGATCATACTTCCGCACTATTAGAGAGCAGGCCGGGTAGGTGGGGCTTGTCATCCATGGAAGGCAGCCCATCTAGGAGAAGGAAAACTCCAAATGCAAACCTCCACAGCCGTGTGGCTATATCCACTCATGGAAAAGGCTTCAGGAGTTAACCTAGAAGCAAAATCCAGAGCTGGAGTCCCGGAGGCAGTTTGTGTTGTTCTGCCAACTCCTGCGACGTTGCTGGAACCAGTTGTATTGGCTCTTGCCTTTCCATTGGACCATTTCAGCAACGTGGAGATTTGCTGCTTGGGTAACAGCCTATCCTCCATACTACTTTACCCAGGCTTCATGCTCTGGAGAGGACACTTCTCGATACAGAGCATGTTACCATAGTCTCTTGAGACTGAAGGATGCCTATGGCGTAGTCATTGTTGGTTAATAAATGAAACAGCACCCAAAATTTTCAGATCTTTATTTTGGTAGAACAAAGGTGATCAGAATTTGTTTTATAGCCTTCTGGAATAAGCTTTTGGGTCTGGCCTTTTATTTGACAGTGGCACATTTAAACAGTTGCTTTGATATATTTAGCAACATACTTAGTTTGAGCCCTTTTCATGGTTTGGTTTTGGGTTTTTTTGCACAAGGAATGGAAATTTTCATGGAGTGACAGTGTCTTCAGTCTAAAATATTTTTTTTTATTATCTGCCTACTTGGCTAAATCATGGTAAGTTTCCCCAGAACACTCCAATGGCAACCAAATGTCCTGAAGGTTGAAGCAAGGCTCACCTAGTGATATATGTTGTAAATGAAACACAGCACGGACAGTTTCAAACTCCACAAGGAGGGGAACTTTCTGGGATAATCAGTTTCAGCAACTGATATATTACATCTCTTATTGGAAAAGAAATGTGCTTGTCGCATCTTAGAAAACATTCTGCGCACGAGTCAGTTCCCTTTCATGCATTCACTGGCAGCCTTCATCCTTGCCACTTAAATTTATAAACAGAAACCTGGGCTCCGTTGCAAACCTAAGCCATTAGATTCAAATTGGCACTCAATTATACTGGCACATGGCAAACATGTGAACTCTTAAGCGCCCACAATAAAATTATAAGATATTTCCCTCGGTTATTTAAAAATCTGCATGGGAGCGGTTTGCTTTTCACAAAAAGACTGAAAAAGCCTAAGAAGCATAAGGTTTTGGATTCAAAGAGTGGAAGTATTTCATTTGAAAATTTCACAAGAGTAATTTCCCTGTGTTTGTCACATTTGCTTCTATTTATAGTGTTTGTGTGCTAATATTTGACAGAATTATGGGGTGTAAATAAAATAAAATGAATATTTGCACTCAAGAGCACTTCTGCCTCAAGACAGAACTGACTCTTAATCATTGCAGAACAACTGGAGTGGAGCTGGCAGTTATGAGTGACCCCTGCACAGCACCCTTCCTGATGTTGCTAACTGGATTCATCATTTCTGCTGTGGAAACCAGGCCTTTGATTCCTCCTGCAACCTCTTCACTTTCCCTGTATTCCTTGAGAAGTTTCCAAGATACTAATGGCACTGGGAAATGTAATTTTACAGGGGCACTTGTAATGTCACGTTCCCTGGATACTGCGGTTAATGAATTTGCTGTTAATGTGTAGTTACAAAGAGGTGAGCCTCAAAAATGGAGTTAAGAATTTGAAATACAGTGGACCCTCTACTTACAGAATTAATCCGTATTGGAATGGTGGCTGCAGGTCAAAAAGTCTGTAGGTCGAGTCTCCATTGACCTACAATGCATTGAAAACCGATTAATCCCGTAACCGGCCGTTTTTGTTCCGTTTTTGTTCCATTTTGTTTTTTTCCTGGTCTGTAAGTCGATTCTCTGGCTGCAAGTCGAACCTAAATTTTGTGGCCAGAGAAGTCTGTAACTCGAAAAGTCTGTAAGTCGAGCCGTCTGTAAGTCGAGGGTCGACTGTAGAGGAAAGGAAGAATGAATGCTGCATAGCCTGCTTCTGAGAACAAAGTTTGATTGATCCTTGAAAAACAGAATGCATTGCTTGCCACTAATGGGAGGGTCCATTGGATCAAGAAGGCTTCCCTGGCCCCTATCCCATCAAACAGGAAAAAAAGATCAAATTGTCATAAATGTAATGCAACTCATTAGCATCTTATTTCCACCTGAGGCCCAGAATAGTCAGGAAATGTTTGGACTGAAAAAATCAATCAGTCAATCAATCAATCAGTCAGTCAGTCAGTCAATCAGTCAGTAGAGGGAGTTATGCTGCTTAACCAGCCAGAAAGAAGCTAGAATTATAGTAAGTATTGCTGACCTTGCTCAAAATCTCAGAACACCTACATTGTTGCATCTCATAAAGGTCGGACATCAAGAGTACACAGCGAATGTAACAAGATCTGGGCCTCTGTGCTGGTGGCACCTACATGGGAGAAACCTTTTGTTTCCCAGTGCTCTGCACATCCTTCTCTTTTTCTGGTAAGCCAAGAATCAAGGGATCTATTTTTTCAGGGTCATAACAGAGACTTTCTCTGTGTGTTGTCTCTTGCTTTTGACTTTTCCTTTGTTCTCTGAGAATCTTCCTGAACAACCAAAACCCTGGGAAATGTAACTTTTCCAGGGCAACTGTCATGTTAGTTCACTGGGAAATTACATTCTCAAGGAGTGCTTCGGTTACAGTTTTTCTGCATCTCTGGGCTGATGTAGTTTCCCTCTCCTCCCAGGTTGGGCACTTATTGAGAAAGACTGCTTTCTCCAGTACTGTGAGGTTTGATGGTACCTCATAGGGTTTCTGTTCTGTTTCCAAGGAATATACTCAATCTTATTTGAAAGATTTTTATTATTACTGTATTGGTAGTATGAAAACATACTGGCTTGCCCTAGTTTTCCCATCATGTATTGTATTGAGGAAAATGTGCAATGATTGGCTTTCCTTAGCACCTTCAGGAATTCTGCTTGAATAAGTGGGCCTTTGTTGAAGTTGGGGAGCTAGTGAGTTGAGAGTCTGACCTCTTTATTTGGTACTTTCTGAACCTATCCGCATTTGGGTAGCCCAGGATTATGATGACTGACAGTTCAAAAATAGAGTGATCTGTTGTGTCTAACCTGTGTCAAGCTAGAGAATATTTGAATCAATAATAATGCTATCAGAACCAGGAAATCAAATGCAAAATAATTCCCCTGGCTTCCTATGTATAATGACATTTGCTCTTTGGATGAATTGCTAATGTGCTCTTGCACAGGAGAGTTGGCAGAACAGCTAGGTCTGGGATACAAAAGGGAACAATGGAAGAAGTGATGCTTTCGTTGCCTTTACTAATGTTTGCCACCAATTCTTTCTCTAGAGTTTGTGGTATCTTTGTTTGTATATCCTTGGTTATCATGATGTCTGAGTGCAGCCATAATACTCTGTTGCTGATGATGGGGCTTGTTTGATTCTGCATCTGAAAAAAGTTTTTAATAAATTTCTCAGACTTAGAATGCATCAAGAGCCACTACCTGACCGAGTACTTGCTATGTCAAAAACTCCCTGCCCAATGACATCTAGCATTTCAGGGAGAAGGGCTTTACCCTCTTGTACTTACCAACATGTTCCTTTCCTACATTCATTTTTTTAAATTATTGAACTTTCTCTCAGTCTTGTGAAAACTCTAAAGCACCACAGGCCCTTAGATGATTTTTTTTTGTCAGTCCTTCAAGGTTGAACTCTTACTTGAAAGAAAAGTAGAGGTTATTTCTAGATCTCAAAGTTACAAAGAAACATTTAAAGGGAAAAAGAATGGAATGCATAAAGGCTGAAAGCTAAATGAAAAGGGGAGAAATACATTACAGACAGCATGAATAATTTCAGATCCCAATGATCCCAGGTTTGCTCTAAAGAATCCATTCCAAGATTGTTGGGAACTCCATTTTTTGGTCCATCCAAGGCAAAAATTATTTGGCAAAGGGATAACCTTGCTGCACTCGAAGTAAGAAGGGCACACTACACTTGGTCCATTCTTTAATTCTTGTTATGTGCTATCAAGTTGAAACAACTTATAGCAACCCTATTAGGGCTTTCAAGGTAAGTGAGATATTTAAGGAGTGGCTTTAATAGTTCCACATCCCCTGTGAGTGTTCATACCTGAGTGAGGATTTGAAACCAGGCTTCCCGAGTCCTAGTCTATTGTTCTATCCAGTACAATATACTGGGTGTTTCTCTATCCTTTAATATGTACCTACAAATCTTAATTAAAACGGACAGGTTCACTAGTTCATATTTTATGCATTTGCGGGGTTCTAATACAGCCACAACTAAAAGGTTTGGTTTGGGGGCTTTGAAACCTCCTGCAATGGCTTGACAAAGCACTTTCCACTTAATTGAGGTACTTAAGGCTGCTATGATGCCTATTCAAGATGCTCTAGAGATTTCAGGTAAAGGGAAATTAAATATTTACTCCTACTCTCTTCCTGTGTGCATTTGCTCTTTAGCATGGACTTCATTAGCAATGCAATCCTATAATCCCTACTCAGAAATAAAACTCATTGTTTCCAGTGGAGCTTGCTCTCAGGTAATTATGGGTAGGATTACAGCAGGGGTGGTCAAAGGGCAGCCCTCCAGATGTTGTTGGACTGTAACTCCCATCAGTCACAGCTACCATCTGTAGCTGATATCATCTAGAAATCTGCATTTTGTGCAGCCTAAGGGATGAGATGCATCTCAATGTTGAAAATTTACAACAGGCGAAAAAAATGCTGCCACCAGGTTCTTGGATGGGTTTTACTAACTGAAGCACATCTCTGCAGTGCTATTTGTCTGGCAGAGGTTATCTGTTCATTTTACAGAGTCCACCATCGTGGTTCCTACATATAATGTCCCTCATGACTTGTATACTTGTGTGTATTCCTGATACACTCCCATCATTGTGCTCTCAGCAGCCGAGGGTCTTCAGATTGTTCAGATTTGAGAAATCTCAGTGGTGTGGATATCTGGTTGCAGAGTCAGAGGCTGGGAGTTCGATTCCCCACAATGCCTCCTTGACACAGTCTGGACTTGATGATCTGTAGGTCCCTTTCAGCTGTGCAGTTCTAGGGTTATAAATGACATATTTCATTGGCCAAACTCCTGTTGCTCAGTTATGTAAAAGATGTAACTTTTAGTCGTAAATTGCCATTAGCTAAGAAGATTCTGCAGGCACTGTTTCTTGCATGCGGAGTCCTGCAACTCAGTATGCAACAGATAATATCTGCGGAAATTTCTTAACTTACAGCAGTTAGTTTCTGAAAGCTTCACCTTTAACTGCGCAACAGGATTTCTGTTATCAAATGCAATTTACTATACAGCTAAAAGAGATCTTCATTTTTTGTTTCCAAGTACCTATCAGAACCTGATCAGTATTGGGCGTGCTGTGCTTGGTGTGCAGTAGAATGAAATGTCCCTTCCAAGTCTCTGCCCCCCCTTTTTGGTGAAGCTTTCCCATGGATGCGGTATCCCACCCACCCTGCTTGTTTCATTGATCTTGTAAAGGTGAAACCCTGTCATTGGCAACCAGCCCTTTGCCTGGTTTCACTCCCACCGAACCAGAGGAAAAAATCCCTTATCTGATGAGGTGCCAAGCTAGTAGGGCCCTGGGAGGCAGCATAATGATGGCTAAGTTTGGATAAGCCAGAGTTTCTGTGGAACCCTATCTTACTGCGATGTTCAAGTGTGTAAAAAGCATTTATATTTTGCATTGAAAAATTAAATGCATCTCAAATGCAACATAGATTTTGGAAAATGACTCACCAGGAACAAACGCTTATCGGGAAATATTATTCTACCTTCGAACATCATATAAGTTCATTTATCGAAACCTGAGATGGCCAGTACTCTTCACACACACCCTTATACTTCTAAAGGCAAATCATAGGTACCAGCTTTGATTGGAAGGTCAGCTCTTCTCTACCACTGCTGTCTAATAACTGCTGCCATTTTAGTACTGTGTAGGAACCCTGAAATATTCCTGGTCTTAGAGATGGGATGGGAAACTTGTGGCCCACTAGGTGTTGTGAGGCTACAATCCTTGACATCTCTTACCTTCAGCTAAACTGAGTAAGGTTGGTGGGAGTTGCAGTCTGCCATCCATCTAGAAGGTCGCACATTACCCATCACGGTCCTAGAGCATAACTTGCCACCTTGTGTTTTCTTAAACACCTTCCTTTTATAAAGACACTAGCCCTAACTTATTTGATATTGGTGTGCATTTGCATTTGCAAACAAAGCCCAGTTTAGGTTAGAAGAGCAGTTAAAAATAACAAAACTAATTTGAAAACAAGAGGTGTGGAAACGTCTTGCTATGGCAATTACAGACTTTTAGCACTTGTGCAATTACCATTTCAAAGAACTGATGGTTTCTAATGTATAATTTCACACACACACACACACACACACACACACACACACACACACACACACACACACACACACACACAATCTTTTCATACATCTATTCCTACTGACTATTAATGAAAATCGTGGTGGCTACCACTCATTGTACACCCAGTTCAGTTTGTTTCTGGGAATCTGCTGTGGGTGGTCTGACAGATAGAAGTTCATAGCTAGAGCTTCTGTTAGTGAACTGATATAAATAGATCTATGTTTTGTAGGATAATTGATTTTTCAGTATTCAGATATATAAAGTTAGCTGTGCTTTCTGGAGATTTAGCGTTGTCTCTTTATTCATTTCTCAAATGGATTTTCCCCCTAATGGGATTTATTTTCATTATTGTTTTCATTATTGTTTCACGGCACTAATTCCTCAGCACTTTTCTTCTTCAAAAACATCAGGATTCAGATTCACCAGATGAGGAATGTTGGGATCTGAATAAAAAGTTGTGGCTCTCAGCTTGTGCTCAAAGAGAATACGTGAGGATACAATAAGTATAATGAAGATCCTCAGGTTTTTGAAAGCAAGGATGCGAAGTGACAGTTTGTCACTGGTGCCCATTCAGGTTTCTGCTAAATCACTATTTAATTTGTTATGTTCATTGGGAGATTTCCTCATAATTTTATAAGGATTCCTAACCCACTATAGATTTTTTTTATAGATAGGGAAAATAATCTAGTTTTTCAAGTCAGAGTCAAAGAGTAAAATAAATGAAAATAGGAAATGAAGCAGAACCAAACATTGTTGGAGAATTTGACCCAAGAATCACTCAGCGTCCAGATAACTACACCTGGATAACTGAGAATCTTCACAGATATATTGCTCTTATCAAGGTTTGTTAGAGAATAATGTAACTGGAAAACTAAAGAATTGATTTCTAATTTATTAAAAATAGCAGGATTAATTATAGCTGGGAATTGGAAAACAATGTACAGTATAATTTTCAGTTAAATGAATGGTATAGAGAGGTTTGGGATACAGCTTCTAATGATAATACATCATGTTAAAGTTAAGAGGTTGATAGGTAAGAATGTATTTATAGATATATGGGGAAAATTCATTGATTATATATTGATAAAGGACATATACTTTGCACGAATCACTACAATTTTGGAAAGGGAATGGGACTCCAAAGAGGGAGAAACATGGTCCCAGTGCATGGGGGATCATGATTTCTATGGATAGGTTTTTGTCATGTGTTTTTAATATTTGTCTGATTTTGTTTATATTAAAACATATTTAAAAGTCACTATAACTATTACAGTGACTTCTCTAAAGGAGTGGCATTATCTCTTTATCATTTTTAATTGTAATTTAATAACACCTTAGTTATTGAGAAATTAGTTATTATGTGTGCTCAAGTCGGTTCCAGTAAAGTGCCTACAGTAAAGTTTCTGATGCATGTGAGGTGTTAAGAAGTCATTTTACCAGTTGGAGGTTTCCCTGGTTAGCAGGGATTTAAACTGAGGTCTCCTGAATCCTAGTCTAGAATTCTGTCCACTGTAATACACTGGCTCTCAGAAAAGAAGTTAAGTAATAGTAACTCCTTTCAAAGAGTTACTTTCAAGCTTTGTGTCAACCTGACACAACGAAGATCAAGACATAAAAGAGTAGCCAACATAGGACACGCAGGGAGGAGACACCCAAATGGGAATTATGGGTTACATAGACGTGTTAACACAATTGCTTAAAAGAAAAATACAGAATTATGACTGCAGTGTTTTTTTTCATTCTCAGGTAAGATTAAACCAGTGCTTATACCTTTTGAGGTGTAAAAAGAATGTACTCAATCCAGTGTTCAATTGGTACTAAATTCAGAGAAAAACAAGATTCCTTCAGTCTCACGGGTTTGGAAAACACTGGATTAGTAGAATGGCATATGGGGGGGGAGGCAAGCTGTATGCACAGGAGTGACACTTGTTGGGTTCCCCCCCCTTCAAAGTATTGTGAGGTATTTTACAGTGATTCAAAGCCTGCCTTGTATAATCCTCTGTGTATGGCTAAGAAAAGGATAAGCACAACTTCCTGCTTTACAAATAGCTGTATCTACAGCCACATTAAGTAGAAGTGCTTGGACATCAACAGATCAGGTCCTCACCAAAGTCAGTGAAATTAAATTGGTTAAATCCAAGCACCTTCGTTTAATTGGGACGAGGCTTGGGGTTGTGCATCTGACAGTGCATATATTGAGGATGAATGGTGATATCATGTTCCCTCCGGTCGCGCTGTCAGTTTCAGGGGGAAGGAAAGCCACACGCTGTGCTGTCATGCACTTGCCATGTAAATCCTCCCCCCCCCCCCGTTGAATGTCATTTATAAATCATTTATATCGGAAGTCATCCAGCCGTACTGAAGAAAACAACAACATGGGGGAGTGTGTTTTCGTCTCCCTTCATGTCAAAATGTCCGAAGCCAATCGTTCTCTCAGTCAAGTTTATCACTTTACCAAGAGTTACTATAGATGTTTCTGAAGTTTACACTGAAAGCTTTAGGCACTGGCTCTCTGTAGTTTTGAGTCAGCTTGCTAGCTTTTGCATAGATCCTTAAGCTTCTTATTTCTTATGTCCTGTTTCTTTCATCTCTTTTGCCAGCAAGAACACCATGGGAGGCTTAGAAATGGTTGGAAAGTAGGGAGAAAGCATCAGCTGTTTTTTTAAAAGCACCTATTAAAGAGAAGGAATGAAGATGAAAAGCAGAAAGAATGCTGGGCTCATAAGAGAAGACTTTCTTGTGACCAAAGCAAGGAGGGCTTATTCAGTGCTGTAATGAGTAACAGCTCCGTAGGGGAGCAAGATTGATCGTCTTTGCTTAGGCTCTCCCATTCTTTCTTTCCTGTCCAATTATAATTGATATTGTTCATTGTGTTGGCAACCGTAAACATTCTGTATTAGCTGCAGAACAACTAAATGCAGGTGGTCACTTGTTAAGTGGTGATTAGTGCAACAGAGCACACCTTACCATCCCACCCAATGTGTTACCTCTCAGTTCCCCACCCTGGGTATTAAAATGTGTTCTCCATCACTAAGGATGAGAAACTCTTTTATATTTGTTTTCATTGCATTCCCCTTAATTCCTAGTAGCATTTTTTTCTAATCAAACTGTGTATTGGGTTGTGAGGCATACTCCCCCCAAATCCAAATTCATGGGGTTTTTGATATGCACTCTCCTCAGTGTATACAATTTATTTATTTATTCCCCCCCCCCAATTGGGTAAAGGGTGTATGGGCATGTTTTTCCAGATATATGCATTTTTCATTGTGCACGTATACTTGTATACATTGCAAAAAGAAGAAGAACAAGGGAGTGTGGAGAATCTTAATACAGAAGACCAATAGCTACACATATTTTGATTAATGTGTTCACATTCTATGCATTACATACATTTGTACAAAATCCTGGTTAATGGAAAAATATTTTCCACCCCTACCTGCTATACTCCTGATGAGATCACTGGGAGTACAGCGACATTTGATTCCCTCCTCTTATCTACACATCTCCGCCCCTTTTAAAGCTGTTTCACTATCTCAATTTATTCCACAATATTTGCTCAGTGGTGGCAATGATAGCAAGTCTCCATTCTGCTCTAAGGGCCTTCACTGCCTTCGGTAATGCAAGTGTAGCAAAGTCCAGGAGCCCCAGTCATTGTGGCTACAGTGTTTTAGGGCCTAATGGACAAAATTGGTGCCAGATATGTTGGAAGGCAGAAGAGAAAAGGTGGCTATTACAAAATCAATTGATGCTGAGCTCATGAAGAACCAGACCTGAAATTTGTAGAGGCATCGGTGCTTAGCTTCTAATGGGCTCTGAGAGTCAAAATCGTAGACATCAGTTTCCAGACTTCACCACAGTATCTAGTGGCCATGCTGGCTGGGGTAATCTGGGATTTACAATCTAGCGTCTCCCTTCATACTGTTGGTGGTAGTTTTCCATGGTAGGCATGACAATAGGGCTGTGTTCTCCCACAGGTGAGAACCAAAACAAATAATAATAATGATTATAAATCAAAGGCTTCCCCCCCCCAAAAAAAGTACAATTACAACAGTTTTCTTCAGAAAAATGTACAGAATCATGTTTTATGTAAAAAGCTTGTATTTTAATACAAAAGAACAAGATTTTTGCACAAAACTCAAGGTTTTGTTTCATTGACTTGCTAACACTGCTTTTGGACCCCTGCAATTCCCCCCCCCCACAAAACCAGCTGATGCCTTTTATCTCCTGAAGGAAAAAACACCCAAGTCACAGCAATTCACACTTTTTTTAACAAGCTGTCTTAATGTGTTGAGATATTCTCTTTTCTTGTCTAAGGGTACGAAAATCTGCAAACATTTGTTACATCCTTACATGATGAAATCACTTGCTAAATTGGTCAATTTAGCAAATGCAGAAAACAGTTTATCAAGTTGCCAGAGTGTGCATGTTGTAAGAAAACTGGATCATCCTACCATATGGTGAAGATAGTTCCATTAATTCTGGTCTGAAATCTGGAAAAGCAATATTTATTGACAATCTTACTTCTTTTGAGGGATGAAAGAAATCCCACCCACCAGATAAGTGTTCTATTCTGACTCTTGAGCGTGATAGCACACTCACATTGAGTACACATTATGGCTGCAGATACACTTATTTAAAGATTTTCTTCTGCATCTTATAACACCTGCCCCCAAAATATTTTTTAATCAGTCTTGCTTTAGTTTCAACATCATAACTTGGAAAAACTTCATGTTAGGTAGAATTTACAAAGGGGTAATGGGTGACTGCCTCCTCCTTTCAAAACTCAAATAGGTATTATATTGCAGAAATAATTTTATTGAAATAAGCATACCTTCAGCTCTTAACTCTCTATCCTACCTGCCCAGTTCTGTTGTTCTTCAGTCACTTTCTGATAAATTAATGTGTGCCTCACATGTCTATAATCTGGACAGGTAACCAGTCTGTCTGTTGGCAGCAAAAACAGCAGAAACTTTAAAGACTAACAAGCTTTATTTGACTGTTCCTCATTTTGCTACACAAACCATGTCTCTTTTGGTTCAACAATTGGCAGCTCTTTTACATAGTATAGAAACTGGGAAATCTCATGTTTAGAATTTAAAAAAATGAAACTGGTAAGGTAAATTGCAAACCATCCAGAGTAATTTTCCTACTAAAAGGAGGGGGGGTATATAAATGAAAAAAAAGAAGAAGGAAGGAAGGAGAATATGAGAATACTTGGTCATTCTGCCACAGTTTACGTCACCATAAAACCCATTAGGTGGCACAGATCATGTCCTCTTTCTGAGATCTGGGGAATATGATAAATATTTATTATTTATAGACCTCCCCCCTGGTGTTCTGTAGCATTTTTAAAACATATATTTTTGAACACATACAGATGTTTGTGTGTGCGCACATGTGTGTATGCCCATGTGCACACGTGTATGCATGTTCAACTTGTATTTTTTCACCACATCTTAAGGCTGCCTATCAGTTGCATGTGATGGCTATTGAGGCAGCACACAAGAATAGAAACAGTAAGTCATAATGAGATTCTTTGAGAAAAATAACGTGGGAAGGGAAAAAACCCACAACATTTGTAGATAATTATAATACCCAGAAAAATGTGTTGAAAAGGTTTACAAGGGCTGTTGCTTTTTTATTGTTGTTCATTTGGTCTGTGGTACTCAGTATTTTCTTCATCGTGGCAAGATAGCATTCATAAGCCTGCTTTTATTATAGTTTAAAAATTGGTTTTGATACTGGGCAAAAATTGTGCTTGTTATAAATAATATCTCTTACACCCTCTGAAATGTATATTTTTTTGGGCCCATAGATTTGCCCTGACCTTTGAGCCATGCCTGCCCTATCAGAAGTTTGTTCCAGAAAGTTTGCTTGTATTTCTGTTTAAAAAAAGATTTCCTCAGAAGCACTCCCATTTTTATTGTACTTCTAAGCACTTGTTAGCTTCCCCCCAGGATCCCTTAGGGGCTGCCTGTCCATTTCAAAATATCCTCCTCCTCTACTGGGACTAAAGATGGTGTTCTGAGATTTAGGCCTTTGAATGTCGAAATGGAGGACCCAAAGGAATGAGAGTTCTCAGCTGAATCCTGGTCTTGAAGCTTGCCTAAATGAGAAATTGTGAAACTTAATTATTCACTCATTTAATATTTATCCAGAGGGATGTGGTTCCCTGTGATTTTAATTTGCCAACAACTTTCTGTATATGCATAAGGCAGTTTTTTTTTACCATGTGGTGGAACATCCTTTTTCTTCCCCTCCCCCTTAGCTTAGACATGTTCTTCACTTCAAGATGTAATTAGGTGCCCTTCTATTGTAAGACGTCCCAGCAGCAGATCACATCTTTTATCTGTGCTTATATACCTTAGGTTGGGGGTGGGGTGGGGAATGATGCTATACTGCTATAGAACAATTTTCTCTACACCCCCTGGAGGGAAAACAGTTTTCATATTCTTGGCTTGCATGTTGCCAGATGAGTGTGTTGGGACTTAATGCAACACACATTTAGTTGTAAAAAAAAATAGCATAGACAATTTCAGGCCTCCAGAAGAACTTTTTCCCCATGGTTTGAAGACTTGATGAATTCACATTTGATCAGTTATTGTTATTGATTTAAGATTGATTTAAGATTGATATAGTGCTCAGTATTTTTTCCATGTTAAATGAAGCTGACAAGCTTCATTAGGAAGGAAGGAAGGAAGGAAGGAAGGAAATATTTCCCTTCCTTTTTCCCTCCCTCACTCTCCCCTCACCCCCACATTTCTGGTCTGAAACATGGCCTGGAAAAAGCAAAGCTTGAAAATGGATCTCATTGTGCCACTCCCAGCCCAGCATTCGAATCAATGCAACTTTTTCTCATTCTGTGTTTCAGTTTTGATCTCTGCTTTAAGGTACAGGTCATTTCCCAAGTTTTAATCATTACTCCAAGTCCTACTTCCATGCCTTTGATGAGTATGTGGAACATTTGACATCTCTCTGTGTGTTTCACCTGCCAGAGCCATGGCAGCTAATGAGGTCAGTTGGAGACACACCCCATATGAGAAATGTCGTGTCACAGCTCAGTGCATCGAAATGTTCTGGGAAGAGCAGAGAGATCTTGACAACAGACTGTTGTACTTGGCAACCACCCTTTGTTGAACCTAACACTTAGTTCCAGCTTCAGTGGGGTGGTTATTCAACCCAGATTGCTTAATTTCACACTGGAAGGGGGGGGGCCAAATAGAGCCTTTGGCTTTTCATGTGGCAGAGTGTTTTTAATTAAGAAAACAATGGCAAGTGTATCCGGCTGAGCTGTACCCGAGGCCACTGAAATAGCTTTTTTCTACCATTACTCTCATTTACTATTCAAAGGCCACAAGGACCTGTCTGTCATGTGTGGTTAGAAGTTGACATTCTTTTCGTTTTTAGTTCGAGAGCACTTGTCTTTCTTGTTCTACTCCGACACAGACACCGTGTTTTCCTTTCCTCCGAACACGAAAGCATGAATGCCCCGTTGCTGTTTGTACATTGGTGTCACCTACTCCACCTGAAATTAGCATTCCCCAGTGCCAGCGGGCATATTTATACAGAGCACAACGTCCTAACTTTGACAAGTTAGGAAACAAAACCAGCATACAACGAACATGCCAATGGAGGCTGATTATATTAATTGCTATTCAGGTCAGTGCCGAGATTAATTATTATGTTTGTGTAGCGTGTTTGTTAAGTGGTTGCCTGATTGCTGCTCAGAAGATTGATTACTTGTTACATTTACCTTGTGGTTTCTGTGGGGAAAATTGTTGCTTGCATTTCATCAATTCTGAGCACACTGAGGGTCAGGAAGGGCAAGTGGGAATGTTGTGTTCAAGTCTCGGTGGAAGAGCATTTAAATCTGAAATTGCATCAACACATTCATAAATTATGTGCACCCTTTTGGTCTTCTGTAGGGGCCATTCATGAAAAATGCCACAGTGTTTAAGAGCTCCTCTAATTCTAGAAGTAATACTCTGGCAAACACAGAATCCCCTTTACGTCACCACCTTGCCCCCCCCCCCCCATGCTCTGAGACAGACTTTGTTATTTTATTTTATTTTTAAAGTCCTTTGTGATGCAAAGGAGTGGTAGAAATGTTTTTGAAAATGTGTACCTTTGGCAATCAAATTAAAAACTTACCCCTCTCTCTGCAGTGTTTGGTTTGGTAGTTTGTACAACATTCCCTGCTCTGGACATATGCATGTCCTCAATCAGAGCAGAATCAAAGAGGCTGAAGTTGTATGCCACAAGAGTTAAAAAGAGACATGCTGTGGTATTTCCCATACTGCTGAAGTGGTATGTGAACAAGGGCATAGAATGGGAAGGGAAGAGTCAGCAAGAATAACAAGCAAAGTATGAAAATAAGTTTAATTATAATTAAATGCCTTATTCTGCTAAACTCTATTTTAATTAGAGATAAGAAAAGTGATAAGTTTATGCACTTGCAGTCAATGTTTGTTGTTCAAATCAATCGTTCTGAGAAATTCAGTGCTTATAATATAACCTGTAGATGTCAATGAGGAATAAATTCATGGTGTTCATTTTAAATACATTCATTCTGTGGCCAAAATCCTATTTCCTGGTGTTTTAAATTTGCACTAGAGTAGGCCCATTGAATCAATTGGAATTTGGTGATTCAAATCTGTTGTAGGAATTGATTCACCAAATCCCCACTGGTTTATTGACTCAAATGAGCCTATTCAAATTATGACTTACCATATTAAAATAAATATTGTTGGAGTAGACAGGTTTGAATCCAGGGTGGGAGTGCAAGAGAGTGCTCTCTGCTGTTCTCAGCATGAAGAAGAATAAATAGTACCTGCCTACAATACTTGTATTAAAGCCTGGTATCAACTCTAATTTGGCATAAATGTACTTTGATTCACAGTGATTCAGATCCTAAATGTTACCAAAAGACCCAGTTTGGTACACAGAAAGATGTCAATTTCATTTTCTTCCAGGTTTGAATTTCTTAGAGCTTTCAATTTCTTTGCATTATACATGTGAAGAAATTTTGGAAAATTCTTATAAAACACGAAACAAAATAAAATTCTTCTCATCTTTTTTCATATAATAAAAGGAGATCATGTTCAATATTGCAAATAAAAGGCAGATAATCTTTGCATCATGCTTGAAATTATGGCAACGGGATGATTTAAAAAGAAAGGGCTACATAAATGCAAAAACACATTGTGTTTGGAATACTGATTGTTATTTTGCAGTAGAAGACTAGCTCTCAAGTAGCAGAGTATATTCATGAGCCAGCTTTTAGAATTTTCTGTTTTTTATCCATTCTGTTTTTTTAACTATTCCCTGATCAGCATTACTTTTTAGGTTTCCAATTTAGTCAGTAAAATACATTATGGATAGGGGACCATCCTTGAGCAGTCCTGGAAAATTTGTGTTAACCATTCATCCAACAAACCTTCCTAGATTTTTTCCATGTGCTATATTTTAGTATGCCAGATCCTAAAGTGCTGAAGCATATGTTTTCATTCCCTAATAGAATCGGCTTCTGGTTCAGAGTTTTAATTTTTTTTTTTCAATGTAAATTTGATTTGACTTGACACATCTCAGCAATATGGACGTTGAGCATGACAACAGACATGCTTCATCAGCTCGAAACCGATTACTCATTTTCACACACACACACAGAGAGAGAGAGAGAGAGAGAGAGAGAGAGAGAGAGTCTACATTGAAAAAAATGGAATTTTTGTAGTGACGACTATTTGTTCTGGAAGCCAAAATATGTCCCCTCAGAAACTGACCAAGCCCCTTGTGTCTTTCTCTCAGGTGCATGACTTACATAATGCAGAGGCCTACCACTCCTCTCTCACTGTGTCTCACTCTTTAGTCTTCAGGTCGTTTGAGTAGTTTCACGCTAGAGAAACATTATAGCTGTAAATGTAACTGTCAGGCCGCTAGTTCTTCTTTAACTGGAAAGCCATAAATCTTCTTTATCATACTGACTGCCTTGCACGCTCTTTTACCTTTTTCCACACTATTAGCTTTGAGCACACCGAAAGATCTCCAGCTAGTACACAACACTTCAAAAAATAACATACTCAGGAAACACCCTTGTACCTGTCTCTGTCCTCAGTGCCTAATGACACTTCAAATCAGCCCATTACATGAAAGATTCTTTATTTTTGTACCCTGTTTGACATGTGAAATCAAAATGTGAAAAGCTACATACTTTCTTGAAAGTTTTTCGTTTCTCATGAATGAGGTAGTGGAATGCTCTGCCTGTTTCTGCTTCAACCACAAACTTTCAGTCCATGGTTTTCTTGTTGTAACATCCAAGCCAAGCTCTGGCTTCTCTTTCCCCTGAGAAGCTAGAAAAGCAACCTGTGTTTAGTTGGTTGATTATTTATCTGGTGTGTTTGACAGGGAGAGAGGGAATGCAAATTGGGAGCTAAATTCAGTCCCTTTCTCTCTTTTCCTCACCAGTCAACTCATGCAATTTTTGGTGAAAGGGCTCAGTTAAGGTTGTTGGATTGTAGTTATTGTGTTATGGACAGGATTTGGTGGATCTTAACATGCCCAAAAACAAACTGGACATGAAATTCTATTTCAAAATACCGAAATACTGGACAACACCAGCAATCATTACGTCAGACTGCACAGGGTAGCCATTGAAATCCACAAGCACCAGCAGAACTTCAACAAAAAGAGGAAAGCTTGAACCTCAACAAAAATTGGCTCCCAGCTCTCAAAAATACAGTGTGCAAAAGGTCAACGAACTCTACCCAGCCACAAGGACTGGGGATCAATACACACAAAAGACCAGCTAATGACACCCATCAACCACAGTGACAGATAATCTCTCCTTATCACAACAATACACCCACAACAAGACACACTAATCACCCATCTACAGAAAAAGACAAAAGGCCATCTCACAGCCATAAATACTCCACTCCTAAACCAACTACACCAGAGCACAGAGTGCTGTCCTCTGAAGATGCCGGCCACAGAGAATTGTGAAACTTTAGGAAGAACAAACTTCAGAACAAGGCCAAAGAGCCCAAAAAACCCACAACAACTGATCTTAACTTCTCTTGACAACACCTATCTTTCCTTCTAGATTTTGATAAGGAGGCTTAGTGGTACAAAGGCTTTAAAAGCATGACTATGAAGAAAGAAGACAAATGTCAAGGAGAATCATTGCTAAGGCTTTAAAATTTAATCCATTCCTTTTTGGTGCCTTGGGTTCTTCATGCTCTCCTTTCAGTGACATTATCAGTTTAGTATTTTTATCTTTTAGTGTTAACACCTACAATTATCACTTCTTTGTGTCAGAGCCACTGTTGCTTCCCACACTTGCATACTCATCCATTCACACATAACAACTGACTCAGCCCTGGAAGCCTCTTCAGCATCAGATTTGTTTCAGAAGCCCCAGATTTCAGTAGTGCAGCATGGATACCAGCCTCCATCAATGGAGCATGTTATATACTATGCTATATGAATTCCAGGGAACTAATTTCCTTTGATGTTATTGCTATGTGTTATCAAGTCACTTCCTACTTATGGTGATCCTAATAGGGGGCTTTGAGATATCTGAGATGTTCAAGAAGTGGTTTGCCATTGCCACACCCCCTCTCCCAAGTTTCCATGGCCTAGTGGGGATGTGAACTGAGATCTTCTGAGCCTTAGTCCAATACTCTGTGCACTGCACTGCACTGGCTGTCTTGGCTGATGCACATGAGATTCAGATAATTATTTGAGCAATGTTTCACATCTTCAAGTGCAATATCTTAGAAGAGCTGCAAGAAATAATACACGACGCATATGGTGGGACCAATACATGTTTTATAAATCTTTGAAACAATTTGCTAGATCAGGAGGAAACCTGTTCACAGACCTTCTTTTTACATATCTTGTATTCTGCATACACTGTCCCCAAAACTGCCTTTTATTTTTTTTAATGTAGGGAATTGAACCACATATATCTGTGTGCATGCTGACCGGGTTCCTCTGTTAAGCTCAGTTCTTACATCATATAAATTCATTGTATCTGTTGTGCCTGAAGATAGTTTTCTTTAGTATTTCTTTTTATGGTGTACTCTTCCTTACATTGCTTTTTGTCCAGCATTCATCAATAGATGGCATTTATATCACTCTTGTTAAATCTGCATATTCTCCTTCTGCATACCTACCTATACAGTGGTTATTTATGAATTGTATTCAGTTCACTTCTTTTAAAATACATCCAGTTCCTGAATTAAGAATATTGTGCTTTTCGATTCATGATTCAGAACACCAGGAAATGTCCGTGTATTGCTACACAATATCATATCCACATTGCCAGCAGGAAAAAAAGGATGCCAGTGAAGAAAGATGGGGAGGGGGTCAATTGATTGAAATGTGGTGTTGGAGGAAAGCCTTGCAGATTTATTTATTTATTTATTTATTTATTTATTTATTTATTTATTTATTTATTTATTTATTCATTCATTCATTCAATTTCTACCCCGCCCCTCTAGACAAGGTCTACTCTGGTGACAGACCACCAGAAAGGCAGATACGTGGGTGCTCCATCAATTCAAGCCTGAACTCTTACTAGAGCAAAAATGAGGCTGTCCTATGTTGCACATTTAATGAGAATGCAGAAATAATTGAAAAAGACAATATTGCTAGGGAAAGTGATGGTGGGTGCAGGAGGAAGCAAGGAAGACCTAACATGAGACAGATTTACTCAATAAAGGAAGACACAGCTATTTGTTTTTAAGACCTGAGCAGAACATACTGGGAAAAAAAACAATATTGGTAGGATGGGAAGCATGCACTAGGAACAGAGAATGACCTAAAATACGACTCAATAAAGAAAGCCACTGCCATTGGTTTGCAAGTTTGGGCTGCAAAACTGAAGTTTAACCACTATGTTCTGAGGAACCTCATGTAACATGTAATCGTAGAATAATTGAGTTGGAAGGGGCCTTTGAGACCATAGAGTCTGACCCCCTGCTGAATGCAAGAGTTCAAGTCAAAGCAAGTCTGGCAGATGGTTGTCCAATTTTCTCTTGAATGCCTCCAGTACCGGAGCACTCACCATCTCCTGGGGTAATTGGTTCTATTGTCATACTAACAATTGTGAAGTTGTTCTGATATTAGAATAAATTATATAATCAATTAAGAACCTTTGTGTGTGTTTTCACATCTTTAGATGTGTGTGGAGCTTACCTCGGCTGTCTCCCTCTCCAGTCCCCCTTTGTAATTTTCATTTTCTGCAACAGTCCCTTTCAGATCAGTAGCAGAATCTACTGGGAGGCTGACATGTTTTGAAACTGGTTTTAACACTGTATCCTTTCTGATGTCAGATTTTTGTATCCATGTCCCTGCATACTGTGGTGCTACATGAATGGCCATAGCCATTTATTGATCTGGAGGTACATGTTGTCAGAGTTGAAGTTGCTGAGGGATGTTGATATAAAGAGCTGTTACGTATATGGTAGTTAGGACTGATTCTGGCAGTAGTGAATTCATTATCAGAATGGCAGATACTCATACACCAGATTATCCTATATATATCTATACAGAAGGCAATCCCATTCAGTACAGGGAATTACTCCCAGGTAATTGGGTACAAGATTGCTGTTACAAACTGTCATTTTTAAGATCACTTATTCCTTTATCTTTCTGAGACTTTCCTCCCTTTATCACATCTATTACTTCTGCTGCAACAGCTCACTGCTTTTTGATAGAAGTGATAATGGAACATGACATATTGTACCTCTCTACTTTCCCCGGACAGGGATGAAGAAGGATGAGCACCTTAGGCTAGGCACATCAACCACTTCTGCAGTGCTTCAAATCATATTCGAATGCACCCCGTCACTTGGCTTCAACATTACCGTATAAATCTTCAGACCACCTAAGCCTCATGGGGTCGAGAGCAAATCATGTAACTTTGGTTCAGCCTGTCCCACCAAGATCGCTTATCATTAGGCAGATCTTATCTTGGTCTGTTTGGACCCCAGTGTATCAATTTGTTCTAGAACTGCATTATCAGTATTTGTGTTCCCAGTACAGTAAACTAAAGTTCTAAAATTGTACTGGGTGGCCATGGTAAAATAAGAAGAGAAACATCAATATAGAACTATCTTACAGGTTCGTCTCATTCAGCATTCAGCAGACAGATTAGACACCTGTGAAATCTTACATGATTCTTTCTCAGCACGTGCTGTTCATATCTAGTTCTCAAAAGCAGGAAAGTGTGTGGCCAACCATCTGGTTGTTATTGCTCACATGGTAGGTGAGGGTGAGACACAATCATAACAAAAATCGATGCAGAAATTTTGCACTCTTCTCTCTTTCTCTCTCTGTCTATAGGCAGTGACCAATATACCCAGCATTAATAAACAAGTCATATACAATAACTGAATTGTTTCTACATAGGCTAGCAGGCAGAAATATATGATGCTGCGGAGAGATAATACAGAGGGATTATGCACATCTGTTAAAATAGTAGTTCACGGACACAGCTGTGTAGCTACATAATGGGAATCAAGGTAATACCCTAGTTTGTGTAGAGTTTTCATCAGATACATGGTTCAGTAAATTTCCTTTGGCTTCAGATAGCTATCTTGTTGGTCTTTAGGACCACATGAGTTTTACTTTCTGAAATTGGTCTCTTGATTGGCTGAACCTGGTTTGGGGGAAAAAGGACAAGCTAATTTAGTTAGACTCTCAATCTAAAAGTCTCCTGCTTTTAATCATTATTAAATTTACAAAGCAAACACTTGCTGCATGTTTTCTTCAAGTGTAAGAATGGCCAGCAATCCCCCCATCTCTGCTTTTTTTTTTTTTTTTTTTTTTTTGGACAAGACTGAAAGTGTCCATGTCATGAGAAATGTGTGCTGTTCCATTTCAGAAAAGAACCCACTAGTTGTTCTTATAAGATGTTCATAGTTAGCATTTACAGGTGCACCTCTGACCAAGAAATGGATTCCTTAGAGGAGAAAATATTGATCTACATTGTCCTCCATTCTTGTTAGTCTAACATATTGCATTCTGTGCACTTACAACTGACAGAAACCAGCTGTCTTTCTGTTCCTTTACCTGTCAGCCCTAACAAGTAAATGACCCTTTTTCCTTGTCTTAGATAATATTGGACTAGAAATAATGGGACATTTCATAAATTGAAAATCAGGAAGGCAAAGTGTTTGTATGTGCTGCAAGACAGATACTGGAGCAGGTGCATGCAAGAGTTTCTTTGTTTACTTCAGTGAAAGGAGGAGCTCCATGAAATCATGTACATCCTCCGAAGCCAGAGTCTGAAATCAAAACCTCACACATATCCATTTTTTGTTGTTTTTGTTTTTTGTTTGTTTGTGTGTTTTTTTTTTGATGGAAAATGTTAGAAAGAAAAGATTCATTCATTCATTCATTCATTCATTCATTCATTCATTCATTCATTCATTCATTCATGTGTACTAATAAGAAACTATTTATCTTACAGCCTGTACAATTTCTTAATGCTGTTTCTAGAAGAATCTCATCAGATGTTCTGTACTTCAGTGTGATTCATTGAAGGAATCTTTATTTTGGCTTCATTATTTTGCAAATGAAGGCAAAGTAATTTAATATCTTCTTTGTGGCCTCTGTGAATCACACTCTGGGTAATCAACGCATGCACGGAGCCTTGTCGGAATATTCTAGACCTTCTGCGGTAGCAAAAAAACCACATTAGCGCAGACCCCTCCCCCTCGGTAAATGTAACTTTGAACCAAGACTCTCCCTTCAGTTTCTTTCACCCGCTGGGTTGAGCGCCTTGTTTGTTTCCCCTGTGAGTATTTAAAAGCAAAAGAAAAACAGTTCCTGATTCTTTTAACTCTTTCATTGTTATTATTTTACTTATTAATCCTACAAAAAAAGGAAAGAAAATATCGCTCCTGTCTTAGAGCCGAAGCCCCACCCTTCCCCATTTTTCTTTCATTTCATGGCCTCTTCAGGCCCATTTAAATGCTATGTGGTCTGCAAAAACAAAATCCCACTTTCAGACAGCCATGCTAAATGTCTTTTTTGTCTTAGTGAGGCTCATCAAACTTCCTTGTGCCCTCACTGCAAAAACTTTAAACCCGGAGTTCTCCGCAATCATCTGTCCAGACTCAAGCTTCAGCTCTGAGAGCAATCTCTCCAAACCGCAAAATGTATGGCTCAACCCTCTTGTAAATCCACCTCACAAACTAGCCATTTCCAAAGTGACAAAACAACGTCCTTCTGCCCACTCCATCCCGCTCTGATCATACTGCACCCTCAACATCGACCACCACAAGGCTGCACAAACTCAAACACTCAATGTCGAAACCTTCAACATCGAAAACAACCACCAAGTGAAAACCGTCCACTGACGCGTCTTTGGCTCCTGAGCCCTCGCCACCAAAGAAACATAAATCTTCCAAGGCCAAATCCTCCAAGGTTATTTCCCCGACTCCACAGCCACTGGAGTTTAGAGATCTCATATGTGCGGGTTCACTCTCAGATGAAGAAGGACTTCCACCCCACCAGCCATTGCCATCGCAGTAACCAGAATGGGAGCAGTGAGTTGACCAGCTTACATCCTCTCCTGCTAGCCCTCAGCAGTCGGCCTCTCCCAGTGAGTCCTCCCTGGTTGCTTTGCCTGATAGCCATGGAGCTGAAATGCAACCTGACACTGTGCCTTACTCTGTCCAGCAGGCCTACCACCTCGGCCTCTGACACACCATCAGGGCACCAATCCCATAAGAGCGTCCACTTGCCTTCACGCGTGGAGTCAGATCACGCTCAGCACCATCATCAGGTTGCCATTTGCCTCGATCGGTGCCCAACCGAAAGGGCTGCCAAGCAATATCGGCCAGTTATTTTCTCTGGTTTAGTGGCAGTGCCACAGCAAGAATCTCACGCACGAGAGCCTTTGGTGTCAAAACAATCTTATTATCATGATCACCCTGGATTATCTGGCACCTATTACCAGCCAGCACCTAAGAAATCCAGAAAAGCCTATCCATACTCTTCGGCTCAAGGCGCATTCATGGCACTGACAAGCTATTACTTTCCCAACCATCAGGATGAGAGGGACCGTTCATTCTGTTCAGCGTCACTGGTGTCTGTCTATTCCACTGTCATCCAGTGTGGTCCGTCAATGCCCTTACCACCTCGACAGCTCTCTTAATACCAACAGCAGCCTCCATTTCAACACCACTTTGATACCAACTCCATTGATATCAATGATCCTTGATATCGACGGTTGTCCATGGACGCACCTTTGATGTTGATACCTGTCGACGACCCTCAGTATTGACCCCACTGATGTACCCTCGACATCAGCAGCTCAGCATCGACACCAATACTTTGAGGAGCAGCCTCTCGATGTTGATATTGATCGACAATCAGTTGATTCACGGTGTTCTTGTATGAAACCAGCGTCATCTCACTTGGTGTCAAAGCACATCGACAATCTTTATTGAGTGCATGACCCGGGCGAAGTCTTTTTACAAAAATAGCCAGCTCCCAATTCAATCTTTGTCGAAGCTTCCCAATCCCACTCTCAACACCAACAAGTTCTCATACCACCTAATAAAGACCGCAAGCATATTGACTCCATGGGCAGATGGCTATATTCTTCTGCCGCTTTTACCATGAGGGTTGCCACCTACCAGGGAGCCATGGGTGCCTATCAACATTTCCTCAGGGACAACATGTCCACCTTTATTGATGCACTCCCTGAAGATTAAAAAAGTGCTGGCACAAACCTTTCAACAAGAAGGACTCTCGGTTGCCAAACAGCAGATGCTGTCTGCCAGACATATTGTCAGTGCCACAGCTAAATCAATGGCAACCTCTGTGGTGCTTTGCCGATTTTCTTGGCTCAGAACTGCTGGCGTCGCTGAGGATGCGCATGTTGAAGACTGGTTCACTACACAGGAGCACTTATAGACTCCAAACATGTCCGAGCATTTCTCCCAACAGACAAACATCTCAAGTTTGTGTCCTTGCTACGCACCTTCACCCCTCAGGCACTTGTGCCTGCATTGACAGTTCAGCGTGTCCTAGGCACTATGGCATCAATGACCCTTGTAGTTCAACATGCGCACCTCAAAATGAGGTTGCCTAAATCATAGTTCCTAGCCTTGTTCAACCCAATAACAGACCCACCACATACCCTGTTACGAGTCACTCCAGAACTTGCTGCCCAGCTTACATGGTGGCACTCTATTCAAAATGTTACAATGGGATGGCCCCTCCAACAACCACGTCCACAAATACAAGTTGCCACAGATGCCGGCCTCACTGGCAGTGGTGCTCATTGCAAATCCCTACAGATCCATGCTCAATGGTCACAAAGAGAAAAACGAGCTGGAACTTCTAACAGTGATAAAAGCTTGCAAAGCTTTCAGAAACCATCTTACCAGCAAAATGGTTCAAATTGCCCCAGACAACACTACCACAATGTATTACATTCTCAAACATGGGGGCACTCACTTCCCAAGCCTCCTTTATCTCGCTGTCAGCCTGTGGAAATAGTACCTATCCCATCACATCTGCCTCATGGCAATACAAATAGCCGGTCAAGACAACAATCTGGAGGATCTTCTCAGCCGCAAAGAATCCCAAGTCCACGAGTGGGAACTAGACCAATCCATCTTCCTTCTCCTATGCACATGTTGGGGCACATCCACCGTCGACCTCTTTGCCTCCCAAACAAGCCGGAACTGCAAACACTACTGTTCCTGCACAGGAGTCGGCAAGCATTCCCGCGGAGACGCATTCATAGGCCGTTGGCCCAAGTCACCTGTTTCCACCATTCCCACTGTCACACATGTATCCTGACATGAGTCCACCACCACCTCAATGGTCCCTGACAGTAGTCCTACAATGACTTACAAGGCCTCCATTTGAGCCCCTTGCATCAACTGATCTCAGACTGCTCACCTTTAAGATAGTGTTCCTTATTGCTATTACGTCAGCACATCATGCTAGTGAACTGGTAGCCTTGAGATCTGACTACCGTTATCTCCAATTTTATCTAGATAAGGTCAAACTGTTTGTAGATATTTCCTTTTTGCCTAAAGTTGTATCCCAGTTTCATCTGTCCCAACTGTTGGTTCATCCGTCCTTTCCCCCGGTCTCCATTTACTCCTCAGGAAAAAATCCTTCATACTTTGGATCTGAGAAGGGCTCTCGCTTTCTACTTAGCCCGCTTGCAACCCTTCAGACATTCAAGCTTGAGTTTTTGTCAGGTACCAACTTCCTGCTAAAGATCTTGAAGTTACCTCACAGAGGATATCCAAATGAGTTGCTTCCGCCATTCACTTAGCTTACCAGCTTGCTCAACTCCCAGCACCACAAACTATTCACCCACATTCAACCAGGGCAGTGGCGACATCTATGGCATTTCTTCACGGTGTTCCCCTTCTGGACATCTGCACCTCTGCCACGTGGTCACAGCCACCATATTAATCATAGATTGGATGTTCAGCAGAAATCTGATGCTGCTTTTGGGCGTGCTGTGTTATCCTCTACCTTGGTGTGACACCGTCCTCCAGGTAAGACAGCTTGTTAGTCACCCAGAGTGCGATTCACAAAGACCATGAAGAAGAATGACAGGTTACCCACCTGTAATTGTAGCTCTTTGAGTGAACCTCTGTGATCCACACATCCTGAACCCGACCTCCCCACTGTCACGCCCTGCTTGTTTTATGTGGTGGTTGACCTAACTGAAGAAAGAGTCTTGGCACCAAAGTACATATACCGAGGGGGAGGGGTCTGCACTAAAGTGTTTTTTTGGTACCGCAGAAGCTCTAAAATCTTCCGATGAGACTCTGCACGTGGACGGATTACCCCAGACTGTGAATCATAAAGGGCCACTCAAAGAACTACAATTACAGGTGGAAAACCTGTCGATCCCAAATTATTCTAAAAATATGTGCAGTGGCTATTATATACAAGGATACATATATGAATATTTCTAATACTACAGTGGTATTGGCATCAGTATGGAGGCTGCCAAAATGGAGTTCACATTGATTATTATATTGGTTTATTATCCTGTACTATAATGATTAGGGCGATGATTTCTATGACATGTCAATTTTTTTTTCTTCAACCTTATTTGAATTTATAAGTAAACTAAAACCTGTTCATGAGTACTCTGGTGAGAATTATGTCATTTCTGTTTTGCCTGGAATGTCATATTTTGATCTTTTAAAAGTTTTACATCATATTTCTACTTAATTTTGTAATAAATGTTATATTTTAGTCATATTTTGGTCTATGACAACCCTCGAGAGAGAGAGGGAGAGCTTCTTCAACTGCAGGTTCATCAAATACCCAGTCAGAATTTTGTAAGGATATGTTAGGAAAGATAAAATCTGCTGATATGGGTTTCATTAGATGAAACAAGTGATGTAAGTGGAAAATTTGTAGCTAATGTAATTACTGGCACTCAGAAATGTGATGAAGTATTTCTTCTAACATGTGAAACTCTACAAAAAGTAACAATTCCACTATCTCTGTGCTCTTGGACAATTCTATGGAATTACTCTGCCTGGAAGGTGTAAGAAGGGGAAACATCCTCCCCTTTATAATAGAAGCTACTCCATACATGACTAAGGCAGCCAAAGGACTTAACTGTTTTTATCTGAAAATGATCCATATCACATGCCTTCTGCAGGGTTTACACAGTGACACACGAGATTCAAAGCAACTATTCTAATGTAGATAAAATTATATCAAATGGGGAAAATGTTCATTAAAGCTCTGCATCAAGTACAAAAGTTCAAAGAAATTGCTCCTATTTTGGTTGTCCCTCCCCAACCTGTCACAATGCATTGGAGCTGGATGGATGGACTTGGCTGATTGCAGCTATGCATTATTCCACAAATTATGATTCCTTCTAGTGGATACTTAAAAGACTGTTTTGCATCTGCCTCCATAAAGATTGTGCAAGATTTCTTTTCTGAAAACTTGGCTGGAAACTTGACATCTTATAAAATCTAAATTCAGTGGATTATCAAAGGCAATCACCTGCTTTGAAGCTGTAGGTATGGAACTTAGTATTGAATATTGTTAAACAAACAGGATGATTTAAAGCGAGCAAAGGGGAAAGTGGCTGTAAACAAAATAGTAACACACTGCAGAGAGTGCTGCAATCTAATCTGAGTTATTTAACACTTTGCAAATAACATTCTAAATCGACTTGAAGGAAAAATTGATTACTTTGACCCAGAATTTTCTCCAGATGAGTTGGCTTTTTTTCAAATTTGTTCCTATAACCTCTTGTGATGTTGAACAGAGTTTCTCCAAATACAAGAGCATGCTGGCGGACAACAGAAGGAGTTTTGAGTTTGATAACCTCAAGATGCACATGATCATCCAATGCAATTCTGCTGTTGGTGAAAACTAATCCAGATATGAACATTTTACTCAAAATGTTCATTTTATTCATTCAGTATTAGCAGTTTTGCACTGGAAGTGAAGAGAAACAAACCTTTTAAATTGTATGTGTGTGTGTATAAGCACAGATTTCTAAAATCTGGTTGCTAATTTCAGAAAAATTGTAAAGTCATATTTTTGGTTTAATTAGTCATATTTAAACAATTTTAAGGTCATAAATGCTAGCATATTTCTGATATTCTTAGGTCATAAAAATCCCCGCCTTCATGATTATGATGATGATTTTGCTGAACAGGTGTTTGTAGCTTAAGCTAAAGCATAGCTTTCCATCTATTCCTCCCTGATAAACAAACCTCCATTGCCATTGTTCTCAGAGGGCACACATGCACACACACAAAGCCAATATGCAGATGCCTCTGCAAGAATCATGGCCGTGGATGTTTGTTTACCAGCGAGGAACAGACATGAGCTTATGATGTGAATAGGATTTCAGTAATTATATTTTAATTCAGGGGGGATTTTTAAATAGAAAAATCAAGTGGCACGCAAACTGTCACATAAACAAAATACAGCAAATAAAGAAGTCTGATTTATATGAATGAATAGTATTTTCTGTACAATTACAATTTTTAGACATATTCCATGTTGCTACGTTTCCGTTGGTATGCAGAGGACTTAGACTTACCATATTTTTCCATGTATAAGACACTACTTTTTTCCTGAAATAGTTAAGAGTAAAAATTGAGAGTCATCTTATGCATGGAAGTAAGCCGAACGTATGGCACGTGTGCCACAGCTGGCACGCAGAGCCCTCTCATGCAAGCCATTCCAATGCTGCTGCTCATGCCAGCCCAGTGCAGGGTGTGATGCTGCTCACTGCTGGGGCTCAGCTCAAGCTCACACCGCTGCCTTGTCCACCACTTGTAGTGGTACTTGAGGAGGTGATCAGGCAGTGACAGGAGAAGGAGGAGGCGCCTGGCCAGCCCTCAGTGTGAAATCACTGCTGCGCATTGAATACAACTCTGGCACCACGGGAGAGCGAGTGAGCGGGATGGAGCACAGTGCAGGAAGCCCGGGCAAAGGCCCTGCCTATATTTGGGGAAGGGGGAAAGGCATCCCCTGGCCAGCCTCCATAGGACATGCCAGCCTGGAAGGTGCCTGCTGATTTTGGCACTCAGGCTCAAAAAGGTCAAATGGAGGGGGGCGTCTTATACATGGGGGCATCTTACACATGAAAAAAATACACCTACAGAAAAATGCACTACAGATCTGCAACTTGTGGCCTTCCAGATGTATTTGGAGCACAGCTCTGACAATTCCATCCTGTGCTGGCTGGGACTGATGGGAGTTGTACTCCCAATAAGATCTGAAAGGCCAGAACTTGTCCATTTTTCCTTAACTTAAAGTCTGAGCCAGTTGTAGTGATTTACACATTGAAATTGAAAGGTACAAGAGAAGATTAAGCTCCCTTAGGCTGTAACCAAGCTCTAAGAGTACCCCCTCAGAGTGTAGGTTCAGTTAGTGGGGCTTCACCCTTCACTAAGGTCAAACAAAGTTCTCCTAGGTTGTATGAGATGAGCCAGTGTCCAGTAGCCAGTTCTCCACAAAACTGGGTTAGTGGAACCCCTGAACTCACAACCAGAGCTATAGGTTATGGACCAATGTCTCAGCACATTGTTGAGAGAAGGCCATGGAACAGTATATGAAAGAGAGGCAGTGATTAAATGAACCAAAGTAGATGGTGTCTTGAAGATCTGAAACTGCTGACTACATGGAACAAGGGTGGACAAATAGGGCAAGAAAACCACTACAGCCTTTAACCCACTTTCTCTGCCTTCATTTCAGTTTGTCTTTTTCTTCTCCTGCCTAACTAGTCCCAGGGGGCCTAATTCAACAAGCTTTTCATTTCCCCTCGAGGGGAGTCATCAGCCCCAAATGGTTCAGGCCCACAGATACTCAAAGGTTCTCTAAGCCAAGAAATGCCATAATAGATGTGATCAAACACAAAATAGCTGAGTGCCAAGTTCTTTTGCATTAAGACAGACTTTAAAAAAAAAATTGGATGGGAAAGCACCCTCTTTTTGCATAACATCAGCAATTCTAATTGTGGTGCTTGACATTCAGGACTAATCCACCAGCTCTACAGCTTATTAAAAACTGCAAGGAAGACTCTGGTACCAATAGGGGAGGTCAGATATTGTCAGGAGTAATGCTTGTTAAAAATCTGAGATAAAATTATGAATATGGTAAGAATATGGGTTTTGCATAAAACCTTCAGGTTCAAGAATCAATAATATGCCAGAGAACAGGGAATTATGCCTACCGTTGCAGGGTCCCAGCAGTGCTGTTCCCTTAGTGTGTGTGAGGGGAAGAGCCTTTAAAATATCCTTTGTTTTTTCCTCCAGCTGTGCATGGTCTCTCCCAGATGGGATCAAAGGTAGAATTAATGGATGAGAAGAATAAATGCCAGTTGTGAAGAAAGGCTGAAGTGGTTTGGCAATTTGGTTGCCAGCTCAGCCGTGGTCAAATTAGTTCAGTTACCTATACTTTAGTTTTCCTCCCTCAAGTCTATGGGATACTGGACTACAGTCTGTTTTTGCAAAATGTCCTGAGCAGTGCAGATGAATAGGGGTGGGAATGGAGATCATCACAATAAGGTGTCAGATCTTACGAACAAGCAGTACTCTAGTCCATCACAACAGCCTTCCTAGTATTGCTGTGAATTTTTTCAGGGCCAAAGAACATGTCACATTGCCTCCATTTATTTCTAAGTTTTCAGCTGACTGAGATGGATGGCAGTAAGCTCCTATTTTGGACACTGCCAGCTCTCTGAAGTGAGCAGCAGTAAGCTTACTGTGAAAAAAAAAATAGACCCCCAAAAAATCACAGACAAAAGATGAAACTGGGAGTGTCTGGAAATCGGCTTCTTGTTTTGAGGACTCGGTGTTTAAATAATGCAGGGGAGACCTGCAACTTATATTTAGAATGGCTCTTGGTTGTTTCCAAGAGCAGCTGTTCACCTTCTTTTCCCCATTAGGAACAAGGTAGGGGGCGGCATGAAGTTTTAAGGTTATGCTTTGTTCACTTCTGATAAAATCGAACCATGGCTATACAAATATGTTTCTAGCTATAGCCCGGTCATTCGTTGTTCAGATTGAGCCTAACTCTGTGCTCTGGTCCATATATTATTGTTGCAATATAGTGGACCCTTGACTTAACGAAGGTCCCTAGGTAAAGTTAAAGGTTCCCCTTGACAATTTTTGTCCAGTCGTGTTCGACTCTAGGGGGCAGTGCTCGTCCCCGTTTCCAAGCCATAGAGCCAGCGTTTTGTCCAAAGACAATCTTCCGTGGTCACATGGCCAGTGCGACTTAGACACAGAACGCTGTTACCTTCCCACCGAGGTGGTCCCTATTTATCTACTTGCATTTGCATGCTTTCGAACCGCTAGGTTGGCGGGAGCTGGGACAAGCGACGGGCACTCACTCCGTCGCGTGGATTCGATCTTACGACTGCTGGTCTTCTGACCCTGCAGTACAGGCTTCTGCGGTTTAGCCCACAGTGCCACCACGTCCCTTTAACGAAGGTCCCTACTTACAGAAATTCTGAGGTACGAAAAGCTCCACCCACAAAATTTTAGTTCGACTTGCGGCCGGAGCTTCGACCTACGAAAGGCGGGGGAAAGGGCGGGAAATTCAAAGTAGCCCCCGCTGCCCTCTTGCCTCATGTCCCCGGTGCCCTCTGCCTCCTGTGGAGGACAGGAGGCAGAGGACAGGAGGCAGAGGGCACCAGGGACAGGAGGGAAGAGGCCAGTGGGTCCAGCTTTCTAAGCCCCAAAAGCCGAAAGCTGACAGCGGACGCAGAGTGGCTTAGAGCGGCCTTCGGCTTGCAGCTTTGGAGGCCAGAAAGCCGAAAGCCGCTCTGCGCCTGCTGCCAGCTTTCAGCTTTCGGGGCTTCCAAAGCTGCACCTGCTCCCCTCTTGTCTCCTGTCCCCGGTGCCCTCTGCCTCCTGTCCCCACGGGGATGGGAGGCAGAGGACAGTGGGGACAGAGGGCAACGGGTGCAGCTTTGGAAGCCCCGGATTTTTTTTTCTTTGGTTGGAATGAATTACATGGTTTTCAATCCATTCCTATGGGAAATGGACCCTCGAACTACGGAATTTTTGACCTACGGCCACAGTTCCAATACAGATTAGTTCTATAAGTCAAGGGTCCACTGTATTATGCAGCACATAAACCAGCATTCCATAAGGCAACTCAAAAATGGGTGTTGTAGGTTTTTCAGGCTGGAGGTTTTTCTTCCTAACGTTTCTCCAGTCTCTGTGGCTGGCATCTTCAGAACTAGTAGTTAGAACTCTGTGTTCTGAGACAAACCTACAACAACCATTGGACCCCAGCTGTGAAAGCCTTCAAGACTGCATTGCAACTCAAAAAAATGGGGGGATGCCCCAACCTATATATATGCTCTTGCTGTATGCCAAATTTGGAGTTATTTGGGCAAATGGTTTTCAAGTTACTATTTTTTAAAAAGTAAAGCTGCTTTACCTCTTCCTTGCAGACACCAGCAAACTTTTCTGTCTGCAAATTTAAAACAGATCAGTTACATTGAAAAGATGGTGTCATTACCATTTCTGCAAGTTGAGAGATAATAGGTGAGAAGTGGTTAACTGTTGAAAAAAGGAGTCAGCTTCTGGAATGTTCCCTTGTATGGTGTCACTTTGTGAATGGCAGTGAGCAGAGATGGGGGATTCGTCTTCATCTACAAAAATGAACCCTGTTGGCACTGGTGGCCAGTCGGATTACCTCCTGCCCCCAGAACCCACTGGTGTACCTACCGCATGATGCGTGTTGTGCATGGCCATCGTCATCATGAGCGCACCAATCACAGCAGTAGCCTGGCTGCTGCAGTCCTGCCTCCCTGCTTGTCTGGCCACTCCAGCCAAGGGAGCAGGATGATGAATGTGCCCATTCAGCCACGGAGTATCCAGGTGAGCAGGGAGGCCTTGCTGTGGCACTTATTCTATTGCATTTTGCAGCAGGTTCTTGGGGATGGAGGACAATCAGGCCGGCCCCCTGTGCCGGCAGGATTCATCTTCGTAAATGAAGATATTCCCCCATCTCTAGTAGTGAGCAGAAGAGGATATCATGTAGATCAGTGTTCCCCAACCTTTTCCAGTCCATGGAGCGGCTGGGGAAGGCAGAGCACCCCCCCCGCGCTCTTGCGTATGTGCGAATAAACACATAGTGCTCTCTTGCATGGGTGTGCATGCACCCGCATGAGTGCCCGCTGCCATTTGCGCATGTGGGGGGCCCCACATAAGCATGCGCTGCCATTTGTGCATGTGCACAACCACTTGTGCACATGCACAAATGGTGGTGCATGCTCATGTGGGGCCCCATGCGCATATGCACATGTGCAAATGGCGGTGCTGTGCTCGTGCGGGCAAGCCGGAGCGCACACGCAGGTGCAAACAAGCATGGCACAGTAGTTAAACCGCTGTACTACAGCTAAAACTGTGCTCACGACCTGGGGTTCAATCCCAGGTAGCCGGCTCAAGGTTGATTCAGCCTTTTATCCTTCTGAGGTCAGTAAAATGAGTACCCAGCTCACTGGGGGGGGGCAATGTGTAGCCTGCATAACTAACTTGTAAACCGCCCAGAGAGTGCTTGAAGCGCTATGGGGCGGTATATAAGCAGCACGCTTTGCTTTGCTTTTGCACACGGGGGGGCAGGAGGAGGTCTCTCTTGGCAGCCCAATCTGGTTCAGGCCAGGGACCGGGGGTTGGGGATCGCTGATGTAGATCATCTGCTATTGGTGTTGTCAACATTCTGGCTGCCCTTCAGATATAAAGCTTGGCATCCCTTTTCCTGCTGGCAGTGCAGGCATGACATTGTGCAGCAATATATGGCCATTTTCTGACTTTTTGAATCATGAGTGCAGAAGCAGAATATCCCACATTCATAAACCAGGGGTATTTTGAAGGACTTAATTCCTTTTCGGCCTGAGGTAGACACTTCACTCTGCATTTCCCATCCCCCCCTTTTTTTCATTTTAATTAGACAAACATTAATGAAACTTACTAACTGAAAATCAGTAGTAAGTTACAACCAGAGTAGGCCCATTGAATCAGTGGAACTTATGGAGGAGCCAACTCCTCAAACTCCCACTGATTTAATGGGCCTGCTCCATTTGTGACTTACTACTGGGTTTCAGCCTCTGTGTTGTACTACTACACATAATATACAGGAATGTTAATACCTGTTAATGCAGCCCCCCTGCAAAAAAAAAGTCCTGCAGATTTTTCTGAAGTTTATATTATTTGTATGCCACCTTTTTCCTCATAGGAGACCCAAGGCAGCTCATAATAACTAAAACTATACAACAATCAACAGTTATAAATCTCATATTAAAAAACAACTAAACATATATCAAAGTTAAAAACAAGATTAATTTTTTAAAAACATTTTTAAAACATATAAAAATCTGTGAATGAATAAGCAGTCCTGGGTCACTTACTGCTTGAAAGCCTGCCAGTAAAGAAATGTCTTTGCCTGATGTAGAAAGGACCAGAGGGAGGGGGTCACCCTGTCTTCTCAGAGCAGCTCATTCCACAGCATGGAAGCAGCCACTGAGAAGGCCCTCCCTCTTGGGAATATGGTAGAACTAAGAGACAGGTCTCCCTAGAAAATCTTAAGAACTAAGAAGACTTATGTGGGGTCATATGACCTTTCAAATAACCTGGACCCAAGCCGTGTAGGGTTTTATAGGTAATTAGCAGCATTTTGAATTGGTTCAGGAAACAGACTGGAAACTGGTGAAGCTGTTGTAATACAAAAATTTATGTGTTCCCTGTAGCCAATTTTCCAGTGTAAGCAAGAACCGTACCAGAAAAATTAATACATTAAGACTGGCATTAGTCTGCCATAAGCAGTTGTTAATGAGCATCATGAAGGATCAGTTGCCTCTCTGCTCATTGTTTTTGTGTAATTTATATCCAATATCACATTCGGACAAGCAGGTTTAAAAAATGTCTGGAAAACAGAAGTGGAGCATGTGTGTGGTCTACTTCCTTGGGATGAATATATATCTTCCAGATACGAATTTATTTCATGGATGGCATAAAGTTTTTTTCTTTCTCCCAGGGCTTTGAGTTGATTGGTCTCACTGAATACAAATGCTTTCAGATGACTATATAGTGTTATCACCAGCTGATACGATGGATTCCGACATGTCACAATCTGCTTCATGACAACTCTGATGTCTCACTAGGCAAAAACTTTAAAACTCAGAAATCATCTTTATATAAAACAATACAATGAACATATCACACTCACCATATTTTGTGACTTGATGCCCCTTTCTTTTCCTTTAAAAGAGAAATATATTCATGAGAACACTGGTTTTCCATGAGTGGGGTGTGTTCCCCCAGGGATGTGGCTGGTATCAGAATATCAAATATGGCCCATAGAGCTTGAACATATCTAACATTATAATTTTCTTTTAATTTGAAAAAAGAAAAAATATACATTCTATGTTGCTATGTACTGGTTATCTTTCTTAAGTTTCTGAGTTGTGCTGTGATTCATATAACAATCTGAAAATAAAGCAATTTTTATTTGTAGACAAGCAAATACTTTATTTCAGTATAGTTTGACAATGCTCACATTTCATTTGGGGTTACTGACAAAGCAGGTTTGAAGGTACATGAAATGATGAGGGATGATATGTTGTTCCTTATTTCAGATAAGGGGCATCATAGCGTATCTCAGTATTGGCTGGCTTGCTGATGTGTTTTCCAGACCTGACTAAATATACCAGAGACTAAAACTGGTAATGGAGGCACATGTAAGCTTGGTGCATGATTAAATGACACTCTTTAGAGAAATGGAGAAATTATGGGAATTCCATTTAGAGAGAAAAAAACTGACATGTTTTTCAGAGAGAGGAGAGAACACTTGAGGAGGAAGGAATTAAAGTAAATTCTGAGAGTATCAGTTTTTGTAAAAAGAAGTCATTTTTGACAAAAGAAAAACATCCAGGTCAGCCCTCTGCACCTGCCTTCATAGCCATTGCCACCTGTAGACACACACTTTTAATGAAAGCCTGATTTGACATTTCTTCCCTCCCATGATCTAGGATCTTCTGCATGCAAAACAGATTCCCTCCCACAGAGTTACAGTCTCTCAGTCCATAGATTTTTCTTTTGGTAATATGGTAATAAGGTGGTGTTCTATGCTGGAAATCATTTTGGTGATGCAGTCTTGGATGTGGTCGCAATAATGTATTGTTCATGCCAACATTGAGCATCCCACCAGACCTCCATTCTAGCTGGTTGTCAGTTGATACGCTTAACAGTATATGTTACATGGGTTTGTTGTGTTGCTTCTGACTGCTCCTACATTACAAAAGCATACCTTTCAAAGGTCAGGTTATTATTGATAAGTTGAAGATTCTAAGCCGCTCAGAGTGGTCTATTTGATCAGATGGGCGGGATACAAATCAAATAAGTAGGGGCCTCTCGTAGGGGCTGGGTCCCACCTCCCCGCCCAAAGTGCCCACGCATCCAGAAGGGGACTCCTCTCCCTGCCTGGCAGTCTTTTCCCTCAGGGGTTTGGCACCACCAGGGCTTCTGCTTTTAGGTCTCTCTCTCTTCCCCCCACTCCTTGTGGGTCACCTGAGGCTGCTGCTGCTGTTGCCTTGTCCTCTCTGCAGCTGAGGTGAAGGAGGTGCCCTGCTCGCAACCTAGCCATGTGCTTCTCTTTCCTTCCGCCTGGCGCTTCTCCGCTCCCTGCTCAGACGTGTCACGGGAGGGGGTGATGCTGAGAGAACAGCCTTCTTGCGCATGCTCCCCTCCCCCGTCTCCTTTCGCAGCCTGCCATGGAGAGCTCACGCCTGTCCACCCGTCTGTCTTGACGGTCTGTTGCTCATTCCCTCCCTCTGTCTTCCTTTTCCTTTCCTGCTTGTTTGCCACGGCCAACAAGGAACAAACAAAAAGGAAAGGAATCTTGGTATCTAGTAGAACAGAACAAAGCCCATTTTATATTTTTTTTCCTTCCATCTAGGCAGAACACAACATATTTCAAAATATAGTTATTTGTCACCCTTTACCTATTTGTTACCCAGTAGTTGAACATATGTAGCACCAAAAACGGAAAGGGACAAGTTTTGCTTCAGTGTGAGTAGAATTCTGTCTTCAGGCCCTGATGTAGTTTAGTTGTATGTAGGACCCACCATGTACCACAAAGAGCTCTACCTTCCAATACTCCACTATTCCTTTCCATTCCCCAGTATATGACTTCTGAATCACCCATCGCCTTCTGCCTAACCAAATGCAGACTGAAAAAGGAAAAAAAGGAAATTCAATTTTTAAGCAAGGAACATCTTACTCCAACATGTCCAATTAAGAGACAGTGGTCTTCTAATCCCTTTCCTATTAGAGGTTGGATGTCATTGTGGCCATTCTGACCATGCATGCAACAACTCTAAACAATGATATTGTGCTGTATCCGGACCAATAATTGATTATTCTTCCTGCACACCTTCTTCCATTGATTTCACCTTTTACCTGTATGACCAGCGGTAACAATCTGTCACAGATTGCTACAAATACCATCTCCAACTGCAGCTCTTGGAAACGTCTGTTTAAAATTTGTAAGGGTCCAACTCTTGGATCTCTATCCTTCAGGGTCAAGAGAAAGAGGAGAGCTTTTTTTCTTATGTCCAAATGGGAATGTCGCTAGTTTGATGTTTTCTTGATAAGTTAGCCATGCTGATCATGTGAACCCTGTCTCAGTAATTCACCTCTTGTGTGATAAGAGGAAGAATCAGTAGGAAATCAGTATAGTGTCAGGACTGTGATTATTCTTGTGGATATCCTACATTTGGAGGGGTGGGAGATGGAACTTTGCTAGTGGCAGTCATGACTGCTTTTGGGATGAACTATGGAGGTGTTGAAAAAGAATGCAAAAGAGAAAATGTAGAGGAGACATGTAAACTGTCTGGAAAGCATTTGAGAATTTTTGTAGTTAAAATATTCCGCTGTGGTCCCTTGTTGACTATTGACACTTTGGAATATACAGTAATACTATGAATTTCCAAAACACTGTAGATTTATTCACATGATATTTTAAAGTTCATGAAATTAATATTCAGTGTTTTCCTCCACCACTGTTATTTAATCTCTGTCCACCCACTCCCAAAATAAAGAGACAGACACAGGTGTTGGAGTTAACTAGGGCCACATTTTATTGCTTTTAACCTCCAATCACTCTCATCCTGCAGAGGGGCCTGGACATCATGTGGATCCCTGGGGCAAGCTCTAGGGATATCTCTTACCCCCTCTCCAATCCTAAACTGGTGAGTCCCAAGCCCCTGGTCAGAGCTGTCCCCTGAATACCTCGTACCCAGCTGGCCACAGACTGGGAAGAAAAACCTCCCTGTCTGCCCTCCATCCAATTGTCTAGAACTAAGACATGCAATGGATGGGACTATACCTTATTCACCCCTCACCCCAGCAAGGGAAACACTAGATCCTGGTTGCTGTGATGCTGGGTACAGTAGGACCCCATGTGCTTTTTGGGAGCTCACTGAAACTCACCTTCTCTTCCGCACTATCTGACAGTTTGACCTATTTAAATGTGACTCAAACCTAGAATAGCTCTCAGAATTCCATGGCTAAAAAGTGTGGGATAGGCAAAAATACATCCACCCACCTTTTATATGCCAGTCAGGTGAGACGGACCCTTAATTCCTATCCGGCCCCAAAGTGACCATCTCAGTGACACTGGATCCAGGGTGGGCAGGTTAACTCAAAGGAAAAAGGGCTGGCTGGGGGCAGAATGATCTTATAATTGCACCAGCATCCAGCCCCAGCACAGCTTTGTAGGAAGCACCAATTGGTGCCTCTGACTGCCCATGTCAGATCAGGAGATGTGGGAAAAATAGTTCCAAGCCAGCGTATGAATCCATGCCAGCAGAGATATACATTGCCCACCAGCTCCAGAAATACCGAGATGGACTCAGGTGTTTGAGTTAGCTAGGAACAAACACACTTAACTGATCTTAACCCCTCTGTTAAGGGGTGGGTTGTGGGGGGCATGTTATAAATTGTGTGAGGGATTGGTTAGGGCTGTCGGGCATGTGGGGCATGGAAGTGATGAGGGGAGTGCATAGTGGGATGCTTTTTGTCCATGTAGGGCAAAGGAGTCGTCATGTGGCATTGAGTGGGATTGGGACAGGAGGATCTCCTGTAGGGGAGCCATATGGCTGGGAAAAAGATGGAGTGTGCATGTATGAGAGGGGAGTTGGGTGGGTCTAGAGGTTTGGTGTTTTTTTTTTTTTTAAGTAATAGTATGTCTCGGTATGTGCATACGAAGAACAATGATGGGGGATTGTGGGTACGAGGAGAAGGGACATATTCTGTCGGCTGCTGGAGGGAGGGAGGTGTGGGGAGGGCAGGTCATGTGATAGTGGATGAATTCAGATGTAGGGACTGAGTGGAGGGGATGTGAATATTTGGCTAAGGAGTGAGATGGAGACAAAATGTGTGAAGTGTATATGGAAGAGGGCAGGTCTGGATAGGACCATGTGTTCCTCCCAAACATTTACTTTGCTCTTCTGCCAACAACCTATTTTGTTGTTTAGTCGTTAAGTCATGTCCGACTCTTCATGACCCCATGGACCAGAGCACACCAGGCCCTCCTGTCTTTCACTGCCTTGCAGAGTTTGGTCAAATTCATGTTGGCAGCTTCAATGACACTGTCCAACCCTTCTCCTCTTGCCGTCACACTTTCCCAACATCTCTTTTCCCAGGGAGTCTTCTCATGAGATGGCCAAAGGATTGGAGCCTCAGCTTCAGGATCTGTCCTTCCAGTGAGCACTCAGGGTTGATTTCCTTCAGAATGGATAGGTTTGTTCTCTTTGCAGTCCAGGGGACTCTCAAGAGCCTCCTCCAGTGCCACAATTCAAAAGCATCAATTCTTTGGTGGTCAGCCTTCTTTATGGTCCAGTTCTCACTTCCATACATTGCGACTGGAATAACCACAGCTTTGACTATGTGGAACTTTGTCAGCAAGGTGATGTCTCTGCTTTTTAAGATGCTGTCTAGGTTTGTCATCGATTTCCTCCCAAGAAGCAGGCATCTTTTAATTTTGTGGCTGCTGTCACCATCTGCAGTGATCATGGAGCCCAAAAATCTGTCACTGCATATCTTCCCCTTTTATTTGCCAAGAGGTGAAGGGACAAGTGGCCATGATCTTAGTTTTTTTGATGTTGAGCTTTAGACCATATTTTGTGCTCTCACACTCATTAAGAGGTTCTTTAATTCCTCCTTACTTTCTGCCATCAGAGTGGTATCATCTGCATATCTGAGGTTGTTGACCCAATGTCCTCAAACACAGCCAGCCCCAGCGGAACGCAATGGGGTTGGAAAAAAGCACTCAAAAACAACCACACACACACACACACACACACAGCCAGTCCCAGCAGAATGTGATGGGGCTGAGGGAAAAAACAGAACCCACATGCAAACACACACAGCCAGCCCCAGTGTAACGCCATGGGGCTCGGAAAAAAAAAAACACCAAAACACCCTCCACATACACACCGCCAGCCCGAACCTGATGGGGCTGGGAAAAACAACAACATCAAAACACAAAAAAATCACAGCACAGGAGGGAAGGCAGTAAAACTGGAAAAAATAAACCAAAACCAGTTTTGATCTCTTACCTGGTCGGCATCTTGGGCTGTATAAGGAGGGAAGGTGGTTAAAACAGAAAAAATGAATAGAAATTGGTTTTGATTCCTTACCTGGTCAATGTCTTCACCTGCATAAGGAGGGAAGGTGGTAAAAATGCAAAAAAGAAACCAAAATTAGGTTTGATCTCCTACCTGGTCGGTGTCTTGGCCTGTATGAGAAGGGAAGGTAGTAAAAAAATAAATGAATCTAAATTGAGTGTTGATTTCTTACCTGGTCAGTGCCTAACCATAAGATAGGTTGTTTTACCTAGAAGATAGTTATGTGATATGTATTAACATTTATAAACCACGATCTCTTTAAATTTTGAGCAAGTAATTAGCACTATGAATATGGAAATAAATACATGAGAAATCAACCCATAAAGAGAACTATTAAGCTGAACAATTTAATAGATCCTGGCATATTAACACATTAAATAGGTAAATATTTCAGACACAATAATCTTTGGAACTCTTCAGACTCGGAAACAATATGTAAAGAGGTCTGTTGTTCATTTCTGAACAACATAAACAAAACCTTTTTTTCTAATTATGGTTACTAAGGAAGGAGATTAACCGAATACAATCTAATGAATGCTAGGGATGAAATACACAGATTAATCATGCAGAGTAGGCAAATGCTTCAGAAATGAAAATTTTTGTTTCATTTCCAACAACTACAACCATGGCTCCACCAGAAAGGGGGTACCCAGAAAACGCTCCCCACAAATGCTACTCTTTCCCATCTGTGTGGGAAGTCTGTTATTGAAATCCAGCTTACATTTGGCTGCCCCCTAACAAACCCATTTATCTCCATTAAAAAACAATTGCAACCTCTCAAAAGTACCACATCAACTGCCCTGCCAGACCTCACCACCTTAAACCTACACTACCCAGGCAACACCTTAATGTAGTTTCCAGAGCTATAGACAAAACAGGAAGCAATCTTGTCCGTTGATACAGAGTACATCTCTACAAACTATGAACCTGAATGACTGAGAAAGTCCACAGTTAAGCCCAGATGAAAGGCAAATGTAAGTAATTTTGAAAAGCCAAGGTCTCTCTAATTCACTGTGCTCCCAATGGCTGTTGAGGCAGGAAAGCAGCAAGTGGGCAAAGACCAACTGTCAAGAACTTAGAACACTGTTGCTCCAGCAATCATGTGACCTCAGAGGTCATGTCACACCTTCACTCATTATGTCCTCAGCGTTATGTCAATAGTTATTTAAATATCTCTCACACTCTTAAGCCCAACTTAAGGCTGCTTGCAAGAGTGAAATAAAAATCTTGTCCTGTGGATCATAAATATTTCTGCATGGGCTGCTGTCGGGCTGTTTTGTTTTTGTTTTTCTTATAAGCCCATAAATGGTAAGTAGTATCTCCAAATGAGCATCCATTAACTATCTTAGTTAATGACGTGAAGCTATTTACCTACTCCTTTTTAGGTCAAGAGTCAAGAATGGAATATTAGAAGATGTTGGAGAACTAACTGCCATTCGAGGCACTATTTATGTCACAGAAACCTGGTCCAAATTCAGAAAATGTTAGCACTAAAATAAATCTTTCTTTTTCTCATCCTGACTTAGGACACAATCCTAACTAGCCAGGCTGGTCTTAGGCTGGCTGAATCAGACTCTCACAGTTAAGAGGGAGATGCCTGTTAAAGGTAAAGTGTGCTATTTCCCCAAAATGCAAGTCCTTTCTGCAGCTGCCATGAAACCCATTGCAACACCAGTTTGCGCCATAGAAGGCTAAGCCCCTCCTAGTGTACCTGGTGTAGTCAGAGTGCCCCCATGACATCTGCCTTTCTCTTATTTAAACGTCCACTCACCCCACTGTCTGAAAGAACCACAGGAGGCAGCCAAAGAAAACTTATGTTTATTGATCTATAGGATGGCCTCACATTACTCCCTTTTCCCCCTGCCCTAGGTCATGGTTAGTGGCAAGGTTAGTGACTAGAGCTATATAAAGTTATATTTCAGGCAAGAATTCTTAGGCTGTGCTTTCCAGGGATCCTATAGTCTGTTATCCATCTGACCACAACTCTACACAATTCTGCACTACTCTACAAAGTTCAAGGCCTGGCCCTTTCATGTCCATCTTCCTACTCTCCTTCCTGGTTGGGTAATGTTGAGTTTGCACTTGGACTCTCCCTTCTGTTTTTACTCATGTTTGGGCAGCTTGGGTCTCTTCTACAATACTCAATTTGTGGCTTATGATTGGAGGGCCAGCTTGAATCCCTACCACTGTCAATCCACCTGCCCCTTACCTCCTGGTTCATGATTGGAGGGGGGGCAATTTGAATCCCTCCCACCCTTGCCTCTTGGCACATGATTGGTGGGGCCAGCTTGTATCCATCCCAGTGATATCTTGCCCACCCTCTACCTCTTGACTGATGATTAGGGCACCAGCCTGTATCCATGCCAGTGTCTTCCCAGCCCCCTCAGCCTCGTGAGTCATCCCATTCACACAGCTCATGATTGGCAAACCATGCATTTCTTCCCACCCTTCCCATCATCATCAATGAAAACAGAGTTTGTGTCCCTATCTTTTTCCTGCAATATCCTTCCCTAGGAGCATGGCCCTGAGCTACTTTGTCTAATAAAGAAACTTGATTCAGAGTTGTTGTACGTAGCATTTTTTTTGAGCAGATATCTCTCCTCAGAAGCACCCTTGTATCTTAGACAATGAGTAGACAGACAGCAGAGACACATGTGCAAAGTGCTTTTGTGTAGCTGTGCTACAGCTGATGCATAGCTGTCTGACCAGACCAGCTGCAGGACTCGGGCAGTTCAGTGGCTTCAGTCACACATGACTGAGTGCTTTTGGAGCTGCACCTGTAGCACAGCTACCTGTGGATTCCAAATCCGGATCAAGGTAGGTGTACCGGCAAAAATCATCCTTGAGCCTTGTCAGGAATTTATTTTGGGATTCCGTGGGGTTTTTCTAACAATATCATATACTCTGTGAAGGTTTCACAGCCTTTGGCACTCCTAGTTTGAGGCCATGAATTACAGCATTTCTTGCTGCTCTCAGCAGTCGGACCCCAGCAAGCTTATTAGGATTGGGATCAATAACTCGGGTTATGAGGGCTGCTGCTTCAAGCCAATCAACTGTTCCATTGCCATCGGCTATTTGTTCAACCCTATGAGTAGTATACCAGGCGTAGATCTTAGCAAGAGCCTGGCATTTCTCATCTTTGTTTAGGAGGCTGCTCAGAAGAGTGGTAAGTAGTAATGATCCATTGGATCAAGTCCAGGTACTTCGATGTTGTGGAAGATCTTGTTTCCAGTTAAATAAATCAGCAGTGGGGAACGGGCCAGAACTAATTTATTTCCCATTGGGAGCTCCATTAAGGGGAGAACATCCTCCACAGGTTTAGGTGTAAAGTGATCTGGGGGCACTCCCTGTGTGGTTTGTTTAGATCAAGGGTCCCCAACCCCCGGTCCGCGGCCCGGTGCTGATCCATGGGCTTTCTTCAACTGGGCCACGGACAAGGATCTCCACCCATGCACGGGGGTGTGTGTCGCACTTGCGGAAGGGTGTGTCACACTCACAGGTGGGCATGTTGCACTCGCGGGTGGGTATGTCGCACTTTTGCAGCTCCCCATTGGCTGGTGGGCGGGCTGGCGGTGCCTGCTACTGGCTGCTTTGTTCTCTCAGACGGAACATTCGTTTCCCCTTGCTCTTCAAGTAGCAGCAGGAAAGGAAAAGGAAAGGAAGAGGGGGGGGAATGAGCGACAGACCATTGGCAGGCTGCGAACAGAAACCGGGGGAGGGGAGGGCACGTGAGAAGGCTGTTCTTTTGACATCACCCCCTCCCATGACACATCTGGGCAGGGAGCGGAGGAGTGCCGGACAGGAGGAAGAAGCGCACAGCCAGGTTGTGAGCAGGGCCCCTCCTTCACCTCAGCCTCAGAGAGGATGAGGCGACAGCAGCAGCGGCGGCACTGGTGCCCGGAGAGGTGGTCCAACAAGGCACTCAAGGTAAGGGCTCCGCTTCATCCCCTCCTTCCCTCCCTCCCTGGCAAATTGCCGGAGCGCTTCAGAGCACCACACCAGGTGACCCGTTAAGAGTGGCAGGGTGGGGGTGGGGAGAGAGAACTAAAACCAGAAGCCCCGGTGGTCCCAAACCCCTGACCCGTGAGCTCTGCCACTTTGGGAGGGAGAAGACTGCTGGGCAGGGAGAGGGCTCCTCTTCTGGACGTGTGGGCACTTCGGAGGGGGCAGGTGGGACCCAGCTTCTACGAGCCAGGGAGGGTCAGCGGCGGAGTTTCTCCTGTGCCATCCAGGATCCGGGAGACAACTCTGAAGCAGGTGCTTCTGGGAGCCAAGTAGGTGCCGCTGCTGCTGCTCCCGCTCCCGGTTGGGCTGAAATTAGAAGCCAGGCAGATTTTTAGAGTGAGTGGGCATGTTGCGCTTGCGGGTGGGCACCTTGCGAGTGTGACATGCCCCTCCGCAAGAATGACACGCCCCTAGCACGGGGGTGCCCCCGCCCCCCAACTGGTCCGCGCACAGAGCCTGCATCCCCCAAACAGTCCGCAGTTCCAAAAAGGTTGGGGACCGCTGCATTACAGGAAAGCAAATTAAAAACTACCTGCAGCTCCAAAGAAACTAGAGCAGAGAGAATTTAAAGCATGACAAATATATACTAACCAGATACACATGGAATATGGAAATAAGGCTTACCAAAATGCAAATTAAAAACAAACATACAACCCCCCTTCGTTCTCTACTCATTTCCTCCAGTCTTGTTACTAACTGAGAGTTTTCCGCTGTGTTCAGAAAATGATGAAAGAATGTTTCATCACAGAGAGATCCTTAGAGATTTGAATTAAGATTTACTTGGATAAATTAACAGCTCCTACATTGAGAGTCGGTAACTGGTGATACATGGAGTCAAATACAGCTCAACAACCATGAACGAATTCAGCCAGGGGCTTAAGTTAACTCTGTGGTGGTTTTTTTCCTTGTTGGGCATCCTTTTTGACTGGTGATCGGATCTGGGAAAAGGAATATAAAGTTACTTGTGTTATTGCATTATTTACACAAAAATCATTCTTATTCTCATTCCCTTGTTGAGAACAGCAGAAAATAGCTCTCACTCTCTCTTGTGGGGGTGAGAACAATTTTGCAGCTACATCCCTGCTTTAGATGTTTGGGCCTTGAAGTTCAGTCTTTCTATTTGTGGCATAGTTGTCAGTTCCAGAGGTTGGTGCTTGAGGAATTGTTTGCGCCATGATAAAGCTGCAAGGAACTCTGGATATGAACCACAACTCGCACATCTATAAGCAGCTGTACCAGCTCAGACCCAGTACAAAATGTTAGCTTTAACATTTAAAACCCTAAACAAAAGCCATCGGAGCCTGTCTTTTACTGTAAACCTTTTCGAGCATAACTCTCCTAAAATAAACACTGACTTTGTAAATATTATTCCTTTGCCTGTGGTTGGTGCTTAATTTTCATTTGACCTTTCACAGAATCAGTCTGTGTTCCTTCAAAGAAAGTATAGTAAGTTCCAGACTGTTACACACTTTGTATAAACTTTGGTACATAACTTCCTAACAACAGAGATGAACGAATTCCCCTAGATCTGAGTGAGGCATAATTGGGGGTTAGGTGGCTATTCTGATTGTTTATCTGAACTTCTGAGCTGGCTCTGCATTTAGATTTCACACACCCGAAATATTCATTGTTTGATGTTCAGGGGCAATACTGGCTTAAAGCTTCTGGCTGGTAGTCCAGAAAGGCAACATTTCAGGTGACCCCTATTGTTTAAGTAATGATGGTGTCACTGAACATTAGAATCCAGCGATTTCGGAGATATGTTAGACATGCTGCATGTTCAGCAAGATGTCCAGTATATCAGCTTTTAGGAATCAACTGCAAAGTCCAGATTCTCAAGATTATTAAGGACTCGTTGTAGGCTGGATTTCAAAGATATATGCAAGCTATCATTGCAACTGTAAAAACAATCACTCTATAATTATGCTTAAAAGCTTCCAGTGACTTTACTGTAGAAATGTTCTTGTGCTCTAGTTCATGTCTATTTTCTGTCGGGTGCATCAGACAACAGCTTATTATTGGATGATCTACTGCATCAGACAGCAGCTTATTATTGGATGACTGGGAAATTACTTTTTGCTCCTCAGAATCATGACCTAATTGACCTTGATGGTCTTTGTAAGTCTTAAAAGAAACCCACCGTAATGCAGAGAACTCGACAGGTATCTATTATTGCATGTAATCTGTAGTACAGTGCTCAAGTATTAATTCTGCTGAAAGGTTATATTCTCAAGGTTAGGTGTAATATGTACAAAGGAGAAAGACAAGGGAAATAAGGAACTGTTTCAATCAAATCCTGAGCTAGGGGATATGCTGTAAAAGAATCCTTGTTGAAGAGAGCAAAATAATCGGCCATTAAACTGGAATAGCTGCCAACAGGAAACTCCACTGGAAAGCTCAATTACTATACAGCAGCAATGCAATATATGGCTGTTGCTAGCCAAGCACTCATCTGTCTCTCTCTCTCTCTCTCTCTCTCTCTCTCTCTCTCTGTGTGTGTGTGTGTGTGTGTGTGTGTGTGTGTGTGTGTGTGTGTGTGTGTGTGTGTGTGTGTGTGTGTGTGTGTGTGTGTGAGAGAGAGAGAGAGAGAGAGAGAGAGAGAGAGAGAGAGAGAGAGAATGAGAGAGAGAGAGAGTGAGTGAGAGAGAGAGAGAGAAAGAAAAGGAGAATATTGTTTCAGATCTTTTTTTGTATAAATAATGTCCTAAAGTCACATCTTTCTTCATATTTCAAATGGAAGGAACTTGAGAGTGGAAACATTCTAATGCGAGAAAATCTGAAACAGATAAGTTCTTCCATCTAGATTGGGGATGGGCAACACATGGTCTTTCAGGTACATGCAGCCTCCAGAAGCCCATATATAGCCCCTGGCACCTCAGCATCTCCCCTAAACATTTTAAGCCTCTTTTTCAACATTAGGGCAACAGAAAACCCTCCTGCACTCAGCACATGGAGGATAGTTTTGCCATGTTTTGAGAGACTCTCTACTCCTCAGAAAGCCATACTTTAAAAATGTTTAAAAGTTTCTAAAATATATTTTGGTGACTAGAGGCACAAGGGGGGGGCTTCAATTTTTTAATAAATGTAAGCATTTATAATTTGCAAGGGGATTGCCAATGTGAGTTGAACTGCGGTAGCCCCCCAGACCTCTACCTTACTGAATCTAGATCTGGGGTTTTAAGACTTGAGTTGAAAGACTGAGTTTGAAGCCCTTCGAATCAGCCATGTTAGTGCTTAATTAGAATGATCATCCCTTTTTTTCCTGAGAGCTTCTCCGTATTAAATGGTATGTAATAAATTTTTGTTATGTGCCGTCAAGTCGACTCCAACTTATGGCAACCCTATGAATGATTTATCCCCAAAATGGCCTGTCAACAGCTCTGCTCAGCTCTTGCAAACTCAAACCTGTGATTCCTTTAGGGAGTCAATCTATCTCATATTTGGTCTTCCTCATTTCTTGCTGCTTACCACCTTTCCTAGCTATATTGTTTCTTCTATGGAATTCTGCCTTCTTACAATGTGCCCAAAAGAATGACAACCTCAGTTTTGTCATGCTTGCCTTCAGAGATTATTCAGGCTTGATTTTATCTAAGACCCACCAGTACAACATATTCGTCCTCATGCTGGGAATACAGTGGTGCCCCGCATATGGTGGTGGTGCCCTTTGCTATGCGAAAACATCGCTGTACAGGCAAGGAAAGCCTATTGGAACGCATTAAACTTAGTTTAATGCGTTCCAATAAGTGTCCAAACTCACCCCTCCAGCGATGTTTTCGCGTCCGGCTGCCATTTTGGAGCCGCCGATCAGCTGATCGGCGGCTCCAAAATGGCCGCCGGATGCCCCAATCGTCGCAAAGCAAGTGCGGCGATTGGGGCAGATCCGTATAGCGATCCCCAAAAAGGGATCGCTATACGGATTCTTCGTTAAACGGTGCACTCGTTAAGCGAGCCACCACTGTATATGTACCTACTGAATTTGGCCATTGCAAATGGGAAATAAATTGATCTGATTTAGTTTTCAAGGAATTTTCAAAAATTCAGAAGCCCTTTAAGAATGGAAAGAACCTGAAGTTTATAAAATGTAAATATAGGAAAAAAATAGGAGAAAATAAAATTAACAGATTTCCTTATTCCTACTGTGTGAGAGTGGATGTGGGTGTGGATGGGGTTGTGCGAGCATTTCATGAGTCCGCATTTTAAAGCAACCCAAGTTGACCTGGTCTTTCTCAACCGATACACGGAGGGAATTCCAGTCCTTCCTGCCTCAGCTTCAAGTAGTTACTAGAAAGTGATTTCAACTTCTGAGGTGCACAAAACTTTGCATTGTTTTGTAAAATGACCCCAAGTGCATAACATGTACATTTTGTGTTTGGGAGGGGGACAAAGAGTATAGAAATGTCCATATAGGTGTGGGATGGAACACTTAAACAAGTAAATGTATACAAAAAGCTCATGCAGACTGGTCTCTCCATCAGTAGCTATATGTGTATGCATGTAAGTAAAGTGTGTATATCTGCATGAACTCAAAGAGTCTTAGAATACTCTTTGGATGCTCTGAACATGGAAATACATTTTCTATCCTGAGAAACCTTGTCAGTGAGGGCAGCCCGTCAGTCTCAGCAAAGGCAGTGACTTACCGGTAGTTATTTCCAGAGGAATAAAATTACCAGCTTACGTGGAACAGTGGTACTGGTAATAGGAGTACCGGGAGGTATCGTTAAGTTGACATCCTGTTGGCCCACTAATTAAGAATCCTGTTTTCATAGTCCTTTCCCCATCCTCTGCATGTTGTCTTTCTTGGTCTCTTATTCCAGTGTGATTTCATTGCCAAACACTTTTAGGGGCTGCCACCACTAAAACATAACAGGCGATGTTATCGCAAGTCAGAAATTATTGTTATTTTTGAAGTATTTGTTTGGAAGGGTGAAAAATCATCTAAGTAGAATTTTGAGGATTGTTTTCTGTAGAACAGGCAAGTGCTTATGAAGGCCAGCAAGCAAATTTCAAGATTTTATTGATCAGGTGTGTCTGCATGTGAATCATTGTACTGGGATCAGATGCAGTCTTCAAACCTCAAAGTAAAGGTTTATGGAAGGTATACTCCTGCAGCGATCAGGTTACAATCCAGAAATGTCTTCCTTTCCTTTAAAGTCCTTTTCACACATTTGGATGATGTTGATGTACATAAAGTATATATGCTGGGGAGTGATGCACTCACCACCATCACTTCTAATGTCCTGATAGGTGTTCTACGTGCCCACTCTGGGGCTTTGTGGAGGATGCAAAACGCTGGCCAAATTACCACCATAGTTGCTGTAACCTATCTATCTAGGTACAGTATCTATCTGGGGGGGGGAGAGAAAGAAGGGGTGCTACTACGAGTATTTGTGCTGACTCCTTCATAGAGACTGTTGGGAAATTGTATCTCCTTTTGGATGGCTAAGTGTCCCTTACATTTGCCCATTTGTCCTCCTTGCAAATACCACAGAGAACTTCAAGAGGTATTTGAAAAAGGCATATGGAGGAAATTAAATAGGGAATTAGTGCACAATCCTAACTAGCCAAGAGCACTAAAAGCCAGCAGAGCTGACTGAATCTAGCTTAGAGATCCTGGGAATTACTTTGGACCGTTCCCACTTTGGCCTAACTTTTTGCCAGCGTAGCAGCCATTTCTCTGGACAGCTGGTCTAGGAGGATTCTGCTAGAATAAGAGCATTTTTTGCAGGAAGAAGGGGTTTTCTAGTGGCAAAAAACATATCTTCCTAGGCACGTCTTTTGAGTTAGCATCACACCTTTGATGTGCAATATACAGAGACTCAGGACTGGTATACATGAAGGAAATAAGAGGCACCTCAGCTGGAGAACCGAAACAAAGAGACCAAAAGAAGACGTTCTCAAGACATGTCTCTTGGTGTGTTCTGTCCTCATTGAATAATAAATGGCCAACCTCACTCATCTGGGAGGAGATGGTTTTTCCAGTTGTAGAGGTCATCCCCCCCCCAACTGGCTTTTTTTCATTAGTCAACCTTCCCACTGAAACCCCATGGACCTGATTCCCAGGAAATGTATTGAAAGTCTGCATGGCAGAAAAGCTTTATAAACCGGATCTTTGTTAAAACGATTGATTACATATTTTAGTCCTCCTGTGATGATCCTCCTTAAGGCATCTAATGCCGAAATGAATGCAAAGGGGGCGGGGAGCCTTACTTGTTCCCTTACTTGTCAAAACAAAGCACGTTTTCCTCTGCCGGTGACATCTAACAGACTTGAGCGTAAGCAACTGGAGCTAATTATCCTGTGACCAGCAGGCAGCCTTGAATAGATCTTAGTCAAAAACTTCCAAGGAACAGCTCTTCAGCTGGACTAAACAGGGAAAAGCCTTTGTTCCTTTGGGGTAGGTGGGGTGAACAATATTTAACAGATCTGTGAATAATTGAACAGAATGGTCTCCAAATACTTTGCCAACAATTAGCAAGGAAAATTATGGGGTTTTGTTTCTCCACCACCACTCAGCATCACCATGCTCTAAATAATATGTGTTATTTCGCAATACCTCTGGGAATGATTGAGGCTGCTATTAATTAGCACGTTGCTGCAAATAACATTATGATGTTATTATTTTTGCCTCATCAACACTTTGGGAAGTCAGCCTCTTTTTGTGCCTTGAATAACAACTTGATTTGGAGCGATCCGCAGGTGAAGCTTTTTGTGGTGTGCAGATAAGTAGCAACCTAATTAGGCATGTACGAATCTACAGCGTTTGCACTTGTAGGTACCCTCACTCTCCCACTCTCCACAACTGGTTCATGCCTGGTTCGATTTGGTCTGGAGGGAATTTTTTACCAAATAATATTGCCCCTTTCTTTCATTATATTTTTTGTATATGTTCTTGGTTTTTTCCCCCCAATCTGCTACATGCACTGTTTAAACACATTCCCTGTGATGAGTAAGTTGTGTTTAAGTAGTACTTTGCACCCATTTTCAATGCATCCTTTTTTTCTATGTATGCATTTTCACATGTGCAAATTTTTGGCAAAGGGGACATCTCTTGCAGCCATCTATTGTGTATTTTTTGCCAGCAAGAATGAAAAAAAGTTGAAAGTTTTATTTCCTCTGGGCAACTTTGTGAGAGGTTTTGTGCATTATTATTGGTTTTTGATGCTTTTTATCAAAATGCAAAAAAAGCAGGAATGTGTGTGTAAAGAATAATCTTTTTAATATTAGAAACTTTATATTTTGCGAGCAAAATTTTGTTTCAGTCCTTTTTTGTGTAAATGATGTCTCAAAAATCACATATGTCGTCTAAGTTGGAATGGAAAGAACTAAAGATGTGTTTGCCTGAAAACTTAAAATCAGTCTTAAATGACACAGCATTATGAATAACCTAACAGGGAGAGTGTGTATGAATAGAACCAATTACAGTGGTGCCCCACTTGACGACGATAATGCGTTCCAGCAAAATCGCTGTTAAGCGAAATCGTCAAGTGAAAAAAATCCCCATTGGAATGCATTTAAAACCGGTCAATGCATTCCAATGGGGGAAATACCTCATCGTCCAGCGAAGATTACCCATAGAGAACCGCCGATCAGCTGTTCTAATTTGCTGTAATGCGAAGCTTCCGTCTGGAAAGCAGCCATTTTGAGAAGGGAGGGAAGCCATTTTGCGGAGGGAAGCCATTTTGTGGAGCCAGAAAAAAACATCATTTTGCGAACAAATGGTTCGCGAAGCAGGCTCCTAATCAACGTAAAGTGGATTTCCCCCACTGGAACCATCGTTTTGCGATCGCAATAGCAATCACAAAAATGTCATCGTCAAGTGATTTTGACGTCATGCGGGGTAAGTGTCTAACGGGGCACCACTGTACTGGGGTAGGGATGAGCCTACTCTTACTAGAAGCATTCTTAACAGCTCTTTGACAGGAGAAAGGGTGCTCTGTCTCTGGTCTGAAGGCCAGCTGTGGTCATCAAATCAGTAGGGCTTAAGCCAAGTCATTACTATCTTGCCCCATTAAATCTAGTGGGCTCTGAATGCAATAGTGTATTTTGATTTTGCCTCATTCTCATAATATATTATGTCTAGATCAATATATTATTGTACTGAATTTATCATATAAGTCCAGAGTTCGAAGGGATCCAAAGGGTATTCTGTACATATTCAATTGCCTTGTCTTCACTTGATTTATTCATATATTTTGTAAAGTGCTTTTTAAAAGGTGGAGTGTTCCAATAAGTTAATACTTAACAGTGAACCTCTTTGAATATACTGTAGCCCATTTTCAAAAAGTGGCATCTAAACTAAGCTAAACTTAGGCTCTTTTTATTTTTAACCTATTTATATATCACAATAAGTTGTTGGTGTTGTTTGTAACTAAGGGTGGGCAGCTAATTAAATTTAAAACATCCCCTACTAAGTTCCTGCTCTTACACTGTATAGTGGATCTTCATGATGTCAGTAATGCTTTTAGGTTTACACTGGACATCCAAAATTTCGTAATTGCAAATTTCTTTTTATATTAAAAAGTGGAAATATATATTGTTCTAGGCATTTATAACATTCATCCAAAAAAAAGGTATACATGTTGACCAACTATTGGCCATTAGCCTTTATATATATCAGTGATTCCCAACCTGTGATAAGTGTACCCTCAAGGGTACGAACCAGGACATTTGTGTGAAAAAAATGAAGAAAGGAAGAAAAAGGCATATATGTCAATAGCATAAGACAAGACAGAAGGTAAAGGTTGTGAAGATGATTGAACATTATAGTGGTGGAGTGGGTTTTCTTCATTAATCTTGAGGAGAGCTTTGTTATTTTGTTGAATGGTGGCAATGTGTTGCAAACACATTGTTTCCTCCCAAAACAATGTGTTGCAAACACACCACTACAGTGCACAAGGTCAGTGGCGCACCTCTCACAAGTTCAACTTTCACCTTCCTCCACTTCATGAACACTTATGTGCTGTTGTGCTGGTAATTGGACCCCTCCGTCAGTCCTGTAAGCAGTGCTCTTTTGGGTCTTCTGTGATGTATTTGCCTGGATTCATTGCATCTTTTGAGTTTTCAATGTGTATATATATATATACATCCATCCAAAATATATATATATATATATTTACATTACATTACATATATATACAGTATATATATGTACTGTCCACCTTATTATTCCATTACTTTTTAACTCCATTATTGGGATACTTACTTACAGTTACAACATATACATTTAAAATAACAGAATTGTATTAATTACAAACATTTTGCTAATATGAAGGGTACAATTTATGGAAATGGGCTGCCAAGTGGTATGCAAGTAAAAAAAAGGTTGGGAACCACTGATATATGATTGCTTATACACAGATGACTGAACACACCCTCAATATTAGTTCAGAGTGGTTGAGGTTTCTTCATCCGTGTGCAGCAGTTAGGGTCTCTCGACATGCTGAGGCATTCTGAAAGACTCCTCTGCATTGTGGCTGCTTCAGGTGTCTAGAATGCTGAAAGACAAGTGTGCACTTTTTTCTTTTAATGGGATTATCTTTTTTAAAAAAACAAATGCAGACTCACTTCCATGCATGCCAAAAGCTGGGCAAAGAGGTCTTTAACCTCCTCCCTAGTGAGAACAGCTACAGATGCTTTGGCACAGCCCTTTCCTTTATGCTTCCAAGCTGCTCGATGCTGTTTGCCTCTTGGCATGTGCACAGGAATAAGCAGCTGAAGAGCATAAGGAGAGAGGTCTGCCCTGGCCTCTTGTTGATGCTCACACTGAGAAGGCAGGGGTTACATGGCCCATTGCCTGCCAAGGGAAGCTGATGTCCCTCATAAGAATGCTCAGGTTGAATTCTCTATGAAGGATGGGAAATTAGTCAGCTCTGCTTACTTTGGCACTTATTTGAAAAAAAAAGACAACAAGTGAATTACTTCCCCAGCTGAATGACAAGAAATGTACGTGTGAAGTGGGTGCGATGTGAAATAAAATTCTCTCTTATTTACAGTACACAGATTGTGTAGATACAGTAGTTATTTCTGCTTGGAAAGTATACTTTAATATTAATGACTTAGCATTTAAAAGTAAATTCACTACTTTTTCAGCCAAATGATTGAAAATGCCATCAGTGAACATGCACATCCCTCCCCCTGGACCAATCAACCAGTTACTCTTTCACTTTGAGTCTTAGACATTAGGTGCTTAGGGGCACAATGTCCAGAAACTTCAGCTAATAACACAAGTCAAGCTTTCCACAAGCTTGGGAGTCACTCTTCCATACAGAGCTAATAAATCATTAACCCCTTTCACGCACCTTTCCACAGCACACATCGTAGAAACCATTAGAGTAAGTAGATTGAATGAATAGTTTGACAATCTGAGCTTTTTGTCCTGAAATTCACATTGCAGGTCATAGCAACCAGCTTCCTAACACATGGATTCTTTCCATAGAACACCATGGCCCAGTTCAAGAACATATCCTTAGAAGCACACATCGCATGAGGCACCTAATCCTTGTTTCCCAGAAAGACACATAGTCTTTCTCCTATTTAGGAATTGTTTCACTCAGTTTATGTTTTTGCATTGCCCTGTGTTCAGAAAGTGCACTGGGATTTCTGCCTACATTTTTGTGCCTTTAATCCTTTCATTCTTCTCCTCTCAATCATCATCAGATCATTAACCTCCAAAACAGCATTTAGCTCAACAAAACTGAACAGAATGCTTTGATTGATTTCTTTTGTTTTATCAGTAGTCATTTAGGCAGGAAGCTTGTTTGGAGTGATTTGCTTACACCCCCAATTTCAGTAATGTTGTGGTGATGAAATGACTGTGGATTCTGATGAAGGGCAGAACTGTCATTTGGATTAGCCTTGGTCTCTGCATAAGCTAAAGCTGCATTTTAAAACCCATATTGAACACAGAGACAAGTCAGGCTTTCCCAACAGTGCTGTCTTTGATGCCCCAGGACAATGGTCTCCAATCTTGGGTTCCCAGATGTTTTTGGACTAAAACTCCTAGAAGCCTCCAGCACCGGACAGTATTTATGAGAGTTGTAGTTCAAGAACATCTGGGCACCCAAGGTTGGGAACCACCGCCCTAGGACGATTGGACAAGGCAAGCCATAACCCCTGATCCAAGCCAGGCCTTGTCTGTGCATGAAACTAAGATAGCTGCCTCAGGTAGCAGGATCAGCCATTCCTTGCTGATCCACTTCCATGCTCTTGTACTTGTTGTGGACATCTTACGTGTTGTTGGACCAGGAGCTATGGCTTGCCTTGTCCAGTTCTCCTAGGACTTCAAAGCCAGCACTATTGGGAAAGTCCCTGATTTAGCAAGCAAAGGCCGAGATCGCCAGCCTAGGCTATAAGTTCCAGGAGTCATCCCATGTTTCCATGCATTGATTTGTTTATGGGATGCACCTTGTTAGTACTGCTACACCTTGGCATTTATTTGAGTGGATAGTGAGTAGCCATCACATTCAGTGGTGTTTGCGAGATGACAAAGTGTTGGCGGAAAGAGCTCTGAGTGCACACTCTTTTCCTGCCAAGCCAGCTTGCTGCTTTCAAGCACAGTAGAGGGTAGTACAATAAAATTCATCTGCCAGTCCAGTCGGCTTCTGAATGTAGAGTTATGGGAAAGGGTGCCATCTTATGCCTTGCACTAGCAAAATGACTTAGGCAAGCCCTGCATGAAAATATACACACATATTTGGTATATTTCTGATTTGCACCCCAACGACTCATTGTATCTGTCATCTCAAAGCTTGGAAGTAATATGTCACAAGTAAGGATGTGATGAATATTTACAAATATTTTTGTCCTTGACATAAAAAAGGCCTTGCTCAACATACCAAGACACATTGTCAAAAAACAACTGCTTTGAGATGTTTTGCTCCTGCAAGACAGGAAAAAGACCAACGCTTATTCCATCAGCGGGTGACATTTTCAAAAACTGTGTGAAATGTACAAGCATCAGCAAAATACCTGGTTTTCTACACAAAATACAAGGTCTCCGGTAGAAAAAATGAGGTGATGAAAATTGAGACATAATGTAGACCCTTTAGCAAATAATTAACAACTGGCAAACAAGGGGTTTTTGTGTAACATTTTTGTAGTGTGTGGTCACGTTTCTTTAGAATTGTGGTGAGCTTAATAAGGTTTTCAAGCTGTGCTAGATGTTCAGAGACTAGTTTACCACATCCCAGCTTTCTTGGTTGTAGGGAGAGGATTTCAATGACACGTCATATTTTTTCTGCAACCTATGTTTGCGTTTATGAGTGTGTTTGATCATGTTTATGAGTAATCTGGTGAGAAAGGCCAGATAATAACAACCACCACCACCTTAGAACTGCAGAGCTGGAAGGATTATCAAGTCCAGAAGGCACAGTAAGGAATCAAACTCCCTACTTAAGCCACTGAGCTATTTAGCAGTTCTTTGAACTTGTTTATGGGTTCAAATGTAAGTTGCAGAAAAAATGTGAAATGTCCTCTCCATCCTAGTCTGACACCTTTAATGGCTATGTCACACTGGGTTGTTTGTAATATATACAGTACTTATGTTTTGGTTTGTTTGGTTTCTTCCTTCCTTCCATCCTTCATTACATTTTGGGGGCTAAAATTCTTGTGGTGTATTTTCAGTGGATTTTTTTTTCACTATTTCAGAAATCATGCTTTTTAATGGATTTTTTCATTAAAAGGAGCAAAAAAAGATAATAATGGTGTTATTGTCAATGAAATGGGGAGTTTGCAACAGGTTTTCCCCATAACAGTATAATCTTCCTGTTAAAATGAACCCTTCATTTTCATTTTTCATGTTTTACTTTAATCCACCCCCACCTAATTATTTCCCTGGTTCTTTTGTGCAAGATATACAACTTCTGTATATCTCAGTGCCCTTTGCAAAGAATCTTGAGCAGAAAGGATGCAATTTTTCACCGAACTGTAGTCAATCCATGTGAAGACCATAAAACATCCAAGGAATTGTACAAGGTTTCTCATGGGTGAGTTTTCCTAGGGTGAGCAAACTCAAAATGTCACATATAGAAATCTTATTACATGGGGGAGGAAGATTTTTTTTCTTTTTGTTTTGGTTTCTGGGCAAGAAGAAAAGCTGCGAAAGTTGCATCCTTACAGCAGATGTGCTGCAGTATCCAGATAATGTCCAGGTGAAGCTATTATGCACATCTGGCATTGTAAGGCAATGCCTGGGGCCCATCTTGGTCATTAAAATGATAGTCCTGTTGTCACAAATTTAAACGGCAGCCGGAAAGTTGCCATGGCACTTGTCAGCACGTCACCTTTGATGATGATACCACCAGCTGAACTTGATATGTTGCTTGGGGTGTGTGTGTGTTTTGTATGACAGGAAGCCCAGCAAAGGGTGTTATATGTAGGGCCTTGTCAAACCTCATCTGCAGGTGTTCAGACCCTGACAAGGCTTGAATTGTAAATTACAGATAGGTAAGACTTTTCTGTCAGCTCATTTTTCTTTTGTTGGAATCTACACACGGGGGGGGGGGGGAAGCTAGCCTGTACTGATTCTTGTCTCCATTTTTTCCTGTAAATAGCCACTGCCTTGTCCTTCCACAATTATATAGGAAATGGGACCTTATTTTTCCACAAAAAACATGGAGCATTCTAAATGTTCTGGCCAGCACTGTATCTTGTACTTCTTTCTAGCTTTTGAAGAAAAACAAAGTTCATGGTTTGATCGGAGGACACAACTGCTGGTAAAATTTACCTTTATACGTTATAGGGTATACACCCCGCCCTAGATACAAAACATCTGTGTCCTGCTATATGAGGAGGATGTTTTTTTTTTGCTCATGGGGCAAGAACCACTGAGTGAAAATGTGTTCCTTTCCCACTCTGTGTCATGTGTTGTCCGCCCATGCTCTCAAATTATGCTGTGCCCACTCCTGCTGACCCCCCTTTCACCCTTTTACCGAATGCTACTCTAGACCAGGTGGATGGGGTGTCATATCTGGCAGCTAAATTCCTTAGGATTCCATCTCTCCTGCTTAGAGACCAATTGGAAAGGTCAGCCCATCTCTTCCCAATCAACTGGATAATATTCTTTAGCAGCTCCTGGCTGCTCTCTCCTAGGGAGCAGGCTGTGTTTCAAGGAGACACAGTGGCATGCAATTTAGACTAGCCATTCCACTTCATAAAACATGCTGTCTGCCATCATCAAGGGACCTGTATGGAGTATCTTGAGTAGTTTTGGTTTTCAACTCAAGAATCACAACACATCCACATTCAGGGTTTCTTGGCTGTGCTTTAGGAGACCAAAGCTGGCTGTCAGAGCAACTTAATATAAATGTCTGCTGCTTGCTGTTCAGTAGCTTTGATTTTTCTACATGTTGATATTCCTGACCTCCAGATAAAGTAGCTTTCCTCCCCTTTGCTTGCCTGCTTGCTTTTCGTACATATGTGTGTGAGGACTCTGAAGCGGCTTTCATTTGCTAGTTTAATTTCAAGACAAGGTGTGATTTGTATAATCCTGACCTCTTTCTTTAAAGTGCACATTTACATATATCCAAGATGCATGAATCCCAGCCGAGCAGGCGACATTTTATGTTTGCATTCAATGTAGGTGGGAGAAAGCCAACAAAGGTGCAGTACCTGGATATGTTAAATTGTGCTTTTAGTGCACACTAGTAATCTAGCTTGTAAGGCATATAATTTTTCACTTCTCTGAATTGAGCTGAACGTGTAGAATTTGCAGAGATGGGAAAGGTTAGTTTTTGAACTACAGTTGCTAGCATAGCCCAACCAGCATTGGCAGTGGCCAGCATGGCTGAGGTATGCTGGGAAATTTTGTTTTTTTAAAAAAAGCAATTTCCCCCATCTCTGGTGGTGAGTAGAAATAGTCCTGTTGAATATGCAGGAAAAAACAAGGGTGCACTCCAGCCAGAATGAGGGAGATTTGATATCGTTGACAACCATAAAGGTGTTCCACTTTGGTTGGATTGTGTCCTGATTAGTTTGTTGTTGTTTAGTCGTTAAGTCGTGTCCGACTCTTCGTGACCCCATGAACCAGAGCATGTCAGGCCCTCCTGTCTTCCACTGCCTCCCGGAGTTTGGTCAAATTCATGTTGGTAACTTCGATGACACTGTCCTGATTGGCTAGGCACATATTAAGCAAATATGTTCTTCCATTACAATTATATGTTCAAAATCTGCTAAGAAGAAAAGTAAAATGTCATTTTTCAAATAATCTTTCTTCACTTGCACTTAATGTTGATACATGCTTAGGATCTATAAAGGGGTACCCAGTGTAGTGTAATGGATAGAGCAATGGACTAGGAATATGGAGACGAGGATTCTAATCTCCACACAGCCATGGGAACCGACTAAGGAAGTGGAACTGGTAAAAACACTACGTACTTAAATACAGTACTGTATCTCATTTATCTTGAAAACCCTATTAGTGTCACTGTTAGTTGGTTCCGGCCTGATAGCTCATGACAACAAAATGGGATATATAAGAGAGTTTATGGGGAATTTTTTTTGTTACACTGCAATCCTAAAATTGGTTATTCTCAAGTACCTCCCCTTCACTTCAACATGGCCTGCTCCCAGATAGCTGGGTATAGTTTTTTGGGGGTTTTAAATAGTCATTTATGTGCAACAAATATTTATTTCTTACTTGTTTGCTGTGAGCAATCTGTGTATCTTTCCTGGAAGATCTTCTTAAGTGCTGCTGATAATATTTTCCATACACTAAACTGCAGCATTTTGCTGTTGAGAAAAAGGCACATGGGTCTTGCAGTCATGTATGTTATGTGCACTGGGTTTGTGTCATTTACTGCTGCTGAACAGTGTTTGCAAGGGTTGTAATTTTCATTTATTTGTACATTGGTACTGCTACTACTGCTATTACTAGTATTAGTAGTAGAGATGTTGGTGGTCATGATGATTTGTTTTCTAAAATTAAAAAATCAGTGTTTTTTTCCAGTGTGTCACCTTACTTATAAATCTTTAGGACATGGCTCTTAGTTTTTAAGCACGGCCACCCCCTGCACCAGCAATGCTTAGAAACAGGAAGAGTATTTATAACAGTAGCAACAATCATTTGTTATTGGTGATAATATTATTAAAACAACAACACACTTCTGTAGACTATGTTCTGCTATATCACAAAGAGTTCTAAGTCTCATGTATCAAGAAGGATTTACTGTCTAAGCCTAGATATGTTTAGTCAGAAATAAGTCCCACAGTAAGATGTAGTTCTCATCCTAGACATTTACCTGAGAGTTGAGTTCCATTGAACCCAGCAAAACTTGCATTTGAGTAAACACATGGGATTGTGCTGTGAGTTTCCTGCTGAATATTAAAAGGGCTTAACACTTAAACCCTGAAAACGAGCTTTTGCCAAAAGATATGTACAGTATTTCTTTTCTAGAGGTAAAGAGGCATAACAGCCCTCCTCCCACTTCTGGCAAGAAGGCTCTTTCTGCTTGTTCTTTAAATGGAGGCAAAGGCCTAAATCCAGTTGGTCATTCCAATTAGAGTAGGTCCATAGAATCAGTGGGATTTACATAAGTATTGATGCACGATTCAGCAATTGATTTAGCATTTATGTTCTGCTTCAGACTATAGTTGGATTTAGGGCAAAATATCATACTACAGTATTGCTGCTGTATCAACACTAGTGCAGACATAACATGAACAGAAGAATGGAGATTTTAAATTTCCTATTTATGTATCTATTTAAATGATACAAGTGTTTAAGTATATATACTTATCCTCCAGCTGGAAAACCTTTCAGAGCAGCTGAACAAGAATCTGCATGAAGTATATTAACAAGATATGCCCTAAGTAGGAGAAAACCTATCCAGTTTGGTGAGACTAGTTGATTTTCTTGCAGTAGATATGAACATCCATCTTGTGACATCTAGTGACTAGGGAGAAGCCATTACTGGAGACTAGGATCACACAGTGGGTGTGATTGAAAAGCTTAGAAGCCCTAAGGTTAGGAGATAGAAAGAAATATAATAGTAATTATACAGGGTGGAAAGGGAGAAGATTAATTATGTAGAGAATCATTCTCCCACCTAGATGTAAAAATGAACTTTTGGTAATTAGATTAGAGCAGAAGATTCTCAGCTCACAATCAGTAGAACAAAATTTAACCCTTCAGTGACAAATATTTGACTTCCCAGTTATGCAGGGGTTTGGAGTCCTTGCTGCACAGGAAACAAAATGTTTTTAAGAAATGCTGACTTCGGGATTTTGACAGAAAGAGGCCATCACTGTTCTTTTCTATTAAGAATTATCATTTTCATTTATATTCCTCCACTTTTCTACACAGAAATGCATCAAAAATAGCATTGAAGAACCATGGGAGGTGGGGGAGCGGTATCAGAAAAAAAATATGAGAAACTAATACAGAAAGATGAACTTCAAAGCAGAGATAAATCATTAAAACAGTAACACAGTGATCCCCAACCTTGGGCCTCCAGATGTTCTTGGACTGCAACTCCCAGAAGCCTTCATCACCACCTCTACTGGCCAGGATTTCTGGGAGTTGAAGTCCAAGAACATCTGGAGGCCCAAGGCGGGGGACCACTGCAGTAACATATATCAGCCAAATACCACTGGGCAGCTGTTTCACTAGTACTGTATTGGGGGGGAGCAGAATGTTGGGTTGCCACAAAAAAATAGTCAATATGTGTCATTTCTTGTGATCAATATTTTCACATTTCCTGCACCTGTCTGGTGCTGGTCATAATTATAGTTCCGAATTAATCTCAGAAACAAATTAGAAGTTGATGTAGTGGGTTAAATGGCAGTTAGCATATGGCCTGAGAGTACTTTAGCCACTGCATTTTCCATTAGTTGTACCTTATGGAGGTCCAGGTTGCATTCCCCACTGAAAATCTCTGGCTGACCCTTAGCCAGCCACCCTTCCTCCACTGGCCCTACCTCACAGGGTTACTGTGAGGATAAAGTGAAGAGTGTCTAAACAGGGGGGGAAAAGGAAGGCATGGATGCTGTTGCCAATTACAGCAAGTCTTTTGCTACATCCTGACCAGAGCTTGGAATTATAAGTTCTCCAGACTACTGTACAAGAAACAAATTTACTGATTGATGACTCTGAGTGGTAGTCTAAAAGCTAGACGTCTCCAGGCAGTGGTTTGGGATTTTCCACAGCATCACTTTAAAAAAGGGAGATTGTGCTGGGTGATGACATCCAACTCTAGAACTCATGCGCTGTCTCTCAACTGCTTCATGTTAATGTTAAAAACTATTGAAGACAACAATGAACTGTGAGGTACCTCATAAATCTTAGTCTTTAAGCCCAACACCACCCTTCAAGATAATTTCAACTAAGTAAGATCAGAACAAGTATATAAAGCACTACCCTCAAGTTCTGTATCAGCCAAGTGTCGTTGAAGAAGGCCACCAGTAACAATGTCAGAGAATAATTAAACATCCAGCCACTTCCACAAGGACACATTAGCCCTGTCTGTTTCTGGCATCTAGCAAGGCAACCAAGATTGGGTCCATTCCTTAGTGTTATAATATAATTCTGTTACATCTGATCCATGTTGCTGCTCGCAAGACTGTTCTCAGAACTTGGAAGATATACTTTCTTTAAACACATTTCCCATAATTCCCCTGTGTATGCTTCTCTGGGAGGTCTGGGAAGTCTAGTCACAAGGACTTGTCCACCTTTTCCAAGTTCAAAAATTTTTCCTAGGTAAAAGGTAAAGGTTCCCCTTGACAATTTTTGTCCAGTCGTGTTCGACTCTAGGGGGCGATGCTCATCCCCGTTTCCAGGCCATAGAGCCAGCGTTTGTCCGAAGACAATCTTCCGTGGTCACATGGCCAGTGCGACTTAGACACGGAACGCTGTTACCTTCCCACCGAGGTGGTCCCTGTTTATCTACTTGCATTTGCATGATTTTGAACCGCTAGGTTGGCGGGAGCTGGGACAAGCGACGGGAGCTCACTCCGTCGCGTGGATTCGATCTTACGACTGCTTGGTCTTCTGACCCTGCAGCACAGGCTTCTGCGGTTTAGCCCACAGCGCAGTTTAGCCCACAGTGCCACCACGTCCCTGAGTAATTTTTTTCCTAACATGGCACAATTCACTCTCCCCATTCATATATGAGTGTGACTTGACTTTGAGGAAATCAGCCCATTTGCCAAATGACAAGTATGCTCACCACATGGCCAATATCCAGAATCAAACTCTAACTGCCAAAACAGAGGTCCAGTAGTGTTTTCCTAAAAATCCTATCAGCAGCTGACCTCTGACATATACGGCAGGAACCCTCTAGTTTCCTATACAGTAGGACCCCCTGTCTTATTTATTAACATAATAGGCCACCAGATTAGGGTTGCCAGACATCTGGCAAAAGGAGGACATGTCCTCCTTTTTTCAGGATAATGTCCTCCGTCCGGCAGGCAAAACTAAAAAACTTTAAAATATCCGGCTTTTGTATTTCCACCCCCACCCCCACCTCCTGCAGCCGAACAAGCCACCTCTCCCTTTTACTTTCGTGGTTGTGGCACAGCACCTGGTTCTTTCAGAGATCAGAGATAAGCCGCCTTGATTGTTTAGGGCTGCTACAGCCCTGGGCAGTCAATCTAGGGCTTGCCTGAGAGGGACGGGTGGCTGCATCAAGCTTGTTTATTGCTTCCACCTGAGCTGAATAAGGCAAGAAGGAAGGTGCGAGAGAGGGATGGATGGAAATGGACATGAGAGGTGTGGAGTGAGTGCACTTGCTTGCCTGCTTTCCTCCACTGGAGGGGAGGCTGGTCTGGGGATTTGGGGGGGGCTGTTCAGAGCCAGGGAAATAGGAGCCGATCCAGTCCCTCCTTCCTCCTAAAGCCGGGGAAGAGGAGGCACTTTTATACCCCCCTTCTGCCCCGACTCTATGCACCCCTGACTCTCGGGCTTGTGCAGAGTGCATTTCCAGGTCCAGGAGCCAGAAGCATGTGCAGAGTTACCCCCCATGCTAGTGGGAGCTGGAAATTCACACACACACACACACACACACACACACACACACACAGACAGACACACACACAGACACACACACACACACACACACACACACACACACACACAAGCAGATTTCTCTCAGCTTGAGAAATGGCAAAGGGTGGAGAAAATGGCTTTGTGTGCATGTGTGCGCGCGCGCCTGCGCAAATCCATTTTCTCCACCCTTTGCATTTCTCAAGCAGAGAGAAATCCACGCCTTCTGTGTTTTTTTCCTGGTTTTTATAAAGTGTTTCAAATCTGTCACACAACTTTTACAACTTTTTATTTCTCTTTATTATGCTTTTATTAATGTGATTTCTTAGTGTACTTTGTTTTAATAGCTTTTATATTTTGTTTGATTGTTGCTGATTATTTTGTTTTTTATGTTATTGTTTAATTCTGTTTTTGTAAACTGCCCAGAGTGGCCTTGGCAGCCAGATGGGCGGTATAAAAATTAAAAAATCAATAAATAAAACAGGCTATATAGATATAGCATTCACTATTATCCACAGTTTTCAGTGTCCATGGGGGGGCATGAAACCAATCCCCAGCAGATATGTGGATCCTACTATACTTTGTTCCTTGCAGTGGTTGGGAGATGCCCTGACAATTGGAGCAGTATTTGTATTCTGCTTAACAACTTAAAACAGCATTTAAAAGCAACAGGATGTTATCATAAGCAACCCATCTGGATTTGGGCTGCCAGATATCAAACTCATATTCAGATGATTAAGCATGATTTCATGTCTATTGTAATGCTTCTGGAATAACATAGTCAGGCTGTCTCAGCATGGGCTGCAAGAATGCATGGGCCACTTCAAGGCTTAACTTCTGTAAACATTTACAAGATGTTTTGAGAAGGAAAGGATACCAACAGAGACTAAACTTTTCAGGAAGATTGAAGTGACATGGAGAATTCTGTGTAGCAGTCTTAGAGTCGTGGGTGTTGATCTTACTCTCAAGAAACATTTTTTTACACACGAACTCATTACAAATAATATTTATCCATGTTTAGTGGAGCAGCTCTAAGAAATGGTTCACTCTCCCTTGACAAAGACTCAAAATGGAGATTCAAGCTGGCAAAACTGTTGGAGATCATCTAGACATTGGGAATAGAGAAATGACAGCTCGGATTAACCTTTGAGAAACGGAAAAACAGGTAGAAGGGCTGGGCTACACCCATATCTATGGATTTCATGCCTATCCCTATTTTTACTTAGTTGTCGTGTATAAGAATCACTTTAATATTGTCACGTTTAAATTGCATTGTAAAATATATATATATTTAAAAGTGGATTTATTCATGGCAGATATTACTACTACACAGCCATTGCCATGAATCTCTGATTTCTAGCCAATATTTCTGCCTCCACACAAGATAGCCTTTTGTAGGAGAGGCAAAGGTAGCAGCACTGGAGTTAATGCATAGAAAAGGTCAAGAGAAGTGTAATTTCACTTTCACCTTGACGCAGAGGGAAAGCTGCAGCAAAAGCTGCCCCATTTATTGGCAATATTATATATAAACACGCAGTTCATATCTCCAGCCGCCACCTCAGCAGCTGTCCAGCCAGAACAGTTGTCATCACCTACCCACCTAATCAAGTGGTGGATTATCTTGTCTTGATAAATTGGCACCAACGTCCACTAGGGGAAGAAAGAGAGGAGGAAAGGGAGAAATAAGTCTGACATCAAATACTTGGCTAGCCTGTAGCTAATAGGGTAGCAGATGTCTGGATCAAGCCCCTGAGCTTGCAGTGCGCAGCGCAACTGAATGATTTGTGTCGAACAGTGTAAATGTCTTTAAAGAAAGACATCACTAAACAGGCACACAGTTAAACATGAAATATCGGAGGCCAAGGGGACAAGGAGGAATCAAGACACTGTAATGGGTATTGTTTTAGAGAGGAATGCACAGACTATGTGGCTGATTTGAACTCATTTGCCCTGGAAGGAACCATTTTTATGAACTGTACTCTATGTTGGCATTTTCGAAGAAGACAAGGAAGGGAGGACTGTAGTGCTAAGCACTTTCTAAAAAAGAATTAGAAGCTGTCAAGCCATTACATGCTGGCTCATTGTTCTTAGGGTTTTCAGAATTGATTACTGGCAATTTATTTAGGGTAAATAAACTATTTTCTTCCTCTTAAAACCCACAGAGACAAACATTAACATCTGCTAAGCATACAAACTGTGTGGGGTTTTATTTAATCAAAAGACAAAGCAAGAGAATTCTTGTGCTAATAAACAAATCAAGCCATTCATTTCAGGATTCCACTCCAAAACAATAGGAAGGGAGCTGCATAAACTATTCACAAGATACTGTGTAAATTAACAGGTATAATGCTAGGAGTGTCATGAAAATAGATTTTGAATATCAAAGGCCAACATAATTTTAATATTTTTTTTAATTGAGCGGCTTTCGAATCAGCTTTCAATAAAGATTTTGTTTTGAATTATTTGTGTTACATTGTTAGCCACTTTGAATTCTTTTTCCAGGTGTACAGAAAAGTAGGGTCCAGATTCAGTAAATAATCATCCAGTATCTATTCCCTTGGTACAGGTGCCACTGTCTAAGCAAAGCAAAGCCTAACTTGCCAGTTGAGGTCAGTGGTCTGAAATTCAGATGACTTGCACCCTTGATTTCTTACTGTCAGTGATAGAGTAGCCTCGTAATTTTTTAATGATAATGAAAAAAATTATCTTTTGTTGCCTAACCAATAAAAATGAGCAATCAAGTTGCAGATTTGCACAGACACTGCATTTGTTAAGTTGTACATATTTGTAGGTGCAGATATCATTACAGTACTTCAAATAGAACTATGTTGTGTCTTTGTGGGGGAACCTGTGTACAGATAATGTGTATGTTTGCCATCTAGCTTGATGGACATGTACAAATTAACATAGGTGCTATATTTCTAATTCCTGTCTCTCCCCCCCCCCCTTCTTTCTAGGGGAATCCCTACATGTGCAATGAGTGTGATTCAGCTATAGATGAGTTGGCACATCCACCGGAACTGATGTTTGATGCTGAAGGACGACATCCCTCAACGTTTTGGCAGTCTACCACTTGGAAGGAATACCCAAAGCCTCTCCAGGTGAACATCACCCTTTACTGGAACAAAACCATTGAACTAACGGACAACATCGTCATCACGTTTGAATCTGGCCGTCCAGATCTAATGATCCTGGAGAAGTCCCTGGACTATGGTCGGACGTGGCAGCCCTACCAGTATTACGCTACAGACTGTTTAAATGCTTTCAACATGGAACCAAAAACAGTGAGGGACTTAACCCAACAAACTGTCCTAGAAATCATTTGCACAGAAGAATATTCAACGGGGTACATGGCAAACAGTAAAATCCTTCACTTTGAGATCAAGGATAGATTTGCACTTTTTGCAGGGGCTCGGCTTCACAATATGGCTTCTCTGTATGGGCAGCTCGACACAACCAAGAACCTAAGAGACTTCTTTACTGTCACAGACTTGAGAATAAGACTGCTCAGGCCAGCAACAGGGGAAATATATGTGGATCCACAACACCTGACACGCTTCTTTTATGCAATCTCAGACATAAGAGTAGTTGGAAGGTAAGAGAAAATCAGAAACTATGTATACATACATATGCTTTTTAAGGTGTGATTTTAGCCTTCTATCTTTTCTTCCTACAGCATGACAGTGCCATTGTTGTTTGAAATGTTGACCAGTTTATGACCTTTTGCAGATACTCATAGATGCAGGTGTGATAACTTAAATCTAGCCAAAGTCTGAATCTGAGTTTAGGCTGGAGTTAGGGAGATTTCTTTTTCCAGCTGTTCATGAACTGTTACATCCACCCGTGGTTTGGTAAGCTAGTGCTGGTAGAAATTGGAGGGTCACAGGTTCCAGACTTATGGTATTATGTTAATATCCACGGAAATTAATGTGGCAAGCAGCTATTTTCATTTACTACTGATTTATTGTCAAATTTGTTAATGTTGAATTGTTTTCACCTTAACAGATTCCATCCACCCAAACACACCCTATTTGAAAAGCCAACCCAAGAAACAAATTGTTTCCTCTAGCAATTGAGTGAAGCTGGGGATTTGTTCTATTCAATGCCAGTCATGGAAAAATGCTTCTTCTAAAAATATAGTTGTTGTTGTTGCTGCTGGTGTTTTCTTTAGATAGTTGATAGGTGGAGTTGTTTTATCTATGCATAGAACAGAAGCATAGAACCTCCCCAAAGCATTAAGTGAAAAACAGAGAGCATATCAAGATGGTCCCCAAATGATATGTTTTTCTGGAAGGGAGGAGACATGGTGTTATTTGGAGGCAAGGTGAAGTCGCCCCAGTGGCTCCTTTGAGGCAACAGTAAGAGAGTAACTTAGGCTGCTTATGCAATTTAGTTTCAATGAGATTTGTACAGGAGATTTACATTACATCATTACTGGAACACAGTACCATTTGACTTTTCTGAGTTCAATTTTGGGCTGCTCTCTTGGTTTAAGCGTAACTTGGCTGATTATGGCTATGTTTGATGCCAGCATGTTTTATTGGTGCACAGTGGGAGTTCACTTTGAAAAGAGTTTTTGAAATAGGCTGTCTTGATATGGTGATACACCTTGCCAAGGAATTTAAAGATACTCATGGATGCAGGTGTGATAACTTAAATCTAGCCAAAGTTTGATGCCGGCCACAGAGACTGGCGAAACATTAGGAAGAACAACCTTCAAAACACGGCCAAAGAGCTCAAAAAACCCACAACAACCAATTTAAAGAGTCCTTGCCAAGGACTTTTACCCATGTGCTTGGGGTGGAAATCACGTGGTAGAGCTTCCACCAGGAAACCTCGGGGGGACAAAGTCCATCCTCTCTGAGCCCTTATGAAATGCCCCATGAGAACACAAGCAAAATACACTGAGTCCCAGAAGCCCAGACTATCCCCTCTGTGTCCCCTCATTTCATGAACTACAAGTCCCTGTGCGATGAATACCAACCCTGTGTGGTAGTATAAAACCAGAGCAGGCACAGCCAATTCTAGCCTGAGGAACTGAATTTGGAACTGAGCTTCCGAACCACCAATAAGACAAGTCACAATTTCAAATAGAGAAAAAAATAGTTTCAAATCAGTGCCAATACAGTTGAAAGAGAATAGGTATAACTGAGGACCTAATTAGTGGGGTTTTTTCTACTAGTGTAGAGTTGCAGTCTTGTTCTACTGAATCTCTAGATAATAGGTACCCCTGAACCTTGTTGTACAGATTCTCATATGACCATCTTTAGCCAATCACAGTAAATCCTCTATCAAAATTGCTAGAAGACATCCTTCCTCACATGCCTGTTTAAATCAGGGTGCAGTTAGGACAATTTACAACTTAACCTTGAAATGAAACTTTGCCTGTGAGTTTCTGTGTATCTGTGCCCAGTCCAGATGGTATCCTATCTATCACCTCTCTCACCATTTTAACTCACTTCTCCCACCAGCTTTCTGATACCAGAATTTGTCTGTTCTTCTTCATTAATTACCCTTTTGGTGTTATTCAGGGCTTTTCCCTGGATTCCTTCACAGACCTTGTTTCCAGCAAAGAGCAAGACAGATACATCTTAGACACACACACACACACACACACACACACACACACACACATATAGTGGAAGCACAGAAGGGCCACCTGTTTCTTTAAAAAGACTCAGACAACCCATCCAGTGCTTCATATTCTTAAGCGAAGACATGGTAATTCTTCGTTTTCACATTTCTTAATCATTTGCTCAAATTGTCCAGATTTGTTCCTTGTATTTGTACAGTTTTGTGCAAAATATTGCTCTTGCCAATATGAGAACTCTACTTCAGAAAAATCCTCACCTTTGTCATTAATGAGGTAAATAATGTAGCAGTCCATTGTCCTTGCCTGCAAGACAAGAGAGGGTTTACAGAGCTACGAAATTAGCTTTTATTACCCAATGCATGAGAAGGCAACTCTATCCTTGTCCACACTGTGAAGTATTAATGTGTTGGCTAAGCAGTCAGATTCCACTCTTCTGCTACTATCCTAGGTCGTCTGCCCACCACCAACCAGTGTAGTTTCAGGAGCTATTTGTACAGATCCTCTTGCTGGATGCTGGGATGCTTCTTTCTGGGATGTATACCAACCTCCCTTCTGAAACCATGATGCCATCTATAATTGCTTCTCCTTTAAAATGTAAAGGGCGGGATCTCAATCACTGACCAGCTTAAGGAAAGGCTTGTGTGCATTATTAATAGCTGATTATATAGAAACAAATGAAAAGGATGGGGGGAAACCCTCACCGTGCTCAAAGAATGCAGATTGTCTAGTAAGTGTTGGCATCAGCAATCAATAATTGATTTTATGATTCTGTTCCATTCTCTTGACAGTTTAGCCTTAATACGTGTCTTTATATAGCCTCAGGGCTCACTCCTAACATAGGTGCTTCTCTAACAGACACTATTGGGGGGGGGCTGTCCTCACCAACACAGTGAAAGTAAAGGGAAGGACAAGATGGTGCTCCTTTTCTGGTCTTTATGCAGAAGCTGCATGGGCAAGTATTTGAAACTTTCTTCAGACTCAGTAACTGGATGGTGTTCCTCTCCACACCTAAAGCAACAGTCTAGTTTATTAGAACCAGGACAGCTGGGAAGTTATCCTCCAGTATTGGCTGACCTGAGCACTTATCTCAATCTCAACCCTGAATTTGCATGCCATCAGAACCCTGGGCATTGATGTAACTCTACATACCCTCAGGATGGATTTTATAGAAAAGAGACATGAGAATAACTGCCTGAGATAAACTGAGCCGACATTTAAAAGAATTGCAGGAATAAATAACCGAAAGAAATGAAGATGTTCTTTAATGTTCTTCTAAGTATGGGGGGGGGGGAGACACTTAATGTTTACATGTTAACCATGTATTCTAGATATATTTGTTTTCCCCACTTATCTGTTTACCAGAGAAACATAAGACAGAAATGAGTTAGGTCTAAAGCTATCAACACTGTTTCCCAATGAAATTGTGTTCTTAATAAGAAGAAATAATTCAGATTGGAAGGAAAATAGCTTGTGCCATTGTTAGCATTCTTCATGCCTTTTCTTTAACACACATTAGCAGCTAATAATTTAAAATGTCTAAACAGTAGTAAAATGTGACTGGATTTATAATTGTTATTTAAATGAATAACTATTATCTGCCTTTTGAATGTTAGTGTTGTTTAGAGATCTCCTTTATAGCTGGCAGGGCAACAGTGCATTTTCCTCTCCCTTTCTATTTGTTCCTGTCCAACTGGGGAAATCTAACAATATATGTTAAAGCATATATTCTGATTTTTGCCCTCCAGAAGTATTATTAAAGAGGCAGGAAAATGGATGCTTTACAGAGTTCAGAGCCATTCCTGGAGGTACACTTCAAGCCGCCGCCACCCTATGTTTAAGTTCCAAACTTCCCATTTTAACATTTTTTTAAAGTTTCAGTTAACAATGAGAATTTTACCCTTTAATAATCCAGATACAGCACATATACATAGAGCAGGTGCGTAGTTCTGAGAAATAACAATTGTTTAAGCTGTTTCTCTGCAGTTTTCAAATGTCCCAGCTCTTAAATCCAAAGAGAGTTTGTTTTCCCTGCTGAGTATGCTGTTTCCTAATGATGATTAGGAAAATGAGAGGTGGGGGAGGGGAGAGAGACTGTTGCAAACATTTTTTTTTCCAAATCCAGCTGGCTTCAAAAGGGAGGGAAAAAAACCCTCACAATAATCCTGTAGCAAATTGGCTCTAAAAATTAAATGTGACAGCACAGGGAATTTATCTGATGGTGTTGCTTGTTGGCCAAACCTTCTGGTAATCGGACACACATACTACAAAGGGGTTATCTGCCATGTAATCCTATCCTAGTAGATTAAATTCACAGGAGTTCCTTTCTTTCTCCACTTGGCTGGTGCTGATAAACACCTCTTGTAAGGTTATTTTTTCCCCTTTACAACTCATATGGATCCTTACCTCCCATTCACTGATAAGAGCTTAATATATTCTTCCACAAGTAGGCAATGAATGTCTTTTACTCCTAGCTCCTCTCACTGCTTTAAAGAAGAGCAGGCTGTCATACCTCTACCATTCCTCACAAGGGGTGACAGGCTTTATATTCCTGCCCAATATCTGCTCTGAAGATCTGGAGTTTCCCCGCTCCTTTTAGTCAGCTGCCCAATCACTATGTCTGGTCCTCCTGGATTTGTTTATCCAATCAGAACAATATCAGTAAAAGGCTGTGTAGTCCCTCCAAAAAAGTGTAGATACAAATGCAGAAGCAGGCAATACCTTTATTGGACCACTGAAAAAGTTAAGATAACTAGGTCTTTGTTTGAAGAGATGCTCCAAGATGCTGCTTGGGGAGGTTTCCAACCCCTGAACCCCCAAAGCCTGAGGAAGATGGATTACCATCGAAGGCTAGCTAGCTACTTAAGATTTTCAGTGGTCCAATAAAAGCATTGCCTGCTTTTCCATTTGTATTGTTGTGTTAATTCCTAGATAACAAAAAGTTCCAACTCTCTTTTTTCTTTCTACAAACTAAAGACTCAGCATTCACACATCAGAATTCAAGATGAAGAAGAAAAGACCTGAGAAGTTTAATCTGTTTCCACAGAATGCATTTTCATATGTTCCCCTTCACATAAGTGTCCCACATTTGGTAACTGATGTCCCCAGCCCCAATGAGTCATACATTTGGTGGATCTTCCGTAGGATCTTCCTCTGATCGAGAACCTTGATCATGCAGTATTTGGCTAGTCTTACAACATGTTAGGGCTGGTCTTAATGTTAGGCAAAGTGATGCAGTCCCTTCAAGCATCAGATGGTGGAAGATGACGGTAAGGTGTTGCAAGAGAGGTATGGGCTGAACAACCTGGTGTGTATGTTTTCATCTAGCCTGCTGTTTCAGGTGTTGTAGAACAGTGGTCCCCAACCTTTTTGGAACCGCAGACAGGTTGGGGGTGGGGTCTGTGCGTGGGCGTGGCATGTTTGCAGATGGGTGTGTCACGTATGTGTGTGAGCACACCACACCCACCATGCGTGCATGCGGGGAGCTGGAGATCTGTCTCCGCGGCCCGGTCCTACGAAGCCCACGGACTGGCACCGGGCTGTGGACCAGGGTTTGGGGACCCCTGTTGTAGAGGATGTCTGTTCCCAGTTTTGAACAAGGATTTAGCTACCAATCCACTTGTCTTTTCTAATCTAGAATGGGAGTAGCTGCCACGTTATTCTTCACTTCAGGAAGCAAAATATCTTGGGCCAGCCCTAGTACTTATTATATGAAATGTATGGTTGTATGTAATCAACATGTTTGATTTCCCACCCCCCACCCTCATAGCTATGAGCTGTATGGTTAGCATCAGGATCAAAGTGCATGAAGAGCTGCTCCACTATAATCCAATTAAAAGCCTATTTGCTTCCCTTCCCTTCTGCCCATCCTGCTGCATGGGGAGAATGGTGCTGTTGCCAGTACCAGTTTCCTTCCCAAAGCTTTTCTCATGACCTCAGGGGTTGCCAGAATACTAGGAGCGGTAAGTGGGTGGGGGGTTCTGAGAAGTATTGTCCAGAAAATTAACATTCCCAGCTCTGATCACAGGGTTCATCATACAAATCTACAGGATTTGCCCACTAACTTGCAAAAACTTCCAACGTCTATAAAGCTTTAAACAACCTATTGTAAAACAGACTATAATTGAACCTGGTCTGAGGGTTCAGCTTGAGGCTCCTTTCTTCATTCAAATAAATCAGGAGATTTTTTAAATTTAGAAAACATGTGTGATGTTTATTGGTGTGTTCAACAAATAACAGGTGTCAACAAAATCATTCCAGAGTTTTTCTCCTTCTAACAATGGGTCAGCCAGGGGCTTCCACTCTTCATCAAGGAACGGGTTCCCTTCACCTGCGTTCCATGGACCGACCAATCTATAGATAAATTCAGGTTCACCGCCTGTCTCACTTCACCTTCCAGCAGGGGTACAGTGTCGTTGTCCCAGCCATCCAACCACACGGAATATCCAACGGGTGTGTGTGTCTTTCCAGGGTCCTCCCTGTACTCCTTCATCCTCATTTCGCTTACCCTCCATTCCAGCCTCTCCTTCCTTTCTCTCTCTACTCTCTCTTTTTCTTCTCTTAGCTTTCTCCTCCACTCTCTGGCTTCTTCTTCTCCCCAATAAGACAGCACTCCAGCGAGAGGGCTACCATTCTCGACACCTGTCTCACACCTGGGAGCAGAAGATGAAACAAACATCTGAGCTTCTCAAAAAGGCAGCAGTGCCAGCATCTTATGTCCTTTCCAGTTTTAAATGGTTGATGTAGTAAGGGTATGACTACACTGATAAGCTGAATTGGAATGATTTGGCTTTGTTGTGGCTTGATTTGCAGTCTCTTTTATGGTTGTACAGTGGACCCTCGACTTAGAGACAGCTCCAATTAGATATTTTCCAAGTATGTAAAATGTAGGTTTGACTTGCAGCCGGAGAATTGACCTACAGACCGAGGAAAAAAACCAAAATGGAACAAAAACAGAACGAAAATGGCCGGTGACAGATTAATCGGTTTTCAATGCATTGTAGGTCAATGGAGCCTTGACCTATAGACTTTTCGACCTGCAGCCACCATTCCAATACGGATTAATTCCATAAGTCAAGGGTCCACAATATTCAGTTTAGGCAATCACGCAAAGACCCTGGATAGTTTTGATACATGCCCACAGTCCACCACCCCATTCTTTTGATATTGCCCATGTGGTGACCTTTGGCTTTCCTTTCTGTTCAGAGGTGATTTAGTGCTAAACAAATATCCCAGTGCCGTGATAAGATGATAATAGCGCTAAACCTAGTTTTAAAAATTAAAAAAAAAACACTTGGAGATTATTAGGGAGAAAGATTGTGGAGGGTGGATGTGTTCCCACTATCCTCAAACAATTTACCCCAGCTTAATACACCACAATAACTTCATCCAGTGTCACACACCTCATCCTTTTATGGAACAAAACAAATATTCACACAGGGAAAACACTGTTTGAATCTTTTCAGCTTTTTAAAAGTAGAAGCCTCTAGCAGCAGGGAAAAAACCTCCAAATCAGAAGCCAAAAGGGTTGGCCCTTTGGCCTTTGCACCATGTGATCATTTTAAAAAAAAACTTTGAATTTGCCTGTACTAATTGCAGAGCAGATCCCCAAGTATTCGTCAAGGTAGTCACAGCCAGGAAGGGTTTGGTCAACTTGTTTCGGTGCAAATATAATACTACAGTATTTGTTTGTGATTTTTTAAAAACCATCATTAAGCAGTGTGTCTGAAGACGCAATCCACACATGAACTATGGTTCAACTCATACTAGTTTTATGTGCAGTTGCACATTTGTGGTGCATATTTCCTCTTCAGCAAATAACCCGTCATGAAGATAGCTTTCCTGCTTCTCCTACCTCTTCAAACAAGGTCCCAAGTGGATCTCTGGTTGCTTCTTAAACATCCCCAGGGACAGAAGGCTGCCCTGCAAGATGAACAAGAATGGCTTTCTTATCCACTTGGGCTCTTCAGCTGGCTTAAAACCACACACAGTAGTTATGGCTAGCTGTTGTTAAGTGTATGTCTTAACAGGTTATGGCCTGTCTTCAGAATGCAAAGATGGCTGGAGGTTCAATTTGATTACGAGGAAGAAGTTTGATAATCACCTGTCAGAGGGTGGAATTGGCCATGGCATCAAACGGGCATCCAGAATAAAAGCCTGAAAAAGCACAACAAAACAGCTCAGTGTATAAAAGGAAGTGGCAATTGAATTAGCTGTGTTTGAAATTCAGCAGTACTCAGTATCTGTGAAAGGCTTCTGTCTGCAAAATTCATCTGAAAGCCCAATAACAATCAAACAATCCAGGAACAACATAGAAAATTTGCAAATTATGCTATTTGCTTCCTGCGGCCTTTGAAGATGTACAACAAATAAATGAGAGATTCTGGTATGAAAGCAACCTCATTGAAGACTGTTACAGAGAACCTGTTCCAGTGAATTAAAGCTGGCTAACCCATCCATTTAATATATATTGTGTTTTCTCATTCAGCTGCATTTTGCTGTGAAATGAGTCTAATGTATATTAGGGCAGAGATGAAGCCCTGCGTTCTTATGATAAACAGTTCAGTTCTCCCATTACATGTTGTTTATTCAACTTCCATTTTCTACCTTGCGATGTGTGCATATTAAGATAATGAAGGTGGGAGCGAGGAAACGTGGCTGTTAGCATTTTTGGCAGCCCTATTGTTCTGCTGCTATTTGAGAAACCTAATAATCCCACGAACTAATTCTGACTTATGCAGGGCCTGTTTAACTAAATCATGGCAATTTTCTCAGGTGAATAACGGACATGTTCCGTGTGCCAGCACGTTAATTAAAGAGAGCCTTCCTTCATCTTGATCTTGTTTTAATTTACAGGGTAATACTACAATAATATCACTAATGGAAGGTACATTAAAGGGCATCAAGTAGCATTAACTGTATTAAATTATGGCACTTGTGTTAATTAACTTCTGAAGCAAGATGGCTGTAGTGTCTAAAAAGGTCCACTAATGCATAAATAAAGTCTTGCTTGGTAAGAAGGTTGGGAAGGTTTTGACCACTCTGTTCCTTACTAACTATAGGGAGAATTTTAAACACTAGGCAATGTGAATAGGCCTCATTAAAGCCTTTCCTATTGTGCCATTTTGAAGAAAAGGCATTTTTACAGTCTGAATGCCCTTGATTAATTCAAAAGTGTTCTCTAGCTATTTGGTTCGATGGCAGTAGTAAAAAATGTTCTATAAATGCTGCTTTCAGAAACATAGGTACACTTTGCCACACTGCACCTATTCCTGAAAACACAAGCGCTATTCAGGAATAGGGGATGTAAATCTTCACATATTTCACTGCCATACACGAGAATTAAAAAAATTCAAGTTTTCTGTCATCAGAATAGATTATGAGACCTTTTGTGTCTTTTTTTTTTTTTGTATAATAGTACCGTTCTATGAAGAAGTCACAGAAATGTGGAGGGGGGGGAGTTGGTGGGACGGTATGCACCCCTTCCTCAACATTCTGCAGAAAATACATGGCCAGTATCCTGTTCCATATTTATACATTCACAACTCCTGTTGTGGAAGCTGTCTCAGCAGTCTATTGAGGTTCTAGTCATGTGTCTGGTCACACATAACTGGTGTCTCATGAGATTACCCCAGCAGTTTCTACAGTTGGAACTCTCCATGCCTATAAATATTGCACAGATACTAGCCAACATTTTCTATACAATACACATTTTAAGAAATGTAAAGTAGAAAAGGTTTGGGAAAAAAACAGGGATATTTTTTAAGCTACTACCGCTCCTATTATTCTAATCCTTTTGCTCTCATGCAGGAATGAAAACTCTTGCAGCAGTTTACTCTTCTTGTAATACAGTTTGTTTGGTACATATTTCTCAAGTTTGTTCAGTCAACTACAGTGTAAGCCGGGGAATATGCCAAGATCATAAACCATGTTTGAAGTTGGCTTGTTACTCTAAGCCATGGACAGGGACAGATGGATCAGTCTATTTCCAGTTCATTTAACTTTCACGTTTCCATTTGTAAACCGTATTTTATTTTTGTGATTTTTTAAAAACAAAATATTCATATTTGGGTGCATATTTTATGGAACCAGAAACTTCTGTCCTGCTTTTGCAGGATTAAGGATTTCATGAGCCTAATTGTATGTTGCAATTATGTCATTATGCTACATGTTAATAGATACATCTCTTTCTCAGAAAGATTCAGGAATAGATGTGAGAAACTAATCTCATTAGAGTTCCCTCAGAATTCACTAGGCCCAACCTTGGGTTCCAAGATGTTATTTGACTAAAACTTGCAGAAGCCTTCACCAGTAGCTATTCTGGCCAAGATTTCTGGGAGTTGTAGTCCAAGACTATCTGGGACTGAAGAGACCTAGATGTATACCTGAGCAGGATCTTCCACTTACTCCTTCAAGCTTTGCTACACTGATCACAACTCTTTTGGGTTCTTAATTGCCTTGGCTTCCTTTAAAGGATTGACTGTAGAGCAGGGAACAAACTTGTCCCCAAGCCCTATTCAGCAATCCCCAGTGTCCTTCATTGTCCCCGACAAAAATGATTTTACAACATTTCTTGTCATACTTTGCCACTGAAACCTAGTGGTAAATAGCTACGTGTTAAACAGAACCCCAGTAAGGCAGTAAGCAATCCTTTTTATTTGTTTTAAGCAGGAAATGTTAGCAGGAAACCTTCAGTTACTATCCTTTCCCTGGGTGTTTCCCCAGCATTTCTCAAACCCTGCTTTGTCTATTTTCATCTGTACAATAACTTGTAAATGTAGCAGATTAAGCCTTTGTTACTTCAGAGGTTGATTCTTAGTTGTTATTTAAGAGGTTTAGGTTTGAGGTACTATTAATCATCAGAAAAATAACAAAGCTGTAATTTGCTACTACTGCTGCTGCAGTTTTAAAATAGGTCTGAAAGAGTAGTTAAATTAAGAGTGGAGAGAGTGAATGAATTCTGTTTAGTGCATTATTATTCAATGACTCATCCTGAAGAACTAAATTTTATTTTCATATTTGATGACATGAACACGTTTTAAATGTTGGAAATCTTTTATTTATCGTGTATTAATTAAGCATGTGTACCTGTGTTTAGGTTGGCACTTTTGTACACCGTCAAATGATTTTGATCCAAAGAGAAGTACAGTGGTGCCTCGCTTAACGATTGCTTTGTATAACGAAAAATTCGCTTAATGATTTTTTCAGAGCGATCTTGCGCTTCGTTTAACGATTTTCCCTATGGGTGGTTTTCGCTTAACGATTTCGGGACCATACTTCGCTTAACGTTTTTGGTTTTAAGTCCCCTTGTTTCGCTTAACGTTTTTTTTACGGCCCCGTTTTCACTATTTTTAAAATATTCTAAAATGTTTAAAAAATGTTTAAAATGCTTGGAATCGTTAGTGCACCTAATAAAACCTTCATTAACTTAATTTGGCTTTGTTCCGAGTCTTTTTGATTTTTTTGTGAATTTTTTTCTGCCATTGAAATAGGCTTCATTGCATTTCAATGGAGGAACTGCGTTTTGCTTAACGTTTTTTCCTATGGCAATTTTCGGTTAAGGACGGTAATCCATTCCAATTGGAACGGATTATCTGGTTTTCAGTGCATCTCTATGGGAAATGGTGTTTCGCTTAACAATGTTTTCACATAGCGATTTTTCTTTTGGAACCAATTAAAATCGTTAAGCGAGGCACCACTGTAATGGATTTCATTAAAATGCTAATATATTGTAAGTTATTTTAAAATAAAATAATAAATTAGCTATTTAGCTGTTTTGGACAAATATGCTTCCACTTAAGCCATACGCCCCGAGAAGTATCTAAAGCATTTTTATAACTAATAATCACAGTAAAACCAACTATTTAAAATACCTGAATCTTGTTTTCTGAATATTCAGTAATATGAATTGAAATAGGGTCAGGAAAATGGAATGGGGTACATTGTAATAGTTTTGCATTTTTTGTAGGGATACTTTCACATTAAATTGTTTTATAATATTTTCTACAAACATTGCTTGATTCGTTTAATTTTCATTGCAATCAGTATAATTTAAATTCATGTGTATTTTTTCCTGCTAATTACAGTGGAATCTAAATGAAGATAATTTGACCAATAATAGCCAAAATCCTGTCATGCACCTCCACCTGCAGAAGTGGATTTCCCACTGACTAAAAACTTATTTTTTTCTGACATTGGAGTCTGCACAGCTCACATGTAATGAGACAAACTTGGAAAAATAAGTCTTCAGTCAGAAGATTTGCATTGTTTTGAATTCAGCAGGTAGAACCCACCCGACAAAATTCCCACCATTGTATTCAGATTTCATTAATCACTCAGTAGCAGTAAGATATGTAAAACAGTATATCAGTATAGTGAAGCTCAAGATTAAAACTATATGGGATGAGGTTTTTTAAAAAGCATCTTTTCTTCTACCACGTACACAGTAGAGCTTTTTACCCTTCTCCTTCCCATTGTTGTTGCTTGGGCTCTCCTAAAAAGTCATTGTTGGAGTTTACAAAACACTCTGGACTGGGATTGTATGAAGGGTTGCCAAAAAAAGAGAGAGAGAGAGAGAGAGAGAGAGAAAGTGTAATAGGGTATTTGCATTCCTATTTAAATTCAAATCATAAATTTATAAATATTCAGAATATTATATTCTTGATTTCATGCAGCACTCAATGTTGAAATCAAATGTTAAAACTTATGAGACTAATTTGTGACAAGCAACATAATCATGTGGTTCCAGTTCTACTCTGTTTCTCTGGCACCACCAATAGGAGATCAGCATTTGGTATTTCCATTTTGGATTAGCACATTCGAATGTGTTGTCCAGACTCTAAACCCTGGCTAATGGCGGGAAATCTCCTTTGTAAATTGCAATTTGAAGTTGCCCTGTTTTCTCTTGTTGTTGTTTAGTCATTAAGTCGTGTCAGACTCTTTGTGACCCCATGGACCAGAGCATGCCAGGCCCTCCTGTCTTCCACTGCCTCCTGGAGTTTGGTCAAATCACTTTCTCTAATTGTAGTGAAAATAAAACCACAAATTTACTGGGTTGGGATGACATGGCAGATCTCTGTTCATACAGAATTTAAGCAGAGGCTTCTGAGCTTGCAACCATGCTGGAGGAAGTAAGTGAGAGGAGCACTCAGATACAATGCTCCTTCCAGCTCATCCTCAGAATGTTAAACCATGGTTTAATGTTAAGCATAAACCCAGCCAGGGTGAAAGACGTAGGAAGTGATTACCTTTTTCGGTTTCCCATATTTTCCAAAGGAGCACGGGGTGGGGAGGGGACTTGAGAAATGAGGCATTAGAAAGAAAAATAAAGAGCCGAAAAAGCAAATCACTTGTCCTCCTTTTTTTCCTTCCGCTCTCTGATGTCTCAAGCCACATTCAGGATTGTTTCTGTTATTATTTCCTATGGCTATGTGGTTACTTGAGAGAATTTGGATGTTTAAGGTTCAGATGATGAAACTTCTATTGCTGTGGATGACATTTTGCTCCTGTGAGCTCATAAGGGACTCTTAAGATAAAGTCCAGGGACCATTTGCTCAGCTCTTCAATAGACGTACCACTGCTTTGTTCTGAAACTTAAAATATCTGTGAGTCCCTTTACAATACATACCACTAAGCCTTTCATTTTATTTTTACATTCTCCTCCGCTGGAATCTTCTGCATTTGAGCCCTAGGGCTTTTCAACTGTGTCCTGGCAATAACAGCGGCTCAGTTTTTGTCCCTCACATTATCAGTTTTAAATTTAATCTACCTCCGAGTCTGAATATATTACCCTTGCGGAGAGTGGGGAAATCAGCGTTCCCAATGTTTTTTTCCCTTCAGTCAGCATGCCTCTGATTTAACCATGACTCAAAATGCTTGCATGGAACATGGTAGCACTGCAGGTTAAACTGCAGAAGCCTCTGTGCTGCAAGGTCAGGAGACCAGCAGTCATAAGATCGAATCCACGCGACGGAGTGAGCTCCCGTCGCTTTGTCCCAGCTCCCGCCAACCTAGCAGTTCGAAAACATGTAAATGTGAGTAGATAAATAGGTACCACCTCGGTGGCAAGGTAACGGCATTCCGTGTCTTCTCGCGCTAGCCATGTGACCATGGAAACTGTCTACGGACAAACGCTGGCTCTACGGCTTGGAGGCGGGATGAGCACCCCACCCTAGAGTCAGACACGACTGGAGTAAATGTCAAGAAAAACATTTTTGTTGTTGTTTAGTCGTTAATTTGTGTCTGACTCTTCGTGACCCCATGGACCAGAGCACTCCAGGCCCTCCTGTCTTCCACTGCCTCCCATTGTTCATGTTGGTAGCTTCAATGACACTGTCCAACCATCTCGTCCTCTGACGTTCCCTTCTCCTCTTGCCTTCACACTTTGCCGACACCAGGGTCTTTTCCAGGGAGTCTTCTCTTCTCATGAGATAGCCAAAGGATTGGAGCTCAGCTTCAGGTTCTGTCCTTCCAGTGAGCACTCAGGGTTGATTTCCTTCAAAATGAATAGGTTTCTTCTCTTTGCAGTCCAGGGGACTCTCAAGGGTCTCCTCCAGCACCACAATTCAAAAGCATCAATTCTTCGGTGGTCATCCTTCTTTATCGTCCAGCTCTCATTTCCATACATCGCTACTGGAAAAACCATAGCTTTGACTATGCGGACCTTTGTCAGCAAGGTGATGTCTCGGCTTTTTAAGATGCTGTCTAGGTTTGTCATCGCTTTCCTCCCAAGAAGCAGGGGTCTTTTAATTTTGTGGCTGCTGTCACCATCTGCAGTGATCATGGAGCCCAAGAAAGTAAAATCTGACACTGCAAAGGGGAACCTTTACCTTTACCTAAATGCTCACTGTTCAGGAGATCTTTAACAGCTGCTTATTTCCTCATTTCATAGCTTATGAGGTGATTTGTAAAAATAAAACAACGGAAGTCCTTGATGGACAAATGGTTGAAGGAACAGTTTGCTGGCTTTAGATATATTTCATGTATTTTCCAGTGTCAAATGGTTTGATAATACAGTGGTGCCTCGCATAACGAGTGCACCGTTTAACGATGAATCCGGATAGCGATGCGGATTCTGAAATCGCTAATGCAATCTCATACCGATGTTTCCAATGGACAAAAATCGCTTTGCGACGATTGGTAAGCGTTTTGCTTACCAATTTTTGCATAGCGATTTTTTAAACAGCGGTTCCAGAATGGCCACCGGACGCCCAAAATGGCCACGCGCAGCGTTTTCGCGCCCTGCCCTCGTTTACCGAGGGCGCAAAAATGGTGGTGCTATGGAGAAACTTCGCTGAACAGTGAGTTTGGGCCCCACTGGAATGCATTAAACGAAGTTTAATGCGTTCCAATGGATTTTTACTTTCCGTATAGCGATGTTTCGCCATAGCGACTGTTAATCCGGAACGGATTAACCTCGCTATGCGGTGCACCACTGTATCCTCAAACAGGACAAGAAAAAGAGAAACTTTTTAGTTTAATTTTAGTTCAAGCAGGACGTCTGTCATTTTTAAAGCAATGCCTATTACATCCGCTTCTTTTTTTCACAACGTACACAAGGGGAACCCCATAACTTTTTGTATACTGTAAATGAAAATCTCTGTTTTTCAATGAGATGATTGGACATGTAGCTATCGTGTGATTTGCAGTTTGTCCGTCAGCCATGGCAACCTCTATGACTTCACTTCTGCATGTGACAAAAAAGCAATAGGGTCATGGCTATGAAAAGCTAACCGGGATATATTCTGCAGCCATGTCCCCTTTACTCCAACACATGTGTGTTGTACATCGTCCTGACCACTGAGCGTAAAAGGCCCCTATTTACAAACAGACATAGGCCTGCTTTACACAAATGAGCAGGCTGTTGGGGGTGAGAGAAGCAGCCACAATTCCTCTCCTTCCTCAATGTGTTTCATGTCCCTGTCTTTAATGAAGTGCTAATTAACATAATAACAAGGACTGCTCTATTGTTTTGCGTTTATCAAGAATGTTCATCTTTATGTTAGAATGCAAATCCTAGAGTCTCCTAATGACAATACAGTACAGCTACTTCAAACTGTTATGGGAAGACCAGAGCGTTGTCTTGGTTTGAAGCATTTAGTTACAGCCCCTGAAGTTTCCTTTATATATGTGAAAACTTACATAAGCTTCTTTGATTCCTTTGAGATTTTTGTTTGGAGTGACTGCATCTAACAGTTATTCCAGTTAAATTGCAGACTTCATCAGGGGAATGGGAGTGAACAGCTTCTGTACTAAATTCACAATTCAATGTCCTTTGTTTTTGGAGTACATATTTTTTAATTTTTGTCATCGTCGTTTAGTCGTGTCTGACTCTTCGTGACCCCATGGACCAGAGCACTCCAGGCCCTCCTATCTTCCACTGCCTCCCGTAGTTGTGTCAATTTCATGTTGGTTACTTTGCAGACACTGTCCAGCTATCTCCTCCTCTGTCATCCCCTTCTCCTCTTGCTGTCACACTTTCCTAACATCTTTATCGTCCAGCTCTCATTTCCATACATCGCTACTGGAAATACCATAGCTGTGACTATGCGGACTTTTGTCGACAAGGTGATGTCTCTGCTTTTTAAGATGCTGTCAAGGTTTGTCATCGCTTTCCTCCCAAGAAGCAGGGGTCTTTTAATTTTGTGGCTGCTGTCTCCATCTGCAGTGATCATGGAGCCCAAGAAAGTAAAATCTATTACTGCCTCCATATCTTCCCCTTCAATTTCCCAGGAGGTGATGGGACCAGTGGCCATGATCTTAGGTTTTTTGATGTTGAGTTTTAGGCCGTTTTTTGCACTCTCCTCTTTCACCCTTATTACAAGGTTCTTTAATTCCTCCTCACTTTCTGCCATCAGAGTGGTATCATCTGCATATCAGAGGTTGTTGATATTTCTTCCAGCAATCTTAATTCCGGTTTGGAATTCCTCCAATCCAGCCTTTCACATGATGTATTCTGCATATAATTTAAATAAGCCGGGGGACAATATACAGCCTTGTCGTACTCCTTTCCCAATTTTGAACCAATCAGTTGTTCCATATCCAGTTCTAACTGTTGCGTCCTGTTCCACATATAGGTTTCTCAGGAGATAGACAAGGTGGTCAGGCACTCCTATTTCTTTAAGGACTTGCCATAGTTTGCTGTGGTCCACACAGTCAAAGGCTTTTGCATAGTCAATGAAGCAGAAGTAGATATTTTTCTGGAACTCTCTGGCTTTCTCCATAATCCAGCACATGTTAGCAATTTGGTCTCTATTTCCTCTGCCCCTTCGGAATCTAAATTGTACTTCTTGGAGTTCTCGGTCCACATACTGCTGAAGCCTACCTTGGAGGATTTTGAGCATAACCTTGCTAGCGTGTGAAATGAGTGCAATTGTATGGTAGTTGGAGCATTCTTTAGTACTGCCTTTCTTTGGAATTGGGATGTAGACTGATCTTTTCCAATCATCTGGCCACTGTTGAGTTTTCCAAACTTGCTGACATATTGAATGTAGCACCTTAACAACCTCACCTTTTAAGATTTTAAATAGTTCAACTGGAATGTCGTCACCTCCACTGGCCTTGTTGTTAGCCAGGCTTTCTAAGGCCCACTTGACTTCACTCTCCAGGATGTCTGGCTCAAGGTCAGCAACTACATTGTCTGCGTTGTCCGGGATATCCAAATCTTTCTGATATAATTCCTCTATGTATTCTTGCCACCTCTTCTTGATATCTTCTGCTTCTGTTAGGTCCCTCCCATTTTTGTCCTTTATCATGTTCATCTTTGCATAAAATGTTCCTCTCATATCTCCAATTTTCCTGAACAGATCTCTGGTTTTTAATTTTCTGTTATTTTCTTTTATTTCTTTGCATTGTTCATTTAAGAAGGCCCTCTTGTCTCTCCTTGCTGTTCTTTGGAAGTCTGTATTCAATTTTCTGTAGCTTTCCCTATCTCCCTTGCATTTTGTTTCCCTACTCCTCTCTGCTATTTCTAAGGCTTTGTTGGACAGTCACTTTGCTTTCTTGCATTTCCTTTTCTTTGGGATGGTTTTTGTTGCTGCCTCCTGTACAATGTTACGAGCCTCTATCCAACATTCTTCGGGCACTCTGTCCACCAAATCTAGTTCCTTAAATCTGTTCTTCACTTCCACTGTGTATTCATAAGGGATTTGGTTTAGATTATACCTGAGTGGCCCAGTGGGTTTCCTACCCTCTTCAGTTTAAGCTTGAATTTTGCTATGAGAAGCTGATGATCAGAGCTGCAGTCAGCTCCAGGTCTTGTTTTTGCTGACTGTATAGAGCTTCTCTATCTTTGGCAGTATAGAGCACTGGTTCTTAACCTTGGGTTACTCAGGAGTTTTGGACTGCAACTCCCAGAAGCCTTCACCACCAACTGTGCTGGCTCGGGTTTCTGGGAGTTGCAGTTCAAAAACATCAGAGTAACAAAGGTTTAGAACCTCTGGCATAGAGCTCTCCATCTGTATAGAGCTCTCCATCTTTGGCTGCAGAGACATTTTAATTTTTAAAAAACATGGAAAACCAACAAAATAATAGTACATTTGATGAATCATGACAAAATAAGTTTGCAAGATGTCAGCTGAAGTTTGAAAGCAAGGTAAAATGAGACTCCTACCATGGTAGTAATGCTGATGCTGATGATAACAATAATAGGTCCCAGTTAACATTGCCAGTAATTCTGCAGACAAAAGCAATCAACCTACTTGGAATGGCTTGTTGAGGGCAATGCAGCCATCAAAGGGTCCCACTAAGATATGTATCTGTTCACTTTGTTTAACTAAATGGAATAATAGACCTGTTCTTCAGTACCAAGTTATGCTGTCTTCATTAAATATAAATATTGTTTATGGATATCAAGAGAGCTTCAAAGACAAGCAGCCCTTGGTTTGTATTGTAATTGATTGAAGTTGCATTGTGTGTTGGAAAGCGGGAGATAGAGTACTTCTTGAGAACATCCCAAGAGTCATGAAAAATTTATGTTATATTGGTTATCCAAGAGCAAATACGAAATGGTTCTCCCATTGGCTTTTGAGAGTGAGCTGAGAAGGACAGCCTACTTCATTTGTTCATATGCTGTCTTTCTCCCCATATGGGACCTAATCGTGTAATTGAGCAGTGGCAGCAGGGCCCTAGCAGCCCAGATGGATCCATCACCGCCGGCCAGATTAACATGTGCCGAAGCTCAGAGGTGTGTCAGATTTAGGAAGCCCATAGTACCACTCCCAAAATGTGCATTATTCTAAGGGAAAGGATGAAGATAATGGAGAGAGAGAGAGAGAGATCTCAGTACATGTGCACATATCTATCAGTTATGATATGACTGAAGGAAAAAAAATCACATTCTGTCTAAAACATTTATCTGTTTCATGACATCAAATGTAACATTAAATTTACCTCTTCTTTAGTGTTATTTTCTATAAACTACTATTTATTTAAATTATGCATAAATCCAGCACTGAAACCATCACCTTGCTTTCTAAAATTCAATTCTTCATTTACGAATGTTCTTCTGTATCCACGATTCAAAAACCCAGGTAATGGCCTCATGTTGCTGCACAATATTATGTCTGCATTGCCAGTAGGAAAAAAGGTGCCAAGCTTTCCATAGCAAAGGGCAGCCTGAATGTTAGCAACATCAATGGCAGCAGTCAAGATGGTCTGCTTACATGAAGTAAGACCATCCCCAGCCATAAAGCAAAAAACAGTAATTTCACAGTTGAAGTGTGTGTGCTTCTGAATATTTATTATTTTTAAAAAATATTTTAAAATATTTTCACATCAGAAATAGAAACTCTTTTTAATGTCTGGTTGGCTAGAAAGGAGTTAAAAAATCTCCTCTTGAGAGTCATTTACAGTGATGCCTCGCAAGATGAATGCCTCGCAAGATGAAAAACTCTCAAGACAAAAGTGTTTTACGATTTTTGTGACTCGCAAGACAAATTTTTCTATTGCCATGATTCGCAAGACGAATAGGAACACATTAATTAAATTTCAAAGCATTCCTATGGGAAATTGTGCTTCACAAGATGAAATTTTCGCAATACAAAACAACTCGTGGAACGAATTATTTTCGTCTTGCGAAGCATCACTGTATTTTGGGCCTGACTGGCAGGATCAAAAGTACTTGACTCTCTAAATTGCAACATTTTTAATGTTTTGAACCTTCCTGCTTATAAAACAGCCAGAAAGTAAAAGCTTCCACATTTTGAAATAGCTTGTTTCAAATTCACTTTGACCACCAGCCTGAAATTTGGATTTATTCTCTTTTTTTTTTAAGTGGCAGAGAAGACCCATTGTTTTTCAAGATAAGCAAGTTGGGTCTTTGCAGAATATCTGATTTTTTAAAATCTGCAGACAGAAAAGATTGCCAAGATGTTCATTACAGGACAACTTTCATTTTTAAAAAATCATAACTTGAAAACTGTTTATCCAAATGTTTCCAAATATGGTACAGAACAAAGCTACATCTGTGCCAAATTTAACATGATCCAGGGTCCAGTTTCAAAGTTATAAATTTTTGTTTGCTCTCCCCCCACTTTTACAGTTGTATGGTGTGCCGATTTTCTGTGTTGCACAATATATGTTACTGCATAATTTGGTGCATCCAGCCACCTAGATACTAACTGGTTGGTCAGTTAAGCAAATGGAACATATTTTAACTTTGGGAAGGCAAAAATGTAACATCTGTGTGAACACAGAGACCTAATCCTTATATTAACTGAACCTGCAAATTGTATCAGTATTGTACAATATAATCCTCATAAACTCCAACAGAGAATAAGAATGAATTAACATCCAACTATCAGTTATCAATTTACAATCTTGCTTTGGGGGAATTGTGAAATTAAACAAGTAGGAGAAGAAAACAGGAAACAAGTAGGAGAAGAAAACAGGAAAATATAATCTGTTTTCTTCGCTCCATAAGACGCACAGACTTTCCACCCGCCTGTTTTGTGGGAAAAAAGTGTGTCTTATGGTGCGAAAAATACGGTACCTAAAATATTATTTATTTTAGCATTCCAAATGTTAATCTGAGATTTTAGTTAAGCATATGCCAAATGGGGAAATAGGACTACTAATAAATTAATAGTGTGTCACTTAAACAACAAACATTTGACCAACTCATTTTAGAACAACTAAGAGTTAGTTTCCATGCAACATTTTATTGCCACTTGAAAAGAGGATACAGGATTCTAATATGAAGTCATTAGCATACTTTATGGTAGAACCCCTGTATCCACAAGATTGATATTGGCTGTTTCTCTGCAATTTTATTTATCCACAGTCTGAAAGTACAGTGGTGCCTCGCTTTACGATTGCCCCATTTAACGACGAAACCGCATTACGTCGAACTTTTTGCAATTGCTTTTGCGATCGCAAAACAATGTTTCCTATGGCAGAATTTCACTTTGTGACGATCAGTTCCCTGCTTCGGGAACCGATTCTTCACAAAACGACGATTTTCCAACAGCTGATCAGCTGTTTCAAAATGCCCACTGGGTAAACAAAATGGCCCCCCACTGTTTTCTGGGACGGATTCCTTGCTGCACAGGCAGTGAAAATGGCAACCCTATGGAGGATCGTCGCTGGACGGTGAGTTTACAGCCCTTTGGAACACATTAAACGGGTTTTAATGCGTTTCAATTGTTTTTTTTTCGCATAACAACGTTTTCGTTCTACAGCGATTTCATGGAACGAATTAATGTCGTAATGTGAGGCACCACTGTATTAAAAATATTAAAAGAAAAGTCAGAAACACATATTTCCACAATGTAATTATCAGAACTGGCCATTAAAGGGAGCCAGAGACCATGCTGTGTATAGGGCCCACTATTATCTATGGTTTTCAGGATGTGTGGGGTTCTTGGACCTGATCCCCTGTGGATATGGGGTGCTCCTATATTAATAATAAATGTATGCTGTCATGTCATTTCAAACTTACGACAACCCTATTTAAAGGGTTTTCTAGGTAGAGAGCATTCAGAAGTAGTTTACCTTTCCCTTCCTCTTGGACATCCTGAGGCTGTGCAGTTTGCCCAAGGCAACACAAATTGGCTCTTCTCAGATTCACACTGGGGAACTGAACTCCCACCCTCTGGCTCTGCAGCTAGTAATGTAACTCACTGAGCTATGAGGCTGCCTGCATACACTATTAGGATGGCAGTATTAGTCACTTTTGTCACTATTAAAAATGTTCTCTAACATGTTACTTGCTTTGGAATCATTGTAGATGTCTCACTTCAGGAGCCATTTCAAGTAGTTCAACTTATGTGTTTGTTGAAAGATAATAGGTTGATATTGTAAGAAATGGCCAGTGTAGTTTCAGGTATATACATTCTATTTAAAATGTAAATGTAAAGGGGGATTTGCTCCAGAGGCACCAGACTATAAGTTGATTTTTTTAAAAAAAATTGTTTAATATGTACACATTGATTGACTGGTCGATTGACCTATCTTTGGTGAAGAACCCATTGCTATTTCCTAGACCAGGCATTCTTAACAATATTTTGGCCACAACTGTAAACACAGTGTGAAAGAAATATACTGTAGGCTGAATCAGGATTGTATAAGTCCTATAACGAACCTTATAAGAGGTTCTCCAAAAAAAAGAAAGAAATTTAAAAACAGTAAGTACAGAAATATTTTTTTAAAACCAGAGAAATATTGTATTGAAAACAGTAAATAAAGTCAATACTAAAAACAATTTAAAATCAACAAGGCATAATAATCCTTTTAAAAAAAACCCCTCTCAGACAGCCAGTCACTAAGGGAAATCCTGCCTGAAGGGAAAGATCTTTGTCTGCTTCCAGAAGGGCAGCAAAGATGGGGCCAGCCTGGCCTCCTGTGGGAGGGAGTTCCAGAGTCTATGAGCAGCAACAGAGAAGGCCCTGTCCTGTGTCCCCACCCAGCGCATCTGTGCGGGTGGTGGGACTGAGAGAAAAGCCTCCTCTGATTACTTTAACACCTGGGCAGGCTCATAAAGGGACATGCAGCCCTTGAGAGAGCTTGGACCCAGGCTGCTTACGTGCTAATCCCTGAAGATGGAAGATTGGTAACAATATTGAGACCAAGCGGGACCAAAGCTTTATATTCTCAATGTGCATATTGTGGTGAATAATAACAATTTATAAAGTGGGTAGCATAACACTTTAACCACAGCTGAGGATATTTAATATTTACAGAATGGCTTTAAAATGAGTTTATTTTCAAAAACACTCAATGAGTAGTGAAGTTTCCAGGGGCTACTCTATTTAAAGGCACAATATTTACTTTGGAGAGTTGGCTGGGTAGCCTATTTATCAGGCTGCGGAGCCAGAGGTTGGGAGTTTGGTTCCCCCGCTGTGCCTTTCTTGAGTAGAGCAGCCTTGGGCTGTGTGGCCTTGGGCAAGCTGCACAGTCCTAGGACGCCCCCAGAAGAAGAAGGGAATGGTAAACCACTTCTGAGTACTCTCTACCTGAAAAACGCTAAAAAGAGTAATCATAATTCAGAGTTGACTTGACGGTTCATGAGTATTATTACTATTTAATTTGGACCAGGTATATAAATTCAGTGTATCACCCCCGCCCCCCCCAAAAAAGCAGCATGGGGTTTCAGTGAGTAAACTGCTCACCAAAAAGCAGTATCCAATTTTACAAATGTTTCCAAAGGCCCCCATGTACCTTCTGTGACCTTTCATTGTGATTGTAACAGATGAAAGTTTCAAATCCTAGGCTTACTCGCTGATACTTAGCTCTCAGACTCTTTATAGCAGTGATTCCCAACCTGAGGTACATGTACCCCCCAAGGTACGGACCAGGACATTTAGGGATATGTGAAAAGAAACCTGAATGATGGGGAAAGGTATATACAACAATAATGTAAGACAAGATACACATCAAAAGTTGTGGAATTAATGACAAGTGGTGGAGCAGGTTTTCTTCATTATTTAACTTCGGGAAAAGCCCCATTCCCTCACTTTGTTATTTTGCTGAATGGTGGGAGTCCATCCTTAAACAATATGTTGCAAACATGCCACTACAGTGTGCATTGTCAGCAGCAGATGCTTCACAGATTCAGCTTTCACTCTCACGCACTTCTAATGCTATTGCACCGGTACCAGTGTATATATAAGCAAACATTTTAGTCAGTTCTTTGAGCAGTGTTCAGTGACTGAATTCTTGTTGATCTTCTGCTGTATTTACTTGAATTCATTGCATTTTTTTGAATTTTGAATGTAAATTAGAGATGGGCACAAACCACCAGTTCGGCAGTTCATGCTGGTTTGCCCTTTTAATGAACAGGTGTTCAGTGGTTTCCAGTTCTGCCTCTTCCAGGAGATGTCCACTCAGAGGCAGCACCCTGGCTTCCCCGTCCCTCCTCCTCTGGGCAGTGCCTCTGAGTGATTGCCCACTTAAGGAGGTGGGACTGGGAAGTGCCAAACACCTCTTTGTCCAAAGGACAGTGTCATGGACTGCCAATCCAGCAGTTGTGCCCCGCATGACGATTACCTGCTATGTGTAGAAAAATCTACCTAAGAGTAAATAATAACTCATAGCCAAATTCTGAGGTAAAAGCAGGAAGCAGCTTTATTTATATTTCACTGCAGCAGCGGGGAAGTTCAAGTTGGAAATTCCCCCAAGAACTTCCGAATAAATGAGGTAGCAGCATTGATTTATATACCACAATTTTCTATCTGCCTCATCAACCAGTTGGCCAATGAGTTCACAGTCTAACTAATTAATTTCCCTTTATTCCACCCCTTTCACCACCCGAATCAAAACCCTCCCCCTGATCATCCTTTCTATTATGTTTATGATTACTGTAAGTATAATTCTCAACAATCAGCAAATGTTATTTCCAAACTGTATGTTTTTAGTACATTAGGTTATACTAGGTCAGCAGACAGCAGCAATGTTTACTTAGCTTCCTATTTTCACCCTTGCTCAGACCACCCAGAACATATCTGCTGTAACAAACATCCTGTCTCCTATTCTGTGTCTAAGTTCAGTTCCCCTTTCTCTGTTAGTCAAGCAATTTCCCAAAATATCCTTTGCAATAGCAACTGTAAGCAATTTCAGCAGCCTTTGTTAGTCAGAAAGCCCTATTGATTATAAGTAAAATTTGTTCACTATGGGGCCTTACTTTTCCATAACATACCTCGTTAGACAAGGAAATTGCTTTACAATGAAGTTTTTGTGATCACTTTTGCGATCGCAAAACTATGTTTTAATAAGGAAAAAACGCTTTATGATTATCGGTTCCCTGCTTCAGGAACCAATTTTTCGCTTAACGACGATCTTTACAGCTGATTGTAGGGTCTTCAAAATGGCTCCCCGCTGTGTTTTAGGACAGATTCCTCACATTACAGGCTCCAGAAAATGGCCACCCTATGGAGGATCTTCGCTGGACACTGAGGTATTTCGCCCATTGGACCGCATTGAACCGGTTTTCAATGCATTTCAATGGGATTTTTACTTTCGCTTGATGATGATTTCATTCTACAGCGATTTTGCTGGAATGGATTACCCTTGTCAAGCGAGGCACCACTGTATATGCCCATCTCTAATGTAAATATATATGCACTGTCTATTCACATTATTCCATTGATTTTTAATCCCATTATGGGACTATTTATTTACAGTTATGACTTGAAATAACAGGTATCATATTAATTACAGACATTTTGCTAATATGGACATTACATTTTTTGGAAATGGACTGTCAGGGAGTACGCAAGTGATTGGGACCACTGGTCTATAGGAAGTGCATAGTTCATGCTAACATAGATTACTTCTCTTGGCAGGGCCCCCTGGGCACCGGAAGATGAGGAAGCTCATCTGGGGGGGAGGCTCTTGTGCGGTAGGGGAAAGTAGCACAGGCACCTCTGTTGGCAGGCCACCTTGGCTCTGCTCTGGACCTGCAGAATTTCATATTGTACATTCTTCTGTGGACTTCAGAGTCAGACCCTGACCCCAATGAACAAGCCCTGAGAGGAACCTGGATGGCACAAGGAATGCACTAAAATTGACACAGATGTTAATTTAAATCCCTGTTGGGATGAGAGAGAAATTAACATAATTTGCAGTTCTTGAAATGAAACATGTTCTAAAACTTATCCTTGAGTCTTCCACATTTCTCTAAATTTTGCCATGCAGTTGTCCGATGAAAAATATGTTCCAAACATACTAATTGTGTATACAGTTTCCTGCTAATACAAAAAAATCATAACACACTGGAGGAAAGAAACTGTATATAGAATATTACATTCAAAATGCATATGAATTTCCATGTGTATGAATTTTAGTGTGTATAGAAAAAGACATAGATACAGAAATGCATCTATATTTTAAGTGAAAAATCCAAACTGCTACAGAAGGAGGAAAAAATGAACTTCTGCTTGGGAAAAAAAAAGAATGATGCTCAGAATGAAAACAGACAAATTTGTCTGCTGAGACAGCGCTTACTTCTGCCATTGAGATACTCCCCATATTGGTACAATTATAAATCCAGGCTTATATTTGCAGTCCTGACCCAAGTCTAATTAGCTATGGTAGTGGTGTAGTGGAGACAGGAGGGTCTGAGGTTCAGATTTAATTGCTGTCGCTATCTTCTGCAGCACATTATGCAAAGAGACACAGATTTGGTTACCACAAGCATATGTACCCTGAGATGTGTGCTTTCACACTTGAGCAGTTCTTTGCCCCTGACTGCTTTTGATGTGTTCAGGAACATGTGGCACATAAATCATTACAAAATATGTTAAATGCAAATGGTTGCTAATAGGATAACCATCTGTTTGATGCTGGAAATTTTGTAGAAAAAATTTAGCCAGCATTGCCTTGAATAAAGAACACTGTTCCATCGTCATCTGGAAGGGGAAGGAAGAAATCCCCCCCTCCAAGGAAAAAATATGTACATTATTGTTTTAAAGATTGCCCATACCTCTCCCACTTTTTTCCATTTTTCCCATGTCAGCCATGTATTTTGCATGACAGCATGATCTTGACTTCAAGGATACATCCTGTGTTGCAGCAATTCTAGGCTACCCCAAATTGCTGCTCAGTCATTAAGACTTGACTTGTATTCATTGACTTTGAATAGCCTGTGAATAAATGAGCCGGTTTTTACACTCCCCAGGACTTTTCTCATCCACAAATATAATTGGACTCTCTTCTTCCCCTATAGTAGCTACCTTCTACCCCATAGAAAAAAATGGATAATATGTACAGTAAGTGATACATCTGTGACATTTTCCTGCCCGTTAATATATTACAGTAGACTCCATCCGTGAGCACTTTCCATCTTGTAATCTCCCCTACAGTATTACTATTAAAGATCTCTCCTTTGCAAGGGAAGGGAGGTGGAATCGATTCTCTTGCCCCAGACATACATTAGTGGATGCTGTCACATACCTTCCTAATGAACATTGCTAGACAGACTTGTGAGTGACAAGTAATGCATTAGGAAATTACCAGTGGGATACTCAGGCTGTAGAATTCAGTTGCTTGAGCGAAAAGCTGTGCTAATCAAGCTTTAAAGGAGAGGCTTGTTCTTTTCTCCCACCTTCTTTGAGCCTTGGGTCACCAGCAAGATCCTAATTAGTATTCACGCAGGATGTATCTCCCCTTGTATTGCTATGCTGGGTTGTGGAAGTGATCCACCCACAAATACTGCAAGCTGGGAAGTTCCCTTGCCCAACTCTATTGCACAATTTATTGATTGATTGATTGATTGATTGATTGATTGATTGATTTGATTTGATTTGATTTGATTTGATTTGATTTGATTTGATTTATTTGATTTATATCCCACCCATCTGGTATATTTTACCACTCTGGGTGGCTATGTTAGGGATCAGACTTACACACACTCAGCTGATGCGCAAGCACTTACACAACTTATTCAGGTGGCAGAACCACTTGTGTGAATGTGGGGGCCACGAAAGTGCTGCCACTTGGGCAATGAGTTGCATGAGCATGACGCCACAATAGGAACTTGGCCTCAGACATAAGCTGCCGCTGCAGTCACCTGAAGCAAGGAAGGCTAGCTGGTTGCCCATAAGCTGTAGGTATTCTCTATCCTGCTTGTTTTTCTTCCATAGCTCCTCCCCACTTCATCCCCCCAATCTCAACTCCAAATTGAAAGCAAGATGTGCTCCTGCTTCTCACTTAGCAAGCTCTTGTTCCCTTGGGAAATGAGTTTGCTTCAGTCTGTGAGTCAGTAAAGTTATCAAACTGGGGACTTCCATAGCAGAGGGCCAAATGCCGTCCTTGCTGAAGGACAGAGGAGGGAGCTATGAACATTTGCTGTGCTAACCTTAGTCTCTTCACTGCAAGTGGTATTCTAGTTCCAAGGTTAGTAGGGATCAAGAGGCATCAAAATCCAGCAGGGTTTTATCTGCTGCTATAGCTGTTGATCCCAATCTGCACATCTTACGTATACCTCAAATGCTTTCCCCTTTGCTTCATAGCTTAAAAATCAGCTCGACTCAAGGAATCAATCTACACTATACAGTTAACAACAGCCTGATGCCACTTTGATGCCATCAGTGTTAAAGAAATACTAGATTTTGTAGTTCGCTGAGCTACTTATAATTCTTTGCTGCAATTCAAGGGAGGGAACAGGAGCACTCTATCAGAGAATGCTAAGCACTTTGCCTAACTATAATTCCCAGGATTTTGTAGGATGGGTGCATGGCAAGTGATATCAAACTGCTGTAATTGGATGAAGTAGATACTCTTCTAGGTTACCAGATGCCCCCTTTATGGCATGTCCTCCAGCTAGCATGGGATTCAAAGAGTTGTCGATGAGAGACTGAACCTTTGGGCTGATTCATTTTGGGAAAATGGACTCTATCCTGCCACTTGTCTCTGTAGATGGGAAACATAGAAAGTTGATGAAATTCTAAAGAGGATGAATTCTCCATGTCCTGGATAGCAGAGATTCCTGTGGCGATTCCAAGCTCTGCTCAAAAACTGATTGGTTTGCTTACAGACAGCAAAAATTACATCCCATCTTTTTGGTGATCATACATTACAGAGGCAGGAAAAAGCAATCATAATTAACATACAACAAAATTCCAAAACATTAATGATAACAAAACAAACAAAACCCCAAATGTGATGGATAAAACACTAGATAACTCTAGTAACTATGATGATGCTGATCATTAACATATTACTTTGATGCCCTGACAAAAGACACAGTTAGTTTTACATGCTTTGGCATTTACAAACGATGCTTAGTTATGATAGGGTATGCACAGATACAATTTCAGATTGGTGCAACATTGTCTTTTTATACTGGCCCAAGGATTGATTGCATATGTTTCTAGGCCCAGAATGGCTGTACTTGGCTAGCGCACTTGTCAGATCAGCACTGTTAATATGCTGTCTCCCTGCATGAATCAAACAGCAGAAACCTGGGTGCCCCTCCCTGGGGCAAGGTGCAGTGCTTGTAGACAAAGGGTGCAGTTCCACTGGCATTAAGAGCCACAGTTAAATCAATGTAAGTGTTATTTAAATCAGTTTATTAAATCGTTTGCACACAACGCATAGGTGAAATCAATTTATTTGGGCTGCAAAGCAAGGTTAATTTTTTAATTAGCCAGCAGGGCCTTTTTAAGATACTTCACATTTAAATCGATTTAATTCAGTATTGTTTGGTGGCTGTGAACGGTGCTTTTTCCTTTCCTTTTTTTAAAAAAAATCTTATCTGAATGTTTAGCGATGCATCAGTTAGTGTGCTTTTACCACAAACATGGTGGGCTTTGGTTGAGAGCTTACCACGCATCGCTTATTCAATACATTCTATATCATAAACATCCTCCATACATCTATATTATAAACATTCTCCCCATTTGCTCCTTTCCGTGCCTTATTGACAATTCACAGTATCACTTTTTTTACAAGTAAAATTTTATTTAAAATAAAACATTACAAAGCAAAGTATCATTTATTTTTTTAAAAAGTCAAAAAGCTTACAAAAAGCATGCTCATTAAACAGAAAGGAAATGAGTCAGTGTCACAAATGTAGATGCCAAAAACTGGTTTTAATTACCACAACTAGAGTGATTTAATTTCAGTTAAAGTGAATGCAGCTACCAATTTATGTAGCATGTGACCTGAACTGATTTTAAAATGTTGGAAAAAGAATCAGTTCAAATTGTCAGTGGGACTGCACTCAAATACAAGCTTTTTGTATTGTGTGTTTACGGGGGGGGTTGTCTTATTTGTAGTAAAACTAGCCTTATTTCCTCATCCTGAACAAAAACACCAAGGGCTGCACATGTGATGACAACTCCCTTTTGATTTGGAAGGAAACACACCTGAGTTTCATGACAGCGCAGCTGAACATTGAAAGCATACAGAATCATTCAAGAAGGCAGAGAGAGGGGGGTGTTTTTTTGTTTTGTTTTTGTTTTTTATTTGTTTGTTTTTGGCTAGGGCTTTAGCCCTGAAAGGATTGGAGCAATGCAGCTTCAGCTTTGAATCTGATAAGCTGGGCCCACAATTAGATCTCAGCATTGGTCAAGAGGCCCAGAAAGCTCTCAGGGGGATGGGGGGGATTAAAATAAACCAGAATCTCTTCCCTTTAATTCTCTTAGTTTTACTGAACTGCAGCACCGCTGCAGTTGCCAAAACACTATATATTTTTAATGTAAGCTACCAGTGGCAGGATGGTGGCAGGATTGTTGATTGCTTCCGACTTTTATATCTGAGAAACCTGATTTAGTTCATTTTTGTTATTCAGCAATCTGGGATGATACAGGTACAGAGACGCTAAAGTGTGTTTGCTAAAGTCACGAGAGATATATTGTAACTCCTTCTCGTGTCCCCCGTTAGATGGCATCTCTTTTAATCAGGGGAATGGGGGGAAAAAGACCAATGCATCTGTGTTTAAACCTATCAACCAGATGTCCATCACATGTTTCAAAGTCATGTGACACCACATTCTCTAAAATATAATGTTTCGTGATCATATTGATTCACACTTCCAGTTAAGAAATGCAGTGGTGTAAATGGAAATGTGAACCATACCTGACTCCATTCACTTTGCACAAGCTGTCTCATCTGAAGATTTTTCATAAGGAGGTTGCTGCATGTCCTGGTGCATGTGGGAGCCAGGCTTCGGCTTGCAAATTGTACTTGAATTTTGGGTGAAGCAATAATAATAATTCCGTGCTGTCAAGTCAATTCTGATTAATGGTGACCCTTTCCAGGGTTTTCTAGGTAGAGAATATTCAGAAGTCGCTTACCATTCCTTTCTTCTGGGGGCATCCTAGGACTGTGCAGCTTGCCCATGGCTGCACAGGCTGGCTCTTCTACCCATCTCTGGCTCCAAAGCTGGATTATTAAGATAGGGATGTGATAATCTCTGAATCTCTCTAAATGCCACCTTTGTTGCAAGACCTGTTCAAAAGTTAAGCTTGAAAATGTGTAGGGCTCAAAAATACTGAGACATGAGTATTTTCTCATCTGTGAGACTGCAATAAGCAAAGATTAGCAGCCTTGAAAACTGATGACATTCTCAAATGTGTGTGTTTTGATATACTTGGATAGGTTGTTCTGACCAAGATAGATTCTTCAGTTTTCGTTTTAGACTTACTGTGTTCAGTAACAAGGAAATTTGTCCTTGTAGTGCGCAGTTGCAATTGAAGATTTCTGTTATGTTAGACTTTTTTTAAAAAAATCCAAAGCAAATACAAAAATACAAAATACTTACTAATACAGTCTAAACCACAGTGCTCCCCCATACCCATGGGACCCTTTGGAACAATACTTTTAATACAAACTTCCTTTCTAAAATTGTATTGATTGTTGTTTACAGGCGTTCCTCTTTCCTTTCACTAATACAAATTCAACAAATCTACCCCAAATAGCATAAAAATATTTGAACTTATTTCCCCTTTTTTCATCTTAAATTCAGTAGTCAATTTATCATTTAAAGCAATGTACCGTACTTCATTATACCAAATTGTATATCATTTTTATCTTTCCAGAATCTAGCTATTAATATTCTACCACTTGTCATAAAATTGGAAATCAATTTCTTTGAGCAATATTCAAGTTCTATCTTATCTAAAATTGATAACAAAGCAATTCTAGAATTGAATTCGATATCTTTTCCAAATATATCACATATTTCCTTAAAAATGTTTCCAAAATTTCTGAATCCATTTACACTCCCGCCACATATGATAATACATGACAATTTCCTCCTCACATTTCCAACAGGCCTTAGATTAGTTTGAATTTATTATATTCAATTTCACCTGAGTCATATACCACCTTAAACTAATTTTTTTTAAAAAATCCTTTATTCTTTCCAACATTAATCTTAAAAAACTTTTATCTTCCAAATTTTTGTCCAATCCTCTGTTTTAATTTCTGTCTTTAAATCATTTTCCCAAATTGATTTCAAACCATCTGTTTTTGTCTCTTTTTCCTTTTGTTCCAAAATTAGATTATAAATTCTACTTACTACTCCCTTCCTCAAAAGATCTTTCTGCATGTCTTCATGTGATGATAGAAATTGTTCATATTTAGTACATTTCCCATTAGTTTTCAACCACTCATTTGTCCAACTATCTAATTGGATATAATTATACCATGTTAGTTATTAGTTTGAAGATTAACTGTAATCTGATCCTTTAATTTCATTTTAATCATCCAATCCTTCAATCTGGCAACTTTTTTGTACATAAACAAATCAGCTAAACCCTTCATGTTTGCTGGGAATCTATTTCAGTCACTAATTTTAGTGGTGAAGTAAAGGGATATAACTTCTTTGTATTTCTGTTCCAGATATTTAGCATGATTCTTAAAAAAAGAGTTGTTCACCTGATTTATTGTATTTCTTTTGACTACATTAAACAAATATTTTTCAATATTCCCATTAATTTCTGAGGATTCCATATCCCACCAAATTAACCTGCCTTTGTTGTATATAATATCTCCAATAAATCTTAACTGATTTGCCATAAAATAATTTTTTTTATATTAGGAATACCTAAAGCACCATTTTTTTGAGCATTATACCAATCTTTTATTTATTCTTGATTTTTTTACCTTGATTACAAAATCCATTAATTAATCCCTGCCAATACTTAAAATCTTCTTCTAATTGAATTGGGAGCATCCTGAACAAAAAAGTAATTTTTGGTAATATTTTTATTTTGATAATGGCGATTCTCCCAAACCGTGATAATTTCAATTTAGAATACTCCTGCAATTTATTCTTAATATCACTTTTTAATTTATTAATGTTTTGCTCCTTTAATTTTTGAATCACTTTAATTATGTTTACACCTAAATGTTTACTATAATTACACATTTTAAAACCATATTTGTTTACAAACATTTCTTGTTCATATCTGTTATAATTAAGCATCATTATTTGTGATTTTGCCAATTAATAATTAGTCCTGTTATTTCCCAAATTTTTGTAAATGATTTTTAATAATATCCATACTTTCTAATGGGTTTTTAATGGTCAATAATGAGTCATGAGCAAATAAATTAAACTTGATTGTATCATTTTTAACTAATCCTTTAATTAAATCATCATTTCTTATTGCATTAGCTAACAGTTCTATAACCATACAAAACAATATTCATGAAAGTGGACAGCCTTGTCTTGTACCTCAGCCTAGAAAAAGCTGCTCTGTTAAACCATCATTAAGTATTACTTCTGAAGTATTATCTGAATATAATTGATCTATAACTCCTATAATTCTTCTGCCAAATCCCCAACCTTTTATAAACAGCTTGAATGTTGGCTATTTGCTAGTATAGCAGTAAAAATCTTAGCATCTTGATTTATTAGAGATATAGGCCTATAAGATCCCAGATCTGTTAGATCTTTGTTGGGTTTTGGGATAAGAATCATTAATGAATGTTTCCAAGAAAGTGGCATTGTCGCTCCTTCCAATATTTTATTATAAAACATTTTTAGTTTAGGTATCAAAATGGAACTAAAATGTTTATAATATTCTGGACCCAATCCATCAGGGCCTGGTGTTTTACCATTTCTCAGTTTATTAAAAAGTTCAGCAATTTCTTCTTCTTTAATCTCTTCTTCTAATATTCTTTTATCACATTCCAATATTTTGGTTTTTAAATTCTCATTTATATAGTTTTCTATATTTTCTTTCAGTACATTATTTCCTTTATATAATTTCTGATAAAATTCTTGATAAAAACTTCAATTTATCTTTCATTATATTACACCTCTTACCTGTTCTATCTTTAATTACCCCAATTTGTTTTTAATCATTTTTGCACATTCTAGCTAATAATTTTGAATTTTTATTGCTAAATTCAAAAAAATTCCTCATTATATAAATCAAATTTCTCTGGACTTTCTCTGTCTCCAGGTTTTCTAGTTCCTTTCTCTTTGCATGACTTTCTGCCAATATTCTATCTCTTTCTTTAAAAAAACTTGTTTTCCAAATTTCTCAAGTCTTCTTCCAGTTTTTTTCATGTTTTTCTCCTTAATTTTTTTTCAGTTTACAAGATTCCCTTATTGTTATTCCTCTTGATATTGCTTTCATTATGTCCCACAACAGGCCTGATTTTGTACCTCCTGCTTCATTTAATGTCCAAAATTTTAACCATTCTTTCTTTATCTTTTTTATTACCTCTGGGTACTGGAAGATGGTAATATCCATTCTCCATCTTATAGAGTCTTTATAATCTTTTTTAAATCTCAATCTCCATTGACATCACAGCATGATCTGTTATTTTTGTAGAATTGATCTCAGTATTAACTGTCTTAGAAATTAAATCTTGAGATGTGAATATAAAATCTATTCTGGAGTAATTATTATATATTGCTGAAAAATAAGTATATTTTCTTTCATCATCTTTTATTACCCTTTAAATATCCTTCAAGTGATTTTTTTTACCTTCTTGCTCAATATTGTGTTTCTTTGAAGAATATCATTCCAGTCATAAAAAGTGTTATCCTTTATCTTATCCATAACCATATTAAAATGCCCTGCCATAATAACATAACCCTTCTTCACCTTCTCCATTTCTTTAATAACTGTGTCATAAAAAAATCTCCTTGTTTATTATTAGGTGTGTACACATTAACCAAAGTATATTCTTCCAAACCCATTTTACCCGGTATTATTATAAATCTACCATTACAATAGTGTACTACCTGTTTCACTATAAATTCACAATTTTTAGAAATTATGATTGCCACATATCTAGATTTAGACGTTCCAAAGTTTTCTTTTCATAAATGTCTATATTATTCATCTTAAGTTTGTTGACTCCATCTTCTAACTGATGAATCTCTTGCAGAAAGGCAACGTCCACCTTATTTTTCTTCAACTATGCTTCTATTCTTCTTCTTTTCACTATTGATCCCAGGCCTTTCACATTTAAAGTGGCTAATCTTATTCTCTTTCCCATTTGAGTTCAAGATTTCTCCTCCTAACAGGCCCCATGTGCAACCCCTCCCCCAACAAACTAACAAAAATACACTAAACATTAATCTCAATATTACCCCAACATACAGTATTTTATCCCTAACAACCCTCTGAACATTTATCTTTTTCCCACCCCACCATATTCCCCTGCCATAACTATTAGCGAGGGCACAAGGTGGGGGGGAGGAACGCCAACACCATTTGGCGGAACTACAATCAAAACCTCACCTCTGCTCTTTTTACTAAATTTTCACATTTCTTCTTAATATTTGATAACATTGAGGCCCGCTTCTCCACCCCTCTCTCCTCTATAATTATTAGTAAAGAAATAATTAAAGTTCAAAATTATTAGTAATTTTAGTTTTGTTATTACTTTTTATATCTAAAATTAATATAATTAGTGTAGTTATGACTAAAACCTAGAAAAAATAAAGAGAAAAAAATCAATGAAAAAAATGAATGAAAGAAAGAGAGAGAAAAAGTAGAAGTAAAAATAAATTAAAATACTTGGAAGGGGGAGACAATAGTTGGTACATCTTCTAGCCCTTCAGGAATCTGGTCCTTTCTGCTTCAACCTTCTGTTTTTTTGCTTGAAGTCAGGGTTAACTCCTGGCCTCCCTCTTCCTCCTTCCAGAGTTTCCACACCTTCAACAGGTCTTTATCTTCTTCACATGAGTGGATTTTAAATAGAACCTGGTTTTTCCAAATTTTCAAAAAAACAGGATGACCCCATTGGTATTTAAGATTATTTTTGATCACTATTGTTGTAACAGGCTTCATAGATTTTCTCCAAATCAAAGAATCACTGCTTAAATCTTGGAAAATCTGCAGCTTAGTGCCCCTGTAGACCAGCTGGTCTTGTTTTTGTTCAATTTCTCTCATAAATTGTTCTTTCTTTGTATAATTAAAAAACTTCGCCACCACTGGTCTTAGGCTTTTAGGATTACCAACAAAATGAGCTCTTTCTATGTCCTGTTCATCAAAGTGTTGTGTACCATTATGGTACACAACACTTCGAAGAAAAGTTATAATCTCTTTTTTCAGTCTTGTCCATGTTGCAATTGAAAATTCATTACAGTGGTGCCTCGCATAGCGAGGTTAATCTATTCCGGATTAACCTTCGCTATGGCGAAACATCGCTGTACGGAACGTAAAAGCCCATTGGAACGCATTAAACTTAATGCGTTCCAATAGGCTGCAAAACTCACCGTTTCGCGAGGTTGCTGCATTGCGGCAGCCATTTTGCGGCCTCGGTAAGCGAGGGGAGGGTGCGAAAACGCTGCGCATGGCCATTTCGGGGCTGCCGGCAGCCATTTTGGAGCCGCCGAACAGCTGATCCACGGCATCACTTTGCGAAGATTGGTAAGCGAAAAGCTTACCGATCTTCGCAAAGCGATTTTTGCCCATAGGGGCCATCGGTATGCGATCGCTAAAACCTAATTGCTATGCGATTTCCTCGTTCTGCGGTGCGCTCGTTAAGCGAGGCACCACTGTATTTTAATGTTGGACCTTCTGGAATTGTCTTCCAGATAAATCAACTTTTTGTGTTTCACTGATTCTCTCATGCAAGCTGCATATTCTGATTTCATTTGCTTCTGCCCTGTCTCCCAGTTCTTTAACTTTCTGTTTGACAATTTTCAACTCCTGTGTCATTCCTACAACTTGATCTTGAAGTTTTTAAATGTTCGTTTCAATAGACCTGGCTCGTGTTGCTGCTTTCTCAAACCCCTGACTCATTTTACAGGACATGTACTTCACAATCTGTGTCAGTTCGTCCATTGCTTCCTGGTTATCTACAGCTTGGGCTGGTGGGACTACCACCTCCTCCCTCTTCAAGCACTCCAGGCTGCAATCTGATGGTTTGTCAGAAGTTATATCTAAAGCTTTATTTCTTGTCCAAGCAGGAATTTTAAAAGCCTTATCCTTCTTCTTTGGCATAGAGAAGAATAATTAGGACTGAATATTGCTGTTGGGAACTTTCTTTAAAAGCAGGGTGCTAATAAACTCGAACAGCTCATCAGACTCAACAACGAAAGCAGTATTCCACTCTATAACAACACAGTCTTTAAAGAGTCTAACTAGCTGTACATATTCTTTATCTTTCCCTCCAAAGGTTTATGCAGAAAAAAGGAGTCTTCAGAAGGAAGAAATGCATTTTAAAAGTTGTTTACCATATCAGCAATGTGGAGGTTTAGTTCTCAGCTGCTCATCCCTCCCGAGCGGAAGTTAGACTTGAGAGATGCATTTAGAATTTATGTCTCTCTCACACAGAGCATGGTGTCATAGGCATGGAAACAGGCCATGTCCATGTGGTGTGACATATCCAAGTGGCCATTGTGGCTACTGGTTCTGCATCTGTTGCCCACATACCTGCTTACTGTCTCATCCTCAATCGCCCCCCAGCTTTGTCCTTTAGAAGCAGAACCATCACCCCCATCCTCAGGAATTCACTGCAAGGATGTATTTGAACTTTGAGGTCTATGTATTCTTGAAGGTTTTCATGGCTGGGATCCTATGGGTGTTGTAGGTTTTTCAGGCTGTCTGGCTGTGTTCTTGAGGTTTTTCTTCCTAACGTTTCACCAGTCTCTCTGGCCGGCATCTTCAGAGGACCAGAGCACAAATAGAGTTCTGACTCCTGTCCTCTGAAGATGCCGGCCACAGAGACTGTGACGTTAGTAATAAAAACCTCAAGAACACAGCCAGACAGCCCAAAAAACCTACAACAACCATTTGAAGTCTATATTTTCCTCATTCTGCTGCTGCTCCTGGAAGAATCTGGCTGCTGTTGAAGCCAAACTGGGTAGGTTGTAGTGTTCAAACAGGACTGGGAGAGTTCTCTTTATGAAAGAACCAGTATCTGCTGTAACCATTTGGAGACTTCTCACCATGCATAAGTCCATTTAAATCTTTTTGTGAAACAGTTTCTCAGTTGCTATCTCTAATAAAATAGTGTATGTTCTAGACTAGTCAACCTCTATCAAAGCAAAATGCTGTTTTCAGAAGCATTCCACTTATGTCATTAATACTGAATGCAGACATGATAGGCAGGTTTCAAATTCAGTGCTTTGAAATGAAGATGCTTTCAGGTATCTTAGGAATATAATAAAAATGCTGTGGTGTGTATTCATCCATATATTTTTCAAAGTGTGATTGTCTCAGAGATGCAACAGAGAAATTATAACCAGATCAACAGAAAGAGAAAGACTGGCCCAAGAGAAATACATGAGACTTGTCTTGCACCAGTTGGGCTCCGAGGCAGCTGCTCAGGGCACAGCAAGGCGTATGAGCAGGTGACAGTGTGACAGCAAGTTGCATGATGACTTTTGTCAAGCACATTGTCGCCATTCTAGATTTAGAGTACATTTGCCTCAGGGGAAATTGGCACATCTGTCATCTATTTCAACGGCTTTCCTTTTATTTTAAGGAAACACATGCAATTCAAGTGTAGAGTTGGAAACAAACAAAGGCAAGCATGGGAGAGTTTCAAGTCACACAGACATCAAGCGGCTGACGTCATTGCAATGTACTAATGATGATGCAGATCTTTAGCAATAGAGGATGCAAGAGAGAGCCTTTTCAGCAGCTGTGTAATGCACTCCCCAAGAAGCCAGATTGCTCCCCTCCCTTCTTGTTCTTCCAATAGCAGGGAAAGACCTACATTTTAAAAGCAGCCTTTATAATTGATTTGGGCAAGTAATTGTTGTGGAGAGATGCTGTACATACACTTCCCCCCGCCCAGTGATAGCCCTATATGATTTAAGTGTTTTTATATGTTACTATTTGTTCAGTAGCTTTTAATATTATCGTTCACTATGTTTTTCATTGTGTTGATTACATTGTTTAACTTGGTTGCAAACTGCATTGGGCCCCTCTGTTGGGAGAAAGGTAGTGTGTAAAAAATAAATCCTAGAAATATGTATTTTTAAAGATTACATTACCAGAACTGGCCACTAGAGGGAGCCAGAGACCATGCTGTGTATAATGTTCTCTATTAAAATAGGAACAACTATAATCAAGAGTTTTTCAGCATCCTACTGTATTAGGAAAATACATGCATTAGAAAAATGTGTACTTTTAAAATGTGCATTAAAATGCACAGAAATGCCCATACAGGGCAAAAACAGAGTCCTGTTGCCCCATGCAAGAATGGAACAGGAATGCTCATGAGCAATTGAGAAACTTAGCATCAATAAAACCAGTGTATATTCACATCCCTACTCTAAACTTCATGGTATTTTATAACGTTCCTTCTGTAAATAACAATAGTCTCCATACTTAATACAGTGGTGCCTCGCAAGACAAAATTAATCCGTTCCACAGTTAATGCCATCCAGCAAACATTTCGTCTTGCGAAGCACGTTTTCCCATAGGAATGCATTGAAAGTTAATTAATGTGTTCCTATGGGGGGGGAGCCAGAAACAAACAAAAAAAGTCAAAATAAAGTCACTTACCAGGTACTGAAGACTGAGCCCGGCTCCTCACAGTGCCTTGGTAGTCCCTGAAAAGCTGGAAAAAGAGCGCCAAACAGCTGAGAGCTTGGACCTAGCAGGGAGGCGGCAGCCATTTTGTGCTCTTCTCCACTCCTGCCCCCCCTTCCCGCTTCGCAGCTGATCGGCGCTGGGTCTTAGAGGCTTCCCTGGGCTAGGCAGGGAAAAAGAGCTGGAAATTTAAAAATGGTGCTTTTCCCCTGTCCCCGGGGAAGCCTCTGAAAGTGGCGCTTTGATGTGGGAGCACCAGGGGGGAGGGCTTCATATGGAACGTTTGCAGGATCTTCTTGTCAGTTTTTCAACTTGTTTTATTTCATCTTACTACTGGGATATACATAGACACAGCATTTAGAAGCCTAAATCCCTAAAAAGTCTTTGCTTCTGGGAGGAATGTCAGTGGAAGCATCTTTTTCCTTCATCCCTGTAGTAATGTGACACGGCCCGCCACCTGTCCTTCTTCTACTCTTGCAGGAGAAATCCAGAAGTTACATCCCCAAATGGATCTGGTCACATCACGCCATACAGGCATTCTTCAAGGCCTGCTGGGACTAGATGTTGCCCCTTGTTCTCCATGCTTTCCTAAGCTGAATATGGTATCTTCTAGGCCAATCTAAGGGAATCTGGTGCAAAATTAAGTTTTCCTCCTTTTTTTCAATGTGAAAATGTAACATTTGGAGGCATAACTTTAGTACTAGGGATTTGTGCTATCTTTGGATGGTTATGTAAATGTGTTGGGAGGTGCTGAGAGACGGAACTCTGTCCACTGTGCAGCCTACCCAGTGCAGGCTCAGCTAGCTTTCTCGAATGTTGCCCTTCACCCCTTTTGAAGGAAAAGTCACCTACCACTCTTGTTGCCCCGCCTGCATGACATGGGGGTGGTGCCATTTTGCCCTTCACACAGACTACCAGAACGGCTTGTGCCATCTCTGTGGATGGATCTTTACTCCTCATTTATTTTGGATATTTGACACCAGTGTTCATTTCTATTCTTTTCGTTGCACTCAATGATTACCCCAATAAGGTTACTGCTATCCATTTTGTATCTACAGTGGTGCGTCACAAGATGAATTTAATTCATTCCATGGTTAATGTTGTCTTGCGAAAAATTCATCTTGTGAAACATGTTTTCCCATAGGAATGCATTGAAATCTAATTACAGTGGTGCCTCGCATTATGACGTTAATTCGTTCCAGTGAAATCGCTGTAGAACGAAAACGCTGTAAAGCAAAAATAAAACCTGGTTAATGCGTTCCAATCGACTAAGAACTCACCATCCAGCGAAGATCCTCCATAGGGGTGGCCATTTTCGGGTGCATGTGCAGCGAAAAATGGTTACTAAACACAGCGGGGAGCCATTTTGAGCACCCAGCGGCCATTTTGAAACCCCGACGATCAGCTGTTCTGATCATCGGGAAGCGAAAATCGGTTCCCAAAACAGGGAACCGATCATCACGCAACGAAATTCCACCATTTCCTATCGCAAAAACCTCGTTGTAATGCGGATTCGTTGTTAAACAGAGCACCCGTCTTGCGAGGCACCACTGTAATGTGTTCCTATGGGCAAAAAAAAAGTCAGAACAAAATCAATTTTGGTTTACAAAGGGTTTATTAAATGCTCTTTAAAGCCATGCATATTGTGCAGATGATTTTTAAAATTTCAGTCAAAAAACTTTAACTTTTTAAATATCATAGAAAAATATTTAAAAATCAGCAAACATGAGGGAGGAACAAATAACGGAAAACATTTGTCTTGCGAAGCACGACCATAGGAACATTCATCTTGCAAGTCATCAACGCCATTGCCAAAACCATTTGTCTTGCGAGTTTTCTGTCCTGCGAGGCATTTGTCTTGCGAGGCACCACTGTACTATAAAGTATTTCTGGCCCAGGGAAGCATATAGCATAGTAGCTGTGTTCCTTTTTTAAGATTGCCACCATTGCTTTCTTTCTGCAACATGGCTCCTTCACCTGGGATATTTTCTTTGGAGATTTGTGGAGAAGAGGGAATGTTGCCATTTCTCTCAGCCCTGCCCAAGCCTCCTAAATTCTCATATTGCTGTGCAAATATCAGAGGTGCAAGAATCACTGTTCTCAGCTTTTATGCAAAGTTCATTAGCCGCGTCTCAGGGATTTCAGGCCAGAAGTGCTTCCCCATGTTCAGATCCTCTGCCACCAAAAGCTATAATCTTGGCAGCCATCTCAGGGTTGCAGTGAGCAAACAGAGGAGATCCACAGTGTTTTCCTTTCTTACCTAAGCGCTTATCTACATCTACTTTTGCCCCCCCCCCATAAGCACTCTTCCAAATGGATTTGGTTTAAAATTACGTGACTGTTTGAAACTCTGTTTTGTGTTCCCACCTAGGAGATGGTTAGCATCAGCAGTCCCTGTGTATTTCAGTCTCTTCCCCCTCCAAAAAAAAAAAAAAGTATAGAAACTGGTCAGTAATAAATGATAAATGGGCTGCATCCTAAGGCACATTCTGGTTGTGATGTGCTTCTCCCCGCTTACCACCACCTTTTTCTCCATCTAATCCTCCCATTTAGACCCCTCCAATCTCTCTCGCTCACTCAGCCTCTCACACACATGCATGTGCACACACCCCTGCTACCTGAGAGCCCCAGCAAAGTGCTTGGCTCCCCTCTTCCTGTCACCCATCACTGTCTGCTGTTCAGGTCCTCCCCTTCTCTTCGCCTCTCAGAGACCAGCAAAAACATTCTCAAAGGCATAGAAGCTGCCAGGCTTTTTACAAACATCTTTGCCGATGGACCTTCTCTCCTTCCTTTCTTCCTGCAACCTCTTCTACCTCCTCTGATGGTTATCCCAAGGCTCAATCAGCAGCAACAGGGGTGCACATATGCAGAAATGAATAAGACATACAGGATCAAATTTAACATGTGTACTACTTTAAACAACCCTCTAGCAGAACCCTATTTTAGCTTGTGTTCCACCTATAACACATGTTTCTCTGGCAAAGTAATCTGGGTTTGTGTTTGCGTAATGAAAACACTCTTAAATGTGAGCTGGAATTTTCAGCATGAACACATTACTGAAACAGCGACGTCTATGTTGGCTTGGGCACGTCGTGAGAATGGCTGATGGTCAGATTCCAAAGGATCTCCTGTATGGAGAATTAGTGCAGGGAAACCGCCCCAGAGGGAGACCACAGCTGCGATACAAGGATATCTGCAAGCGAGATCTGAAGGCCTTAGGAATGGACCTCAACAGATGGGAAACCCTGACATCTGAGCGTTCAGCCTGGAGGCAGGCATTGCATCACGGCCTCTCCCAATTTGAAGAGACCCTTGCCCAGCAGGCTGAGGCAAAGAGGAAGTCACAAAAGCAGCAAAAGCAGGGAGCTGGACAGGGGACAGATTGTATTTGTCCTCAGTGTGGAAGGGATTGTCACTCTCGAATAGGCCTCCTCAGCCACACTAGACGCTGCTCCAAGTCCTCCATACAGAGCACGGTACCACAGTCTTTCGAGACTGAAGGATGCCTAACTAGAACTAGAATGCATTCTAAACAACATTTATTTTGCCTATGCAATCATGGTCCAAACTCTTCAGAAAGCCTGGGCAGACATGCAGAATGAATACCTCACTGTATCCTTAATTGACTTCAGTCAGACAACAGCCTGTTTGGCCCATTATCCCCAGACTGTATTAAACTCTACTGGACTGCAGAAGCTTTAAGTTCAACCCACTCTTGTAGTTTTACTGGTCTTTATCCAGTGTCCTGCTTTTCAACTGCTGCATAAGATGCTTACTCTAACCCAGTTTTTCAGATGCAAATTTCTGTTCTTCACACAAGCCTTTTCTAATCCTTGGGATGGGGTTTGGGGGAGGTTATTCCCATTTGTTTACTTATTTTCAGATTATATCCAGTATTTTTCTTTGTAAGCAGAAGTGGTGTTTGCATTTCTCATTCATGAGTGTGGGTCTGTGTAGGAAGCCTGAATGACATTTTAAAAGTGTGGGGGGGGGGGAGGCAGGGGGAAGGTGACAGGATTTTATTTTGCCCTAAAGTGAAGTTAGGCAAGGCAAAAGTCAGAAAGTTTCTGTCCCTTAATATACACATTGTATCTGTCAGCAGTATTTCGCAGTCTGTTTTCTTTTATGACAGTTATCCATTATTTATAACAATCTATTCCTTAAAATGTTGTGTTGTTGCTGTTGTTGTTGCCCTGCTGCGTCTGCTGCTAGCAGGGTGATCCTGAATGCAGGGGGAAGATATATTGATTTCAAGCATTTGAAATATAAATGAAGTTGTTTAGACCTCCTGGAAGAGGGAGTCTTAAAGCAATTGAATCAAATTCAGCAGACCAGCAGGGACCAACCTTACCCAACCCACTGAAAAAGAAAGAGAAAGAAAAGATGCCATAAATAAGCAAATAAAAATACTTTGAATCCACGTTTAATGAACAGTGTAATTTTCTAAGTTGCAAATTGCAATCCACTCCCATCTGCCTTTGAATTAATTAATAATTTTTTTAAAAAAAAGAACAAGATGAGGAAATGTATTGGTATGTTTCAGAGCTAAGGTTGGTTCTATTTATGCCAGAATAGACTTGTTACACTCAATCCTATAACCATCCCATGCAGAGACCCTGTATACATGGACAAAGAAGTGTGTCCTAGAGCAAATCAAACTGGAATTATCTCTAGAGGCAAAAATGATGAAACTGAGGTGGTCACACTTTGGGCACATCATGAGAAGGCAAGATTCTTTAGAAAATACAATAAGGTTGGATGTAGCATGAAAAGATTGGGATGTAGTAGCGCTGCGGGTTAAACTGCAAACCTTCTGGGCTGCAAGGTTGAAAGACCAGCAGTTCAAATTTACATGACAGTGTGAGCTCCCATCGGTTATCCCAGCCACTGCCAACCTAACAGTTCGAAAGCATGTAAAAATTGCAAGTAGATAAATAGGTACCACCACGGTGGGAAGGTGACGGCGTTCCATGCCTAGTCACACAGGCCATGTGACCACGGAAACTGTCTACAGACAAATGCTGTCTCTACGGCTTGGAAACTGGGATGAGCACCGCCCCCTAGAATCAGACATGACTGGACAATTTGTCAAGGGGAACTGTTACCTAGCAGGAAAAGAGGAAGACACAATATGAAATGGATTGATTCCCTAAAGGAAGTCGCATCCTTGAGTTTAGAAGAACTGAGCAGGGCTGTTGAGGATGGGACATTTTAGCAGTCACCCATTCATAGGATCGACACAAGTTGAAGCAGACTTGACAGCACACAACAGCAGCAGCAACAACAACAATTTACTGCCTTTGCAGTAAGAAACAACATGGCTAAAATCCTCTTGTTTAGCATAGTAATTCATGCTAGAGTAGATCCATTGAAGTATCGGGGGATTTGGTGAGCCAGCTCCTTTGTAAGTTCTGTTGATTGAAATGGTCCTATTCTAGCTGCAAATCCTGGCTGAACAGGGTTTTAGCCACTGTGTCATCCAGGCTTTAATAAAGCCAGTGTTCAATTGAACATTGCAGCTTGTATATGGCACAAGGAGAGGGGTGTCCATGGAATTCCAGATTTCACAGCAACAAAGTTATGCCTTGATTAACCAAATTAGAATGAATTAAACTTCCAAAGAATTCTGCTGGAGTGGAGATTTTTGACAAATATATGAATTTTCTCCTCCCATTGCTTTTTGCAAAACAGAGGCACCTTGCCTTAGAAATGAGCACAGTTGTGCAGTTTACTTTGAATTTTGGAATGATGAAAAGTACACAGAATGATGGATACATTCATACAGTGGGAAGTAAGAATGCATACATTGGAGAAGAATGCATGAGGACGCTTTATGTCACCAGGGGAAATGCATACAAAAGGGCATACATTTGGAAAAAATATATGTACAAGAGCTTGCACTTTGGGAAAACTGTATGGATTTCCATGTAGGAAAGAAAATACAAGAGTCAAAGAAGGAAAATACAAGAGTCAAAGAAGGACAGTGGTCTCAAGACTGCAGGTTCCTACAAAAGAATTCAGTTTACTGTCCCTATGATAGCCATATACACTTGTAGCATAGCAGTGCTAATCATGTTAAGGTAAAAGTTCCCTTGACAAATTATCCAGTAATGTCCAACTCTAGGAGCGGTGCTCATTCCCATTTCCAAGCCGTAGAGCCAGCGTTTGTCCATAGACAGTTTCCGTGGTCACATGGCCAGTGTGACTAGGCAGGGAATGCCGTTACCTTCCTGGTGGTACCTATTTATCTACTTGCAATTTTTACATGCTTTCGAACTGTTAGGTTGGCAGTATCTGGGACAAGTGATGGGAGCTCACTCTGTCATGTAAATTTGAACTGCTGGTCTTTCAACCTTGCAGCCCAGAGCCTTTGCGGTTTAACGCACAGTGCCACCACGTCCCCATGTTACTAGAAGCTAATTTAGGCTTTCACCAAATGTAGCTTAAAGTGATATAAAACTGCAAAATGCTAGATATCCTAGGGGGGCAGAAGAAATTAATGTGTGTATTTGAGGCAATAATAACAACTGTGCACGCCCCTGCAACTATGATAGACTCCTTAGAAATCTCTCCAGGATTGATCAAAGAGGATATATGAATAGCAGGCAGGATTCCTGAAATACAGCTTTAGCAACACTATTGATTTTACCCTGCCAAGCAGTACAGCTTGTTGAATGTGATATTTATGAATTCCTATAGAGAAATATACTGCTTAGAAAAATGTGTGGACTTCAACTCAGCTGACCAAAAGATTTCCCATTTCATTCTATAAAAGAAGGTGCACTTTCTAGCAGTTTAAGGTTACTGAAATAAGGATTTAACTACATATTTTTAGGGGGGAAACCTGGATTTAAATCCCATAAACTGATTTTTTTTAAAAAAAGAACTTGTATTGAATGAGTTGTGGGACATTTTCTGTATTGAGGATTAGCAGTAACATTAGCATTGTGATTAGGGTTCAGAACAGACCTCTTGTGTCATTTGAACGTACTGAAAATTCCACTGTTCCCAATGATTTAGGGCCACTTTGATGAGCATGTACCTTCTGCTTCTTGGTATCATATTTTGCGAGAGAGGGAAGACATGGAAATTTTTTAAATCTCAAATGTTTTGCATTGGCTGGGATGAAAACATACTCTTAAGGACGCATGCAGTAGGTTTTTAGGGGCAAAAATTGGGACTGTGAGTCTTTGCTCAAGAGATATTTTAATTTTGTTTTTCTAGTTAAAAAAGAATGCATGTAGCAAATTACTGAAACTTGATGACATAGTTTAAAATTCTTAAGTGACCATGTTGTACATTATCAGTCTAGTTGACATTGTAGGTCTAGATCCATATGGATTCTTCAGTAAAATACAACCCTGTGGTACTAGCATATCCCATCCTGATACATGAGGGTTAAGAAAATAACTTCTAGATTCACATAATAATAGAAAGGAACCATACCTTTTAAAACATGTACAAGTGAAACAGAATGGAACAGATCCATCTGTTTCTGTATTCCTGAAAGTTAGAAAGCCATCCTTAGCAAACAACTTTATATTTCTTCACAGCATGTAAATGCCATGGAGTATCCTGAGACTTATTCTCTAGTAAAGATGTGTCTGTGTTACACAGTTGTATCAGTCTGATATTGCTTCACTGCTTTGGGTTCCAGTATTAGAGAAAAGGTAGGATATACATAGGGACGTGGTGGCGCTGCGGGCTAAACCGCAGAAGCCTGTGCTGCAGGGTCAGAAGACCAAGCAGTCATAAGATCGAATCCACACGACGGAGTGAGCGCCCGTCGCTTGTCCCAGCTCCCGCCAACCTAGTGGTTCGAAAGCATGCAAATGCAAATAGATAAATAGGTACCACCCCGGTGGGAAGGTAACAGCGTTCCGTGTCTAAGTCGCACTGGCCATGTGACCACGGAAGATTGTCTTCGGACAAACGCTGGCTCTATGGCTTGGAAACGGGGATGAGCGCCGCCCCCTAGAGTTGAACACGACTGGACAAAAAAATTGTCAAGGGGAACCTTTACCTTTACCTTTACCTAGGATATACATAGAATAAAACAATGTTAGAATCCTCTTGGTGTGCCTATAAGCTTTGCATAACTTGCAACAGCTAAGTGCAGCTAATTGGCAAGGTTTGGGGGCTCACCTGATTATGCCACCAAGATGCACAATTAGCTGCAATTAGCTATGGCAGGTTACAGAGAGAGCAACAAGACTTCAGTCATCATGATTTTAACCGCCATGGCTTCATTCTAGAAAATCCTGGATTTTGTAATTTGGTGAGGAGGAGACTTTGGCAGCTGTGTTCCCTCTCTCAATTACACCAGATAATTAATCTTGCAGCTCCTGGGAGTCCTAGGATACAGCCATGATCGTTAAAGTGGTATCAAGCATGCATATATACCTTAAGTGTGAGTGGGACTGCAAACAAAGATTGTTATACTTTGCATCTCATTGTCTTTGTAAGGTAGACTTACTGGTGGACTGTTTTAGAAACTGAGATAAACTCATCAGTTTCAGTTGCTTGGATTCTGATCTTCAATGCTAACCAAATTCTGAAATGTTTAAGGGATTTAGCCCCACTTAAACTTGAAAGAGAATGATCTGATCTTCATGTTTCAGTCTAATATGTGGACTGGAACTTTGTTATCCCTCAGAACTTCATTTTTTTCGCTCTAAAAGTTCTTACTGGTTTTAAGTATATTAAAATGAAGTTTTAAATACATATTTTGAAAGGAAAAATACATATTAATGTACATATTAACATATACGTTTTGGGGAAATATACATTGGCCAAAATATTGAAATACGTATGCAGATATAACTTTTAGATTTTTTTAAGTCATGCGTTAATATGGGCTTAGAATGGAATGGAATTAGTGATAAGAATATGCAGAAGGAAAATATCTCAGATTTTGTTTAAAAAGCTAGATTCAAAGTGCTGGCTCTTGACTGCCGCCACAACAAACAGGGAAGTTTGCACTTGTCAAAGTGGCTTGTAATACAGCCAAACAGCCAGTTTACTAATTTCTGCCCCCTCCAAAAAATAAAATAAAACTCTGAACATTTATATTCACTGCAAGAAACAAGGGAAACTCAGATTACCACTCTCTTAGCTCACTGTATTTCCAAGCCAGCAGTTCCAAGCTTGTTTCTGCTTGTTAAACAGATTTTATGGGTACTAACTTTTATAGGTGATTGGCTTTTATGGTGCTTTTCTGTACTAGCACACCTGATGAATGATCCTGCTCAGTTGTGTGACTGTAAAAGTGTGTGTGTGTGTGTGTGTGTGTGTGTGTGTGTGTGTGTGTGTGTGTGTGTGTGTGTGTGTGTGTGTGTGTGTGTGTCTAATGCCATGCAATCATTACTGGCTGTTTTAAGTTTAACAAGCTTTGTTTCTGGCTGCCATTCCTGGAAGAGAGTTGCAGTATTTCTCTCCAGTTGCTGGCAGCATTCATTCTGTCCTTCTTCACCAGCTCCGTCTGTTTTTTCTTGGCATGTCATTTATTTCTCTCCACCTGTTAACATAGGGCTAGCTGAATTTGGCAGATTGGATATTTTCCTAGGACTCACTGTGACATGAATTAATTAACTGGTCATTTTAGGTGTGATTGTTTATCTTGTTTATTGTATTGTATTGTATTTATAAACTGCTCATTTGGCAGTTTAGAAATACAACAGTTTAGAAATATGACTTCGGTTTTCCATCCTCCATTCTTGTGAATCCTCACTTGCATTAAACTCCCTGATTCCCATTGTTGTGATAAATTTACATCTGAATTGCATTCCATCTGACGCAGATAGGGTTTCTTATGATTGCAAATGTGTCTTTTTTAAAACCACATTTTGTTTAATGTATGGTCAGACTACACAATTGGCCTTCCGTGTCTAGTCGCGCTGGCCACATGACCAAGGAAACTGTCTACAGACAATCGCTAGCTCTATGGCTTGGAAACAGGGATGAGCACCGCCCCCTAGAGTCGGACACAACTGGACTAAATGTCAAGGGGAACCTTTACCTTTACCTTATATTTAAGAATTTAGTCCCCTTCAAGGCTTTGAGGTCAGAAGTGACCTTCCTTTTCAGCCCAGACCGTATAGCTCAGTGAAGAGTTGGCCTTAAAGCTATAGAGTTAACAGCTTTTTCTTTTTGTTATTCTTGTGCCTTCAGAACAATATGCAGAAATTAGAAGACTTTTCTCCATACTATGCAAAATGTCAGGTGTTGATCTCCACAAATACAAGACAGAAACAGGGTAGGGGATGGGGCAGTTGGGTTTAGTGTAAAACAATTTAATATTTTTGTGGAAGGGGAGCTGATGTGGTGTAGTGTGTGGAGTTTGAAGTAGGACCTGAGACATTCAGCTTTTACTTCCCACTGAACCATGAAATTAAACATGAGAACTCAGGTCAGTCACTCTTTCTTAAGCTGACCACCTCAAAGGGTTGTCGTGGTTATAAAAAGGAAGGAGATCCATGTACACTATATTGAGCTCACTGAAGGAAAAATCGAATATAAGTGTACCTCATAAATACTGTAAATGCATTTAGTCATTACTGTTTTGTAATGTCAAGTCACCTCTGGCTTCCAATGACCCTATGAATGAGTGGCCGCTAAAATGCCCTGTCATTAATAGTACTTCTCAGGCCTTGAAAACTTGAGGCCCCACGATTGACTTTATTGAGTCAAGCCATCATACATTTTGTGTTTCGCCTTTCCTGCTGCTTTTTTCTTATTGTCTGTTCCAAGGAATCTTGTGCTATGATATGCCCAAAGTACTATAATAGAAAATAACTTTTATGAAAAATGTGTATGTGTGTGAACATGAACAGCATATCTGAGGAGGAGAATGAACACATAAATTAATAATAGCAACTAGCCAAACCTCCAGATTTGCTTTTCAGTTATGAACATGTCACCTGCATAAACTCCCTGCCATTCAGTGGTGGGGGAATAAGAATGCAGTACAGTATTCATGCCCTCAGCCTCCAGTGATGCTTAGCTGTGGATATAAATGTAAAACATGCAAGAGATGATAATTGTCAGAAAGAATGAATGGAAGCATCATGGGGAACAGTACTTTGTCATCACCACTTTCTCCTCGAAAGCTTGGTAGGATGCATCAAGAATCAGCAGAGAGATTTAAGAATCTCTAGAAAATCTTAAATCATTCTGATCATGAATATATGAGATTCTCCTATCCTGCTAAATGCAAGTAACTAAGAAATTGTTAGGGTATAATTATAACTTTTAGAACTGCTCTGGGGGGTCCTGAGCATGGAAATGGCTCATTGCCAACTGAAAATGAACAAATGTTCTGGAGGAGTTAGCAGGATCCCCTGCTGTGTGCTTCTGAACCTACTACTGTACTGATTTCTTCAAATACACCTCTTCTTGTTGTTACAGAAATGTTGTTTTGTCAAGTTGATGCTGTCACTAGGACTCTGTGAATTGCTAGGTAAAGGTGTTTGGGGAGGAGAGTGGGGGTAAACCTGTTAGCCCTTCCCCCTCTTCATCACTGTCACCACAGGCCTCTCTGCATTGTATGGTAACTTTGGAAGAGGGGCTAGCCTGTATTTCATTAAGGTCCTCATACAACGTACAACCTAAGACCTATTCAAGTATTATAGAAAGTCCTTGTGAGCAAGGCCAATACTGTGAGCAAAGCCAATACAGATAAGTGTGAAAGAGCAGAACCAAGGTGGACAGCAGATATGGGTAAATCTGTCAATTTCACTTTCTCAAGCAATGTGAGTTTTTAAGATCTTTGTGACTGGGTTCTGCTTCAGACCCAGGCGGCCCCTGAGTTTGCACGAGAAAAATGGCCGGAGGCATCTCAGTGGTTTGAACATTCTTCTTTTTATCATTAAACAAATTCAACTCAACAGTCTCAAATGGATCCATCAAACTCAACTCTGGCAATATTCTGTAACTTTTAACCTTAACATCTGTAGATCAAGTCACTCCTCACAGAGGGGCCGGACCAAACCGTTCTCTGTCTGTCATCGGCCTCAGCGGGGTACTCCTCACGGCACAAGCTGTCCCACAACAGGGGTGTCTCGCCCAGTCCCCTCGCGCGGTTGATGGGGTAAAAAGGGACTGGGACGGAACCCCCTCCTCCACCCATGCTGATTGTGTGGGTACACAACCACGGTCCATTCCAGGGGCTCAAGGTCTTCACCCCTCACATGGTAATCCTTAGGGTCAGGCAGCAACCCAACTTGATGGGCTGGACTCAATGATCTCAATAGGGTCCCTCCCAACTCTGTAGCTAGATGATGATGATCTTATATACAGTATATATATAACATCATCATTTGCACTTTTGAGCATCTAGTTCTGAAAGTGTGGAATTCATAACTATTGATATTTGTGATACTGGATTGGTACTTGACACTCCCTCCCTTTGCTGTAAGATTTTTTGCATCTTTATATATATATATAAAAGGGAGGGAGTGTCAAGTACCAATCCAGTATCACAAATATCAATAGTTATGAATTCCACACTTTCAGAACTAGATGCTCAAAAGTGCAAATGTGTTTCCTCCACTCAATTTTTATAGATCTTGAGTTCTCTTTGTCAAATTCATAAAGAGATTTGCAAGTGGTAGGAACTTATGATCAAGGAACAAAAAAAAAAAAATTGTCCCAGAACCTGAGTAATGGGTTTGGGGAGGTGCGTAATGCCCTCCTTCCTTCTACCTACAGAATTCCTCACTCACTTTTTCACAAAAATCTCTTCCTCCTCCCCACCAACAGTCCTTAAGACTTTTCTCAAATGTAGAAAAATACCTCAGTTTTCACTGAGGTGATCACAGCTGCTCAACTTACATAAGGGAACAATCATCTGAAGCAAAGGTGAAGAATGTTTGGCCCATGGTTTGTGCTCCATTTTAACCATGTGGCTTGCTAGTTTGGGCTTCTAGTTTGTGAAGTACAAAAAAATCTAGAGGAACAAAGATTTCCCACTTGTGATCTAAAGTAGGAAGGCTTTTCTGGATAAAACTAAAGAATTTTAAAGAAGTAGATAACAGTTCAATTAAGTTCAAGGGGATGGGCAAAATGTGTCCCACACATCCTTCTTGTGGTCTGCAGAAAATATTAAATATTATATCTTAGGGCATCAAGGTGTAGTGCTCTTACATATAATAGGACTGGGAGTTGTTCATTAAAAAAGCAGAAAAGATGGCAGTCAAGAAGGGAAACTGCTTATACTTAGACAAAAAACCTACAGAGCTATGCAGGAATTTTTGTATGTTTTAAATTTGTAAATAAACCTTGGTAGAACATAATCAGTGTCTTCATCACCTGACACAATGTTGTGTCACCGAAGGTGCAATCATTGGTTCAATTCACTACCAGGTTTTTATAGAGATTACAGTGAAGTGCCTTTTCCAGACATTTTAAATATAGCTTGTGGGATGCTGCATAGCTCCACAAAGGTAACTTGTTTTTCCCTATCTTTTCAATTTTCTGGGTCTGTGGTTTTTAATCTGTGTTTCTCTTTTGAGCATTTGTTGGTATTGTCACTGGGTCTTTCAGCGGAGGAGTCACAATATGAACTGAACTGTGCCTTCTGTATCAGCTCGTTCTTCCCTCGCCCCCGGGAGTATTCTCTCCCTGGAAAACCCTGAAAAGGGTCTCCGTAAGTCAGAATTGACTTGATAGCACATGATTATATTTCTGTCATAGATTCCTCAGTTTGGCTTTCAAGCTGCATTGGTTATGGCTTTCCCCCTTATGAGCAGGGTCTGATGGTTGAAGGAAGTATTCTTTTTCTGTGGGTTATGTCTGCCTTGGGACCAGCTCAAGATCTTTTTAGCCTGAGCCCAAGGGAAAGCTCCTGTACTTTCATATGCAGGGCGTAGGTGTCCTTCAGCTAATGGAAATAGTTGGAGCTCCACCCTCAAGAGCTGCTACCACTCATACCTGTTCACTGAAGCAGTAGCTTCAGTCTGCCTGGCTCTGGCCTCTGTCTACATGAAGTCTTGACATGTCACCTAACTTATTTCCAGATTCACGTAGCCCTATTTAGAAGTTGCCTCCTTCATGATTAGAATTCCCTGGAGGGAGAAGCACCAAGTGCTCTCACCAAGCACATCCTCATTGCCAGTCTCTACAGTCAATGCATCATGTGTTGCCCAATGTCTGAAGCAGAGAGTTGGACTTACTTACGGAAGCTATGTTCTACACAACTTAGGATCCTGGTTTTCCTAAATCACACTGATGGCCAGGGAAGAAGCATACTCACAATGCCAGAATTTCTCTAGTAGAACAACAGAAAGCAACTGCAAGTAACTGGGTAGAAAGTTGCGCTTTCTCTTACCAAGCAGATGGTCTAGAACTCTCTCTCTTCAACTGGAGTGCTGAGTTTAGAATCTAAGTCAGGATGTTGTGCTTAGAATCTACACTTACTGTTCTGAAGTTCGCCATCAGTGTGATTTAGGAAAACCAGGATCCTAAGTTGTGTAGAACATAGTTGTCCAAACAGTGCAAAAGTTCTTTTACCAAGGTAGGTGACAAGGTATAGCAAAAGGAGCAAGGCTGATAGCCTTACCCATGCTCTCCTTCTGACATAGTTCAGTCTGTGGGGTGAGGTGAACTTCAGAACAGTAAGTGTAGATTCTAAGCACAACATCCTGACTTAGATTCTAAACTCAGCACTCCAGTTGAAGAGAGAGCGTTCTAGACCATCTGCTTGGTAAGAGAAAGCACAACTTTCTACCCAGTTACTTGCAGTTGCTTTCTGTTGCTCTACTAGAGAAATTCTGGCATTATGAGTACTGTATGCCGCTTTCAGGCTGTGGACCTCCTGTTTGAGGGTGACTAAGCTTTTCTCCTTGCACTAGCATACAAAGACTCTTTTGTTTAGTCAGGCTTTTGCTTGCTAATAACGGGTAGTGGATTTTTAATGGTGGCCTGTTGTGTGCTCTCCCCCCACCCCACCCCAGTTGCATATTTTCTGCTTTGTTTTATTTTGAAATTGTTTTTCAGTTGTTTCAATTTAGTCCTTGTTTTTCGTTTGTTCAGTTGTGTTTTTGCGTGTGTGGTTTTTTTTAGCCGTGTTTGTATTTATTTACATTGTAACCTACCTGAGGTTATGCATTCGGAGAGGGGCAGTAGAAGAATGATGGTTAGTTGGGATCTGTCCAGATTGGCTGTTTTGGGTGTGGGGTGGATTGGGCTACAAAGTGTCTAGTGAGGTCAGAGGGGAGGAGCGATTTGGCTTGCTTCTCCTGTTTGAACAGCAGACAGCCCCTTGTAGCCCTACCAAAGTACAAACAGCAAATAAGAAGGGGAAGAGAAAAAAAAAAGATGGAAAGGGAGTGGGAAGAGGGAGGAAAAATGATCTACCACAGAAAGAAGCAAGAAAAGAGAGAGCAAAGTGGATAGATACTGTTTGGATGGGGAAGGACTTGGAAATGAAATTGGACAGGAGTGAAGAAGATGGAAGAGCAGCCAGGAGGAGGCAAAGAGTATAGAAACAGCAAGTGAAACTGCCTGGAGAGAAGAGGAGGGATGGACAGACAGAAGGGGAAATAAAAAAGATAGGAGGAAGTGAGAAAGAAAGGAAGAAATAGAAAACAGAGGAAAAGAAAGGAGGAGGGGAACAGGAAGGCAGAATGTTGGATGCAAAGTCACTGCTGCCACCATTGAGGTCACTGGCACTCACTCAGTCTTTCACTCACCCACTTGCAGCATGTTATTCACGGTGCCTGTCCCCAGAAGGTGGAAGCCTCTGCAGAAAGGGATGCCCTCGGTGACGGAGGTGCTGGTTGGGTGCCTGGAGCCAGCAGGGGAGCAGAGCTGGGCACTTCACCTGATCATCTGCATGCCAAAAAGAATGCATGCCCTGCCACTGGGCTGAAAGGACCGCAGCAGCTCTTAAAGGGGAAGCCTGGATCAATCTAAGTAGAAATACAAAAAAGATCAGGACTTTTTTTTTAATCCAAACCATGCCCTTAGCATTCCATATGTTGTATGCCCGGGTGGACAGGCCCTTAGTTAGCTAATTAATTAGATGAGGTGGTATTACTGACTTCCTGTCCCTGTTTGGTATAATTTGTCATGATCTCACCTATCATATTTGAGCACACACGGAGGTAGTTGTGCGGGAAGACAGATCTATAAATAGCTGTTCTGCATGATACTTAAAGCAAACCTCCATGTTCCAAGGCAGTGTGTTTATCTCTGAGTAACAAATGGAAAAGGACTTGCCCTTTACACTCTTCTTGTGATCTTCCAGAGGCTAGTGGGCTTGGGTGTAATTGATCCAGCAGTTATGAACAGAGAGAGGGAAAGGGAGGGAGGGAGATGGAGAAATCATGTGAGAAGGACAGTTATTCCGCAAACAAATTTCATACCCTGCTGTACTATATCTGTATTATGAAGTGCTATCCATTCCACTTTGGCTTCTTTCTATTCAAATAGTTCAGCCTGAACATAATTTTCAAAATTGAGACCAGAATGTACCTGCTCTAGGAATTGTGGCCTCTCTGTGCACTGTAGCATTTATCCTACATATGGGCCACACCATGCTATCAGTATTTAAGTGGAAATCCCTGTAGATTCGTGGGAAGTAATTTTTTGAAGATCAGTGATAAAATACCTACAATTTATGTGCTTCCTCTCCTTCTTTCTCAAATAAATATATATATTACACTTTCTATAGCCCTAATGCAATTGTACACTCCAAGGAGACGAAAGTCACACACTGCTGTTATTCTTGTGTGCGTCAAGGTTCCCCAGACATGCCTCATCCTCCCGGTCCTCGGTCCAAACTTGACATGATACAGAAGTAGTGTCTGTGGGGGCTATGTATCACCACAAAAGTGAGCTGCTAATTTGCATAAACTTTGCATATGCTAATTTATAGGTATTGGTGTTATTTTGGAAAGAATTGTTATAAGTGAAATAAAAAGTCTGTTTTTCTCTCAGGCATCACAAGACACTTCTTTTTCTTTGTTGAAATACTGAAACTAACACTGCTACATGTTTAAGAAATCCTGTATGTTAAATAGGAAGAGAATACATGTCACCATAATGTGTAAAACTAAATTTAGTTGTCCTGTTGCCAAAACACAGAGCAAAAGGGACATCAAATCAGCACCTTTTCCCTAACAGGCTGCTCATTGTGTGCCCATTCTTGTACTAGCTGTTAACCAGAAGCTCAACAATTCCTCTAGTCTTACCCAGATCTCTCCCTTTCCCCCGTATCAAGTTTGGCTAAAGGTTCCAAATGTATTCAGTGTGTAAGATCTATCTATAAAAGGATATCTCACTTTTCAGAGCATTCATCAAGTCATCCTTTGCTAACTCAAGGCATGGTTTTATCTTCTTGCCAATTTTGGCTAGTTGTTATTTGCATCACCCTTAAAATAACACTAAGGGACGTGGTGGCGCTGTGGGCTAAACCGCAGAAGCCTGTGCTGCAGGGTCAGAAGACCAAGCAGTCGTAAGATCGAATCCACATGACGGAGTGAGCACCCATCACTTGTCCCAGCTCCCGCCAACCTAGCGGTTCGAAAGCATGCAAATGCAAGTAGATAAATAGGGACCACCTCGGTGGGAAGGTAACAGCGTTCCGTGTCGAAGTCGCACTGGCTATGTGACCATGGAAGATTGTCTTCGGACAAAACGCTGGCTCTATGGCTTGGAAACGGGGATGAGCACCGCCCCCTAGAGTCGAACACAGCTGGACAAAAATTGTCAAGGGGAACCTTTACCTTTACCTTTACATTATCATGCTTTCATGTATCAGAGGAAATAGCTTTTATTCTTTAAAGGGAAGCACTAGGATGGGAGTAGGAGGGAAACTGACTAAATCTCACTAAATTAGAGGCCCAATATGATGAAGATGGTTGGACAGTGTCATCGAAGCGACCAACATGAATTTGACCAAACTCCAGGAGGCAGTGGAAGACCTGGGAAGCCTGGCGTGCTCTGTTCCATGGGGTCACGAAGAGTCAGACCCAACGTAACAACTAAACAACAACAACAATGATGAAGAGGATGGAGCATCAGAGTAGGACTCAGGAGTCCTTGGTTCAAATCCTCTTTCAGCCATGAAAACTCAGTAGTGTGTGGAAGTGATTGGGTAAACCTTTTTTTGGCCATCTCACATACCCTGAAAACGCAGCAGGGCCGCCATAAATAAGGTAACAACGACTGGACAAAAGCTGTCAAGGGGAACCTTTATCTTTACCTTTTTAAAATAACACTAACAGTTTTTGATGAAACTGCCCTCATTAGAGGAAAAGCAGGCAGCCTGTCCAGGGTGAATTCTGCATCGCCAAGTAATAAAGCTTTGAAAAAAAAGATTATATGTTGACAATCTACCTTTTTCTATAAGAACAAGTAAACTCCAGAATATGAAGCCGATTACCTAGGCTTGTTGTGATGCCACCTTTCAGAATCCAATCCTCTCTCTCCTACATCTTCCAGTGCTACATTTAATAAAATATTCATTTGATTAGTGCAGTAATACCAAGATCCAGGTCTATAGAGCCTGTGTCCTGAGCACACTCCTGTACTGCAATGAGTCATGGACCCTTTGAAAGTATACCATAGCTTCCTCTCCTGCACCCCAGGAGAGGAAGCTGAACACATTCCATATGTGTTGTCTCCGTCGCATTTTTGGTATCACCTGGCAGGACAAAGTTCCAAATAGAGTAGTTCTAGAACGAGCTGGAATTTTTAGCATTTATACATTACTGAAACAGTGACGTCTACGTTGGCTCGGGCCTGTTGTGAGAATGGCTGAGGGTTGGATTCCAAAATATCTCCTGCATGGAGAATTTATGCAGGGAAATTGCCCCAGAGGGGGAGACCACAGCTATGATACAAGGATATCTGCAAGTGGGATCTGAAGGCTTTAGGAACGGACCTCAACAGATGGGAAACTTTGACATCTGAGCATTCAGCCTGGAGGCAGGTGGTGCATCATGGCCTCTCCCAATTTGAAGAGACCCTTGTCCAGCAGGCCGAGGCAAAGAGGCAGTCCCGAAAGCAGCAAAATCAGGGAGCTGGACAGGGGGCAGATTGTATTTGTCTCCAGTGTGAAAGGGATTGGCACTCTCAAATTGGCCTTTTCAGCCACACTAGATGCTGTTCCAAGTCCTCCATACAGAGCATGTTACCATAATCTCTCAAGACTGAAGGATGCCTAATCTAATCTAGTGCAGTAAATGAAAATGACAAAAAGTCTCCTGCAATTATTATAATATTTTAGAAAGTTCCTGTTTGACCTTTGGGAAATAATGTCCTGAGAACAAATCACACCAGAGGCCTGAAATGACTTGCTTGTCACTAAATCAATCATTCCCTTACAATTAATCCCATCGGGAATCGATAAACCTTGTTTATGAACTTCAGTGTTCAAAATTGTATCCTTGAACAGCTTCCCTAAAGGCTGTCCTTGGAATAGAGATTAAACAAGTATCATGGATGTCAAAGGATATCAACAGGAACTCAGTAAATTTTTATTCAAGGGAATTTGGCATCTACGCCCACAGAAAATTGAATCACATTCGTTGCCAGCTCTGCGTTTGGCTGATGTGGAACAGCTGAGGCTGTCAAGAAACAGTGAAGTGGCCCCCACATCAGAGCTGCTGAAATTGTTGTTGTTTAGTCATTAAGTCGTGTCCGACTCTTTGTGACCCCATGGATCAGAGCACGCCAGGTCTTCCTGTCTTCCACTGCCTTCCGAAGTTGGGTCAAATTCATGTTGGTAGCTTCAATGACACTGTCCAACCATCTCGTCCTCTGTCATGCCCTTCTCCTCTTGCCCTAACACTTTCCCAACATCAGGGTCTTTTCCAGAGAGTCATTTATAATTAATTCCTTTTTCTGGTAACAGAGATGCAGCTAAGTTGCACTATGCATATAATGAGAAAAACCTTTATTCCTCATGTAATATAACTGTATTTTAACTACTTTTATAACTAGGTTATGCCTAGGAGAAGAGCTCCCAAAATTTGGAGTATGATACCACCCGGTCAAAAATCTCCCCACCTTTTATAGTTTCAGGTGTGTGTTTTGTTTAAAAAGCTAATGGCTGATTACTTTCTGATTTTTTTTAACTAATTAGAAATAAGTTGTAACCGTAATTAACTGTTGGAGTAGGAATTGTAGCTATAACTAATGATTTTTTACAAGGAGCTCTGTTCCCACCTCCTCTCACTCTAGAAGCAACAGACAACCATGTGAGGGTTCAGTAATTTGCTCCAACTCTTTTTCAAAGAATGCACCCACTCTCCTTGGTTTAGAAATGGGGGTAACATTTATTGGGGTATTTAATAACAGTCCAGTGTCAACAAAAGCATTCCAAACATTCTCCCCCTTCAACAACATGTCTGACTGAGGGTTCCAGTCCTCGACTTTGAAAGGGTTCTTACCCTGGCTATTCCAGGGTCCAGGCCACTCCGGTGAGGTATCAGAGTTCAGTAGTAGCCCCTCCTCTCCTACCAGTAGGGGGATAGTGTCTTCTTCTCGAATGTCCACCCAGTCACACTCCCTAGGGGGTTCCTCCATCTCCCACAGGACTCCAGGAACTCTCTCTGTAGGTTCTCCCAAATTCTCCATTCTAACCTCTCACTTCATTCTCTTTCCACTCTCTCTCTTTCCTCTCTCAACTTCCTCCTCCACTCCTTAGTCTCTCGTTCACCCCAGTATGATGGTTGGAGGTTTAACTCACTCCTCCTCCAGGCATCAGCTTCCTCCTTGGGGACATGCAGTTTCTGTATCTTCCCTGTCCATGAATCTTCTACCCAGATCCATTCCCAGCCTACTGGTAACTCTTCTTCTCCCCCTTTTTATATCCCCTAACCCTGCCTCCACTATCTCCTGCCTTTTTTCTCCCGTGCCCGCCAAGATAGTCCTGGGTTCTGTAATTATGAATCTTTTCAAATCTCCCTCCAAATTCCCCTGGTCCTGTCCAGGAGATCTCGTCTTCTGGGGTGGGGGAACTGGTGGGGTCTGGCTCTCTTTCTCAGCGGTCGGCAGGAGGGATGGCACTCCCGAGAGAGGGGTCTCTCTGTCTCACTCCTTCTTACAAACCAGGAATTGAAAATACAACTTTTTTTACTCTACCATCTCCAAAATGCCCTGTGATAGCCCACATGTATGACATCGTACACATATATGCTTTTTCTCTCCCTGTTCATCAGTGTTTATAGGATTATGTTAATTTAAAATAAAAATCTGGATCCTGCTAGAACAGGAATGAATGAATAACTAACCAATTCTTCCATTCTGTACATGATTTCCAAGGATGAACATATGAGAGGATTGTCCAGTACAGGTTAACATTTTCCCCAGACACAAAGCTACTTACAGATTTAAGAAGCTTAAAAACCTTATCCAACATTAGTCCTTGCTTTGTAAATTAAGGAACAATTTAGCTATGCCCATAATGTCCTAACATTACATTTATTTTTGGTGAAACACTTATCTTTAATTGCAAATGCTGACCTGTTCAAATTTTGAAGGATCTTCTCTTCCTGTCTCTTGTATTTAAAGGAATTGTGTGTAAATTGTGATCCACAGAGCTAAACACAACCCATCAGCTATGTATGGTAGTTTGACAGGTTAATAAGACCCCTCCCCTTCTCTTGTAGCTTCCTTCAACATTCCTCAGAAGTTTTCATCAAGCATTCTCCTCAGATTCTGCTTTAGAAAAATGTCACCCTTCAAAAGGGTTTTGTGGGATACACACACATACACATGGAAAAGGGAAAAGGGAAGAGCCAGTGTCGTCCTGAAGATTACACAAATACAAGAGTAGGTGATACCTTTTATTGGACCACTAAAAAATAAAATAAAATAGCAAGCTTTCGTGGATGAAATCCACTTCCTCAGGCTCTAAGCACACAACCTTCATAGATGGTAAAGAAGAAGAAGAAGAAGAAGAAGAAGAAGAAGACGAAGAAGACGAAGACGAAGATGAAGAAGTCCAGAAATTGATGTTGTACATCTGGGAGAGATTATCATGTCTTCTTATGAGGTTGGGCCTCTTACTGTCTTTGTAGCAAGGTTTGGAATTTTTACAAATCTTACACATATAATAATTTTAATTATTCTTAGCAAGTTGATTTTAATTTTCCCAGAAATTCAATTGACATGTCATTCCAGGAAATGCCTTATGGCTTCTGTGGAGATCTAATATTGTGACTGTAATTTCACCTCTGCAAGGATTCTTTCAGTTACAAGACATCTTGATATATACCACATGTTCTAGCTGTTCTTAACCAGTGGCAATCTATATTTTCTGTCACTTAGTCTCTTGTCAAATATTATTCCTCATTTGCTTTTAGAAATTATGTTGGCAGTACTCTTACAAAACGTTGTCTCTGAGTCCTCAGGGCATTCATGAAGAGTTTGAGGGTCTGAATGGCAAAAGTCACAGCTCAGCTCTTTTCAATCCAAATAAATTGCATCTCTTTTGATCTCTCTTCCCAATAAATGTCAAGCAAGGAAACAGATGTTGCCCAATGCATTTAGGTCATCCTTCGCTAAGCAAAATGATATCATGTGATCTATTAAACATTTCCTAATGCTTTTTCATTTAAATGAGTCACTTATAGTCAGTTGATTGGCATATCTCCTTCAGAAGCTGTTCAGAACAAGCTGTAATAGAATAGCAGTATTCTCTTGTTCCTGACCTAGAATAGCAGAACTCTATTGTTCCCGGCCTAGTCTGTCCTGCCCAAATTCAGGGTGGATTGTAGGATTTCGAATAAATTCTAATGTTCAGTCTTGGTATGAACACAGAGCTTGACTAGTCTTTTCCTTCACATCCTATTTGGATTGTGTTCGGTGAAAACCTAAATGCAACCCAGAGATATTCTATAGCCACTCTAGGACATGTTCTAGGTCTTGCCCCCAAGGCAATGTTAAATGCCATTGGGCCATGCAGTTGGGAGTACAGCACTCTGAAAATACTTCTACCACAACTCACTTTCAAGATTCCATTCTGGATTCCTGCTAAGGCCAAATCTGGGAGTAGTACACAGATCTTATCAATGTACAATTAGAGCCGTTATCCTTGGAGACGGGAGAAGTGTTACACACCTCCAGCTGCTTTCTCCTTTATCATCAGCACAGTGAAAAGAGAGAATAACTTAAATAACCACAGATAGATAAATAGATGATAGACAGACAGACAGACAGACAGACAGACAGACAGACAGACAGACAGACAGACAGACAGACAGACAGACAGAGATGGATGGATGGATGGATGGATGGATGGATGGATGGATGGATGGATGGATGGATGGATGGATGGATGGATGGATGGATGGATGGATGGATAGATAGATAGATAGATAGATAGATAGATAGATAGATAGATAGATAGATAGATAGATAGATAGATAGATAGATAGATAGATAGATAGATAGATAGATAGATAGATAGATAGATAGATAGATATTGAGGGGTAGACAGACAGTCAATCAGGTAGATAGTATTACAGGGCTATAGAAACAGAAAACAGTGTGTATTATTCAGGAAACATATTTCTTCATACTAAAGCCTTAATATCCATGTGTAATTTAACCACAGTAGCATTTTTTTCACTCATTTGTTCACTTTGTTTCTTTCTACGAACAACAACATTTTGAAATGTGATTTCAAGCAGAGTGGAAGTGGGGTGATGTAAATTTTTGCATCTATACTACCAGTTGTTGTTTTCTTTCTATAGCTCCTCCAAATTTCACCAAAAGATTCCAAACATATATTTGCAGTGTTAAACGGATCTGAAACTTCACCCCTAAATTGAGTCATTTTGAGCAGGAAAAAATGGTGAAGAAATTGTTAATTACCCCCTCTTGTTTTCTGCTTCTCCACTCAAAATCATCCTTTCCTGATGCTACTTTTCTTTTTGAGTAGTACATTGAGTCGTACATCCCAGTAGTACATGGGAGTACATTTACCCACAATTTTTCCTTGATCCTTGAAAATCCAGTATGTCCAGTAGGGAAGTAATCTATGTTACAGTCATTATGGTTGTCGTGGGTTTTTCGGGCTCTTTGGCCGTGTTCTGAAGGTTGTTCTTCCTAACGTTTCGCCAGTCTCTGTGGCCGGTATCTTCAGAGGACAGCACTCTTCTGTGGCCGGCATCTTCAGAGGGAGCACAGAGTGCTGTCCTCTGAAGATGCCGGCCACAGAGACTGGCAAAACATTAAGAAGAACAACCTTCAGAACATAACCAAAGAGCCCGAAAAACCCACAACAATCATTAGATCCCAGCCGTGAAAGCCTTTGCGAATTACAGTCATTATCTTGTCTTTTTGCTCTTGATACATAAGATATCTTGTCATGCTCCATATTTCCCAGAGTTATAACAGCTTCCAAGGGAAGAGCCATATCCCTTGGGGCTATCAAGGAAGGCATTGTTTGTTCCAGGAGTATGGAAGCCTCAGGCATGGTGCCCTAAGTGGGCCCCACTAAACAGATTGCACAGTAGCACATGAAAGCATGATATAAGTACAATGATGTATTAAGTTCAACAGATATCTCTTGGAGTGGAAAAGAATTTTTTTGTCTTGAGGTTTTGTGACAAATATATCCATTTTGCACCCCCTGAGTACTGCTATGACCAAGACAAAGAACACCTTGCATCTGAATTATGCACTTTGACGAGGCTTACAGTGGAGAAATAAATACACAGAAAACACTTCAAAAAATGGAAACAGCTGAGCATGTATAGACAACAGATAGATGAGTTAAAACATACTGTAGTCAGTAGAGAAATGCCTACAACAAGGTATACATTAAAAATGCATCCCAAAACACACATACTTTCTTTTAAAGTATGTTCAGGGGAAAATCCCTTGCAAACTGAAGAAATAAAGTCTCACAACTTGATATGGGCCAAGGACAGGACAAAAATGCCAGTGTATTTTGGAAAAAAATGAAACAAACTAAAAACAAGGCTTAAGATTTTCACAGCTTTTCTCTCAGTAATGAGAAATCCTCTGTTTAATCAAGATGGCTGGCTACGGAATTGTTCCAGTTAGAATGTACATAGAATTTCTAACTTCAAGGATGTGGTGACAAACAAAAGGTCTTACCAGAAAAAAGATATAAGAGAACTGGAATCTGAACCCTACTATGATTCACGTGCCTCCAGATTAGGAAATGCATATGATCTGATCATAAACCAAAATTAGGAAATTTTTAACCCAGGATGTCTTTACTTTAGAGGTATGGCATAAAGATTTTGGTGGCAAAACTTATACAACGTTAAGTAGTCTGGGCATGGGCAAATAACAGTGCAAGGAAGAGATGTGGTTATTGTTACATAACAGCACTGATGTTACCTGTCTGTCATGGGTTTGGAGGGAAAGTTCCACCCTATGGGGAGTGGAAGGCGGGACATCAGGAGGAGGGGCTGTACTGTATAAATATGTGATGCCTGTGTGGTGAGAGGGAGATGCTGAGACAGACTGTGAGACACTGGGTTGGGACGAAGCAGCAGCTGGGGAAGAAGAAGCTGTTGTGGGAGTCTGGGTGTCTGACAGGGTACTACTGTGTGTCAGAGTACCAACCTGATAAGTTCAGGTGTCTGTGGGTTAGCCAGAACTGATGGGTTCAGGGTCTGTGCTTTAAGTTAAAGGTTCTAGGTGAACCAAACTGTATGCTTGTGTGTGTGAGAATAAGCCACGTTACTTTATTCTATTCACCTGATTGTTTTATTTACCCTGTTTGTATTTAAAATAAACCTTATTCTTTTATTGTTTAAAAATCCATCCCTGGTCTGTGTGACTTATTATAGGGAATGGTTGGTGGCAGCTTAGTAACTGTGTGATAGATCCCAGTAGGTCTGGGTTTGTCACGTTGATTGGTGTCCAGCGTGTGGGATACGACTGGTCCAGTTGTCCAGCGGTCCAGCAAAGCCTTGGCAGGTGTGCCCAGAGCAAGGGGGGTCTAGTCAGGGACAGTCTGAGGCGCGTAGGTAATCTTCTAGGTGTACCTCACGGGGAGGTGCGCTAGTAGAAGAACGTGCCAACTGGGGAGACTTAGATTAAGGTGCTCTGAGGCAGCCTAGTTTTGGCGGGAAAAGCTGAGGAAAAACTGCGTAGCAACAGCGAGCTAGCTTGCCAGCTGAGAGGCCCAGCAGAGGGGGGTAGGCTCTGACTCGATACTGTTGCAACTTTAGTGCTGAAGAACAGCAGCAATCTCTAGGGAGAGCTGGTTCTGAGGTAAAAGGAAAAAAGTGGTCGTTTTATTTTGAGGCTTGACTTTTTAAAGCAGCCTGTTCTGAGGGGGGGTATGCCCTTGACTCGAAGCCAAGTAGCAGAAATGAGTGAAGTGAAAGACCCCCAGATTGACCAAGGTTCTGAGGAGGAATTTGGCTCAGTGCAAGGTGACAGCACAGGAGAGCAGGACCCAGAACTCAGAAAAATACTCCTAGCCCAACAGCATGAGCTGAGGGTGAGGGAAATGGAGGAAAGATTAGAGAGAGAAAGAAGGGAGGAAAGGGAAAGGCAATTTGAAATGGAGCAAAGGGAAAGAGAGAAACAAAGGCAATTTGAGATAGAGAGATTGGAAAGAGAAGAAAGATTGGAGAGAGAGAAAATGGCGTTTGAATTAAGAAAACTGGAACTGATGAACCAGAACAATAATAACAATAGGGATTCTGAGGGAGGCCAATTGTCTAAGGCTGACCTGAAGAAATTCCCTGTGTACCACAAGGGAGATTGTCCTGAGGTGTTCTTTTCCTTAGTGGAAAGAGCGTTTGTGGACTTCTCAGTGAGGGAAACTGAGAAGATGACCATCATGCGTTCTTTAATCAGTGGTAGCCTGGCTGAGGTTTATGCCGAGATGCCTGAGGAACGGATGAAAGATTTTGCAGAGTTTAAAAAACTGGTGTTCGCAAGACATGGGATAAATGCAGAGCAGCTGAGACAAAGGTTCAGGTCCCTCACCAAGAAGCCAGAACAGACTTTTACCCAAGTGGGGGCCCAATTGGTGAGGCTGCTTGAGAAATGGCTGTCGCAGGAGGGAACAGAGACCTATGAGCAGCTTAAAGACTTGATAGCACTGGAACAGTTCTATTCAGTCCTGCATGGGGAATTGAAATTCCAGGTGAGGGAAAGGAAACCGAAATCTGTGGCAGCAGCCGCAGAGATTGCAGATTTTATTTCCCAAATAAGAAAGCCCTTGGGTGAGGGGAAATCTGTAGGTAAACCCAAAGAAACCTACAGCAAGTACTCTCAGGGACCAGGGAAAAGCCAGCAAGGGGGAGGGGCCCATGGTGAAGGGAAGCCCTCAGACCTGAAACCAAGACCTCAGATTTTGGAGGGAAAACCAAGACAAGATGAAAGAGAATCAAAATACACCAGAAAATGTTATTTCTGTCAGGGAAAGGGTCATCTAATCTCAGAGTGTGAGAAATTAAAGCAGCTAAAAGGAATGGTGCCTCAGAATTCTAGTGGGACCAAGCCAAAAGCTGTGTTCTGTGTCCAGAAAGAGCAAGGCTCAGTGTCACTGAGGGAGCCTGTTGCCATGGCTACTCAGTCTGGAACAGCTACCGCTGCTGATCAGGCTGAGGAAAATGGTCCTCTTATGGAGGTAAAGCGCTGCTTGCTGATAAAAACAGATTCTCAGTTGTTTGAGACAGCCGGGGTGGACGTGGGAATACTTGACCGTCAGTATAGGGGGCTGCGGGACACTTGTTCCCAGGTAACCCTGTGCCATCCAGATATTATTCCCAGGGAGTTTATAATCCCAAATGAGAGCATAAAGGTGGCAGGGATTGAGGGGCAGGTAATCTCTCTGCCAGTAGCAGAGGTACCTGTCAACTTTCAAGGCTGGAGGGGAGATTGGCGGCTAGCGATTTTATCGACTCTGCCAGCAGCCGTGCTCGTGGGAAATGACCTGGCTGAACATGTGAAACGGGTGCTAGTGATTACACGCTCACAAGCCACCACAGAGACAGTTCAGGGGGGTAATGATGAGCCAGAGACGGAAGCAGAGGGGAGTTCAGAAGCTGTGGTGGAAACCTTAACCACAGACAGCAGATTTGGACAGGAGCAAAAGGCAGACGCCACTCTCCAAAAGTGTTTTGAACAGGTGACTGACGCCCAGCTAACACCTGAAACCCCAGAGAGATTTCTGGAGGAAAAGGGGATTTTATATAGAGAGACCCTGAGGAATATCTCAAAAGGGGGAGATGGGATCAGAAGTCAGCTGGTGGTACCTGAAAAGTATCGCCCCATGATCTTAAAAAGGGGTCACTCTGACATGTCTGCTGCGCACTTAGGGGTGAAAGAGCCCCTTGATTTGATCAAACAAAATTGGGAGCAGATCACCCAGGATGACCCACAAGACGTTGTGACATACATAGACACCTTGATGAATGACCTAAGGAGAAATCTAGAGCTGGCAGCAGAAAACCTGCAAGCTCAGAAGGTCAGACAGAAAACATGGTATGACCACAAAGCTAGAGAGAGGCACTTTGACCCAGGGGAGGAAGTGCTTTGGCTTAGGCCCTGCAGAGAGAATAAACTGCAGCTCAAATGGGCAGGACCATATAGGGTCATTTCCAAGATGTCAGACCTGAACTACCTAATAGAGCAGGAGGAGAACCAAGCAAGGAGGGTGGTTCATGTGAATGCCCTAAAACCCTACTACAGAGGGGAACAGAGGGTTCTATTTGCTATAAAAGCAGCTGAGAGTGAGGAAGCTGAATTACCCTTCTGGGAGGGTAGAGGGGAAGTAAAATACAACCCAGAGGAGGTAAAGATCAGTCCTGCACTCACCCAAGACCAGCAGCAAGAACTAAAAATGCTGCTTAGTAAATATCAACGGGTGTTTTCCAACAAGCCGGGGATAGTGAAGGGAGTGATGCATCGGATCCACACAGGGGATGCACCCCCGCAGGCAGTATCCCCATACCGAGTAACGGGACCCTATAGGGACAAGGTGCGGAAGGAGCTGGACGAGATGCTGAGGGAGAACATAATCGTCCCCTCTTCTAGTCCTTGGTCCTCTCCGATAGTCCTTGTGGACAAGCCTGATGGGAGCATTAGGTTTTGTGTCGATTACAGGAAATTAAACCGTGTAACCACTCCTGATGCCTACCCAATGCCCAGGCTAGACAACCTGATTGAAACCATAGGGGGTTGTCGGTTCATCTCATCATTGGACCTGGTAAAGGGATATTGGCAATTAAGAATTGATCCCAGGGATCAAGAAAAGACTGCCTTTTGCAGCCCTTTTGGTCTCTATGAGTTTCGAGTCCTGAGCTTTGGTCTCAGAAATGCACCAGCCACATTCCAAAGGCTGATGGACCAGACCTTGGTAGGGCTCAGTGACTTTACAGTGGCCTACATTGACGACATAGGGATCTTCAGTAATACCTGGGAAGATCACCTGATACACCTGGAGTTAGTGCTGCAGAGGTTAAGTGCAGCAGGGCTAACAGTAAAGGCCAGCAAGTGTCAGCTGGGTAGCCCAGAAATAAAATACTTGGGTCACATGGTAGGGGGAGGAATGATAAAACCCCTGGAGGCCAAAATAGAAGCTGTTCGTGATTGGCCCAGACCCAACACCAAGAAAAAAGTCAAATCATTTCTTGGGTTGGTGGGCTACTACAGAAAGTTCATCCCGAGGTTTAGCGAGGTTGCGGCTCCGCTGACCGATCTGACGAGGAAGAAGGCTGATGACCGCATCCCGTGGACCAGCGACTGTGAGGCGGCGTTCCAGAGGTTGAAGGAGGCGTTAATCAACTATCCTGTCCTGCGTGCTCCAGACTTCGACCGGGAGTTCATCATCTACACCGATGCGTCTAACACCGGGGTAGGAGCAGTTCTGTACCAGGAGGATGAGAATGGTGACCAACATCCAGTGTCCTACCTGAGTAGGAAACTTCAAAAAGGTGAGAGACATTTGGCAACCGTGGAGAAGGAGTGTTTGGCCATAGTCTACGCGGTCCAGAAGGCCAAGCCTTACATCTGGGGAAGACATTTTATTCTGTGTACTGACCATTCACCATTGCAATGGTTAAAGACGATGAAAACCCACAATAGCAAACTTATGAGGTGGGCTTTGAACTTACAGGACTATGACTTTGAAGTGAAGGTGGTCAGAGGGTCAGTGAACTGTGTTGCTGACGCCTTATCAAGAAGACCTGAAGAATGAAGACGGCGAAAGAACATGGACTATGTGTATATAATGATGACAAAAAGTAAAATGTACCTGGTTTAGAATTTGGTTTGTATGAATAAAGGTAAATTGATGTACTGTATATGGTAAAATGTTTAAATGCATAATTGCTATGGTTAACTTAGAGTGTAAGGTTATGTAAGTATAATATGGTATGTATAACTGTTGTTGTGTATTTTATACAGGTTGTTTTTTGGTGAAAAGCACGTTAGCTTTCCCCCTACAAAACAACTTATAAAGAGGGGAGGTGTTACATAACAGCACTGATGTTACCTGTCTGTCATGGGTTTGGAGGGAAAGTTCCACCCTATGGGGAGTGGAAGGCGGGACATCAGGAGGAGGGGCTGTACTGTATAAATATGTGATGCCTGTGTGGTGAGAGGGAGATGCTGAGACAGACTGTGAGACACTGGGTTGGGACGAAGCAGCAGCTGGGGAAGAAGAAGCTGTTGTGGGAGTCTGGGTGTCTGACAGGGTACTACTGTGTGTCAGAGTACCAACCTGATAAGTTCAGGTGTCTGTGGGTTAGCCAGAACTGATGGGTTCAGGGTCTGTGCTTTAAGTTAAAGGTTCTAGGTGAACCAAACTGTATGCTTGTGTGTGTGAGAATAAGCCACGTTACTTTATTCTATTCACCTGATTGTTTTATTTACCCTGTTTGTATTTAAAATAAACCTTATTCTTTTATTGTTTAAAAATCCATCCCTGGTCTGTGTGACTTATTATAGGGAATGGTTGGTGGCAGCTTAGTAACTGTGTGATAGATCCCAGTAGGAAACAGCTGAGCATGTATAGACAACAGATAGATGAGTTAAAACATACTGTAGTCAGTAGAGAAATGCCTACAACAAGGTATACATTAAAAATGCATCCCAAAACACACATACTTTCTTTTAAAGTATGTTCAGGGGAAAATCCCTTGCAAACTGAAGAAATAAAGTCTCACAACTTGATATGGGCCAAGGACAGGACAAAAATGCCAGTGTATTTTGGAAAAAAATGAAACAAACTAAAAACAAGGCTTAAGATTTTCACAGCTTTTCTCTCAGTAATGAGAAATCCTCTGTTTAATCAAGATGGCTGGCTACGGAATTGTTCCAGTTAGAATGTACATAGAATTTCTAACTTCAAGGATGTGGTGACAAACAAAAGGTCTTACCAGAAAAAAGATATAAGAGAACTGGAATCTGAACCCTACTATGATTCACGTGCCTCCAGATTAGGAAATGCATATGATCTGATCATAAACCAAAATTAGGAAATTTTTAACCCAGGATGTCTTTACTTTAGAGGTATGGCATAAAGATTTTGGTGGCAAAACTTATACAACGTTAAGTAGTCTGGGCATGGGCAAATAACAGTGCAAGGAAGAGATGTGGTTATTTCAATTTGAACAAAAAGATAGAACAAAGTTTAATTTTTATATTCCCCAATTCTGTATTTATTTGTTATATATAATCCCACATCTTCAGAGGATGCTGGCCACATGGACTGGCAAAACATTAGGAAGAACAACCTTCAGAACACAGCCAAAGAGCCCGAAAAACCCACAACAACTATCTAGACAGTGTCTACTGAACTGAGAAGAATGAACTAATTAATTACGCAAGCTGTCAGGACATTTCTGACTTAAAATTAACCTTTCCAGAGTCTTTTAGGTATTTGACCAAACTCCAGGAGGCAGTGGAAGACCTGGGAAGCCTGGCGTGCTCTGTTCCATGGGGTCACGAAGAGTCGGACCCAATGTAACAACTAAACAACAACAACAATGATGAAGAGGATGGAGCATCAGAGTAGGACTCAGGAGTCCTGGGTTCAAATCTTCTTTCAGCCATGAAAACTCAGTAGTGTGTGGCAGTGATTGGGTAAAACTTTCTTTGGCCATCTCACATACCCTGAAAACACATTAGGGCCACCATAAATAAGGTAACAACTTGACAGAACAATAACACACAAATTTGATCCAGGCTTACTCTATCCCAATGCACATTAGTTTAACTTGATGGAGAGTCACAGGGAGAGAAAGTGGCAAAGATTGTGAGGAGTGGGGAAAAATAAAGAGAAGAAAAAACACAGTCGATTTGGTATAACATAAGCTGTACAAGTTAGGATGACATCATAATTCCTCAAACTAACATTTAATCTAAATTAATTGAAAGCTTTGTTTCTTCTGGTTCTGGTTGTGGGACTCGCTAGGGCTTCCCTTCAACTTGTAGAAGCCTTAGGGAGCCTTGGGATGGAGGAAGCTTTTAAGAGCCAAAAATTGCCACCAGCTTGTCAGCAGCAGCCCCAATTCAAGCAGTGGCAATCTAGTGTCACTTATATCCCCCACTCAATCCCCAAGTTCCACTGGCTTCCTCAGGTTGAAAGGCAAGGAAGCTTTAGGAAGTTTCAGAACCAGAAGTTGGAGGAGAGCTAGTAAGGCTTCAGTTAATTCAAATTAAATATTATATTCTTGGGAGGATGACATCAAGTAGGTTGATATCCTACTTGCACAGAGTAAAATGCAAGAAGATTTCAGCCAATGATAAATGGAAACCCATGTGGACAGAGGCTAATACAGACTATGCTCACTGCGGATTCTGGCTGCACCTATCATTGCCTATAGCTCTACCCATCATAGGCAGTTGTGCCTAGCAGAAGTTTCCCATGAATCATAGCATTTCATATGAATTATGTTCCAGATTCATAGGAAATGTTAGTGATATCTGCTGTCAGCAACAATGACAGAGGCTATATATTTACAGAACAAAGGTTAAAGAACAGTGGCTTTGTTAGAGACCCAGTCTTACAAAAAGAAACAGTGGGGCACAGACACTCTCCTTCTCTGCCTGCTATGAACTTCAACAAAGTCTTTTGTGTGTAGACGTTCCTTTAGACTCAGTGAGTTGCAATATAAATGTAACCTATCAGTACCACATAGAAATGAGCACAGCCTCTGAGTCTTGCCTCAGATTAGCTAAGTAATGATCTAATTTACTCTTAGGGGAAACATATGAGTTATTTTTTCTGAGCCAGTTGAGTAACTCAAGCTGCAAGATGAAGTTTCAAGAGCCCTTACTTGTATGGCAGCTTAGGAGACAGAAACTAGAGTATATAACAAAGCGGTCACTTGGAATTGGGAAAATCTGTGTCTGTCCCAGTTGCCTATCTCTAGAGATGTCTTAAGAGAGGAATGTATGCCTTATTGTGAGAATTGTACCAAAGAATGGCTTTACTCTTTCTCTTCTTTCCTTGAATTTTTTTATTTTTTTGTCAGCATGAACAATGTGACCTCCCGTCTGCTGGTTAGCACTAAGTGAATCAACTTGCTATTAGCAATTACCTCAGTGGTATTTACAATCTTTTAATGTCAGTTACGTAGATGTAAATAGGAACTGCAAGAGCTGAGAAACCTATGATTTTCCCCTCTGTCTCTTCCTCAGATATACCAGGATACTTTCTACATGTTCTGTAACTGTTTTTTTTTTTAATTAATAATTATGGATGGAGCATTTTAAAAGGCTTCCTTTGCCAAAGAATGAGTATAGCAAAGATGAGTGGCCTAGAAAATAAATTTATCCTCCCCCACAAGAAGAGATGAACTCTGTGGTTATTAGATGGAAAGCGGAAGGCACAGCAAATTAAAAAATAGAGTGTGCCTGCCATCAGCAAGATTTTCACATACAGGTTTTCTCCCTGGGAGTGGGATGCTGGGAATCAGCTGAGCTGTGGAAGCTGACAGTGCCAAGGTTCTACATGCACATCAATGTGGTGAGCCAGTTTTTGCTTTCACTGTCTCTTCATGACAAGATGGCTTACAGTGACCAACAGAGAAAGTGTTTGAGACTCATGCTTTGTTATCTGATGTATTAGCTGACAGATGACAACCCCCTCAGCAAGAATTCTCGCTTGTTAGAATGTTTTAAGAATTCAAGAGAACTGAACAGTATTAAGTTGTCCACAAAAAAATCCGCTCCTTATCTAACATTCATGCCAATGGCTTTCTTTTGCCTTTTCACTGCTCAGCTTAATTCTTGAAGTACAGACGTGCCCCACTTTACGATTGCCCCGCATTACAACGAATCCGCTTTACAAAGATCTTTTTGTGATCGCAATTGCGACTGCAAAATGATGGTCTAAGTGAGGGAATTCTGCTTAGCGATGTTCGGTTCCCTTCTTTGGGAACCAATTTTCGCTTTACGACAATCAAAAACAGCTGATTGTCGGGTTTTCAAAATGGCCACTGGGTGCTTAAAATGGCTCCCCGCTGTGCTTAGGGACAGATTCCTCTCTATACAGGCAGCAAAAAATGGCCACCGTATGGAGGATCTTCGCTGGACGGCGAGTTTTTACCCCATTGGAATGCATTGAACGGTTTTCAGTGCGTTTCAATGGGGTTTTTAATTTTGCTTTACGATGTTTTCGCTTAACAGCGATTTTCCTGGAACAGATTATCGTTGTTAAGCGAGGCACCACTGTAGATTTAATGGGTATGAACTAATAGGGAGAAAACTGAGATTACTTCTTGCTTTCCCATGTTGTTAATGTTTGTATTACCTTATGTGCCCATATGTTTGTTTGTTTGTTTATTTGTTTATTTATTTATTTATTTAAAATATTTTTATCCCACCTTAAACACAATATTATGACTTATGGGGACCTTATAAGACTTTTAAGGCATGGTTTTGCCGTGGTCACCTTTGGTGAGTTTCCATGACCAAACAGGGATTCAGATCCAGGTCTTTCAAGTCCTAGTCCCACACTGTGTATACTGCACTTTACAGGCATCACAGCTCATGTTTGGATGTATGATAATGTGGTCCCCTCCCATTCTGGGGATGATGAGCCTTCTTGCATCATCCCCAGCTATCATGGCCAGTGGGTTATGTGAGGTGTAGACTACCACACGTGAAAGGCTGCAAAATTAGCCCTTCCAGTACATGGGAATGGGGATAATTATGGATGATTGGTCCCAGCCTTGCCCTCCATTCAGACAAAGAACAAAGTATTGTATACAGAATATACATTGGGTTTTCCCATCCTATCATCTGTCTATCCATCTATCCATCTATCTATCTATCTATCTATCTATCTATCTATCTATCTATCTATCTATCTATCTATCTATCTATCTATCTATCTATCTATCTATCTATCTATCTATCTATCTATCTATCTATCTATCTATCTACAATGATACATATTTTGTTTTAATTGTTATTTTCTGTGAAGACACCAGTCCCTTATCAAGAGATCAATTCAGAAATCAGTATCCTGTTTTATGGAAAGCAATTAATTACCCAGTTATCATGTTCATAGTTTGTTTCACTCTACTCCAGTGAGAGACACCAGAGAAGAATTTGTGCACACAAACATATGTTATCTTTTTCTTTTGTCACATACCCGCTGGCAGATTGGCAACAGCATTTACCCTGGCAGTTCTTTCCTGTAAGTTCTCACACAGGCAATTGCTACTGCCACTAATCAATGCCAGGTTTAGGATTTGGGTAAAAAAAGTAGCAAGGCAGGGATGACCCATAGAAATAATCTGCCTGCTGGGAGCTAGCTCGGTTACATATTTTTAATCAGGACAGTCCCAATAGAGGTGGAAGAAATATTCACTGAATTCCTGTTTTGCTTGGCTCGAAACAATGAGACACCTGAAAGAGGAATAGGAAATTCCTGTCAGTCCCCCCCTCCAGTCAATAGCAAGACAAAGAAAGAGATCATCCCATCTCCATTACCTGTGGTGTGCTGGATAGCTCAGTGGTTTAGGTCTGTGGCTGTGGAGCCAGATTCCCCACTGTGCCTCCTTGACAGCCATGGACTCGATCATCCAGAGGGTCCTTTCTGGCTCTGCAGTTCTATCTAAGATTAAGATTATTAGTGTGTATAAAATGTCTGCAATGTCCTTTCCTTTTGAACAGCAAAACACAAATGTGCACAGAAAACATAGAAGGTGTGGCTGTTTATAAAGAAAGGTGTCAACAAGCCATCCAGTGCGTCAACTTTTAAATAAAGCCTCAATTATCCTCAATTTGGACAGATTGTTCAGTTTCTGAATTGTGCTGTTTTGGGCAAAAACACAGGCAGTTGTGAACAAAATAGGCTCTCTCTTTTTTTTTTTGCACAAAACATCATTCTTTCCAATGGAAGTAATCTATGAAAAGATCCAGAAAATGGTAAACTTCCTCACCCTTGCATGTAAGGATGGCACAAATGATTACTGTTGTCCCCCAAGCCTCTGATGTTTTGCTAGATGTGTGCAGTGGAACAGAAGGATTGTGTCTTCTCTGATAGGTGGAGCCTGCCTTCTTCGTTGTTTACCATCATGAGTTCCACTGTCCTGTAGTTACTCCAGTCTTCTCTCTCTCTCTCTCTCTCTCTCTCTCTCTCTCTCTCTGTCACTTACTAATTTGATGGGAAGGGGAAGAGAGAGTGCTATCAAAGTGAACTGGATTCCATTTTTAGTCTGAAGATGTTCTCTAATTGTGGAACATGTTCATCATTATCCTGAGTTCAATTTGTTAACAGCTGGTAAAGAGCCTTTATGTTCTCTTTTTCATATCTCCATATTTTCTGACTGTTTTTCTCTCTTCTCATTGGCATGAAAGAAGTACACATGTCTAGCTTTTTATCTTTTTTTCACAGAGGAATGGCACTGGGGATTTGGGTGGGCATCTGGGCTTCCACAGAGCAAGGGAGTGAATGTTGGACGTTAGATAGGCATCTCGCCCTGTCAGAACAGTTCCATGATTGGGGCAGAGGGGACGTAAATACCACCTTTGCAATTATCCAGGGAATGTGTTGTTGCTTCAGGTTAGCAGTTGCTCTACTTATAACACATACCCAAGCTGTAATGTTTCTTTATAATCTGGCAAAGGCACCCTGAGCACAAACAGGCATAGCTGCTTATCAGCCTCGGTTTTCTTTCATGGCATGGCTAAAGCTGTGAGTGAGTGGCCCACGGCCACACTTGAGCCATGCAGGGTCAGGAGAAGCAATGGAGGAAGAAGAGCTACCTTCTGTGGTGGGAGTTTGACAGAGCGAAGTGAAGGAGGAGGGAGAAAGTGATGGGGAGGAGAGGAAATTGAATGGGTGGCTCTGGGTGGCCAAGAGAAGGGAGGAAGAGGGGGAAAGGGGGACACCAGATGCTTCAGAGATTCACTCTGGGACTGTGGGTTGTCTTGCCAACTGAGGAAAGAGTGGAGGGGGACAGAATCAGATGTCTCAGGTGGTGGGGAAAGCAGGAAGAATTGGTTTTACAGTAATGATCCACAGGGGTTTGGGAGAAAGTCAGCGCTGGGGGACAGAGAAAAAGATAGGTTCCTGTTTTGCAAATTCGATCCAACTTTTCATGGTAGTTCAGTTTTGACCTGAAAAGACTGTCTTCCCATGCAGTGCTGGCGTTTAGTGTGTTCAGTTGGACTTCTGGCTTTGCACAAGAAGATGAGATGAATTTGGAGACGAAGGTGGTTTTGTCCAAAGGAATACCTGACTTAGATAGGTGCTTCGCTTTGCCCAAGAGGTAGGGTGACTTGGTGGTTCAGAATAACTTGCCAGAAAGAGCAGGCTGAGATTTCAAACTCAGGCAGGTACCTGACCTGAACTAAATTCTGAGATAATATTAATTTGGTGATATTTTGGTTAGGCCAAGTCTAACAAGGAGCCTCGTGGCGCAGTGGTTAAACCACTGTACTGCAGCTAAAACTGTGCTCACGGCCTGGGGTTCAAATCCCAGGTAGCCGGCTCAAGGTTGACTCAGCCTTCTATCCTTCCAAGGTCAGTAAAATGAGTACCCAGCTCGCTGGGGAGGGGGGCAATGTGTAGCCTACATAATTAAATTGTAAACCGCCCAGAGAGTGCTTGAAGCGCTATGGTGCGGTATATAAGCAGCACGCTTTGCTTTGCTTTGCTTTAATAAGTAGCAGGCCTCAGTCAAATGAGCTCCAAGTGTTGCTGGGTTAGTTTATTTATTCGTACATTCACGTGTTTATTTCTTTTCTGTCTATCTATAATCTGACCTTCAGTGACAACATTCTGAGAGCTTTCAAATGAAAAACAAATACAATAAAAACAAGAAGGCCACAGACCCATGGTAAAAACTAACATCCAGCAAATATTTTTGAAAAAGATAAACCACGGGGCAAATAGGCAAGTCCACTCCTCTGGGCAAATAGAAAGTATGTGTTGCCTACTGCTGAAGCACTGCTATGATAACAACCAAGGTAACTTCTCTAAAAAGGCCTCTGATGTCCACAAGCAAGTTGTTGTCGTTTAGTCGTTAAGTCATGTCCGACTCTTTGTGACCCCATGGACCAGAGCACGCCAGGCCCTCCTGTCTTCCACTGCCTCCCGGAATTTGGTCAAAGTAATCTGTGTAGTCAAAGTAATGCTGCTCATTAATGAGGAACTGTGCATGTTCCTAATTGTGCAGTCAGATATATGCTCAGGAACAGAACCAACCATCTATGCAGTATTTTTCTTTGCAACATCAGACTTTCCTTTCACTTCCAGGCACGTCCACAGATGAGCATCCTTTCGGCTTTGGCCCAACCACTTCATTAGCTCTGGAGCTACTTGTACTTGTCCTCCGCTCTTCCTCAGTAGCATGTTGGATGCCTTCTGACCTGAGGGGCTCATCTTCTAGGGTCCTATCTTTTAGCCTTTTGTTTCTGATCATGGGGTTTTCTTGGCACAGATACTGGAGTGGCTTGCCAGTTCTTGCTCCAGGTGGATTGTGTTTAGTCGGAAATTTCCACTATGACCTGTCCATCTTGGGTGTCCCTGCATGGCATAGCCTGTAGCTTCTCTGAATTACTCAAGCCCCTTCGTCATGACAAGTCAGCAATCCATGAAGGGGCAACATGTAAGTGCCTGTCATCAAATGTCAGAGGATCCAGTTGAGAGCCCCAGGTGAAGACCAGGGGTTCAGATAGCTTCAGGCAATGCAAGAATGTGGTCCTGTGTGTTATTGAACACTGGGTTGCTTAGGCTTTTCTAGACAACAAAACTGGAAATAGACAAAACTCATGCAGTGCAAGTGTTCAAGTACTGCTGAAATGTCTTACTTGTAGCCAACACACTTTAGCAACTTGTCAGCGGTATTTACACTGATTGTTCTTGTGTACTTTTTATACAGTAACACTAGCAATAGTCCAGTCAAGAAGTTGCTAGACCACTGTGGCCAGACTATTTCTGTCCCAGAAGTATTGCAGCTGACATACCAGCTGAAGGATGGCTCCTTGTGCTGTAGATATTACTTTGATTTCCAGTAACAATGCTATATCAACCAATATCCCCAAGTGACTTAAGCTGTTCAAATATGGGCCTGGGCCTGGGTGAGGTGGGGTGTTGATGGGCACTTGGTCTGAACTCCATAGCTAATGCACTATTTGGGATTTAGATTGGTGTTTGATGTTGACTATAGAGGAACAGCTAATTTGGGTGCCTGAGGTGCACATCTGATTTGACTTTGACTTTTGGAACTTTTACATGACTTGCCCTTATACAGTAGAAAGAATTATTATTTCCATGGTTTGGAAGGGGAAATAGAATGACAACTATATGAATCTGAATCAGCAGCTGTTGTCCATTTACTATAAGGTGTTTGTTGTTTTTAATTTTCTCCAGTGTCCAGGGAGAAGACATACAACCCTAGTGGTCAGAACTCTAGTGCTGATGTGTGCTTGCATAGAGGAAATTGCATCAGTCACAGTAGCAATTTGTTGCTTACTAACAAGGTGTTGGTTCTGCTCCTGAGCATACATCTGATTGCACAATCAGGAACATGCACAGAAGCACAAGCAGCTCCTCGTTAATGAGCAGCAATTTGATCCTTACTCTTAGGCCTGCATAAATCAGAAGCAGGACTTTGACTGCAGGTCATCATGTATGAATCAAGATGCACTCCATAGTCTTTCCCACATTTAATTTTTAAAAAAATTAAATAACCCACAGGTTAGAGTGGGATTACATTTTAAAAAAAGGACTGAAGACAGAAAGTATCTAAAGTACAATTGAACCTAAACTTTCATTTTTAATGAGCGGAGTCGGTAAAATTATTTTCACGTGCTCTGCATTAGAGGGGTTTTTTTTCCCTCCTCAAGATAAGCTGATAGATGTTTACCTTTTTGTGTTTTCCATCCACCTGCATTTCAGAAGCACAATTCTTAGCTTCTTCTTTTTGTTGTGTGCATTCCCCTACCATTCTTAAGCCCATCATTGTACGAACATTTCTGAACTGCACTGAACATCCATAGGCTGCTTTTATCCATTCATTATGCATCATTCGCTCCCAGTGCACAAGTCCTTTTTTGGGGGTAGCTTTAGAATGAATTCTCTCACAGTGACATGCACAGAATATACTAGAGTAGTTCAATTGCATCTCACTAGATTGATAAAGATACAGAGAATCCCATGCCAGTGCTTCAGAAGGCGAGGCTGCTCAGTATGCAGCGCGAAATGCCATCGCTGTCCTCTATTATCTCTTCGAGTGCGAATCTCTTGCTATGTTTCATGGATTCTAAGGTCAAACAGCATGATCTCCCGCACACTGAACCCTCAGAAACATCATCAAAAGAATGCTATTTTACCCGGTAATCCCTGCCTTAAGAAAAATCATATATATTGCTTTCCTTTGCTTATATTCCTCAAATGATAAGGGTTATTGTACTTTATGCTTAAGACTCTTGATGATGAAATAAGCTGTTGAGGTCAAAGGAACCATAGTCACCACCAATATTCACAAAGTTCAACGTTAGCCTTTATCCTTTATTGGTCTTTAAAAGGAATAAGGAATCCAGTGCAATTGAGAGAGACCCAATAAGAAAGCCGTGTTGGAATACAAGAGCAGCATTTCAGAACCAAGGTGGCTTTGGGCCAGCTGAGGCTGTGCTGAATCCAAACTCATCCTAATCTGGAGGTGTTGGAAATCAGTTAGGGCTGTCTCCATCTTGGCCATACAGGCACATTGGTGGTCAAATCCTTAGGTCTGGATTTGGCATAAGTTGACTAATTTATTTTTCCTTTCTCTACCTCACCACCAGGAGATCCTTAGCCAGGAAAACAGCCCTGCTAGCAGATCCCTTTGTGCTTTGTTCTGTGACGCCAGCCAGCAGAAGTAGGTTCTGTCACCATAGCATAGGCGATATGCCAGTGTACATGGATTTCTGCTAGGAAGAGGCTTCTTTCCATTCAAAAGTCCCTTTACCTGGTGCATTTTTAAGATTGCATTACAAGTTAATAGGCAAGATTGGACTCCTAATGGTTATCTGTCTCAAAGGATGACAAACTGAAGGAAGAAGATAACTGATAGTACGAAATCACATGGGGGCCCCTTCTGGTTGCATCTCTATATAAGGCTGTAAAAGACTGTCACCAGTACATGGATGCTTACATAGACAGCTGTGACTGCTGTACTTAATTTAAGAACATGGGAGAATGCATACAAGCAGATCCGAAGGGTCTTTTTGCCAAGTGGCTCCTTATTTCTAAAAGTCCTTCCCAATGGATAACCACTGGCCACTTAAAAGCTGGCTTTGAAAAATGTTTGGACTGCAGCTCTCCCAGTCTGTTTGACTTGCTGGATGGGGATGATGGGAACTAGAGTCCACAAAACATCTGGAGAGCCAGAGGTTTCTCATTTCCATTTTAATGGTTTGCATTTGTACTAGTTGTAAACCAGTAGTGTGTGGGATTTTTAAAAAGCTGTTTAAATCTTACAGATGTATTGCGCTAGTTCCTGAAGTGTTTTAGCAGCTGTTTAGATTGGTAGTATTTTAGCAGAAGCATATTTTTATCTTTCTATTGCTCCAAGCTGCCTGGAGAGAACTTTCCCTAAAATGATTGTTCAGATACATACCAGAGTTGTGCACATTCATATGAAAATATAAAGCACCTTAGTAGACAGCCAGCATGAACAGAGAATTCTGCATTTTCCCCTGTCGATACACTCCACAAGTCACCCTTCTCCCTCAGGTGTAACGCAGGATGCTGTTCTGTCACTATCCATTGGAGTCTGATGCAACTGCCTATCTAGTCAGCTTCTGTATGTTGGGATTAGAAAAGGTGTGCCCTCTTGTTCTTTGGCACAGTCGATGAGATAATTTGGAGCCATTCCTTGGCATCCATCCATCCATCCATCCATCCATCCATCCATCCATCCATCCATCCATCTATCTATCTATCTATTTATTTATTTATTTATTTATTTATTTATTTATTTATTTATTTATTTATTTATTTATTTATTTATTTATTTATTTGGAATCTACTCTGGGCAGCTTATAGAGTATAAAGATAAAAACAACATTAAAATAACTTTGATCAAAGAGCAAAAATTGATAAATAAAACAGGATCCAAGATGGAAAAGAAGCTATGTAATGGGAAGGGGGAAGACCTGCCGGAAGAACCAAGTCTTCAACTTGTTTTTAAAAATTGCCAGCGAGGGTGCTAGTCGAATCTCCAGTGGTAAGGTATTCCAAAGTTGAGGGGCCACCGCTGAGAAGGCCTAGTTTTTTGTTCTCTCCTTCCGGGCCTCTCTCAGGGTTAAACCCCTCAGCCGTCTGGCTTGATTTAGTGACCTGAGTAGAACTAGATGGGGATAGGCGCTCTGCCAGTTATCGAGGCCCTAAACTGTTTAGGTCTTTATATGTAAGCATTAGTACTTTGCAATCAATTAAGGTCCATGAAGGTCCAAAATGTGCATTTTATCTATATCGATCAGCTAGACCCAATTCATCCTTTTTTTCCCCAGTACCCAGCTTTCCTGACAAAAAGACATACAGAAGGAAGTAAATTGTGCTGTCAGTAGAATATACTGACCTGCATTATCCCATTTTAGACAGTTCAGCTATCTCTATCATCTGTTCCCTAGAAGGGTCAGTGGTATGACTTTCTGTCTTTTTACTAGAACTGTCGGGAGCCGGACCTGGGGCTTCTAGTATGCAAAGCATGTCCTATACTCTGGAGTATAGCTCATGATAATATTGGCTTTCCTGTTTTATTGTTGGGATTTTTTTTTCCTATTGTGCTTTGTAAAACTAGAATTAACTGGAATTCTAGTATTAACTGGAATTCTAACTACAGTACTGTATGTCAAAGCATTCCAAAAAAGACTTAGAAAATTCTTTTGAACATTCTTTTGTTTTTGATTTTGCTCTCCAGTGATAGGAATCATACAGGCAGATACATTCAATTCTTCCTCTTTTTAAGCAAATGCATTTGCTCTTTAAAAGCCTTGTGGGATGAAAAAACGGGAATGCTAGCTGAACAGAATATCAGGCCACATATTAAAGACATTCAAGAACTGTGTGGTTCAGTGAAGAAGAAAAAGTGATAAGGAACTTTAAGGTTCACAGTATTCCAATTTCAACAAAAGCTTGTTGAAAGCCCCTACAAAGCATATAGAATGAGGTGGGCAGCTTTGGTCCTCCAGATATTTTTTGACAGTAACCCCAAATCCCTGACTGTTGGCTAAATTGGGTCATCTGCTGGAGGTTTTAAAGCAAAAACATCTGGAAGACTACTGTTCCCCACCTTCAATTTTGGACATTCTTTTCAAGCCTTTGCAAACAAGACACCTTTATGGAATGCTGTATTTTAATTCTCTTCCATTCAAATATTCTGTACATATGGAAGGTTAGCAGATAACAAAGAAGGATTTTAGCATGGAATTCCTGCATACAGTAGGACCACTGTATCTGCAGGGCATTGGTTTTGAGTCCCCCTGCAGATGCTGGAAAACATGGAAGTATTGAATGCTATACATTGCATGGTCTCTGACTCCCTTTAATAGCCAGTTTTGGTAAATTTATTCTACAAAAACATATAAATCCATATTTCTGAGGAGATTTATTTAGTATTTTCTGGCAGCGGGTAAGTTAATCAGACAATATTGATCTGTGGATGGGGATGCCCTACTATATTTTTAACTCCTGTGAGTGCAGTGGTCTGTTTGCTTATTTGTTTGCATTTTTATTTTGTTTTTCAGGACATTGACTCCTTACTTATCCCTGTAGATCGGATTGCGATGTCCAGTGTACTGTCTAGTCGGGTTTTCTGTTTCATTTAGTAAGGGCTGAGGATGTAGGCGAGGCACTTGCACGCTGTGAAACTACTAAAGTATCTCTATTTTACATCCTTTCCCATCTTGGCTATTTAAATCTGCCAAGAGCACAACAGTTGAATGGGTCTCTCATGTCAACAGTGCTTCTCTCCAGGAAGGCCTTGTGCCCTGTTGTTTAAATGAAAGTATAATAGCACCCATTCTTAAGAAAGTTAATTTAGTGAGAGATGATTTGATCAATTACAAACCTAATATTGCTTTCTTGGGCAAGTTGATCGAGAGGGTGGTAGCTAACCAGTTGCAGGCATTCTTGGAAGAAGTTGGTAGTCAGGATCCACTTCAGTTGGAGTTTAGGCCACGACATGATACTGAAACAGAGTTTAGGATCTGAGGGCTCCATACTTGGGTGGTTCTAGTCCTTGATGGCTGATCCCAGATGATACAGCTTTGGGATCCTTTGTCCATCTCCTGGGGCATCTGTTATGAGGTACAATGGAGGTTGACCATCTCCCCAATGCTCTTTAACATCTATATGAAGCCTCTGGGAGAAGTCATATGGAGATTGGAAGCTTGCTGTCACCAGTACACTGATGACACACAGCTCTGTCTCTCCTTTTCTACATATGTGGGTGATGGTGCACAGGTCTTTGAGTGCTGCCTATCTTCAGTAATGGATTGGACAAGGACCAATAAACTAAAACAGAATCCAGATAAGATGGAGATCCTGCTATAAGCAGGGTCATCAGAATGGTTGGAGGGAAATTGATCAGGCCTCAATGGGATTCGTTCAATAGTTGGGCTCTACTCTTGGACTCAGTACTCTCTATGGAGGCTCAAATATCTATTGTGGCCAAGAGTGCCTTTTATCAACATTGGTTAATTGCTCAGTTGTACCCTTACCTGGATAAGAAATGCCTAGCAACAGTGGTTCATACATTAATAATCTCAGAAATAGACTACTGCAATGTGCTCTTCCTAGGGCTACCCTTGAAAACAGTATGGAAACTTCAGCAGGTCCAAAATGTGGTCGTGTTTAGTCGTTTAGTCGTGTCCGACTCTTCGTGACCCCATGGACCAGAGAACGCCAGGCCCTCCTGTCTTCTACTGCCTCCCGGAGTTGTGTCAGGTTCATGTTGGTTGCTTCGCAGACACTGTCCAGCCATCTCATCCTCGGTCGTCCCCTTCTCCTCTTGCCGTCACACTTTCCCAACATCAGGGTCTTTTCCAGGGAGTCTTTTCTTCTCATTAGATGGCCAAAGTACTGGAGCCTCAGCTTCAGGATCTGTCCTTCCAGTGAGCACTCAGGGTTGATTTCCTTTAGAACTGATAGGTTTGTTCTCCTTGCAGTCCAGGGGATTCTCAAGAGCCTCCTCCAGCACCACAATTCAAAGGCATCAATTCTTCGGCGGTCTGCTTTCTTTATGGTCCAGCTCTCACTTCCATACATCACGACAGGAAAAACCATAGCTTTGACTATTCGGACTTTTGTTGGCAAGGTGATGTCTCTGCTTTTCAAGATGCTGTCCAGATTTGTCATCGCTTTCCTCCCAAGAAGAAGGCGCCTTTTAATTTCAGGGCTGCTGTCTCCATCTGCAGTGATCATGGAGCCCAGGAAGATAAAATTTGACACTGCCTCCATATCTTCCCCTTCTATTTCCCAGGAGGTGATGGGACCAGTGGCCATGATCTTAGTTTTTTTGATGTTGAGTTTCAGACCGTTTTTTGCACTCTCCTCTTTCACTCTCATTACAAGGTTCTTTAATTCCTCCTCACTTTCTGCCATCAGAGTGGTATCATCTGCATATCGGAGGTTGTTGATATTTCTTCCGGCAATCTTAATTCCGGCTTGGGTTTCTTCCAGTCCAGCCTTCCGCATGATGTATTCTGCATATAAGTTAAATAAGCTGGGGGACAATATACAGCCTTGCCGTACTCCTTTCCCAATTTTGAACCACTCAGTTGTTCCATGACCAGTTCTAACTGTTGCTTCCTGTCCCACATATAGGTTTCTCAGGAGACAGATAAAGTGGTCAGGCACTCCCATTTCTTTAAGAAAATGTGGTCACCAGACTGATTACTGGGACTAGTACATTTGATCATGTCTCTCCAGTTTTGGCATGCCTTCATTGCCCCCCTGTTACTTTCCATCCTCATTTTGTGGTTCTGGCTATGACCTGTAAAGCCCTTAATGGTTTAGGACCTTCTCTCCCAGAAATTAACTATCCATCTCACCCACTGCTCTCAATCCATGTTGTTAAAAGTTGAGAGAGCAAAAAAGTGAAAATGAGGAATTGTCCCTTTTTGATTGTGGAATTGATCTCTGGAATAAATTGCTGACAAAGATATGCCAGGCTTCGTCCCTTCTTTGCGTTTAGAAAGATGATCCATAACAAATTTTTTAAAACTAATTCTAGATTTTTATAGGGTTATTCATAGTTATGGTTACTGGGTATAGTGGATAGTCTAAAGTTGCAAATAACCAACTTGGGTTCTTTTTAAGGAGAAAGGTAGGATAAAAATATTTTAAATAAATAACTAAAATATACTAGTTTCATGTAGATAGTGAATAGTATCAAAGGTAAGCCAGAAGTCTGTAGAACATCATATGCCAAAGACTGTGAGCTCATTAAATCATAGAAATCTAGAGCTAAAAGATACATCGAAGTCACCACAAGTTCAGGAAGTCCACAGTATCCCTCACACATAGCCATGCAAGTTCTGAAAACCTTAAACAAAGAAGATTCCACCATCTTCTTCCCTGTCTGTTCTAAAACAGCTCTTACCATCAAGATGGTCTTCCTGTTGTTTAACTGAATCCATTTGACTCTGTTCCTACACTATGGAGCAGTAGAAGGCAGTCTTGCTTCATCTGCTAGATATTACCCTTTCAGATATTACCTCTCAGTTTTCTTCAGGCTAAACATATCCAACTCTCTCCATCATTTCTTATGGGGCTTGCTTGGTTTATAGATCGTTCATCATCTTTGGCATCTTCCCCTGGACATACTCTAGCTTCCTGGGTTTGTGATGCCAAGAACTGAACACAGTACTCTAGATGAGGTCCGACAAAAGCAGAATAGAGTGGTACCATTATTCCCCTGGATTTAGATACTGTACTTCTGTTGGTGTAGCCTAGTACTGCATTCATTTCTTTGCTGCTACATCCAGCTGAGTCAAACAGGGATGCTCCAGCACCATCTACTGGGTATGATCCATGTGGAAACATTGGACTCACAGCAATACAGCTCCACAGTGCCCAGTCCCTCAAGTAATTTCAAAAGGATATCATGCTTCAAGGGTTCAAAAACTGTCAAGTGGTCCAGGAGGACTAAGTGGACCACACACAACCCTTTCAGTCTCTGCCCTTGGCCATCAATCCGTCCATGCCTTGTCTCATTCTCCAATTGTACTGGAAAACCTGATATAAGTAGGTTCAGATAATCAGTATCATCCAATGAATTTCAATGCTGCTGTGTTTCAGCCATCTTAGTCATGAATGGCCTATAATTAGGGAAAACCCATAAGTCAAGGGAGGGTTTTCCCCCGCCTTACCTGCTCTTTCAGCAGGAGGGGACAACTGTGTCACATTCTCTTACACAGTAGAGTATTCAGCTGTCCCATAAATACACACATTCAGTAGAGTATTCAGCTGTCCCAGAAATGCATAAATTCAGCATAAAGTGGCAACAGTCAAACTAGAGTGAAGTGAGAATTCCAGCAAAAGGTAAGACTGTGGTATGAAGTTGCTTCTAACAGGCTGAAACCACCATGCAACAGAGTGAAGTAATTTATTTAAGACGGGGATGTGGTAAAACAGAGAAAGGAGGGACCTGTATCTGACTAGTGCAAGACAGGCACTATTTGGCCTTCATGACATGTAATGTCTTGGGATGGCACTGGCATGGCAACTCTCTTAATACCTTAGAGTAGAACCTCTCCCCTTTCCAGAGCTTCTATTTTTTTTAACAATTAAACTCAGCTTTTCTTATCCCAATAATTTTTTTAAAAAAAGAATTATAATCAAATGACAGTCCAGGATATTTTAAAGTGTGTGAAGAAAATGAAGTCTTTTTAAGGACATTTAGCCCCATAAATGTAGAGTAATTAAACTGTCTGCTTTTCAGAGCCCATTTTATAAGTCTATTGATGAGGAGTTTTCTTCATGCCAATGTTGATTAAAAATAAAAGTTGCTTTTTAATATTTCCAGCTTGAAAGAGCAGTTCCTTAAATAACAGCTTGTCATGGGTTGTCATGAGCTTCAGCTGTAGAGGGGATGTATACTGCACTTACCTGGCTACTGTTTGTCTTCAAAAATTCCTTAGAACCACTAGAAAAATGCTTTACCGTGGAGATGTATGTTTGGGTTGCCATTTGCTCTAGGTCACATCATCCTTTAATGAAAGCCAGAAATGGCACTTCTTCATTTGCACTAAATAAATTATAATCTTGCCCATGCCTTGTGCTGGTTAGCCTTAATTACTCATCATTCCATGGAACAGGTGACAAATGCCCACAGAAGTAGAATCTGTCTAACCACCCAATGTTAAACTATGAGTAAAATAATCAAGCATAGTTGCTTAAATATCTGGGCACCTCTCCAGCATCTACTTGGTGGTGATTTTAAACCATTTCTGACATCTACTGGAAAGAAATCGCAGTGCTTTAATGCTGATGAAAAACACTCCCTGATCTAGAAAGCCTTTTCAGTTCCTTGAAGAATGTTTAGAAAGTGGTTTTCAATTCATGGAAGGAGTTTAGTACATAATCCAAAACCTTGGGAGAGAAGACCTTGTAATGTCATAGGAATGCAGTTTAGATATGTATAATAAGTTAGCAGAAATGGCAATCCTATGCTGTTTGGTTGAAATAGCTCCATTAAATCAGTGCTTAAGTCCATATGTACAGGGTGATATACTGTGAAATTGCACATGGCCACATCAAGACATCTGCAGAGCTGCAAGCTACAAGCATTTTCATTTGTTCTTGTTGTTGTGTCATCAGTTCACCCCAACGTATGGTAAACCTATGAATGAGCAATCTTCAAAATATCCTGCCCTCAACTGTCCTGTTTAACTCTTGTAAACTCCAGCCTGTGGATTCAATCCATCTCATATTTGGCCTTCCTCTTTTCCTGCTGCCTGCCACCTTTCCCAGTGTTATTGTCTTTTCCAGAAAATCCTGCCTTCTCATGATGTCCAAAGTAGGACAACCTCAATTTCATCATTTTTGCCTCCAGAGAAAATTCAACCTTGATTTTGTCTAGGACCCATTTGTTTGTCTTTCTGGCAGTCCAAGGTATCCACAAAGCTCTCATAGAAATTCTTTTCCTTGGAGAATATGATTATGTGAAATGAAGTAGTGACAAAACTATCACAGACAGGGATTTAGGGGGATGTGTAGACTTCCAGGTGTTATTCGGCTGCCAGCTTCTAGCATCCCTTGTTGTGGAACACAGAAGATAAAACTGGAAAGCCTCATGTTTCCTTCAGAACAAAGAGTAGATCAAAGGCAGTTCTTTTTATTACGGAAGTTTTCAAATTTTTCTGCTAACTCAACTCAGTGTTAAAGAGTAAACTCATCTGATCTTTTTTTTCTACTTTTCATGATCACCTTGTGGTGGAATTTCATAGGGAAAGTAGTTGTGTAAATGCTTCAGTGCAAATTACATTTCACATGCCTTGGAAACATGATCCTTATTTTTTTAAGATTAGCTGCCTTGGAAAATCCAACTTTAACTTATTTTGCAGCTAAAAAAATGTGGTGTTCTTACTATGTACTGCTGTTTCACCTATAGTAGCCTCCAGAAATATATAACTGTATCAGAAAGGTACCACGTTTGCACTGCACTTTGCCCTTGCATGACAGCCCCTCATATAATTGCCTGTTGTGGTTGTTACCTCAGGTGCCTGTAACAACGTAGAATTGCCACCAGAAGAGCACATGAGTAAGATTCATAAAACCTCTGTGCTTTTCCCAAAGCAAATGAGCTGATTTGCAAGACTGTTGTACAAGTTTTAAGGCAGGCTTCTCCAGTCTGATGCCCTCTAGCATCGTCACTGTTGGCTGAGGATTGTGTGCATTATAGTCCAACACTTCAGAAGGGCATCAGGTTCAGGAATGGGGCACTAGGATAAAGAATGTGTTTTGGAATAATGTGTCCTCTTCTTCACTTGCTATGCTTTGTGGTGATTTTCTCTACATTAACCCCGTCCTCTGACACTCAAGACTTTTGAAGTGTTGTCTGCACGCTTTTTAACGGAATGTTCCTCATCTCGAAAGAGACCATAAAGGGGGGGGGGATTTCTAAACACAGAAACAGAGGAAAGCAACAATAGTAATTCAGGTTCTATACAGTGCTGTGGGGGCCTCTTCAACATAAGACAGCTGTGAGCTTCAATAGATCTTAACCTAGGTTGTATGTCAGTGGCATCACTACCGTTAGAAGAATATGTAGCGGTCTTGAAAAGATAGCAAGCTTTGTATCACATTTTTAAATCTCAGAGCTAAAGAAAGGATTTTGTCAGCTTTGCTAACCCATGTACCAAAATAATTTGCCTGGATGTAGAAGCCATGCACCTAACTCAGGCAGAAAGTGCTGTTTCTGGCTTTGCCTCAGGCAGCAAAATATCTTGGTTTGGCTTTTTGTAAAATAGAATTTTCTGTCTATATAGACAGCTAGGGTTGTAAAAAAAAGCATGGTATATTTATGTTCATGCAACTGTAAATTTGTGTAAAGTTTAAAAGTTGGGCAGGAAGGGGGGATGGAGATTAGTATAGTATTTTGAATTTGTTTTGGCTTTTTCATGTTTGGAAAGGTTATACATACGTTTTTAAAAATGCTTTGGATTTTTCTGTTTGTTTTAATTGTTGCTGATAAGCTGGCTTAGAGAAAAGTAAATTTCAAAAGCAGGCATAAATTATATATGGAGAAATGACAAGCTACCAATGACCAGTTATTTCTAATGAGTTCTTTTTACCAATAGCAAGCATATAACCAAGTTACATTAAGGTTGTCACATTGGGATGTCATTGTAACAAATAATTATTTCACTCATGTTGTAGTAGACTATAATTTTTTGTAATTTTTTTAGTTGTGAGTGCATACCCTCAATAAATAATAGAGGGGGGAATATCACATGGTACAAATCCCAGATTGTGCTGTTGCCTCATACTGTGTTGTGAACCTTGAGGCAGTGATGAGGCATGCAAGGGAATTAATGCAAATCTGTGCAACTATCTTGGCAATATGTAAGTGGTCATTCTAGTTCAATATCATTTCACCAAGCATGTCTTCATTAAAAAACACACACATATGAGCTAATTCAGCTGAGGAACTGGGCTTCAATCCAAAATCTTACGTTGAATAAAATATATTAGGGCACAACTAGACAAAGAAATTTGGAGCAATCCAGGCCATGTTTTAAAGACTTGTCTTTGGTGCAGTCTATTTTATCTCATGTTTCAGTGATCCTTCCATTTACATAGACATTTCTTCTCCCATGAGAAGGATCCAGACAACACTTCAGATCATTCCCATTTGTCCTTTTTTCAATGATTGATGCTCCTACCCCTTTCTCCACCTTTTGCTGTTGTCATTCTACATTCCATGGTGACTTCACTTTTGTTGTTCTTGTTTCATCTACTAAGTGGCATAACACTACTGCAATACATCAGTCTAGCACAGATACTCCCTTATATCTGAAATAGTGTTGCATGATTTAGGAGTTTTTTTAAAAAAAAACTGAGAAGAGGAAAATAAAGGAGAGAGTTTCTCCATCATCCTTTCTATTGTCACAGCCCATTGCATATGTCACAATGCGGTAAGTGAAGAGAAGGCTGCCCACAGCTCTATTTGGGAATGAATTAAGCAAGCACACAAACTGCGGAACAAGGTAATCAGGAGTGATCCCAATCTCTCCAAATAAGCTGTAGCCCTAATGCTATGCCAGAAGGAAGCAGGCTGGATCACTCTTACTTTAAACAAATGTAGTTGTCAGAAAATAGGATGATGCAAACCACACCAAAAGTGAACCAAATAATGAACAATATACTCGTCTAGTCACCCACTTAATCTAAAATGCCAGCAGACTTTTCTGTTTTGCTGTGAGAGACTAATACAGCTAACCCCTAAAACAAGGATAGCTGGGTGAGGTTTGAGTTTTCTGTTTGCAATCTCCAGCTCCTGTATACTTTCTCTCTCTCTCTCTCTCTTTCTCTCTCTCACACACACACACACACACAAAAAAAATTTGAAGGTACATGTGTGTGTGTGTGTGTGTGTGTGTGTGTGTGTATGTACCTTCCAATTGCCAAGGTTCTGAGAAAGCAGGAATGACAGTTTACTCTATAGATTTGTCCATGGAATATAATATACCAATGTGAATTATTCTGGCTTTGTTGATTTGAGGGAAGGGTTTAGGCATCAGACCCTAAAAGTTTTCATGCAGTTACTTCTTTTTTGATTTAGTATACACCAGGCAGCAATATCCAGCCGTCACAGCATTGATGCATGAAAGCAATTTGAAATGGTTCTGGGTGGTTCTTGTTATTGTTAAACCAAGTAAGTTAAAACAGCAACAAGAAAAACATACTTGGGCATTTTGTTGTTGTTGTTATGTAGATGTTTCTTGCCAAAAGCAGAATTTCAGTTGGAGCAAAACAGGTTGAAATGAGATCTTCACTTGTGATAACACCTTGGTTCTCTCTTCCCCCCCCCCTTTCCTCTCTCTCCCTTTCTTTTGTCAGGTGCAAGTGCAATCTTCATGCCACTGGCTGCAGAGAAGAAAACAAAAGATTGCTATGTGAATGTGAGCACAACACAACAGGCCCAGACTGTGGGAAATGTAAGAAGAATTATCAGGGACGGCCATGGAGCCCAGGCTCCTACCTCCCCATTCCTAGGGGCACAGCAAATATCTGTGAGTATTTGGGCACAACGGTGGTGCCACGGTAGTGATACGATCTCAATAGAACAGGTGGCTTAGACTCAAAGCAAACATGGGTTATCCTACCTTTGTGGAAAACTAAAATGCTTACAGGCTGTGCAGTCCTGCTGGCTTGAAAGGAAGTCCCTCTGTGGTCAAGGGCTTGAGGTTTTAAAGTTTAGCCTGGAATCTTAAGTCTGTTCAAAGTAATAATCCATCAGGTCCCTTCCAGCTCTGCCGTTCTTAGACAATGGTGATGATCATTATTATATAATTAGCCAAAAATAATGGCATGCATTCACAGGAAGCATTTCATCAGATTTTCAATACCATCCTGTGCATGTCTGCCCAGAAATAAGCCCCAGTGCATTTACTGGGACTTGTTGCAAAATCACTATGTATATAGCAGCTTTCCCTCAGCCTGTTGCTAGCTGCAAATGTGCTGAGTTATAACTCCCAGCATTCCCATTTCATGCTAGTTATGGTGATGGGAATTGTAAGCTATCACATCTGGAAGGCAGTAGGTAGGGAATGACTGGTGCATCCACCAGTGCAGTAGCTTTCCTTCTTGCTTTAATTTATGTGCACCGTAACATGTACCAATAATAATAGTATTGCCCTTTGTTCTATCACATGACAATTCAAGTCATCTGAACTTCTTATTTTTCATATCCTCTTTACAGTGCACAAATGCTAGACATATAAAGGAAGGGAGGAACATATATTAACAGCCTATAATATGGCAATCATTTTATAGCTCTGGGAGAAAATCAGCATATAAACAAACAATTGATTTTGTTTACTTCCCATTCTTTCTCCATCACAGCAACCTTGTCAAATAGGTTAGGCTAAGAGACTGTGATGCATCCCCAGTTCTAGTAAGATTCACAACAAAGCAGAGATGTAAACCTGGCTCTTACCAATCCTGAGCCAACACTCTGAGCACTGCTCAACACTGGTTCACACTAAGGATGTAATTGAAATTCACAGTTTTTCTGCCCTCGACAAGAAATGTTTCTTGATACATCATGAAATCCCTTCAAAAAACTGTCGGTCATTTTGAGAATTGTTGACGCTACATGAGATCAAAACAGCCAGGGATGTTTTTGGTCAGCAGCAGCTTTATTAAAACAAAACAAAACAAAACAAAGCCACCCTTGCATGTTGCACAAGAAATCTTGCATTTCATGAAACAAAAGAACTCGAATTGTACATTAATTTTTTTTTTCACACACAAACAGTTTTTAATGGAAAATGCAAGGTTTTTGTAAAAAAAAAATATATATAACTTTTTTGGTGCAAAAACCACTTCTGGGAAGTTTTTGCAAAGTCCCAAAATGGGAAAAACACACAAAACCTAACATAATCTCTGCTAGCAAGGATAAATGGTTTTAATATGTTTTTTCATGCTCATCTGCAAGAATAAAATAAGTGAAGATTTACATCCCTACTTCACACATAGTGATGCACCAGAGCTATGCTTATGTATAACACAGGCTTGTGCTCTTTCAAAGTGCAGAAATGCCATGGTTTGAGGTTCTATCTGTTGCTTAGCATTCATGATGTTGAGGATCTTAGAGATCTTGAAAGTATAAGACCCAGTGATGCAGAAGTTGTTGCAACTGGCTGTCCCTAATACATAACTGCTCATGCAAGAGGTAAGTATACATGGGTCACTCTTTTTACTCTTCCTCATCCTCTTTGTTTGACTGTGGTCAGAGTTAGATGCTGTTTCAGATTCAAGAGTTGTATGGTCACAGAAAAAAAGGGAAAGGACATCTGTTAGGTTCACATTTTGTATATTGTGCCTCTCACACACAATGGAATCTCATCCAGAAATATCTCTTTGTGCATTGTGGGTGCCATTGACCCTGGGAATTTTGTGGAAGTCTTCCTTCCGTGCATCTTGCTGTAGCAGGAGAACAAAAACAACTATTAATAAGCTAGTGAAGAACAATTGGCATGATGCAATCAATGTTAAATCCTTTGAAGTCCTGACTATTTCATTGAGAGACATTAAAGCTGGTGCTTACTCTCATGTTGAAATCTTACCAGTGCTTCGCTTTATGGCTGGATGGTTTCCTATATGCCTATTCTTCTAGCTAAAGGTGTTGTGAACAGCCCAGTTCAGACTGGGGAGCAGGGTGTGCTATGAAGGAAAGGGCACCAAAACCAAGAAATTCAAGAATCCATTCTGCCATGCTTGCAAATGAGGTCTGCATCAACTTGAATTCTTGCTCATTTGACTTTTGTTCTAAATTTTTCAGAGGGTGGTCAGAAGGAACAAGCAGAATATAAGCTGTCCAGACTTTTTGTAGTCAAAGTTATTCGTTGTTTTTTTAACGGAAGTCTGGAGTTCTGCCCGGTTTAAAAGAGAGCGAGAGAGAGAATAAGAGAGAGAGAGATGGCTTTGGAAACAACCATTCACTGAAAAGTTATTTTGAAGAAACAGGGTTATGTGCCACAGCTAAATGAAAAGTTTAAAAACACACAGCAGCAGCAATGTGCCCTGTTCCAAATGTTATCTCACACTTCAAAGCAGCAGCTGTGAGGAATCAAACCTCCAAAATGAATATCACAAGAAGCAGGACCTTATCAAGTTTAATGTGAAAGTAATAGAGCAAGTAACAAACCATGAAGTACTGGGGGGGCATGAAATTATGATAAAATTCCTACCAGGCAAGGAAAAAAACGAACCTTCAAAAAGAAGGGAAAAACATTTTGTAAGAGCATTAATTTTCACGAAAAAAAGGACCTTTGGATCACAGAGTGAATGCTTTAAAGCTGTGTTCAAGATAGGTTTTGAAATTCGCTGGATTGTTGTTGTCCCCCCCCCCATTCTCATACACAGAGAATTCACAGCCTCAGAAAAAATTCAGCTTGAGTGATGCTCGGTAGGAAAACACACCAGCTCTGCTCTTACCTCTCCATTGTTGGCTTTTGATTTGGAAGATCTCGCATCTCATTTCTTTTAGGCAATTGCACAGATTTTTCCTAGAAAATGTGTCCTCTTTTTTTGTGTGTGCTTACCCTCACTCCTTTATTTGTGCCTACCCTCTGCCTCTTACACTGAGAGAGATGAAGGGATCATTTTATCTAATACATATCTATAGAATATACCAGATGAGCGGGGTATAAATCAAATAAATCAAATAAATCAAATAAATCAAATAAATAAATAAATACTATGCCATTGTCATGGTTTGATACTGTAACTGACTTATTTCCATCCTATGACATTTGTAGTTCACTGAGAATTCTTTGCTAAAGGGTGTACTCCCTTGAACTACAGTAGAGAAACTGAAGTATTTCCCCAAACTACAAATCTCGGGATTCGTTAGGATGAGGTCATGAAAAAGCTACACTTCCGAAAACTACAGGAAATGGCTAACAAGTCTGGAGATCACAGCATTTTCCCTTAAGAGATTAGCAACATTTTCCAGAGTGTGGATCCCCACCCCACCCCCTAGCATCTCTGGGCTCTTCTTTGGTCTCTTTGATTCATTTTAGTCTAAGTATGAGCATCTGAATTCAACCAGAAGCCAACAATTGTTAATCAATGCAACTTAAAAAACAAACAAACAAACAAACCTCTTGATTGCAGACATCCAGTTTTGCCTCCAATCAAAAGGCATCCACCAGCAGAGTGGATTCATCATCCACCAGCAGAATGGATTCATCCTCCAACCATTCTGTTTTGAAGTGTTGGAGGGCACTCTGGGGAAGATTTCAGGTGGCATAAGGGGTGCAGGAAAGGCGAGCATACAGAAATTGTATCATGCAAGCAGACATTTTCTTATGCAATGTTGGATTCAACTATCTGCTTCCATATCATCCTCTTAAATTGACTTGTCTTTGATTTTATTTGTCAGTATTGGCATGTAAGTATTAGCTCTTATAAGAACACACATACAGCTATTACATCCCCAGTCACAAACAGAGACTACTCCATTCCCATTTATATAACATTTGGATCTGGCCTTGAAGGCTTTCATTTGTAAACGGGTTACTCTGTCCTTTAGACTAGGCAAACCACTACAGTATTTTTCTATGGACAAAAATACCCTGACCATACAGTATTTGCATTGTAAATAAACTCGCAGAAACTTGGGGTTTAACTAATATAAGGCTACTTTTTTGCCAAAGGGAAGTGTTTCAGATAATACCTACACAGCAACAATTTTAATGTGCTAAAGTACATGTCTCCATTTGGCTTACTTCTTACCATCACTATACAGTGTAATTTTTTTATACTGACAATGAAAATGGTTGAGGTACATTTAGAATTTTCATAATTCAAAATAAGAATATTTAAACAATTCTAGGCAGCTACTGAATGTAGTACGTATAATACTTGTCTAGTATTTGGGATATTTGACATCCTAGCAAAAGTATACATACATTTGTTTTTATAACACATTGCAAAGATCTGTTAGTAGTTAAGACAACTTTTAATGCAGTGATACTCAATTAGGTCTGTGTTTTGTTTTTGCAGTCCCACCATGAAAGTATATTTAATGATGACATTAAATATTGTGTCTTCGCTTTCCAACCATTCCTGAACCTTCTGTGCCAAATAATGCTACATTTTACTATGGCTGTGGACAGAAACACATTTCAATAAAATAAACATTAGGAAGCAATGTCTCATGTTGTAGACTGAACAAGTCCATGGGAAGCTGAAAAGAGGTATCTCAAAATTTATTTTATCTCAAAATTAGTGTAAAATACCAAACTAGTTCAGAGACACAGTTGTGTATCTTCGAATAGAATACGTTGGAGGCCAAATCAATCAAGTAAAATTATGCTCTTAATCCACACTGGGAGATTTGCTGTTATCACTACTGAATTACAGAAAAAGAAAGTCAAATAGTTCTGACACAGAATATAAAGGTTCATGAAAAGAAAGCCTATTTGTTTGCCGTTTCCAGTGACTTTTCAGTGTTTGGACATAGGTAACATTTGCCAACACCTACAGCTTCTGGCATGTATTAACACATCAGCATCTGTTGGAGCCTCTCACAGTTCATGGGCTTATTTAAAAATAAGATCAGTTTGGGGAAAAAATGCTTTATTTCATGACATCATTATCTTGCTGTCATAAGATCACCTGGCAGTGTGAAGAAATTGGAGGTGGAATATCTAACTGTCCTCAGGTGATACATTTTTTCTCAACTGATGCTTTATAAAATCAACATGTGTGATATTTCTCACAACAAAGTAGTTTGATTACTTCTGCAAGCAGTTACAAGTTTAGGAACTTACTTCACTTACACTAACAGTCCAGTCTTTCAGCATCAAAATGCCAGTTAAGGAAAGGAAAATGAAGGATGGAGGGTCCCTTCGAGCTTTGAAGTTTTAAGATGATAATAAAGAGCTTTTTTAAAAAAAAAAACCCTCTCTTTCTCTGACACACACGCATCACTGATATCAGGGATACAAAACAAAAAGTGACATGTAGATTATGTTGATTTAATAAAAGCAGTTGTTCTCAACAGCTGGCCAAAGTAGTTGATGGTGCATTTTTACTATATTCACTTCAACATATTTTCCCCTGTCTGTAGGCATTAACAAGATTTTTTTTTTCCTTCCTTGTATATCTAATTAAATGTAGGACTGATAAAAAGGCTACAAGAAACCAGGATCTTTAGAAATAAGCCTTCATGAAATCTTACCTATGAAGGACTTGGAAAAACTTAGCATGTTAAAAACTTAGCATTTTAAAGCACCCATTGATTTCTATGGAAGTTCAACAGCATTAGCTTCAGTCTGCCATTGAATTTAGCAGGGCCATAAAGAATGCTTGACTTTATCTAGATCCTTCCATTTACCCTTTATGAATAAAGACCTCTGTACATTATCAGGACAAAAATATAAATTGTACTGGACTTGAGAGTCATATTGAGATGAATGCATACCTAACCAAAAATCTCTTTTTTCTTTTCAGGTATGCCCAGTATTTCCAGCATCGGTAGTAAGTAATAAAGAGCACGATTAGGCCAGCTTTGCTTGTTCTTCAGACATCTATTTTTTTCCCATCATCTATTTCTGTTTTCTCTAAAATATGGGTTCCTGGCAATTGGCAAACTATTGCTGACATTTTTCCTCCTGTATTTGCACATCATCGAGACTTAGCTTCAGTGGGACGTATGGATTATATGCCTCACATCACTGCATTGAATGGCAAACACAGATTCTGTGGTCACCCAGCAAAAGTGACTGTGAATTATGAGATTCCAATCATACACAGCTGTTTTTTTCCAAATAGTACACTATTTAAATTAGAAGAGTATAGAGCCGGATTTCAATGATGTGTGTTTTTTTTACATATGCAAACCAGCACAAGTACAAAAGGAGAAAATGAATAAAGGTTTGGAGTACAATACAAGCAAAAGAACAACATTTTATTACCCGAAATATTTCTCCTTTTCACTTATGCCTTTACCAATATTTATCATAAAATAATCCTGTGGCCGTTAACTTATATAATAAAACGTCTGCATTTAAACATGTTTAGAATTAAAATGCACATTCTTAAATTTTACAAATTTTACAAATTTTGAAACTGCGTACAATCATTTAAATGTTAATGCTGGGCAAAGGCCATGCTTAAATTTATGCCATTTTAACTGACATTGGATGCTAGAAACATTTAATACGAACTACTGGAAAGTTTCCTATCTCCACCCCTTTTTTAGGTTCTGGGACTTCCTAGGGCTCCATTTTGCCTTGAGGAAGTATTGAAAGCCTCAGGATGCAAGAGAGAGCTTTTAATGGTAAAAAAAATGCTACCAATGATTTTTTTTTTTTAACTGTTAAAGGCTTCCTGCAATCCAGAGGCTCCCAAAGCCTTCTTCAGGACAAGGGGGGAGGGGAGGCTGGAGACACTCAGAATCTGAAAGAGGGTATAGGAAGCTTTCCATTAATTTAAATTATTAACTTCTGGTGCCCAATCTGAGTTATGTCAGTGTAAATTTACACCAACAGAATTTTGCCCAGGAAGTCCCATTGGGTTCAAATGGCACAATCCCAGATAAGTAGTTGTAGAATTGCAGCCTAAACCTTTAAAATCTATGAAGCTACATACTTTACAATCCAGAACTGGTTTAGCCATAAGCATTCAATTCCGTATTGGCAGTACATTCAGAATATTTACTCATTTCGTTTAACCAGCACTACCATAAAAAGCACATACTTCCTTTGTCACTTGTTGACATGACATATCTGTGTTCATGATTTCCATGAGTACCCTGGATATACATATAGATCTAAATCTTTATGCATTTCTTTTGGAAGAGATACCCGTAGAGAAAAGCATATTTGTTTACCTTCCTCCATGTATCTTCCCAAATATTAATTAAAACTTTCTTCTTTGAGCTATTTCCACTCTTCAAAATGTTTCCTAGACCTAAATAGGTCTCTTTTCACAGGTATGATTCATATTTCTGAACACATCTGCTTTGATAGTTGTGTCTCCTACATTTTATCCAGGCATTGTATAGCGATCCCGTCCATAGATATATAGATTCCCCAAGAACTGTATATATTTTTTAAAAACCCAGTTGCCTATTCTTACCAAATTCTTATAGAATTTAAAGACAATCCAATGTGAAGTAATCTCAATGTATTTGCATGTCTAAATATATAACAGTTTCCCAGATAGAGATGGGTGTGAACTGTCATTTTGGCAGTTCATGCTAATTGATCCTTTGGACAAACAGATGTTCAGCATTTCCCAGCCCTGCTTCCCCTGATGGGTGCCCATTCAGAGGCCATGCTCAGAGGAGGTGAGGCAGGAAAGCTGGGTCACTGTCTCTGAGTGGCGCCTGCTGTAGAAGGCTGGGAACTGCTGAACACCTGTTCGTCCAGTGGTTCATGCCCATCTTTAATCACAGACCTTTAATATTGCCTTCCTCAGATGACATCCATATTAATAAATGTAATGTAGTCTGCCAGTTTTAATAAACCTAAAAGTGTTCCTGAGGAAGCATCTAATCACTTATGCAAAGAATTTTCCAGAGAATATGTACATCTTGACAGGTACTGTCAAATATTTGGTGTCTAAATCAGTACCTTGCATAAACTTGTGTGTTGTCTTATATTCTAGGCTTTCCCCCAATAAACATATTTATCACTCACTGCCAATACTTTAATATTTTTTGAGATAATAGTACCGTATATTGTGTGCAAGATCATTATTTTTCCATAGAATATTCGTTTTTAATGCTTTCAAATGGAGAATGGCTAAGAGACAGTCCATGCTACAGTTGAGACTTACTTATTTTCAATCCCATAGTATTCCTACTAAAATTTGTAGCATCTAAAAATCAGATGGGTGACTTTTGAAGCTGGAAAATTAGTAGTTTAACTAGTCCGGGTTCCTCTTGTAACATAAGAGAGAAAACCCTTCAAATCCCAGCTTTAGAATCATCTACTTGATATCCTGTAACATTTCTATATTGCTCTGTAATTTTAGTAAGTTCAGTTGCAGTTGTAGCTAGACAGGTTGTTCTCAAACCTAGGCCCCAAGATGTCACTGGACCACAACTCATAGAATCCCTGATCACTTGCTTTGCCTATTGAGGCTTCTGAGAGTTGAAGTCTGGTCTAGACATATACTGAAAACTGCTATATCATTATTATCATCCATCATTTGATAATCCCTTAGAATTAGTAATTGTTCCTTACAGCTATTTCAGTTGGCTCCTAATTTAAATGAAAACAAGGAGAAGCATCATTTAGAGGCTCAAGGTCCATTAACTATTTCTTGTTATAGATTAGATTTATAGATTGTCCAAATAAACCAAGCCCCAAAGCAAAAAAACAAAAACAAAAACCAATCCTCAAATAAATACTCCCATTCGGCACAATCACAAGCTTTTTCTACATATACAAAATAATCATCTTTTTTATTCCAAAGTGACATGTTCAGTTGTACAAATCACTATGAGTTTTTTAAAGAAAGACAATGTGTCTTTAAATAAATATGGAACAATGGAATGCTGAAGAATATTATAACAACAAATGCTGAAAGTTTGTGCAATCACCGATAATTATCATCATAATCATCATACCTTTATTGGCATAATAAAATAGAATAAAATAGTAAATGAAAAACCAATAAACATATAAAATCCAACTAATCAAAGTTTATAGTAGAGGATACATAGACAAGTATAAACCAAATGATCAAATATGACCCAGTTAACTAGACTTGGGTAGCATCCTTCAAACACTGATTCTAATCACAGGTAACCCAACAAAGTGGATGCAAGTGGTTGTGCTAGAAATGGCGAACAATCTTCCATGATACAAGTGCGCCAGCTCCAAGCAGAATAATCCCTGCAGAGCTCATTGGAGCCCCATGTCTTCCCTTCTTTCCTTAGTGTAACAGCGATGCATTAGAATATTATGAAGACTGAAAATTCTGTATGCCCTTCTTAATTCCCCATTTTCACTCTATGTGCGGTAGATTTTCCTAGAGTTCTAAAAAATAGCATGGCACATAAATGTGTATGTGAGGATATAGAAATTGCATGGACATCCTCCTTCCCATAATATTCTGGCCATCTGCCTGACCTTAAACCAAAGAAGGAAGGGAAGAAACAGAGTTCCACTGGGCTTTAAAGGGATTACATGGACAAGCCATGAACACAGAGTGCATGATCCAGCCTTTCTTAAGCAAGATTGAAAATGCCTCTGGTTTCTACTGGAGAGTTATATAGTTTCTTTCCTGATATGATGCAATTCTATGTATATTTGCCCAAAGTTCAGTTACTATCTTGGCTTACTCCCTTATATACGTAAGACTTTTTTTGTCCTTAGCACAGAGGCAGGAATCATACAGGCCTTGGATATTTTAGCGTATACACCAGCATCCCTGAGAATGGTGCCAGATTTTAGTGGCAAAACACACCACTGAACTTTCAGTGGCAACTGAGGGAAACATCCATTGAAATTTAAATGGCTTTTCATAGTTTGCTCACACATCTCAGTGATAAATAACAACTGTGTGTTCAGCTCAGGCAAACAGCTTATACATATTTCCCCCTCTGATTGGCAATGGGTTTGGGCAGAGGAAGTGAGGCCTGCAGGAGGTACTGCAGAGACAAAATCCTCCCACACCCATCCAAGCTGCCTTCCTTTGCTTTAAAAAATTCTTGATATCAGTGGGATTGAAATTGGCTTTACTGTGCCTGGGTTGCATGCAGTCCACAGGTATTACACATGTGTTAATAACCAACAAAAGATTTGCAATACCTGGCATCCGGCTGAAAAGCAATTCCCTAATAATTTAATAGCTGCATTGCTTCTTAAAAATGTACAGCCAGGTTTTTCCGTTTATAAATCAAGTCAGTTTTCTTCAGCTCATAAATAGGTTTAGGGCTGATTTGTTTAAGCACCATACAGCATGTTAAATGCCCACAAAACTAGGCTTGGCATGAATGCAAGTAGTGGTACGTCACCACTTTTTTTCACTGTTTTTAATGGGACGGGAGCCATTTTTGGCAGGCTTATTGAGTGAAATGCCAGATAAAAGACTTCCATTTTTAATCATGCATTATTTTCTGCCCTTGTGTTTTTTTTTCCAATATTTGCCTACTTGCCAATGTACAATATTGTAATCCTTTTGAAGGTCTGACCATTAATTTGCATGTGCTATTTAATGCACTGGGAGGGAGCAAAAGAAAGCCAGGAGGAATATCCCATTGTTTCCACATTGACAAAGACCCACTGTCATAGCTGAACAGAAATAGATAAATGGCAAAAAAATATAATTTTTGTGCTACAGACTGTCGATACTGTCTTGCATGCATGTCTGTGATTGTTTTGTTCACTTTACACTCCCATACAGCCTTCTTCACTGCATTTGCCATCTCTGAGCATCAGCAGATGTTGGCCTTTGAACACTTAATAGGGAAACTCAAATATCCTTGGATTAATTAAAGGTAATCTGAAAGGATGCTTTTTTTCTTTTGTACCTCTTCAAATTTGGCAGTTTTTTGATTTAGTACATTATGCTGGCCATGCAAATAAGACTATGAAATTATGAGCTTTGCAAGTGGACTAGTTGCACACATTACCTATTTATACCTTTAAAAGAAAAAGGGAGGGAGTGGAAGAGAAAGAAACAGCCCTACATGATTGCTTGGAGGTACCTTTTGCTTTAAGAGGGAATATGGAATAGATTTGCCCTTCAAATACGGCCACTCTTTTTTTTTCCATAGCAGATACATCAGTTACTCTACTCAGCTTACTTGTTGGAGTAATGGGAATATTGTTCACCAGTTATCTCAAATGAAAAACGTATAATCCTCTTTCCAGTACAGAGGCCAGGATTCAGTGGTGTCATTCTATAGAAGCAGATCAAGTCACCCTCACATACACTGTGAACGAGTGGGGAAACCAGGTTCCAGTTGTGTAATTGCTTGTGCAATTAGTAAGCATGCTCAGGGACCATCAAAACAAACATGCTGTTTCTTGCCAAACTGGAAGGACTAAAAGAACTGCTAGTGTTTCCCTCCAGTAATACTTCCCTGGATTTAGACAAGACGTGTTTTGCCAAATCTGACCTACTGCAACTCACAATGCTGCGTGCAGGGATATATGCATGCATACACACAAGCATACACATTTATATTAACAGAGAGAGCGAGGTAGTCCTGTGAATCATGGTAGGAGACAGACAGACAGACAGACAGACAGACAGACAGACAGACAGACAGACAGGATCCCCATGAATGCCAAGCAAAATTAATAACACCAAGCTGCTTTAATGGATTATGTGATTCCTTCCTTTATTTATGCTAATGCAATGTTTGTGTTCATTCAGGGGAGAGGTGTCTCATCTGAGAATAGATTATTCTCAGGTTATGCATCAATTTTCACTAGCTGGCTTACCACTCACCGCATTGGACAGACTGGCTCTGCTACACCTGGATCATTGCTCGGATTAGAAAAAAAGGGGGGGAGAAAAATGAAAACAAAACATTCTACATAAAAAGAATACCCATTACAATAGACGTTCATATAACATCCATAACATTCGGGTGATCAAAAGCATGCCAAGGAAAGAATAAAATATGTATATGTATGTGTGTACATATACGTATAATTTTGTATTCTCTTTGATCTTCAAGGATCTTATATTAAAGCAGGCCATCATTAATGTTTCAGCATAATGCAAAGAGTGGTTATTTTGTTTTTCTTTTACAAAAACATCCTTTCTGATTATCTGTCGGAAAATTAAAACAGAGCTTTCCCCATTAAGGTCATCTGTACCTGCTGTTGTAATAAGATCTTTCAACATTTCAAGCAGATTTGATTCCAAAGCTGATCTTTTCAACACTTTTTCAGCACTGGCTGTAAAAGAATGGTGAGATGGTTAGCAATTAATGAGTCCCAAAACCAATTTCAGAATACTGTGACCTTTTATGATCAGTTACTCTTACAAAGCACCATATGATGACCAAGTTTAAATGATCACAGCAAAAAAAAAAAAAACAATGTGTCAAACAGTACTTTTGAGACTGAACACTAGAGGTTAAAGCTTGTCCTTGTGTGCCTTCCTTTTACACATTTTCTGCAGTCAACCATTTCAGATGTGCAGGGTTGTTATACCATGTGCAGAGTGAGGAGGTGAACTTTCCACTGGATCATTTTAGCGGTTGGTGGGCTGTCATATCTTTCCCATTCCATGTGAAAAACCTAGGAAACTAGGACATCACGGATTCCAAAATTGTCTTTCCAATGTACCAGCAAGTTACATGACTGTATTTTCCTGGAAGGGTCTGCTCAAGAATGTGATATTTCTAAATAAGGCACCTCCTTCTGTAATAGCAGAAATTCTACAGTCTGGAATTCTGCCCCTACCATCTGCCCCACACCATTATTCCATTCTTTGCAGTATGTATTTTAGCCTACACAAGACACAGTTATGCAACTTGTGCACTCTTCTGTTCTACAAAATATGATCAAGGGAGAGCCATGGTCATACCTTGCAGTGCTCTCTTCCTGCATGGGCAGGATCCTTATCTGATCCTCTGCCTTCCATCTCTATGCTGTCACTGCCTGTCACATCTCTGTAGCCAAAACTCTTGTGCTAGAAGAAAGCCAGGTAGGTATATTGTCACTCAGTATTTTTGCTTCTCCTTCTGGTTTCCCATACATCCCCCATGGGAAGACGATGACCTACTTTGGAAATTTTGTTTTATTTGAGCTGTTTCATAGCAAACTGTGGCATGTAATCTGTATTCCAGGACGCTATCGTGTCACTAATTATGCTAAGTACTTTGCTCGAAAGAGTACAGTTAGGCAGAAAATAGGATTGACACGAGGCACAGAGAGCTTTGTGGCACTGATGATTACCGCCTCTGAAGCCTGTCAGTAACAGGAGTCAGAGTTTAGAAACAATATGCAGTACAATAAACAATATACTGAAGTAGAAAACACAGTCAAAGTCAGCAGCCATTCTAGTACCTTGTTTGCCAGATTGTTTTTCTTTTAATTGCCTGTTTCAGATGTGATGTATATTCTGCACATCGTCAAAGAGTAGAATGCTTCACTGCAGTTTTATGTGACCAGTTTCCTTGCAAGCTTAGGATACTGGAGAATTGTACTAAGTGCATACGGTATATACAGATTGGTTTAGGTCTCTGGCTGTGGAGCCAGAGGTTGGGAGGGCCAGACTCCATAATCCATAGGAGTCCTTCCAGCTCTGCAGCTCTCTCTCTCTTCAGTATTCAGGAAGAATTAAATAGAAACCCCACTCCTTATCATAGTCAGCAAAGGAACAAATGACACCCATACATACTTAACAAATCATGTATTGATTATCTGAACTCAAGAGATGTTGGTATTTAAACTAGCTTTGACAGATTTATGAACAGGAATGCCTTTTTTAATATAAAGAAAGTTAAAAGCTTTATGGAGACAAATTGGATCCAAGCCACCAAGCTCAGGTAGGCAGGCTGTACCCCTTTCTGTTATACTGTTTCTCCTCCCCTTAAGTAGCTGTTGACCTAGTGGACAACCAACCAACCCATCACTGCAGGTAAATTAAAAAGATCATCTATGCAGATCTCCCTTATTGTGCCTGCTTTAACTGTAACGGACATCATTCGCTCTTCCAAAATGATAGTGTTCTTGTTCTGTGTAAACAGGACAAATGATGATTGTCATCTGAGAGAAAATATTATTAGTAGGACTAGTTGCAGTAGCAGTCAGAAATGCCAGTTTGTGCAGAATCATGCCCTTGCCTGAATTTTGCTGCTGAAGAATAAGCACTTATGATCAATCAAAGTGGAGTAAGCTTCCAGTGCTCCAGACCTTATAGGAATCATCTCAGAACATTGTTCTCACAATGTTTAGTGATATAGTTTCGTGCTTACCATGTGATAAAGGGTAACAATCCTTTCACTGCATGACTGATGATGGACAACACTTACCAATTGTTGGCTGAAATCCTATTGCTTAGCATAGTAAGTCACAACCTGAGTAAGCTCATTTGAATCAATGAAACGTACCAAAGTGTTGGCTTACCAAATACTTACTGATTCAGTGGGCCTACTATAGCAAAGCCTACTAAACAAAACAACATTATGTTTCACATTTAAGGTTTACGGGGGGGGGCAGGGTAGAAAGCAAGAATCCTTTCCTTGAAACAACTGCTTTCATATATTTTTGTATATTTGTTCGTGTCTGTGGGTGAAACCCTTTCCAGTGTCCTTTCCCTTGTCTAAAGAAGGCTTTGCATTAATTGTGTAAACATGTGTGGTCGAGAAACAATCTTCATGTCTTCATTTCCTTTTTATCTTAAATGGCCATGCATGCACATAGTACTGGGGTGGCTGGGTGTTGAACAACCTTCAGAGAAAACAATTGAGCATGGAAAGTTGCTGGCTCATGCTGAGGACACGTCCTTGTACCTGTTTTATTTAAAAGCAAAAATATCTGAAAAATCTGGTAAGGTCATGTGTCATAGGGCAGCTCAAATAGTAGCAGCAGTTTGTAGATTGAGGCAGGGGTTGATTCAAACTCACTCCCAGAGTTGGAGCAATAAAATAGCCCCCCCACACACACACATACACCAGTCACAAGCCACCTAAACCGTTCTTGCCACCAGCCAAATCTAGCGTGAAGCAATAGTAAGAAATTTTTTTCTACCCTTTATTTTGTATTTCCAAATTAGTTCTCTGAAAGGAAGCCTGCTCAAAAATGTAGGTTGGTGCATTTTTTAAAAAATAGCCTACAGTGTACTAAGAAATTGCAGGGGTTTTTTTCTTTTGCAATGCAGGAAAGTCGGCACTTATGCACAGCTGTCTGTTTTGTCAGTCCAATAGCAAGGCTGTGGCATAAATTGGGATCAAAATTATTGGCCATGCGGCTAGTCAATTCCAGAAGCTATAGTCCAAAAAAGAAACATGTCCAAACTCTGTAGCAGATAATTCACAAGAAATTCCGTGTACCCGAGTTCTTTGACATACTGCATGTCAGGTGTTTAACCTACTCTGTACCCCTTATGTATGGGGCAATTGAATTTAAAAAACAAACAAACAAACAGTATCCACCATATTAATTGCTTTAACTAGAAACTCAAGCCTTACCATTTAGAGCCACAAGGAGAAGAATCAGGCAGTATGCTCTAAGTATTCAAGAGCACTGATGCCTTGGAGCACACACTCAAACTGCAGTTGTTTTCAGGACCAGAACTGAGCTTAACTTGCTGCCATTGCTGAACTGAAGGCCAAATTAGACATTCTCTCGACAGATGGCTTGCAGCTACATGCTTGATAATTTATCCTTACCTGATCACAAGCTCATGACTTCTCTCCACCTGTTCAGCACTGTTTTATGGGAACAATCCTAACCAAAAAAAAAAAAAAAAAAAAAAAAAAACTCACGTAGATGAGGAAGAGAGGCTTATTTATCTCTACCACCATGTGCCATCAGAGCCAATTTCTTGGAGGAAGGAATGTGGCTAGAACGCTTGACGCAAAAACCTCTGCTTCCTTATGTGGAATGGTGTGAGGGTGCCATCTTGTCTTTCACTTCAGGCAGCAAAATGCCTTTGGCTCAGTGAAGGCAACGGTGATAATGGCGATCTCTGAAATAGCCCTGTAAATTCTTAAAGGAAGAAGAAGTGGGGAGGAAAAACTTCTCATTTTGATATCATTGTATCCCCCAGTGTGTCAAAAACAAAAACACAGGCACTCTGGCTTACTTGCAGCACTTCCTTTACAACTTTATGGAGTAAATCTATCTCACATTTCTCTTTTCCTACAAAATTCAACTTTTCCTAGAATCACTTTATCTTCCAGTGAGTTTCCTCTTCTCAATACTGTATATATCTAACAAACAGCTGCCTTTAGTTATTAAAGTGAAATTCTCTGGAGCAAAACATTTAGGGCTTTCTTTCTGTCAGCAGCAGCAGCATTAGCCCCACTCCTCCGGAAAAAAAAAACCCTGGTATTTGCTTTACCTTTTTATTCCTCCCTTGAGCAGCAAGAGCAAAAATAAACAAACAAACACAGTATATTTAAATAGCAAGAGGGGGTTCAGTCATCTTGGAGGATTGGATATCAGCAACAAATTTAGCAACTGCTACAGAGAAATATGGATTCTTATCTTCTAAGAGTGTAGGGACAGGGTCTTCAGAGAAAGGTGCTTCCGATAAATCAAATAAAGGTTTAATAAAACACAGTTGCCTAAAAAGGGCAAGAATGCAGAATATGTGAAAAGTGTCCAGCCCAGTGTTGTGGATCTGCTTTAGAAAATCTAGTATTTTGTGCATTTTAAAAACACAGTGGTACCTCGCTAGACGACAACTTCGCAAAACAACGAATCCGCATGATGATGAGGTTTGGCAATCGCTATAGCGATTCGCAAAACAGTGATTCCAATGGGCGATTTTCGCTGGACAATGTTTGGGTCCCTGCATCGCAAACCGTTTCTTGCAAGACGATGATTTTAACACTGATCGGTGCTTCACAAAACGGGTGTTTTCAGGACCGATGCTTCTCAGGGCAGCCATTTTAACAGCTGATCGGCGCTTCGCAAAATGGCTTCCCTATGGGTGATCTTCGCAAAATGACAACGATTTTTCCCCATTGGAACACATTAAATGGTTTCAGTGCATTCCAATGGGGAAAAGGTTTTCACAAGATGATGTTTTCGCTAAACAGTGATTTCTATGGAATGGATTATCATCGTCATGCGGGGCACCACTGCATTGGTCTTTTGCACAATTTGTTTGTGTGTGAAATACAACATTTTTATACAGAATACATTTCCATTAATTATTTGCAAAATGCAAAAGCAAAAAACCCACACAGCACAAAACCTCTTGTAACATCACTCACCAGAGAGAAGTTTATGATGTATTTTGTTTTCATCTGCGACAATGAAATAAGCAAAGATTTACACCCCTTCCATGACTAGTAGAACTGTTAATATTATTCCCCAGGAAACTTTTCTTTCCCTTGTCTAAAGATGTCTTCCCCTAAATGGTTGCATTAGGCAGTGGTTCTTAACCTTGGGTTACTCAGGAGTTTTGGACTGCAACTCCCAGAAGCCTTCACCACCAGCTGTCCTGACTGGGGTTTCTGGGAGTTGCAGTTCAAAAGCATCCAAGTAACAAAGGTTAAGAACCACTGGCATTAGGCATCCTTCGGTCTTGAAAGGTAAAGTGCTCTATACGGAGGACCGCTAAATGGTAATAGACACCTATTTGTTGTAGCACATGGTTTTCCTCCCCTTCAGTTCTTTTATTTAGCATGCTTTGTTTTATGATTGGTCATTGGAAGATAAGTATGGGTCAGTTTGCATGTCTCTTTGCTAAAGCACATGCATCTAAGGAAATCGCATCATAATAGGGTTAATCTTAGGGAATGTGCATTTCACATAAGGTATCATCTGACCCCAGGCCATCACTACCTGTTGTTGCAAATTCCATAGCTGAACTATGCACTATGTGAAAAAGAGCCTCACCTTGATGTCTTAGTTCTCCTGCCAGACAGTTCCAGTAACATACTGTAATTACTGGTTTTATAAGGGAGAAAGAAAAGGTGCTCCCTCTCTTTCTCCACAATGTACATAATACTATGCATCTTCCTCATGCCTCCCTCCTTTGCCTTTTTTTCTGAGTTTAAAAAGGACTCAAACATCCTTTTCCCATAGATGATCTCCAGCCTTTAGATCACTTTGGTTACCCTTTCTGCCTCTTTACACATTAACATACATGAGCCTTTTGAATGTTTCTAGGTGAAGATGCTTGATCGATCGATCGATCGATTGATTGATTGATTGATTTAAAATATTTCTATACCACCTTTCCCCCCAAAAGGAACCAAGGCGGTTTATAACATTAAAACAGTATTTAAAAGTTAGAAACAGTAAGTATACAAATATTTTAAAAATACTTTTAAAAGTATTATATTAAAATGGTAACTAATATTAAAATACATTTAAAACAACAGAGCACAAAAGTCCATTTAGAAACCCCTCTCAGACCACGAGTCATTAAGGGAAAATCTGCCTGAAGAGAAAGGTCTTTGCCTGCCTGCAGAAGGACAGCAAAGATGGGGCCAGCCTGGCTTCCCGTGGGAGGGAGGTCCAGAGTCTGGGAGCAGCGACAGAAAACGTCCTCTCCTGCATTAGCTTTGTCAGTAAGAAAAGAACTTGAATTTGGTTGAGTAATTTACAAAGAAAGGCAGTGGGATACTCAAAAGTGATCTTTATCCTATAATAATAAACTTTCCTAGCAACATTCCATCTAAATTTCAGCCTCACTGGGTGGGGCTCTGCCCCTCACACTCAGAACTCCGGACCCCACGTGACCAGAACCAAAGGGGCTGAAAACAGTCACTGTGGACGCACAGAGGAGGAGGAGCCCTGCACGGAGGGGGGCAGAGGTGTGCAAGCACACCTTAGAATAAACCTTGTTTTCTAGGGTTTTTTTCTTTTTTTCTTTTTTAGGAAAGGCCCCTTTTTATAGACTAACATTTCTTTATGAGCAGCACCTTTTTAGAAGAGGAAATCTATTCATGTTCCACAGATTTGGTGCAGGACAACCATAATGACTGGGCATTCATACTTGCCGATAAAGACTGTGTTCACTTCCCAATCACCAAATACGAAGTGAAACAGACTAGTTTGGAAATGGCAGGTAGGACCTTGCTATGATAATCAGATGTTTGCAGTGCTTAGATACAGTAATTCCATCTTCTAATAATACGCTGTCTGTAATGTATGATTTACTTGAGGTAAACATTCATAACTCCCCTTTGAATCCCTGGCCTAATTTCATTCTGAGGCTCTGTCAGACACTAAATGGTTGCCTAGACAGTGTTGGCCAGTGTAGCTCAGGTGCTTGCTACTACAATGAAATAAGCCTGCCAGAATGCAGAGCGTTCAGTACTGTAGTCACTTCTTTGGAATATAATTCCCAAAACCCATCTGCCAGCATGGCCACTGGAATAACAGTGCAGATAAGTTCATCATCAAGCTCCACCCAGCTCAGAAAACAAAAGGAGGATGATCCAGAAATAATTCATATTAACCACGAGCTTGTGCCTCAAAGGAAGACAACACCAGACTGCTTGATTAGGAGTTTAAATTTTTCAGATGATTTGGGATGAAAATTCAAGTCTCAGAGGAAATGTTTAGACATTATTTAACTGTAAGGCATGTCAATACCTAACAATGGCCAAAACATCAGATATTCCACAATTTAGGCAAATTGGGACCTTTTGAACATTGTAGAAAATAAATAAATAAATAAATGCATGCATGCATGCATGCATGCATACATACATACATACATACATACATACATACATACATACATACATACATACATACATACATACATACATACATACATACATACATACATACATACATACATACATACATACAAAGTGGGCCCTCTGGAAAATTAATCCAGCTAGCCGTACAGTGCAATAAAAGAGAATGAGAGAGTCTTTTGCCAGTTGACCGGCTGGTTCCTCCTTTTTCTTCACATTGTCAAGCAGAGGTGTGCAAAGTGCGGCTGATGGATTATGTCCAAGGGCCAAAGTGTGGACACCCGGCATCCCTACTCCCAAAATATTTTTTTTTCTATTAGTAGTTGCAGTAATAGTGGTAACATCACTACTACTACGGTTTTTTTTTCCTTTTTTTCTGGGGAAATATTGTCTGGAGACATAAGGGAAATTTTACCATGCTTGCCCTCCACTCTATTTTTGGAACAATTGGAGAACAGTCAAAAATAAAATAAAATGGTTCGATTGTTTTCTGCAACCACTGGCAGATATAGTGGGATGGTGTGGTTTTTTTCAATTTAAAAAACTTGGGAGGCTAGGGAAGAAAGGAGAAGTGTGACCCTCCAAAGTGCAGGAGTGGCCCCCAGTTTTCTGGAATTTGCACACCTTCCTATAGGTTAGTAAATCATAGGCTGTAAGAGAGGGGAGAATTTCACCACACTCCCTGGGCTACAGTGTCAGCCAGTGTCCACCAGGAGAATTTTTCCTTATTTCTATCCCGCATTCAGCAGTGTGAGTCCCACCTTTTTATATAAATATGATGGGGGTTACAGGTTATTTGGCTATTACAAAAGGGAATCGCAACTCAAAAGAGGTTGAGAAATGCTGATCTATACCAAGGATGGGAAAGAAGGTAGTCCTTTAGCTGCTCAATAAAACTCCCATTATCTCTCACTGCTGCTTGTACTACTGGGAGTTTGAGCCCCCAAAATGTCTGAAAAGCCACAGGGACTCCAGCTCTGCTGTAGGCAGTGGAGTCTCTCTCTCTCTCTCTCTCTCTCTCTCTCTCTCTCTCTCTCTCTCTCTCTCTCTCTCTCTCTCTCCTGGCACTGTTCTGCCCTATGATCCATATTATATACTACAGGAAAAAAGAGGACAGCATTCCCCTGAGGTGTGCTGTGCTGTTTTTGCCCTGCCCATAGTACAATGGCTAAATTCCAGAAGCATCACCACCAGAAGCAGCAACACTCTCTTTGGCTGCACCGTGCTACTGTCCATGGCTTTTCAGTGACTCCAGGATAAGGCTACCGGTCTAGATCTGTGCTTTTCAGACTTTGTTCAAAATCAGGACTATAAGAGAGCGCAGTTTTTCTTGGGACAAAATTGTAATTTTAGACCATTGTGGACAAAGAACTAAGTAGAAATAAAAAAGTGAGATTTATCTTTTGATAAACACAAGATCTGAAAGATACAGCATGAGAAGTCAGAGTTTAAGACCAGTTCATCACACTATTTTTTTTCTTCATCAAATAGTAAGATAAGGACACTTTTTGGAGATGGAGACAAATGGGAAAAGTTAGCTTTTTAAAGTCTACAGCTCCCAAAATTCTACAACTGCCACAGTCACTGTCCACAGCCACTCAACCTGTGAAGCCTAAGCAGCTCCTATGGGTAATGCATGAACTCTAATTCATGGATGGGGAAAGGGTATCTCTAAGGTCATGTTGGACTGCAAACCCCATAATTTCTCAGCAATGACAGGTAGGAGTTGGAAGTCCAGCAGATCATATGTTCCCAAGCCCAGAAATAGTCCCTTCAGGCAAACAAAGGTGGGGGTGTTCAAACCCATTTTTGCTGAGCAGCATAAGAAGAAAGACAGGAGACAATTCTTAAAACAATTCAAATCCACAGGCCATGCGTGCAATTTGATGAGAGAGTCTTTGTTAGGCAACTTCCAGTTTGAATTTGGTAATGCCAGCAAATAGAGTAAGTTGAGGATTAGGAAGGAACTGAGATCCAGTTTCTCACGCCTTCAGTTTCCCCTGAGTTTGAATAAGCTTCCCCTCCCTTTTCTTTGAACATTCAAGGTTTTGGTGAGAGGTTACACTGGCCATCATGGAAGCCACCCTAGGGTGGAGGCTCCTGCTCCTGAGTTGCAGGGCTTCAAGGTCCCAGACATCTGGCTGAAGATCCAGCAGCCCCTCTCATGTGCATTTACAGGGCCCTCATAATTAGATTTCTCGTGGGTTGAAGACAATATCTGGGAACAGTTTCCTACTGTTGTTTTCTCTGCGATCACAATAACTAGACCTGGAACAGCTGCAAGGGAAAACCAGCAGTTGCTTAGCAACTACAGTGTTCATTTTCTTTCCCTGGAAGAGGCCTAAGGGCAGCAGCAATTAGTGTGACCAGATGCAAAAGACTCCTGTGCTTTTAATAGTTGTGGAGAAGAGATTTCAGCAGGTGCAGGTTGTCAAAGGGAGGTGAGCAGTTTTACACCTGCTGGAAATCCCTCTGCTATAGGATAGTTAAAGGTACATGAGCCCTGTCTTCCTGTGTACCTTGTTACCCTAGCAACACTCTAGATCTTCTCTTTCAAAAACAACTGGTTCATTTATTTATTTCCACAATGACCTTTGGGAAACCCATCTGCCTAGCCATTTTTGGATTTACAGGGGCTTCAGCTTAGAGCAGAAGAAACTTTGCAGAAAAGTATATTCGCGAAGGCTTTCACGGCCGGGATCTAATGGTTGTTGTGGGTTTTTCGGGCTCTTTGGCTGTGTTCTGAAGGAACACGGCCAAAGAGCCCAAAAAACCCACAACAACCATTTGCAGAAAAGCATGGTAAGATGGCCACTTACAGACTATACCCCTATAAGACAGGAAATGCATCACCACACAGGACAAAAAAAAAAAGAACCATGTGGCAAAATGGTCTATGATAATTTATATGAATAGACACAAATATAAAAATGTAACTGTAATTTAAATAGAAATGCAATGCATAGTGGACAGCATGGTTTGGCAGTGCATGTGATTTCTCAGTCATGTGTTGTTGGAACTGTCAATTGACATCTACATATCATCTTGGGGATTTTATTGGAGACCTTGCATGATTAGCATGGAGTGGTGGGGTGGAGGACATAGGCCTTAGTAGATTAAGAATGGCAAGTACTCAGCCCTCAGGCCGTTTTTGGACTGCCATTGGCCATGTTGGCTGGGATATTCTGGAGTTTTAGTTTTAAAGATGTTTCCTATCTTCACCATGGGTGAGAGACGTGGAGAGTTGAAGTCCTGCAAGAGTTGAAGGGGCGAAACATTCCTCCCACAAAGCAGAAGAAGGTTTCAAATAGAGGACTTCATCCTGACATCCCTTAAAATAGAGGATTATTTTCTGTAAAATAGATTATATGGCTCCCTAGAACATGGATTGCAGCTGGTGACCAGTCTGGAAAAATGAGGAGTAAGAATGTTTGCCACTATGCTATGAAAAGTGCCACCCGCTGATTACAGTATGACCAGTGGTTCACTGATCTGTGAGCGCAAATGCATCATTCCTGGTCTATAAACACAGTTGCATCATATTCTGAGCTCCAGAATAGGTGTAGCCAGGTCTGAGTATTTTTAACATAACACTCAAAGTTTCCTTTCTTCCTTGTTTATAATAAATGTATGCATTTAGCTTATTTTAGCTTAATAATGCATAATAAATGTTCACTAAGTGTTTAGCTTCTTGGGTCCTTCTAAAGAGAAAGGTGCGGTAAAATATATATATTTATATTTTACCCTGCCTTTCTCCTTAGAAATAAATTATAAATATATATAAATATTTATTTATTTATTTATCTATCTATCTATCTATCTATCTATCTATCTATCTATCTATCTATCTATCTATCTATCTATCTATCTATCTATCTATCTATCTCAAAACTGTTGCTGTTGACAAACCAAAGTACTCCACTTATGAGCGCTACAGCATGGGAAGAACCCCCCCCCTTTTTTTTTGGCAGGAGTCAAGATCTGTGAAAATGGAGAGCTTACTTCACTGTACAGTGGTGTGGGAAATCACCTCACTGTAGATTTCCACAGGGAAAAGTCTCTTTGTTTGCTAGCCCTATACTTATTATTTATTAAAGCAGAGACTGTTTAAAGAGTGTGTATTTTCAGTACATTACTACTGCACATAGCAGATACAACAAAATTTGAGTTACATGAAGAAAAACATTACATATCAAATGTGAGATCTGCCTCCTCTTACCAGATTTATCAAGCCAGGTGTGTTGATGAATATTCTGGTATGAAAGCTGTGAAGTGCAGACATATTTCCCCTGATTTACATGCATGATGCACATCTGAGAAATGTACCTCATGCTGCCTGTTGCTGTGGCATTTCTCTTCTCAGGACACATCATTAAAATTATTACCTGTATGCAAAATAATAATTTCTACATAGGGTGCCTTTCTTGACGTGTAAGAGAAGGACCATGTATTCCAAGCCCAAGTGCTTTTTTCTTAGGTGTTGTTAGGATCAGTTCTCTCATCTGCCAAAATGGGTGAGTAATGCCTTTAAAATAGCAAAAAACAGGCAAACTTTGAGTCCTTCTTCAAGCCCAAGTATTGTAGGAGCTTGTGAGGGCAAGGACTGAAAAGTCCAAAAATCATCCTGACCAGACATTGAGGCTTTACATTCTGTCAAATAAAATGGCAAGATGGCAGTTGTAAAATTGGTGAAGTGTGAGATGTCGGGTTTCACCTGAGGGGATGTAGAATCACTTACCTTCCTCCATTTATATAGACAAAGTGCTGCTAGTCTCTTAATGCTTCTCATTCAGTAACCCTTTTGACAGCAAAGATCTAACCTAAATTGCCATACCATGCATTTAACAACCTGAAATGATTTGCAGTGTTGTTTAATGTTCCTTGTATGTGTCCCGTTTTATTAATGGCTGATGTTAGTGCTTTCATTTTCATATGCAAGTGATAAAGTTAAAGATAATAATTACATGTTGTCAGGTCAGTTTATGGCAACCAGAGTACTAGTTTTTTTAAAATATTGTTTTTTCTATAAAAAACACACACACACAACAATTCTATAGAGTACTCAGGAGTTGGTTGGTCGGTTGGTTGGTCAATCAGTCGGTCGGTCGGTCGGTCGGTCGGTTGGTTTGATTTGTATACTGCCCATCTGGCTTCATAGGCCACTCTGGGCAATTCACAATAAAACAAGAACAATAATCAGCAACATTAAATTATAACAAAATAAACAACAAAATAAAATAATAAACATGTACTAAATATAACTTAAAAATAAAACATAAACATTTAACAAAAAACAGTCAAGATGGCGGAATTGGAGTTGGTAAGTACTGTACTCTGTTCTGTAGACAGAATATTCTGGAAGGCCTGCCTGAATAGCCAGGCTTTTCAGCAATCTCTTAAAGATAGACAACAAAGGGGCCAGGCAAATATCAGGCAAGAGTTTATTCCAAAGGCATGTTGCAATCACTAAAGAATCCCAATTCCTGGTCTTTTTCCTGGCCTCAGGGTCAATGTTCTCAACCGTTCATCTTGGGACATGTGAGTAGGGCGAGCAAATCCCATTGGAAGAAGGCATTCTGCCAGATATCTCGGTCCCAAACTGTTAAGGATCTTATATATTAATACCACTATCTTGAAGATGGCAAAGAGAGGTAACCAATGCAAGGGGGCCAGAGTGGAGAAGCTATGTTGGTACAGAGTACTCAGAAGTGGTTTGCCATTCCCTTCTTCTGGGGACATCCTGGGACTGTCCAGCTTGTGCAAGGCCACACAGGCTGGCTCATCCCCCAGGAGATACAGTGGGGAATGGAACTCCTGACCTGCAGCCAGTTACCCAGCTAAGTGAGCTATCCTACCAGTTGTGGATAATGCTTATAGCTTATCAACTGATTTTGCTTATCCATCTCCTGTGGAGATTTTGTGAGATTATCATTAAATTGATGCTCTTTTAAAGTTATTACTCAGGCCATCTCGTGAATGAGTTCTCACTTCATATATTAAAAATTTCACATTTTTTGAAAGATTTGCAGAAATTATCATGAACTTTTTCCAGTGAAAATTTGGAAAATCCATGATAGTGGATGCCTCCAGAGTCACCATCATTTGCGAGACCAAAACTGGAAGGAAAACTTCATGATGTCACCTCTTACTCTATATGTTGCCACCTTTTTAGTTTTGTGCATAGATATACTGTAGATTTAATCTATGGGTGAAGCTTTCCCCCATTACTACATTTTTATTGAATTTAATTTTGTCGACCATTCAAGCTGTTAAAGTTACAGAGCCACTACCCTTTAAAGGATGATCTCCCTACATTCATTAGTGGAAGAGGCTAGATGTACAAGATCATGCCCAGTTCAGGAAATAGCTTCTTTGACCTGCTGATTTTCAGTGAGCAGTAGACTGTTGGGGAGTCAGAATGTTCTATCTGTAAATAGATCAATTCTATAGTTTCAGGAATTCTACTTCAGTGAAATGATGTGAAGCTATCAGTTTGATTTTATAAGAGACCTCATTTTTTTTCTTTTGATAATAACTGCTGAAAATCTGAAGATACTTTCGGATGAATGTGGAGGGCAGATGTCCTTCCAGAAAATGTGTAGTGTTGTTTGCTCAGGTAGGTGAATCTCTGCTTTTATATCTTTCCAGAATGGAAAATTTCAGGTGAGATGTGGGAGATCTGTAGTCAAAATTTAGAGTGAGTGGAAAGAGCCCCTGTAAATTTAGAGGCTGCAAAAGTGGAGAGTTATATCAGGAGCTGGGAAGTCACTTTAAAAAGAGATGTGAAATTCACCATTTCCTTGAGCTAACAGAACATACACCATGCTAGGCTGATGATAACTGATAAAAACTCCAGCAGTTTTCATAAAATGAAACAATATTATGGTCACACACACACCCTCCCAAAAGCCCCAAATATCCCTTAGGTTCTCTTCTGTGGGGAGGCATGGGAGAAGTTGTTGATTTTCAAAATCAAAGTTATCATCACTGGGATTATTTTACTGCCAGTAGCAATTTTCAGAAATCCCCATCACACAATGGCCTCCCCACATTGAAAGGAATCCCAAGAGAACATTGGGGAGCCACTGGAAATTTTTAATTTCCAAAAAACTGCCATAGCTGATGACATCGCCAGCCTTATATGATGTAAATTCCACTACTGGATATCAACCATAGTGTCATGCATTGTATGTGTGGCCCTTTCTTCACGGGATATACTGTATCATCTGCCATTATCCTTAGAACAACCAGTTTTCCTGTTGGCTAAAAATAAGCACCTGCTATAATGAGTTAATGTGAGGCATAGGTTGTGCTGGCCTGACCTAAAACCCTGAGTCCCATTGTTCAGTAGTTAAACTGCAGTATTGCAATCAAGCCCCTGTTCACAACCTGAGTTTGATCCCAACAAGCTCAGGTAGGCAGTTCAAGGTTGTCTCAGCCTTCCATTCTTCCAAGGTCAGTAAAATGAGTGCCCAGCTCATGGGGGGTGGGGGGTATTGCAATGTTCCTTGCATAATTATGTTGTAAACAATCCAAAGAGTGCTCTAACACTATGGGACAGTATATAAGACAGCAGAAGAAGGAAAAGGAGCAAGGGGAGGGGAAGAAAAAGAAGAAATGTAACAATCTTAAGAAAATTCCAGAGAGGTGGCAACGATAGTGATGGTATGCACTGTAAGCTAAGCTTTTGTAACAATGACCAAATCCCTATTGCTTAGCTTAGTAAATCGCACTAGAGTACTAAACATATTAAGAATAAAATAAAACCAGGGCCAGCTGAAGACATTTGGTAACGAACAAAATGGTGAACACTGCAACACTGGAGGCATTCAAGCCACCTGACAGATATCCTTTGATTTGTATTCCTGCGCTGAGCAAGGGGTTGGACTCGATGGCCTTCTAGACCCCTTCCAACTTAATTATTCTATGATTCTATGACTCTTCTACTGCCATTCAATATATGGAAGAAGACCAGTTAAATCATACTTCAGTGCTGGCTGGCTGTACTTGAGGGCAGGTGGCTGCTTGGAGACACTAGACAAACTCTGTTGTACATATACAGCTCTGTCCTCCCCAAAACTTTCTGCCACTCCCTCCCACCTCCAAGATATGCCTCCTGAGGTTCTCACCTTACTCTGCCTACTCATTTGACTCCAAATAAAACTTCCAGCCAGTAAAGGCAACAGTATCAGACTGTTAAAACTGAGCAAGTGTGTGGTCTGATAACTTCCATGATAGAGATGTGTGAAACTTTATTGATGCTCACTTGAAATTTTTGGAGGAATTCTGTTGCATAAATATCATAAATTTTAAAAGCATGAACCTTTCACAAATATGTATAATCCCAGACCACTTATATAAACTATTCCTATACTTTTTAATGGTTCTCTCACTCTCACTTTTTTTAAAAAGAGATTTTTGAGTTCACAGGCTGCATTTTTGAATTCTGTGTCTTTCTCCTTACCTATCCCCCTGCAGCGATCTCAGAACTATTATGTTATTTTCCTGCTGCTCAGAAAAAGGGAGTTCTTAACAAATTGCACTAAATGAATGAGTGGCTATTATATGCCCTGGCTATTAAAGGATTCTGATTGAAGCCTGGTGAGAATGACTCATCTTTTCCAGTTACCTAAAGGCTTCACACGCAGCCTCCAGAAGAATCTCTAGGTGACTCAGAAGTTTTTTATCCCACAATTTAGGCATGAAATAAAATGACAAATGTGCAAAGGCTGGGTGATGTTCCTAGGGTATCCTGCCAAGAATGGGCAGAATACAAAAAGCTTAGTGTCTCAAATGAGGGAACATCTTTTTAGAGAAAAATCTAATAATTGAAACGGTGGTGTCACTGGGCTTTGAAAGAACTCAAGGCTGAGCTCAGTGGAAACAGAGCTTTAATCCCCTCATTCATCAGGCCATGTACTGGGAACAAAAAAAGGGGAAAAAGGAAAAGAAGTCTTTGTTCAGTGTGATGGGTATTTGTGGAAAGTACAAGGGAAAATGTGATCGACAACTTAAATGTCAAATGTAGCTAATATTGCAACTTCTGTGCATATCACTTCAAAAGTAAGCCCACAGTGGCTGCACTTCTAACCATACTTTCTAGCAGTCAGGGAAAATGTTGCATTTTCTGCATTTGATGATGATGATGTGCTGTGAAGTAAATTCTGACTTATGACAACTCTTCTCAGTGTTTTCTAGGTAGAAAATACTCAGAAGTGTTTTATCATAACCTTCCTCTGAGGGCACCCTGGATACTGTCGCCCAAGGCCACGCATACTGACTCTTCTAGGAAACACCCTGGGGAATCGAACTGCCAACCTCTGGCTCCACAGCAAGATACCTAAACCACTGAGTTATCCAGGCAGCTATCTAGAATTTTATTGCCATACCCAGACGGCAACATATCCTATTTTTGCTTTATGGAGAGCAAATTCCATTAGACTTAGTTGGTATACTTCTGAGTGAACACAGACTGCTGCAATAACTGACCACATCATTTTTAATCTTCTACAGCAGTGGTCCCCTACCTTGGGTCTCCGGATGTTCTTGGACTTCAACTCCCAGAAATCCTGGCCAGCAGAGGTGGTGGTGAAGACTTCTGGGAGTTGTAGTCCAAGAACATCTGGAGGCCCAAGGTTGGGGACCACTGTTCTAGTGGACCCACTGGCAGAAAGATTGACAAAGATAGTTTGCTGCCTGAGGCAGAGCAGCAAATGGGACTCACCCCCCCACACACACACTCCCAAGGTCAAAATAGATAGTACCCACAGGCAGTCACTTGAAACAGGAAACCTCAAAAACACATCTCCCTCTTCCTAGCAGGAAAAAAATAAAATGAAGCAAAAGCAAAAAAACATATAATCTACCTCCTGAAGTAGCTACCTCACTTTGCATAACAGTGGGTCCATCCCTGATAGTCTGTCTTTATTAGTCAACCCATTAAATGCAAATACAATTATGATGCCTCTTACCACAGCCTCACTTGCTTTGTTGTGGAGGTGAAGGTTTTGTTTTGAGATACTGAAGAAAGTGAAGGGCAAGTTACAGACTAACAGCAAAAGCTATTTCATTGTTAGAATCAAAGGCAATCTTTAATATTTTTGTTTACAATTTTATTATACTAATGTATCAGAATCAAAACAGCTTTGAAAAATAAAGGCCCCACTTACAAAATCTGCTTGTAGTGAGCAAAACTGGGCCATCTTTAACTAACCAGCTTTCTATTCAAACCACATAGCTTGTGGTCCCAAATATGACATTATGTCTTCCTGGGTGAGTAGGTATTCTTCCATGACCGTGATTTGTAAATACAAAGAAAATTCAGTATTGTTCACCCTGAATAGACTGTACAGAATCTTTGTAAAATATAAGGGCCAAACTACCTATGATGCTATAGATTTTATTAAGATCTACGGCACAGTCTTTTAAAAACTGTAGTGCTGAACATTGGTTGATTTCAGTGTGACTGTGGCAGACAGGGAATAAAGAGTTGAATTTTCCATCTCAAAAGTATATGACAGTTTGGCTTAGGGGAAAACAACTCCCATTAAGACTGCTTCCTTCCAAAGTCTAGGTTAAGATATGTTTAAAATCCTTACGTAGTTGCTAACAATGCATTAAAAGTTACTTCAATTTATCTCTAAAATTTCTCAATTGATTTCCAATAGGTGTATTTGCATCAGCCATATGTTTTTGCAGGTAATACAGCATACAGAATCTCAGGAAATAAAGCTCTGACACTGAGTCAGAAAAAAAATTACATCTGCTGTGAGATATATCAGATACAAAGCACAACTATGTAAAGTTAACATATTAATGCTGGAATTTTATTGCTTTGTGTAAGGAAGATAGTGTAACTTCCTTTATTTCTTCGCTAGCAGTTAACAAGTTTCCACTATAATTCTGTAGTGTGTGTCAAGCCAGCAGGCTTGCATACCATGAAGAACCCCAGCAGCAAATTAATTGTCAGTTAGTAGCAGTGAAATGTTATTATGCTTGCCTTCTGCATGTGTAACAAAGCAATGGGATTTCAACTTAATTTTAAAAGAAGTCAGTGGGATTTTGAGCACCATCTGAACAGAAATATTAAATTCTGGATTAACAAAGAAGCAGTGATTTTCGGGATGTGTGAGATGCCCAGTGTGAGTTAATAGATAGAATTATGGACTGGGATTCAGGAAGCCTGAGTTTGAATCTCCACTCAGTCATGTAAACTTATTTACAGTATATTTGGCATATCTTGAAAGCCCTTTTATGGTCACTATAAATCAGTTGCTCCTTGAAAGCACATAACGACAAGGAAGTGTGCAAGGTTGGTTGCAATGAAAATAACAGAAGACTGAAATCCTGTTCAGCACCACCCACGTGGACAGCTCAACTAGGATTCTAATGCAGGGTCTCCTATTTCTAACTCCACAAATAGAGATCACCATTTAAGTACCTGGGACTTCAACTTACACAAGGATATATTCAAAACCACCTTGCACAAGCAAGAAAAAAAACCAAACCCTTCACACAACATTCCATTGCATGAACAGTGCAACTGAACTATCACCCAGCCAAAGAGGTAGCACCTTAAAAACGTACACATTTTATTTGGAAAATGCAGCCTGTTTCTGATGCTTGAATCTGATGAAGTGGACTGAAATTCATAAATATTTATGCAGATAGATTCTGTGCACACTGACATTCACTTGGGGACAGATTTCTGCCAACCACCATAGAGGTATGTATAGAAGCACATATAATAGTAAGTTAGTGTGTCCTGTTGTGGAAATGTCAGCATGGCTAAAACACAACCAATGCAAAATTAAATACATGTACACTATTTTTTTTTCAACAGCCCAAGGGTAACAGTACCCCAGGGTGGTGGAGAACGCTACACCCAGCCTCACAAAATTACCCAGTAACCCGCTGCTTCCCAATGTCTAAGCAATGCGCATTTAGGGTGTGACTATGGGAGAAATATGGCTTAATCCACTGTGATTCACCCTCAGGGAGATCCTGTTTCCCTGGGCCCTCCAGATTGGCTGGAGTCAGGAGAGGCAGAAAGTTCAAACAACAGGAGCTGTTTTAATAGGGTGCTAATAAGTGCTGATCGGCCGTTTCCACCTCACTGTTGATCTCATAAGTGCTCTAGCAAAGTCTCTTCCAATGCTGAGATCAAACAGGAAGGGAGAGCTGATGCCTCTGCAAGGGCCTCTTTGCTTCAGATGAGGCAATCCCACTGGCAGAAAGCAGACAAAAACTACGTCAAATTAATCAGAATAAGTTTAAAGCAGCCCTGGGGGCAAAAAAAAGAGGCAGCTTCTCACTCATAAAATATGATACCACAATGAGCTTCCACACACTTAGGTTTACATCATGTAGTCACCAGGATTTAATTCAGATTCATCAGTACCCAACTGGATGTAAATGACAGGGTAAGTGGCCAATGTAGTCACCCCTTAGACCAGATCTGATAACATTCATCGGAGACCAATGAGCAATTAAGGCAGATCTCTGTGCCTTTAAATTTGGTTTTTCTGGGCCCCACCCCTATGCAATATGTATCTGAACAAGACGGGTGTTTCGTATGTTAACAAAGATGATTGTGCAAATCTAAGTCATCTCAGGAGTTGACAGGAAATTTGAAAGAAATGGATAGATTCAAGATCAAATTGTAAAAAGTTAAGTCTTTAAAAGGCTTTTGTAATTATTATTTTCTTCCTCATACATCACAGAATGACTAGCAATGTTTTCAGTGTTATCAATGTCACTTTCCCTCAGTTTGGGGCCTTCACATGCATGTCTTGCTAAGTATATTCACTCATGTAACTGAATCTCACAATATCATACCATGTGTATAACCAGTGAACTGCAGGTGATCCTGAGCAATAGTCACATGTGATCTTAAGCACCCATTTGTTTTCCCCAAACAGTATTCTTTGGAGAAGAAGGAGACAGTTCTGCTCTGTAGAAGCTATAGAATGGGGGAGAATCAGATAATCAGAGTTCATTCCTCCTTACACATTAGATTATTACTGTTCAGTGATAAGAGAAAATGTGATACACAGGGAGACACAATATGTAAATGTCCGTCCAGTGTTTTGGGAATCATCAATTGCTTGTTCTTGTTTAATGTGACAGTGATGTATTGTTCACGTTTGTCATAAACAAAGTCCACTAATGGATGTTTGTGCTTTATGTTTTTCTCCATACACATCTGTTTAGAAACAAAACAAAACAAAAATCGATCACCAGATGTAAATAACAAATCCTGATTTTTCCCTGACATATGCAGCTCCTCCAAAGTTTGATAGGATATGGCCGAATATATCTTCCCTTGGGGTTTCTAACCCAAATCAAGGTAGGATTCTGTAAAATTCTTACAGATCTATAAAGTATAACTGCTTTCAGAGAGTCTCAGATGATGGCTTAAAGGACCAAAAAAAAAAAAAAATCCTCTCTTGGGACAGAAAAAGAAGTATACTGTTCAAAACAAACGACTGAGAATTATTATCATAAAAATGAATCTTGCATGAAAAGGCTTTATATAACATGTACAGATCTTCCTCACCAGAGTTATAAGCACTTTTGTAGCTTAAACTGAATATGAGTCCCTAGAGAAGACTGGAATTGTATAGACATCGGGCTTTGCATGATAACTAAGTTTTGATTTTGGACTTTTAAGAGTTTCTGAGTGCCAGCAATTCCCTTTGTCTCAATCAAATCATTTCTTAATGTCTCTCTTTTCTGCTTTGTTTTCTTAATTGAAATGAATTTTATTTTAGTTGGTATTCAGAGCTGAGGTTGCAGTGATACAGACTAATATGGATGGATGGAAAACCATCTTCATAGGGAATTTCTTTGAACAATACAGCATTTTCAACAACAACAACAAAGTCTTATTCTCTTTCCCACCCTGCTTCTATCATTTTTTCCCCATCCTCCAGGAGGTCAGGTCACATTGCAGGATGTTTCCCATATTCTCTCTCTCTCTCTCTCTCTCTCTCTCTCTCTCTCTCTCTCTCTCTCTCTCTCTCTCTCTGTGTGTGTGTGTGTGTGTGTGTGTGTGTGTGTGTGTGTGTGTGTGTGTGTGTGTGTGTGTGTGTGTGTGTGCGCATGCTTAAAGCTTTACATTTCTTCCACCACTGACAGCAGACTTCCTCTCTGAAATCCCTAGTGGACTACTTCCACATCTAAATTCCAATGACATTCACACAGAGAATTTATTGACAGACTATGGCATGATTATTATTTCTGAAAGAAGTGGAGTGGGTTTAAAATGGAAAACAAGATGAGTATGAGTGTGTGTATTAAAATGCTAGGATTTCAGAGTTAGCATTTGTGCAAATCTATTAGCTGGCCAGTCTAGTCGGCATCATGTAAACCTGTTCATAATTTGACATGGAATCCTCTCATTTTTCCTACTTTTAAAGCAAACAGTATGGGTCTACAGCTTGCTATCTTTATACACAGGATGTTCCTTTTAAACTCTGATGAATACAGATGGAGGAGGAAATGAGCATAAGAGGATCCAGGAAATAGCTTCTAAACGAAACAAAATGTATTAGCAATTTGTTGAAGAGGAAGACTGGAAAGGCTGCAGCCTTAGCCCTTGATCATAGTGATGCAATTGAGACTGCCCTAGATACATACATTACTAACCATTAGAAATATCTTAATCATGAGTTCCAGGTTATATTTCATAGGTTCCTTTATAGGTTCCTTGAAGAGCACAGAGAAACAGGCAGAAGCATACTTGCAGGACCCCCTTTGTGGGTACTAGTACTCCAAGATCAACTCCAGAGCTTAGTGCAAAAGGAATTTGTACAAAGTACTACAACTAGAAAGAGTTCACAATCCCTGAACACATTCCATGTCTGGTTCTCCAATATTTAAGCAGTCCGATGCAGGACAGGTCAAAGTTCACTGCTTCTATATATAAACAGCGGGAAACAGAATTCCTTCTTTGTATATTGCAGATTCCAGAGATTTACTGGTAGATTCAGATCTACGTTTTGCTCACCGTAAGTATGTCGTACCATTGCCCTCCAGGAAGATTGGTACTGAATTCTAAAACACATTAATTTATTGCATACAAGCAGCTGATAGCTGATGATACCAGATGAAATAAGACTCACACAGCATTTTAGGCAGATTTTATTGGTGAACAAATGAATGGCAAAGAATCTTAAACATGACCGCCCAGTGAATACTGAGGAAACTAGAGTTGAGCTTTATTGTCATTACAAAAGAGGTTGAGCATCACGTAAATGTCATAATGTAGAATAATAACAAGCTGGCCGTATTTGTACATGGAACAGACAGGATATTAAAACATATGCTCAGCTAGGTCCCCTCATATGAATTACCAAACAGTTTGGTTCTATTGAAAACATTATTACTACATTGTAATGAAAACAATGTTGATATTCCTTGACTGTGCTCAGTTCTTAAGAAACATCAGAATACACAGTAACACAAAAAAAGTTGAGTCTTGCTGGACATTAAGGAGCAGAACGTCCAGTTCCTGAATTTTAATTAATAAATAAAAGATTTATTTTATTTATTTATTTGTTTGATTTATATCCCACCCATCTGGTATATTCTACCACTCTGGGTGGTTAAATTTAAAAAATATGCCACTGCTTAACATGGTTAACAGTGCAAAGTAGAAATTATTTCCCATCATGAAACAGATCCTCTAGAGCTCATTGTTCGAATGTAGCAACACATGATTGATTTTATTGGCTATCATGCTTTAGGCAAGCTGTGAAGTTCAAACTTTCTATGATGTGGCATAGTCCAAATACAAACCAAGGAGAATACCATGGAACAAGTCCACATAATCTATGAAGAATTTCACACCCAAGTGTCACTGATGTACCAGATATTGTGTACACTTTCACACACACCCCATCATGTATACACATTAAATTTTGTTAAATTCTATAACAATGTTTCAATTTATTTTAAACCTCTTTGTGGATGAGAATTTCATACATAGGATGGGCTGGAAATATATAAATAAATATGTAAAGAAACATATATCATCATTCATTTTTATCCTCCCACCTTTAGTTCTGTAATAGTCTGCCAAAAAGTGTGTGTGTGTGTGTGTGTGTGTGTGTGTGTGTGTGTGTGTGTGTGTGTGTGTGTGTGTGTGTGTGTGTGTGAGAGAGAGAGAGAGAGAGAGAGAGAGAGAGAGAGAGAGAGAGAGAGAGAGAGAGAGAGAGAGATTCTTCAAGACTGCCATAAATTCAGTCAGTCAATCAGATGGGCTGTCAGCATAAGTAATTTTACTCCAGTTTCTTGCCAAGCCAGCATTTTGTAGATTGAAACTATAAATGGTAAATCCTTGTCAATTCTTCTTTTAACAGAAAGTGCCATTAGTTAAGTGCAGTGTACTAGAGATCCTACCTTTAAAATGTTGCACTAGACCAACAAGCATCCTCCTTAAATGTTATTGAAGGAGCAATATTGTGTTACTTTCCAAATTACTATTTAATACAGTATATTAAAAATATAGCTACACGTTGTGGTCATTCCTTAGCTATCAAATGGTCTCAAGAATATAGCCTGTTGAAGAGCTTTTATATTGCTTTTCAGTAGAGTATCTCAAAGCCTTGTTTCATATTGCTTATAAATGTTCTTTACTACTTGTGTGCCTTGATTACATAGAAGTATAATTATTTGCCATTATTGCTTCTGGAGAGATGCTTTGTCATAGCAACTTAAAGTATACTTTGGGCAATAAAAATGTTGACAAAGACCCCATAATGTACATTTTAAATACTCTTTTAAAAGAGTGTTCAAAACCTGGTTTGTTTCAGTGCATAACCTTTCAAATACTTTCTTTCAGTTGCTCCAAATTTAGCTATGTCTACTGTTTCTTCTGTTCAAGTTGCCATTCCCAAGAGAGGTAGGCATTCTTGCATTCATACAGTGATTCCCTAGCATTTGTCCTGTGTTGTGTAAAAGATTGCACTGTATGAATCCAGAATAACTGTGGTGTGTGCCTAGGATTATCCCATCAGTGAGAGATGCATAAACACACACACAATCACACACAAATGGATATTGCTAGGGACATGAGTTTAAAGGGAGTAAATCAATACAATTTCTAGACGGTATGTTTTAAAAATAAAAGAGCAGCCTCCAATCTTGTTTTTTACATGCTCCAAATTATGTTGCAACACTTAAAAAAAAGATTTTCAACATTTTAGGAATGTGATTGGCTTCATGTTATAAATGGGGAATTATCTCCCAGTAAAGTTATGGCAGATACGTCAGAGATGATAGATTTGGTATCTATGATTGTGTAGAACACCCCCCGCCCCCAATTTCTTTGCATTGTATTCATTGCACATGCACTGTATTTGAATGTTAGAATTTGCACTTATTGTTCCCTCTAGCATAACTTTTCGGTAACCAGTTTAGATACTGGCACAATCTGGCTCTCCTTCACAAAATACATTGGACTACATGGGTACAACATTCTTCTATAGATCCCACTCTTTTCAACGGGGCTTAAGTGGTATATGTAGCCCCCTTTTTGCCACTTTTCTCTAGCTATTTGAATATCTGGAATTCTTCAGATGTTGTCCCTGGACAACATCGTGCTGCCCCCACTACCAAATGGGTAAAAATTCTAGCTTTGAGCCTTCCCATGAATGATGTGCACTCATTGGATTCTATACACACTGGAATGATTTCAATATTTTACCAAAATAATGGAACAATACTGACACTTTGAAAGCATAGCACAGTTGCCTTGACAGCTCCCATACAGCCTGCACCAGCTGAGCATCTGCCATTCATAGATGGGAAAATATATTTGCCATTTGTTTATACATTTTTGCCTGAGTCTTTTTACCCGTTTAAGCATAAGAATGGAAAGTTGCTATGTGTATCTCTGTGTGCATGTGCATACACATACACATAGTATTGTCATCAAAATGTCTTTAGTTATGTAATGAGAATTGCCAAGCTGCACACAGGTTGATTAACCAAAAAACTGGCCTTCGTTTTGCCCCGGGGGGGTGGATAATGAAGTATATTGTGTGTCGCAAAACTGCAGAAAATTAGGACTAAAGCAGAAATGCTGACTTGATAGTGAAACTAAAGTTTTTTTTCCTAGTTTTTATTATACAGGGAGAAAGGTGAGATGTGTGCATGAAAAGGAGATGGTGGGTCAACATATTTTTAATTGTTGTAGAATAATGCTAATGTAGTTTAAATATTGAAATATTTTAGAACAGCAGAGATTTAGCAGAGAGAACACTTCAAAGCCCTAATTCTGCTGCTTCATTCAACTTCTCCAGAAGAGGAAAACAATCGTATTGCAAGAGACTTATTATACCTGCTATCAGATGTGGCCCTGTGGAGAATAGTAGCCATCTTTGGCCTTCAGAAGCAGATAGAGTGGACTGAAGGGTTCTCTCTGAGAATTAAGGAGACATGGAGCTGGTGGGCTGGAGGCACTGCACAATATTGACATCTCTGAGGCTCAGATTGCGTAACTGCTCTTAGGGCTGACCTTCCCATTAGGCAGAGTGAGGTGGTATCTTCAGGTAGCAAACTATGAACAACCATAGGGGTTTAAAACTTGGTGTACTGAGGTGTCACAACTAAGAATGAAACATTCCAATAGTTTCTCCCCACTCAAGATTTTTTTAAAAAGATTTGTGCCTTTTTGCTTTTTTTTTTTTGAGAAAAAAATCAGTGAAGTGTTTTTATCAGGAAAAAAAAAACTTGAGCTTTGTCTATGAGCCTTGTGCTTTGTTCAAAATAAGGGGGGATTCTCTTTTTATATACAATGCAACATTTTTCTCTTTAAAACAGCTTTTTCCCATCAATGTCCCTGGTGTGGAAAATCACTTAAATTCAGTAGTAACTCACAGCTAGAGTAGGCCAATTGAATCAATGGAACTTACAAAGAAGTTGACTAACCAAATCCCTATTGATTCACTGGATCTACTCTGTTTGTGATGAATAAATTATAAATTATAGAATAGCAATAAAAGACCAGTGAATAAAATGAATTTCAGGGCAAAATTGAAAGGGGGTAAGTATTCCACACATTGATAGAAAAGGTAACGTTGATTTTGTTCACAACCACAGCTGTGTTGTTAAGTGACGTGCCTGGTTGTCTAGGCAATGGTGGGGCACTGTTTGAATCAGAAGGGGCAACAAAATGGGATAGCTAGCATTATAAATCTGCACCTTGCAGAGGTTATTGGAATAATTTTGCATCATATTTGCAAATGAGCCATAAAATCATGGGGGAGAGGAAGGATCACTCTATTTACTTTCTTTTCCACATTGGTTTCTCATGCATTTAATTGTTCATCTGTTTCATCCCATTTTCTGTAATTAACTTTTTTTTTACCTCATACACACTTCCCCTATAAAGTATGTATTTTTGTTTACAGTTTTGTATGCAATTTGTATTTTGTGCACAATTTCCATTAAAATGTGCATTTTGTTTGCAGGTTCCCTAATATACACCTTTTTCCTATGAATTGTTTGAGCCTTGTATTTCATTGCAAAATTTAGAGTAGTCCAAACAGTAACTTTGTCTGATCCACATGAATTAGGCCAGTTTCCCTCGAAATGGGAATTAAATTCACACACCCCATCTCTAAATGTTACATGGATAAAGGTTCTATGAAGTCTATATTCTAAGAGATCAAGAGTGTGTGTATGCATCCGTGAAATTTGACTAAATAATAAAAACGTTGCCCTGTGTAAAGATAAGTCATGAAACATACTCTGATCTACTAAATGTCCAAAATATGAAGCCAATTCATTTTATCCATTCCCAGCTTGGTCTTCTATTATTGTAGCTGGTCAGAACACAATCATATCCTCATTACATTTGTTTTTAAACAATCTCTTTATTACTAATAGCTCAAAGTGGCATCATTTCTCTGACACACACACCCCATTCCTGGCAGAGACATAATCCTCAAATCCTTGACATCCAGTTTCACTAACACAGTGTTGCAGGCCAACAGTCATACAGGAAACTCTCTGATGTTACAGGTCTGCTGTTGCAGGAAGGTCAAAAACTTCCAGTTCACATGGGAGGGACACAAAAAGTGGCCACTTCCAAAAAACAATCTTTTTTTTTCAACAACTGGGAGAACACAACCATGGCAACAAGCAGGTTATCGGCTCTTCTTGCATATCCAGACTATATTGATTGTTGCTTCCATTCCATACAAGGCAGCAACACCTGAGACTTTTTCAGAGGGAAAAATATCTAATCAACTGAGAAAGATTTTAAAAATTGCCTGAGGAGAGTTAGTTGATCCTAGGGAGGAAGCTGGAGGTTCTGATGGAGAATTTACATGGGTTGTATTCAACCCGCGATCCAGATATTTGCTATGCATGCACTAAGGTAATTTCAGAAGTAGTTCTAGAGCACAGGATGGCAAAAAGCAGTCTGCTAGATATTGGGCTGAAGTGCTTGTTAATCACCAAGAGTGAATGGTGGAAGTGCCACATATTGTAGAGACAGTTCCAGCTTTTAACAACATCTTCACTGTGTCTTTCATGCCTTCCAAGCCCTACCTTCACAGGGTTCCTTAGGAGCTTCTCCTCAGCTGCTAAGAAACTCTGTGAAGCTACCTATGGGTCCCTACCTGCTGCTGCCATAGTGCAAAAGGCGGCATTGGGTTTCAACTGCCAGGACTGTATCCCAAGTGACCCGTACACGTGGCCTGTAATGTTGTTTCTTCACATTTTCTTTCAAGTATTTCCAGCTTTTGCATTTCAGTATACATTCTTACTAATCGGTTTAGTGAACTATCCCTGCAATATGTGCATTCTTGTTGCTGTAGTGAAGTAAATGTTCTCATATTATTGCAATCAATATAAGAACGCACGTGTACCTGCTTCTGTGGGGTGTGTTTTCTGTTGCCTATAGCCAAACACAGCTCTTCTATTTTGGGATGTGACATTCTGAGCCAAAGAGCCAAATCCCACCATAGTGGTTTATATTTTTAGATCCTGTGAGTTTTGGTGGGAGACCAACTTTTATGTCAAACGTGCTCCACAGAGAGGCAGTATCACTGAAGACAACAGGACTCAACTTCTCGTTGAACATGCATAAGACTGCTTTGTACATCTCTCACTTTGATATCAGTAGAACCTGATCTTGTGCTCTTGCCAGGATTGCACCCAATATGCTCATTATTTTGATGACATAGTCCCAATAGTAGCATATCTATATGTCATTTTCTTCCCTGTTTATGAATTTACATTTTTGTACCTTTTTCTCACATGAGCGGAGGTTGTAGAATTTCATGTGGTGTTTGTCACGTATGATGCCTCTATAAGGATATTCTGGATGTTGAAAATATACTACCTCTTTTTTATTTTTAAAGAACATCTTTTAATTACCTCCTAATTTAAAATTATGAAACAGATTGTTGCTAGTTGGCAAAGCAGTGGAAATGATTTGTAATATGGCTTTTGCATTTGCCCAACAGGATTTAGTGTGGGCTTAGCATGAATCGTGCCAGAATGACAGGAAATCCTTAAACTGCATTCCATTGCACTGTATAGCAAAATGCAGACTCCATGGGTGTGGGGGCAATGACAGCCTAGGTGTATGTTCTGGATTTCTTTTGGATCATAAACAGCTTTTCTGTATTCTATCTTGGACCATGTATTGTGACCTTTAAGGGCTCTGGGACCTAATAGCTGTTCCACAGGTATAACTTCCTCCAACACAGCATTGCAGTGAGGGAAGGGATAACACCTACTCACCTGTCATTTATTTGGGTGGGGGGTTTCTTAAAGGTTCAGAAATTCTGTTCCAGATAAAGTACAGTAGCTGTAGAGCTACTGTGGGAACCTTTGCTGCAACAAATGAACCAAAAAAAACATGTGTCATTTATCCTTTAAGAAATAGTGCAATCAGTTCCAGAACTAGTTCAATGCTATCCATTTAGGTACTTGATCTTCTGTTAGGAGGACTTCCATCTTGTCTCTCTTTATTGGCCCTCATCCAGTACATAAATAGGAAGGCTTGGTATAGTCCAAATATGTGTGAATAAGCTGAATGTCCTGCATGTACAGAAAGTTGGTGTTCTTCCTCTGTATGCTATGGCAAATGTAGTGGTTTTTCTGCTTGTAGTTCTTATTAGCACCTTGTAATGTTAGCTTTGGATTTCACACAGAGTCTGTGGTAATTAGGAACAGAGTAGGCCATCAGAATGTTCTGTTTGTAATGTCAAATTAGTGACCATGCCCAGGAGTACTAGATTGAAGGCATAGTCTGTCCAAGATGTCATCTTGCAACCTAGATCTTACGCTTTTTAATTTAAACCTCTTGAAACAACAGGAGAAGAGGCAGCAACAGCTCCCCCTACCTGTTCCCTCCTAGACCAGCTGTGTGGTCACATAGAGTCTCACCCACCAAGGCAAGTCAAAGGAAAACAAGACAGAGAAGAGGGAAAAGAGCTGCAGTTGCCTCAGATCACACTGGATAGGGCTAAATGTGAGAATATATTCTGTGTGTGTGTGTGTGTGTGTGTGTGTGGTGTGTGGTGTGTGGTGTGTGTTGTGTTGTGTGCATTTCACATGCCTTGTCTTTATTTGAAAAATATCTGCCCGGAGGGAGGGTAGAATTGGGGCAGGAGACTAACGAGCCTCCCTCCATTTTTTTATTTGCCCCTAATGGTAGCTTTGTTTATGAGGCAGATAGCAGCTTCAAGAGGACGAGTTTGTCTTTCCCTTATGGATCATGGCTCAAAAGGAAGAGGAGCCTACAATGTCTGCATGCCATAGACTGAGAGGCTGTGTCAAACTAGGGATGTGAGTCTCACAGCATCTCACCCTCAGGGAGGAGCTGATGAAAATATCACTCTCCCCAGCCCCCATAGAAAGGTTTCTCTGCCTGATAAGTGTCATAGGAAGACTCGTGGGATTTCACAGAACTTATTGTGGTCTTTTTTCCCTGGAAGAAATTCTTAAGTTCCATTTCATGCCCAGACTGTCATCCTTCCTGCACAAGATTCATCTTTTCTGCACAAGATTCATCTGAGAAGGGCAGAAGAAACACCAAGCTGTATAGGATTTATCATTGCTTTGCAGGAGCACTAAGGTGCATAGGATTGTTACAATTCCTGCACAGACTGTCATTGCTCTGGAAAGGGCATTAAAATGCTTACAACATTGTGGTTTCCTGTTCTAAGTAATGGGCAAAAAGGAAAAAAAAAATATTTTAAGAGGAAGATAAGACCAGGGTCTTGTTTTCACAGAAAATTGGGAAATCTTGCTCAGTCAAAAAGAAGCCTCAGTGGAGATTCTGGGCATGGTGAAACCCAGGCAATAGTGAAAAAAAGAGACTTTGCAAGTACTTGTTACATGCTGTGTCAAATACATGCATGCACCATATAGTTTGCCATTAAAACAAAAGAGTATAAATGTCTTGATGTGGATGATCTCCAAAGATGACACTGCCAGTTTCTCTTAGGAGACATCCCACTTTGGGTGAGTTGAATGGAATATGGTCAACCCAATGTGCAAACATTTCCATATTGGCCTGATTCAGCAGTTTCCTCACCCACCGTGAATCCTTTGACTCCCTTGTGGAAGAATCTTTTCAGATAAAGCGGAAAAAGTACTACCATCCTGAAGTGGAAATAAATGGACGAGTGATATGCCGTATTTTCATCACAGTTAGAGCTGTGCACTTGAAAAGTCAGAGTCACCTAGCAGGCCAAGATACATTGAGTACTATAATTTACCAAGCAGCTTTGGCTTTTGAAAGATCATGCCGTTAATTAGTATTTGACTTCATATATTATAATCCATTGTGTGGAGGGTTTTTTTCCTCTTTAACTGCACTGTTAATGTACTCTCTTATGATTGTAAAAGCAAAGTGGAAGGCTGTCATTGAAAACTCTTCAATCTCCTCCTGTATTATTTGCATTACTTCAGTGTCCAGAAGAACTTGGCCAGCAGCTATTGAACAGCTAACAGGCAAATGTATTTTTTTAAAAAATTCAGCACAGCAGATGATCAAAGGCATAACTAGAAGGAAGGAAAGGGAGTGTGCCTCTTACTCATAAAGCTTCAATTAAGAAATTAAATAATTGATGAAAATGACTTTATTTTTCTATGGAGTGCCAACCTAATGCAGTTTGGGGTGGGAGGAGCTGCCTTGCATTCTGTTCCCTTCCCCTCTCTCCAGGTGCTTCATCTTGATGGATCTGAGAATAGCTGTTATCAGTAGGCCATTTTCAAGAGTATTTGTCATCGTCATCATTTGCACAGAACAGGCAGTTGCTAACCAGTGATGAGCTCATGGCTTGATGGGCTTACCATGATTGGTGTACAAGTTGAACACATGACATGAAACTTCAGTAGCTGATACGTGGTCTATGGTGGCCATTTCATGGAATAAACTGTGTGAATTGTTAATTCTTCCTTAATGCAAGGCAGGTACCAATGGTTTTCTGTGTATTGGGGGTATAAACCGATAAAATCATCTGGTTTTATCTAATTATATGAAGCTAAAGGGTCTTCCTGCAAATACTTTTAGACTCCAGCCCCCATCATCCTTCACCATTGAGTGCACTGGTTGGGGCTGAGGGGAACGGCAGTCCAACAATATTTGATGGGCCCATCTTTCCATCCCTGAGACAAAATCTGAGATTTAATTTAAGTGAGAATAAATTTTAAATAACAGGCAGGAATAAATATGAGGTTTTCCCAATCCTGAACTTATATAAGGAAGGAGAGAATGCTAAAGAAAGGGTTTAATATACTAGACATAAGATGTCAGCTGTACACATTTATCTAATATGTAGAGCCTCTCTTGAGCTTATTCCCATACCATTCTGGGGGTATACATTTTGTGTGTGATTTCTTTACATTCAGATGAGGCCATCTGAGCCTTGGCAGCAATTAAATGAGGGAAGAATTCATCTGATGTGGTCTCCATCCAAATTTGCTTTCTGTAACTATAATCTCTCAGAATGGTGTGGAATGTAAGGAATTCTCACTTTCCTTCCAGGTAAGTATTATCTCAATAAACAGTGGAAGTGAAGAACAGATTTAAGGAACTAGATTTAGTGGACAGAGTGCCTGAAGAACTATAGATGGATGCTCATAACATTGTACAGGGGGCAGCAACAAAAACCATCTTAAAGAAAAGGAAATGCAAGAAAGCAAAGTGGCTGTCCAACGAGGCCTTACAAATAGCAGAGAAGAGAAGGGAAACAAAATGCAAGGGAGATAGGGAAAGTTACAGAAAATTGAATGCAGACTTACAAAGAATAGCAAGGAGAGACAAGAGGACCTTCTTAAATGAACACTGCAAAGAAATAGAGGAAAATAATAGAAAGGGAAAAACCAGAGATCTGTTCAAGAAAATTGGAGATATTAAAGGAACATTTTGTGCAAAGATGGACAAGATAAAGGACAAAAATGGCAGGGACCTCACAGAAGCAGAAGACATCAAGAAGAGGTGGCAAGAATACACAGAGGAATTATACCAGAAAGATCTGGATGTTCCAGACAAGCCAGGTACCCTGTAGTGTGGTTGCTAACCTTGAGCCAGACATCCTGGAGAGTGAAGTCAAGTGGGCCTTAGCATGGCTAACAACAAGGCCAGTGGAGGTGATGACATTCCAGTTGAAATATTCAAAATCTTAAAAGAGGACACTGTTAAGGTGCTACACTCAATATGCCAACAAGTTTGGAAAACTCAGCAGTGGCCAGAAGATTGCAAAAGATCAGACTTCATCCCAATCCCAAAGAAGGGCAGTGCCAAAGAAATGCCCCAACTACCGTACAATTGCACTCATTTCCCACGCTAGCAAGGTTATGTTCAAAATCCTCCAAGGCAGGCTTCAGCAGTATGTGGACCAAAAACTCCCAGAAGTACAAGCTTGATTTCGAAGGGGCAGAGGAACTAGAGACCAAATTGCTAACATGCGCTGGATTATGCAGAAAGCCAGAGGTTTCCAGAAAAACATCTACTTCAGGTTCATTGATTATGCAAAAACCTTTGACAGTGTGGACCACAGCAATCTATGGCAAGTTCTTAAAGAAATGGGAGTGCCTGACCACCTTACGTCTATCTCCTGACAAATCTATATGTGGGAAAGGAAGCAACAGTTAGAACTGGCTATGGAACAACTGATTGGTTCAAAATTGGGAAAGGAGTATGACAAGGCTGTGTATTGTCTCCCTGCTTATTTAACTTATATGCAGAATACATCATGTGAAAGGCTGGACTGGATGTATCCCAAGCCAGAATCAAGATTGCCGGAAGAAATATCAACAACCTCCGATATGCAGATGATACCACTCTGATGGCAGAAAGTGAGGAGGAATTAAAGAACCTCTTAATGAGGGTGAAAGAGGAGAGCACAAAAAATAGCCTGAAGCTCAACATCAGAAAAACTAAGATCATGGCCACTGGTCCCATCACCTCCTGGCAAATAGAAGGGGAAGATATGGAGGCAATGACAGATTTTACTTTCTTGGGCTCCATGATGACTGCAGATGGCGAGAGCAGCCATGAAATTAAAAGACGCCTGCTTCTTGGGAGGAAAGCAATGACAAACCTAGACAGCATCTTAAAAAGCAGAGACCTCACTTTGCCGACAAAGGTCCACATAGTCAAATCTATGGTTTTTCCAGTAGTAATGTATGGAAGCGAGAGCTGGACCATGAAGAATGCTGACTGCCAAAGAACTGATACTTTTGAATTATGGTGCTGGAGGAGAATCTTGAGAGTCCCCTTGACTGCAAGGAAATCAAATGTATCTATTCTGAAGTAAATCAACCCTGAGGACTCACTGGAAAGACAGATCCTGAAGCTGAGGCTTCAATACTTTGGCCATCTCATGAGAAGAGAAGACTCCCTGGAAAAGACCCTGATGTTGGGAAAATGTGAAGGCAAGAGGAGAAGGGGACAACAGAGGACGAGATGGTTGGACAGTGTCATTGAAGCTACCAACATGAATTTGACCAAACTCCGGGAGGCAGTGGAAGATGGGAGGGACTGGCGTGCTCTGGTCTATGGGGTCACAAAGAGTCAGACACGACTTAACGACTAAACAACAAATATTATCTGAGACTCATGGCTCAAACTATGAATTTACAGAGCATCCAGGATCATATTGTTTCCTGCACATTTCATTTAAATATACATAGGCAGTTATCTGCAGGTTTTTTGGGGGTGTGTTGGTTAGCAAGAGATGATAAAACTATTATTTGAATGCCTTACCCTGCTAGCGGTTGACCATGCTTCTCTGATTAATTGCATCCATAATCTTTGATTTCACCATAGCCCACCATAGCTAAGCCAATTCCCAAGTTGTAAGTTTACTTTCAAGCATCAGGAACTTGGTTTGTTGAAGGAAAGCATCCCCAAGGTACTCCAAGATTAAAATTGTCTAACCCAGATAGCTGCATGTATATAAAGCGTTAACTGAATATAACAGGTCTTTTCAGTGAATTTACTCTTGATTGATGCACCTTATTTATTATGGGAAATTTTGTGAGAACAGCCAGTGTGGACATGTGATGGGAACCTTATGTACTAAAGCAGTGGTCCCCAACCTTGGGTCTCCAGATGTTCTTGGACTTCAACTCCCAGAAATCCTGGCCAGCAGAGGTGGTGGTGAAGGCTTCCGGGAGTTGTAGTCTAAAAACATCTGGAGGCCCAAGGTTGGGGACCACTGTACTAAAGAACATCCTAAATCATATCCCACATTTGTTCATTATTTAAAACTTTTTTTAAAAAAATCCTACTACTTCTTTGCTCTAGGGCAATAATAAACCATATTTTAAGAATGGAATAGAACCAATAAAGATAGAAAACACAAATTTAAGAAACATCATTGGATGAAAACATTATAAAACCAAAATCAACAGGAATGAAAAAAAACTATTTAGCGCCAGAAAAAAAATTAAAAGAAGCTCATCTGTTCTCTCAAAACACTGTAGTAGGTACCAAACAATTCTCTCAAGGTCTGTACATATTCCCATTTTCACCCACCTTTCTAATGATTGTCTTAATGGTAGTGATCTTTCAGGTACCTTTTTCCCAAGTATTATATGGCTCTTATTTTATACGGCTGCTATGAGTTGAATTAAGGCTCAAAATAAAGTGGAGGTCAAACTGTGTATTATAAGTAATTCCAGTAGTTGTCTGATCATCACTGCATGAGCTTTGCATATCTCCCATAGTCAATTAGTTTTCTTTGCTTTGTTATTGCTCATTGGGCAGTAGACATGGGCTCCATTTGCAAGTATGGATTCTCAGACACAAAAGTGTACCAGAATGAAGGATTTGGAGCACGTAACATGATTCAACTTCTAAGGAGATGGTATCCATAACGAATAACTTGATGCACAGATCCAGTGCAACTATTTAAGTGTGGACAAGATACAAACTGAATGCCTGGTCCAAATTAGTATTCTAGATGGTATATAGTTTGAATTATCTAAGATTTCCAGAAACTCTTCAAAGGTAGCCCCACATAAAACTCAATGGCCAAAATTTTAGTGGGGGAAAACTGGGGCGAGGGGTGATAGGGGCAGGCAGGCAGTGTTTTTCCCCTCTTTGCTTCCCTTCCATTGTGCAGTTGCACATGCTGGTGGACATGTGACTACTTCCCTGACAGAAGGAAGCAGAGCACCATGATGGCTGGTTAGCAATGCAGATAGATTTGCTTGCACAAGTACTCATTTACACAGCATGAATTGAACATAACCCCAGCCATGGTAGGAATCTAAGGTGAACTGTGGATGGCTTGTGATCCTGCTGTCTCTCATCTAGAAGGGGTTCATTGCTAAAAATGGTTAGCGGAAGGCACTCTGGCCCAAGAAGCCTCCTGAGCCTCATCTCATAAAACTGGGCCAATTAACATGCCCTTATTGTTTTGGGAAGTGGAATATCTCATCCAAAATATGCCCCATCATGGTGGACATAAAACACATGACATTGTCCAGGAAAAATTTTCAGTGTCTAGTGAGTGCATCTGGATTTGTTTTGAAAGGAGAGCCCCACTGCACTCTGTGAAATGTACAACTGGACACATACCTGCAAACCAATGAAAGGTTTACAACTGCACATGCTTCTGTTCCATAAGACCTCTTGACTATAAAGCTACCCTCAGTGCTATGTGATGGATGTCTAACTGTTTTAACCTGCCTGAAAAGAGACACCACCTTCATAGCAGTCAAACATCTGTTGTTGTCCATGTATGCTGCCGTAACGTTACTAGACATGCTGTGCTGCTTCTCATTCATAATCTGTTCATGCTTCATATTTAGAGGGGAAAAAGAGCATGTGAATTGCTATGACTCTGCTACAGAATACCCTTTGTGTACATTTTTGTTCTTCCTTGCAAGACTGTGAATGCTTCGGCCACTCCAACCGGTGCAGTTACATCGATGTGCTCAGTACATTCATTTGCGTGAGCTGTAAACACAACACTAGAGGGCAGCACTGTGAGTTGTGCAGGCTGGGCTACTACAGAAATGCTTCTGCAAAGCTGGACGATGAAAATGTATGCATAGGTCAGTTTCATTCTAATTCTGGCATTTCCTTCTCTGCCTTTTTTCAGACGGTCTAGTACATAAGCAGGCCATTTCCGCCATTTTCCTTCTTCTTAGCAACTGAGCCAAAAGGAGCTTTGTCCATGGAGGAGATCTGTGCACCTTACATGTGTCTCTTTTGAATCATGATCCTCAAGTTTGAATAATTGAAAAAGAATGACCTGTGGCTATGATTGCCCTGGCTAAGGACTATATAAATATATATACTTGTTGATTGCATTAATTCTGATATTAATTGTTCAAGTACTGTTATTCCTAGGAAATCATGTGAATGCCAAGACAAAGATAAAAACAGTAGATATCCTGCTTATACAGCTCTGGAAGCACCACTGTGAAGTTCCACTGAATGTTTTGTATAACCAAATTGATGATTCACACATCGCTGCACTTATCTGTGATTTAATTCAGTGCATATATTATAAGAATAATGCCAGAAAATTAAATACATGTTGGGCCAGAGGCCCTCAAATTAATGAGAGATCAGGGCAATCTAATCAGATGACAAATAAGAGGTAGTGATTAGTTTGTTAACACCCATCAAGAGTAAAGTACTCCTTAATGTTTACCCCCTTATTAAGGAATTTCAGACTGGATCATAATATGGAAAATCAAAATCTTATTGACCATAGGAAACTATCAAACATAACAGTGAGCTCCTAAACATAAATAAATAAGATATTCTAACAATGAATATCTCTCTCCCACTCATATACAGTATATAAACCTCTGAAGTGAAATGTAAAAATTTCCAGTCATGTCCCACCTTTTCCTATTAAAGTAGCTTTTGTACAAGCAACCCATTTGTTCAAGGAGCTCAACACACAATAGATTCTGTGGTTTACATTGGTATCAACAAACCACAAATATCAGACTTTTGTAAAATCTGGAAACCATGGAGTCTAGTCCAACTAAAGGGCAACGGGAATTCCAAAGAATATCTTGAATAAATATCATTCTCATCTAGGAGACCATGAGCCTGTCCATATAGGGGGATTTTGAGCAGTCTGGTTCGCGCTTAGAAGGTTATTATCTTCAGTGTGATCTATTTTATCTCTCACATGAGGGATCCTTTCATTCACACTGAAGATGTTTATCCTCCCATGAGAAGAGTCCACACAAGTTTTTGGATTGCCTGTTTACTCATGAACAAAATTTAATTTGTGTGCTCCCACATGCACACAATTTCATACGCATGCATATCTTTTTTGCTGTCAGTTTAATGTGACTTATTACTGTACACAAATGTCCAAATGGACACTTGTGCATTCAGCATAGAGTTTAGTGTCCTTAACAAAAGATTCATCAGGGTCAGAATCCATCCTGAAGTAACCCTGAGGGCCAGCCTGCCCACATGTAGATCTCCAAACCACATTCAGCCTATCAGCCCTGCTTTGTGGTCTGTGAAACACCCCGCTTGTTCTTTGCAGCTGACATTGGCAGAGCAGTATGAAGGGCTAGTGGGAAGAAATGGGGGGGGGAATGTTGGAGGGAGCAAAGAGTCTTTATTCCCATTTCTTCCCAGGGCTGTTTTTTGCTTTGCTTTATGTGAACTGGAAGCAAAATGGAGAAAATGGTTTTTGAAGGACTGTAATTTAAAATGTTGAATATAATTTTAAACAAATTATGTCCAAGTATTTGGCCATTACTTGCAAGAATGATTTCAAAGGACTTGCTCTCTCTTTTTTTAAAGAAACTTTCCAATGTTGCCAAATAAGGCATTTGACCTTCTCCCTGAAGCAAGGAGGCAGGATTTTTGCACAATGCAGCCTTGCTCCTCTTGCTTCTCACCTACCTCGGAAGTCACTGTCTTTTAGAAGCATAAGAATAAAATCGGCCGGTATTGGGCAACACACCAAATCAACAAATGGACTGGCATGCAAAAGGATAGAGAAGTTTGTCATAGTCTATGGAGAGAATCTTACTGGTGTTTCCCTAAGATTTGCCTAACTTGCCACAGCTAGTTGTGATTAACTGACAACATGCTGGGGCATATCTAAATAGTGTAGTTGGGATTGAGACCAACCCCATGGCAGATGCACCCTGGCATCTTGTCAGTTCACCTCGATTAGCTGAAGCAAGTTGCACAACACTTACGTAGACACCAGTAGGATTCTGGCTTCTGTTTTCAGAAATTCAGGAGCAAAAACTGCTGATCCTGATAGTGAGAGCCCAAAAAGAGAGAGGGGCGCTGTTTGGAACAAGTTTCAAATCTTTAAACTAGCATTCAAAAGGAAGTTAGGGGACTCCTAATTTTTGTCAGCTTTTTGCTTTTTAATGAGTCCTTTCTGTTTCTGCTGGATGCCATAGATGAGAATTCAAAACATATAGGTCAAAATCTTCTTTTTGCATGTTATCCCAATGTAAGAAGAGTGGCATCAATGGCAGTGACAGATTGGTGCTAATTAAAGAGTTTCCTATCTTGATTCTTCATTGCTTGAACTTCAGCTCATTGCATGTAAGTTGGGTGGCCAAAAGATTGTATCCCTTTTGAATTCTTGCATATATTAGACTGCTGATGATGAAAGAGTCCCTGCCTTGATTCTGGGTCATTGCACCAAGCTACCCAACTCATACACAATGACATTAAGTTTATAGAACAAGGAATAAAAGCAAGGAACTCTTTAATTAAAAGCATGCAAAGCAAAGCATGCTGCTTATATACCGCCCAATGGTGCTTCAAGCATTCTCTAGGCAGTTTACAAGTTAATTGTGCAGGCTACACATTCCCCTCCCCTTGCGATCTGGGTACTCATTTTACTAACCTTGGAAGGACAGAAGGCTGAGTCAATCTTGAGCTGGCTACCTGGGATTGAACCCCAGGTCATGAGCACAGTTTTGGCTGCAGTACAGCAGTTTAACTACTGCGCCACGAGGCTCTAATAAATGGCAATCTATCACTTGCAGTTTACACAGTTTCCCTTATGCCAGTGTAATTTACATAAGAGAATGCTGTTTTGTTCTCTGATTTCATTTTTATTCTTTTGCCTACTACCCAGAAAATGGCAAAAACTAAAATATGCTGTATTTCATATAGTTCAACAGCTTGTAGTGCCAGTTGCAGCAGATATTTCAAGCATTTAACAATCACTTTGAAATTAATGACTGAATAAAGTATCCTTTTATATTGAATATAAAAATTCTGCCATTACATTTTATGTTCCAAAGTAACAAAATATCTTTAATTCTGTACACAGCATTTTTTAAAAAAAGAAATACTACATTTTTCCCTTTCTCCCAAATTTCTGTTTTGTTTTGTTTTTTCCCCCTGGGAAATCCCATTTTGCCCTAGTGGTTTTAAATTTCCAGAAATTGTTCATCTCTCCTACAGAGCAGATGAAAGTATACCATTATTGGTGCTGTTAATATTCTGACATATGTTCCATAGTAGACTGCCATACCTAGGGGAAGGGGTAGAGTGTCACAGGTTCTACAGAACTCACATACATATCCATTAAATCCTCATCATCAATCATCTATTCTAGTTCTTTGCTGAGCCAAGAATCTTTACACTTAAAGTCTACCTGGTACATGCTTGCCAATCCTTCTCTTGAAACAGAATGCTATTAGCTAAGTGAAATTTAAGAAAACACACAAAGTAACCATGTGATCCAGATTTTTAAAACAAAAGTCTGGGTTGGATAATGCCTTTGTTGAATCCTGGAGACTGTACTAAATTTGATGATACAAAAGCTGAGGTGGTGAAAATGCAACCTTTCAATTGTGGGTACAATCTAACTCCCATCATCTCTAATTGTTGGCTGTATTAGTGAAAAGATGGGAGTTCCTTCCACCACATACGAAGAGATGTAAATTACCCATCTTCGAGCATTGTCTTCAAGTATTGTTTGGAAAGCAACATTGTGCATTTCACAAAGTAAACTTTACTATATTTGAGTTGTATATTGCCTTGGGAACCCTTTCAGGCAAAAAGGCAATTCATAAATGTTTAAGTAAATAAATCATATAGTACATTAAAAATATAGCTTCACTCTACTCAGAAACTATCAAATTGTCTCTAAAAGTTTGGGCTGCAGAAAAAGTTTAGTGTTGTAGGGTTTTTTAAATTGCACAGCTAAGGTCTTTGCATGTATTGCCTATATATAATACCTAGACTAGAGCCACATCTTATCTAGCACAATGCCTTATATTGCTTGTAGAGTGGTACATGGTTGTAGCAACTTAGAAACACAATGGAGCAATATTAATTGACAATTTCAAATAATTTGGCAGTGGGGGGAGGTATCCACTAATACCTAGTTTGTTGTCCAGTGCATAACTTTTCAAACATTTTCTTTCATAAATACATCATCAGGAGCCTCTCATGCACACACCATGGGTTGCTCATTATCTTTTTGATGTCAGTTGGTGCTAAGTAAAATCAAAAGTTTGATTCCTTTGAGTTTAATTATGCTGTGCAAATACAGTCTACATTAAGACATGTGGCAAGACAGCCATTCATATTGGCCAGATCAGAACAATTAACACATATGCCAAAGAGAAGTGTGTGTTTTTTTTTAAACCAAACACTCATTTGATCATTCCTGTTTGATGCAAGCAAGGAACATTGTCTTTCTGATATCAAAGATATGGGCCTGGCTCTAGAGATCCATTAGATTCATTCCTTTTGGCAGAAGAAGTAAAGAAATATAGATACTAAAAACTAGCTCTTTGACAGGAAGAGGGGGGAACTCCATGAATTCAGCAGCTCAGTGAATCAGGATGGTAGTCATCTGCCCAGGAAAGATTATGATGGATTCCTTTTGACACTGTAGATCACTCCCTCAGCTGTAAAACTAAGGTAGTTTGTAAGGAATTAGATACAGAGGGTCAGGCTTAAACTTACTAATGTAGACACATTAATATGAATATAGTTTAACTGATTTTGAACCCTTTGGGGAAAGAGGATTAGAGCTGGACTTAGCCATACTTAGAACAGATTCTTTGAAATCATTAGAAGTTAATTATCTATTACTAAATTCCTGTTGATTTCACTGGATTTACTCTGTATCTAACATCAAATCCAGGACTAGAGTTTTCCTTTGGGATGAAAAATATAGCCTTTACTGACGTTTTCAGGTTGGTGCCTTCTGTATTCCTGGCAGTGTCCAATTGATAGACTCCACAGCTCAAATCTATCTGGAAATCATGGCCTCTGTCTTCCTCCCAAACTTAGGTATGTTAGTCACACAAAAGGAGCACTTGACTTTTTTTCTGCAGTTCAAGCATCAAAGGCAATTTTTAGGTGTCAATGGCTAGAAAGGGATTTATCCCTCCCTAATTTTCAGCCAACTGAGTTAATGTATGCATTATGTGACTCCTTCCTCATTAACGTTTTGGTTTAAAAGCTTCTTTTGTTTTTCACTGCTTAAATACAAACTCATTGCACATGAGTTGGGTGGCTTCAAACATAACCCCAAATCAAAGGGGGGAGGGACTTCAGTTCTGGGTCCTGCAGAAAGCCACCAATTCAAATGCAAATGCATTTAAGCAATGAGGTATCAAAGACAAGATTCTTTAATTAGTAGTGATCTGCTCCTGGTGGCACAATTTACACAAGAGGATTTTGTCCATTGAAATTACAAGAAAGCAACATACGATGCATGAGGCTGGAGATTTCATTATAGAGGCTGCTGGGCGCTCTAGAGTTCATGGAGCCATGAAATAAGACAATATTAAAATCAGTGCTGACAGATTTTCTTCAAATATTTTTACAATTTAGTACACTCCCTCTGTATGTATTAATCATGTTTGCCCTGATCTATAAATACATGCCATTCATTGCAGCCATAGACAACTCATGATTAATGAGTGGGGAGTGTCACCTAGAATTTAGGATGGAGGTGCCCTACCTGCTCAGTCCAATACCATGACCTCCCCATTGGATGCTGGTAACTCCTGTTTCTCAGGGGCAGTGAATTTGTGCTTTAATCTGAACTTTATAGAAATTATCAAAGGTGCTGAACCTCATCCCCAGTAAAACCAGGCATTGATTCACTGCCTTCATAAAACTGAAGTGATCAGCTTCCCCTGGACCCACCCATGACAGCAGCCTTATAGCCCACGTCTGCTTCCGGTTTCGTCTGCAGGAAGGCAGCTGTGGCCCTACTCCTCCATGTGCACAGGCTTTTCATAGAAATAGATAGCAGCATCCCACTCACCCACCCAACATCACAGTCACACATTGTCCTATCCTCAGTGGAAGAATTATTTCATGTGCCTCACTGCTTTCCACCAGTTCATGCTAACATTTTGTCAGACAAGTAGGTAACTGAGGAAGTGACAAAAGCAAGATGTGAAACTATCCTTGAGGGAAAGCTTTTTGCTGGCTGAGGCTCCTTTTCATCACAGGTGTGAGCAGCAGAAGCAGAATGTACAGCAGTGGTTGAGAAGCTGGTTGTATGCATTACTCCCTGAAACATTTCCAGAATATAGGGAAATACCCAAGCATATGCTTGGCTTACTCTGTTTTTGCTTTCTTGTCCCAGGGAAGAAAAATTAAGAACCAATCAACAGATTTGGAATAATCATGTGCAACCACACTGCTCAGACTATAAACTCTCGAGACCGGTGTTTCCCAATCTTTTTTGAGTCATGACACTCTTTTATAATAGCCAGGTAACCTGCGACCCACCACTACCACATTTGCATAAAAAGGCATTTTTAATGGGGTAAAGAAACACACTAAGAATAGAAATAGAAGGCACGCATTGGTCCAGCAGCAGCCATGACTCTGTGACAAGATTGGCACATATGTTTTGTCAATCAATTGAAATAATTAAGTGTTAAAAACCTTTGTGGTGAAATTTCTATAAAAATAATTGCAACTAAAAATAACATGATGATCTCCCACAAAACACTTTGTGATCTGCTTGGGGGTCATGACCCACAGGTTGTGAACCTGTGCTCTAGACTGTGAATCTTGACATCCTTGCTTGAACACTATCTCTCACTGTTAAAAAGAAACGTACTTGCAAGTAGGAAATGAGCATTTCAGGCAAAGAGCTAGTCTGGAACCTTTGTTTCCTGATTTGCTACTTTTCCAATATGCCAGAAGTGGTTTTCATGCAGATAAGCCATCCCACATGTATAATCAAGTTGAGTACATCTTTTAACCCAGCATTTTGAAATCATGTTTATTGGGTAACATCCCATCAATTCACTCTACTGTCACAGCACAGGCTTCCACTAATTTCCAAAATGGTTTACATGAGGTCCTTGTTCTGCATAGTAGTATACTGTATTCCAAAATTATTCAAACACTGGACAGTTTGGGAATGCATTTTTTAAGCCCCCGGATTTTAAGTGGTGGCACTTTTCCCTTTAAATTCTAGGAAATATTCTGAAAGAGTAAAGAATCTCTGTACAACATATCCGCCTGTCTTTCTTCTTCGATGACTGTTCTGGTTATGCCTTCTAATTAAAAGAAGTAAAATTCAGTCTAGTGACTAATGTTCAGGCACAGCAGGCAACCCCATCTGAACATTTAGCAGCACTTTCTCTACATCCAGGCTGATTGAATGATCAAAAGATACAACAGAATTACCCATTCCCTGCCAGGGAAAGGTGATTGCAAGGCGAGAACCATGAATCATGCCAGGAGTTATCTTTATAAACAGGAAACTCTAAGGAGCCTTTTGTATAGATATATTTATTGTGCCATACTGGAAAGCCTGTAAAACCAGACCTTCTTCTGCCTTTGCTTGCAATTTAGAAATACTAGCTGAAATCTCTTGGAGCACTTACACAAATAGTGTAACTTTTGGAAGCAAATTGCTGTAAGTTACAAGATCTCTGTAGACATGATCTAATATATACCAAGTTGTGTGACTTGGTGTGCATTAGAGATTTCTGAATGTTAGGCAATTCACATGTAAAATTATTTGTGTAACCGCGCAACAGGATTTCAACTTCAGTCTACATGGATAAGAAGGGACGTGGTGGCGCTGTGGGCTAAACCGCAGAAGCCTGTGCTGCAGGGTCAGAAGATCCGGCAGTCATAAGATCGAATCCACGCAACGGAATGAGCACCCGTCGCTTGTCCCAGCTCCCGCCAACCTGGCGGTTCAAAAGCATGCAAATGCGAGTAGATAAATAGAGACCACCTCGGTGGGAAGGTAAACAGCATTCCGTGTCTAAATCACACTGGCCATGTGACCACGGAAAGATTGTCTTTGGACAAACGCTGGCTCTATGGCTTGAAGAGCGGGATGAGCGCCGCCCCCTAGAGTCGGACACGACTGGACAAAAATTGTCAAGGGGAACCTTTACCTTTACCTACATGGATAGCATGTCTAATCCTTAATATTTGTTTGGCACATGCTCACCTTACTTTATTGGAATGCATTATAGCTAGTGAAATGTTATTAAAAGGCAATGCCAAACTATAGTTGACTTTAGGGAGGACATGAATTCTGATGTTTTCTTAAAATGCCAGTCATATGCTATCTTTATAACAAGTTTTTCTCCACACGTAACATCTGATATGAAATACATTCATTTGTCTTTGAAAACCTGATGATGATGGTGGTGATGACAAGGACAATTACTGTGTACATTTGGGCAAGCCTATCTCCATTAGGACTTAATGTGTATTCCTATAATTGCCCACTCGGATGAAAGTTCTGCTAAAGTCAATAGGACTTAGTGTTAGGTAAGACATAGAACTGTAACTTTCTCTTTTCTTTGGAGGACATCTGTAAGATTTGAAAACCTGAGTTACAGGTGTGATATTTGCTATTCATACCATTTCCCCCTTAAGTTTCCCACCTGCTCCTAAAATTCTGCCTCTTTTTTTCTATTTGCAATGTTAATATATTTTCAAGTTTTCTCCTCCTGTTTTATCATTTTCTGATCTCATTGATTCTTAATGAAATTCCAGGAGACAATTGCAGATGGGATGATTAGAAGAAAAACAGAGCTGTTCACCCAGCATGCTGTCCAGATTCAAAAGGAATGCTTGCAGTATTTTTCATTTGATAACAAGAGACATGAGGGTATGGGAGACCGTACTTTCAACCTAAAGTCAAACATTCCATCTGCGCATGTGCATCTACAATCAAAACCAGGTCCTCAAAGAAGGACCCGTTTTAAGAGAAAGATAAACAAGGCAGGAAAATAATGTTCAGAAGTAAACAACAGCATAGCATTTTTGGCAATCCCAGCCTACATTAAAAACAGAGAGACACACCAAATTAAAAAATTATCTGCACGACAATTTTGGGTTAGAGCTAGCAGTTTTCAGCTGTGGCCAGGTTAGGTTCCTCAACAGCCTCTGGCTAGATAGAATATAGAATATAGTTGCCATCTATGAGGACTATGCCAGCACCCTGCATTAAGAAGTGTCACTGAAGACCTCACTTGGAATTATCAAATGGCCCACCTTCCTGCACGAAGCTGTCCAAGAAATTGTGAGACTAAAAAGAAGGCAGGGAGAAAGTCAATTCAGTATAATTGGTCAAGTATATTAAAAATGCACCTTATTTATATTTTTTAAAAAAACATAGTTTCAAAATATCCTTGTTGCACCATTTACCAACCTCTATATTCTTATCTCTGACATGAAATGAGAATGGTAGGCTCAAGTCCAAATCACTGTAAAGGATGGTTCTGGGAGACTCTGATCCCCCTGTGCATTCTCGCCTTGTATGAAATGGGATAACTTTAAAAATGCCTTATTATCTCCCAAAGAAATAAAACCTGTAAACTCCAACTGCTAAAATGCCATGAATATATTAAGATAATGGTCGCAAACATAAAGTGGGATCATCTTGGAAATTAGTGTGCATTTTGAGTCCATTTAGAAAATATGCAGCAGGATGCATCAAGTACAGAGTCTTACACGCCTATTTTAATAATTTAAGATATTTTAATTGAGAGCTTATTGATGTTACTTGAAATACCAAGCTTTTCTGATATTCATTAATAATCACTACATGCTGTCAAGTCAAGTCAGATCCAGAGTAAGCCATTCCAGGGTTTTCAAGGTATAGAGTACTCAGAAATGGTTTACTAGATCTAAAAACATGAATTGGAAGCTCTGCCACAGTTGCTTGTGAAGGCTTTGATTACTTCATCCTTTGCTTTATCTCCACTCATTTCCTGCATTTTCAGACCTACATTTAATTCCAGATTACAAAATGCAACCCACTTCCAGAATTCTACCCATATATGATATCTCTCTTCTTCTTTGCTATTCTCTTTTTTTAAAAGGTAATAGCAATAGTAGTAGTAGTGATGATGATGATGATGATGATGATGATGATGATGATGATGATGATGATGATGATGATGATGATGATGATGATGATGATGATGATGATGGATGTTGTGGCATTCTGTTTTGGTAGTGCCACATCTTAGATCAGTGGCATGGCTCAGCTGTGAAATATAATCAATATAATATAGTAATGACTAATATTAATGTGTATTAATTTTTAATTAATATCCCTATTAATATTAATCTGATTGATATTATATTAATTATTTCATGTTACTCGATTAACAAGCAGACTTTCAAGCAGTCCTTCCTTTTCTGTCATCTTTAGGTGATCTTCCTTAATAGTTATAGTTCAGTGATGAATGATTTACCTTCTTCTTCCCTATCCTGAGTTCATACATCTTGTCTTGTTTCTGCAGAATGTAATTGTAGCCATATTGGCTCAGTCCGTGATCGCTGTAATGAAAAAGGAATTTGTGAGTGTAAGCAGGGAACAACAGGGCCTAAGTGTGATAAGTGTCTGCGGGGATATTACTGGCACAACCAGGGTTGTCAATGTAAGTAATTTCCCTACTTCACCCCTCCCTCCTCCCTCTACCACTTGCTGCCTGTACTTCTTCATGTTGGTATGTGAGTGCCACTTTCAAAAAGAGCACCCTTTCTACAAGCTTTCAACACTCCAATGTGCTTGAAGCTTAATGAGATCCTTCAAACGAAGGCAGCCAATTGGTGGTGTGATCCATTTGTTTCAATATGCTGCATACTGCTTTCTCCATCCTTTTCAGCTCATGCTTGGAGAAACCTTTAATGAAAATAACTCACATCTATGCCTCACCAGCGATAATAAATTAAATTATGGCAAGGTATACCACCAATGGCCAGGTTTCTTGATGCATACTGAAAAGCTTAAAGATGATACTGAGTTATGCATATGCCTTTTTAAAAAAAGCTTGCACTGCTCTTTCCTGGGCACTGGAAATTTGAATCCATAATTTTAGCTTTGTCTCTGTAAAACCATGCTGTGGTTGTACTGGCTCACTGTGCATTATTTTCAGTCCATATGAACCCAACACCAAGAATGAAATATGAAAACATTGGGGTGAAAGCTATGAAGCAAATCTGTATCAGCAATCTTTCTTTTCTAGGTAACATAGTTGTGCTTGTTCACTGTTGAAACTGGAGTATTTTGGAAAAGTTACCATCAGCCAAAAGTTACCCACCAAGACACAGCCCAATGCAGATGTCACGTTTCCCAGCCTCTTCACCTTAATCAGCATTAATTCTGTCTGCACAAAAATTCATGCAAATTATGGTTAGCATTAAACAGTTTTGAAAATAATGCTTGAAAGCACGTTTGTAAATGTTACTCAGTAACTGCAGTTGCTGTTAACTTCAGTGTAGGCATAATGGTTACCGTGACAAGTGCTGGAAAAGAAAGGGGAAAGCAGTTTGAGTGAGGGAGAGGAGGCAGGCAGAGGAGACAGAAACCAAAGAAAGCTCTCCATGTCATAACTATGGTAAAGACAATGGGAAATGTTACCTATATGCTAGTGTTCTGCTTGACCAGGTTCTTGATGATCACAGTGTTTTTGTATTACAAGATAGCCAGCCAAAAAACAAGAATGGACTTCCAGGTAGGTAAAATGCAATTACCCAATTAGGATTGGTCAACGTTCATAGGTTTGCAGTGGATATCTCTGGAGTAGTGAGATATTCAGAACAAACATTTCATGGAACAAAATATATCCAATTATCTATTAGCAGGAACCAATTTTGATTTGATGTACTTATTTATCTGGTGCTGTGTAATTTATGCAAATATGTTTCCATTTGTGCTTTGGTTGTAAGTACTTCTCAATGGTTATGGGTTGTGTGTGATCATCATGCGCATTTTTCTTCATCATGTAGGACACATGTCAATCCCATTTCATCTTCCATAGTTAGGATACACCCCAAATCTACCATAGTGTACCAAAGTGTACTTTCCAGTGTCAGCTCCAGGATTTCGGATCATACAATTTGAACCAAAGTGAAAGAATCTGAGGAAAAAATACAGATTGGGAGTGTAGGACACTGTGTAAAATTATATTTCCCATTGCATCATATGATCAAATCAGTGTACCCCAAACCCATATTATTTCCCACATTCTTTCACTGCTCTTGAATAATTAAGACAAAGGTACTATGAAACTGCTTGTGGAGGTAGATGGCACAGTAGCACCAACCCAGGGTGACACACCCATGCACTCATCTGGTCTACTTGGTACAACTCAATGTAGTGAACTAAACATTGTGATCTTAGTGAGTGCAGTATTGTGTAGCATTGACCATTTAGAATTTGGGATATTTTTACTGTGTTTGTTTGGTGCTGGTGGCTGCTTAGTTGGTTGATTGGTTGGCTGGTATTACACCAAAGAAATAGGACTAGATGAAGGTAGAAATCAGCTAGAGGGAGATCAGATTAAGGAACCTACCCTAGAGCTTTGGGAGCTACTAAACAGTAACACTGTGTTGGATGCTGTTTATACAGTATCTGTCCTGACAGTCCCACATTCCTGTACAAAAGGGCCAGGCCTGCTATATGAGAAAGTGAGACAGTCACATCAGGAAGCAGATGCTTGGATGTGGCAGCAAGACATTGGAGAACAGTGTCATCTGCCAAGTGGCCCACCCTTTGCGCTCTAAGCTAGCCTTCTGCTTTCTAGTGTGGTGCAGGGCACTGCCCCACCTTCTGTTTGGAAGAAAGAATCAACTGCCAGTCCAGCCAGCTTTTGTACATTAAAAAGGAAGAAGTTACATTCTGTACTTGGCCTCAGGCAGCAAAATATCTTAAGCCTACCTTGCAGCTTGGATAATTGGATAAATACAAAGAGAGGTGGAAAATTGGGTAAATACAAAGAGAGGTGCCTACTGCCATATGGATCTACTGGACATTTACATACAGGTAGTTATATATATAAATTAAAAGATGCCTGCTTCTTGGGAGGAAAGTGATGACAAACCTCGACAGCATCTTAAAAAGCAGAGACATCACCTTGCCAACAAAAGTCCGAATAGTCAAAGCTATGGTTTTCCCTGTAGTGATGTACGGAAGTGAGAGCTGGACCATAAAGAAAGCTGACCGTCGAAGAACTGATGCTTTTGAATTGTGGTCTTGGAGGAGGCTCTTGAGAGTCCCCTGGACTGCAAGGAGAACAAATCTATCCATTCTAAAGGAAATCAATCCTGAGTGCTCACTGGAAGGACAGATCCTGAAGCTGAAGCTCCAGTACTTTGGCCATCTCATGAGAAGAGAAGACTTCCTGGAAAAGACGCTGATGTTGGGAAAGTGTGAAGGCAGGAGGAGAAAGGGACGACAGAGGATGAGATGGTTGGACAGTGTCATCAAAGCAACCAATATAAATTTAACCCAACTCCAGTAGGCAGTGGAAGACAGGAGGGCCTGGCGTGCTCTGGTCCATGGGGTCACAAAGAGTCGGACATGACTAAACGACTAAACAACAACAACAGTTATATGTACAATGGCAGTGGGATGGAGGAGGGGCTTAACACATATTATGTCATTTTCTGTTGATTTTAAACATATTCTTTTGCTTTTGTTCATGTTTATATTTTTAGTTAGTCAATGCCTGTTGCTGAAATTAAGTTACACCCCCTCTGAAAAACAAGTCAGATTAGTGTAATGTCAGTCCTATGGTTTCAAAGGAAGCTGCCAAAGGATCACAAACAGACCTGGATGGGCTAAAATCTGAGCTGGCTTCCCCCCCCCCCCCACTTCTCAAATGTGGAAACTTCCTATACTGTATATTTTAATATGTAGCAACCTTGAAATCAGCATAAATTTAAGGGCTTCAAACTCCGCCTGGGCTAACTAGAAACCTTCTATTCACTTCTCTATTGTTCCATCCCAGGTACCTTTATAATACAGACTCCTTTTCATGGTTCCATCATTTATTTCTCAGGGAAATTTATTATTGTCGTGGAGAAAATTACAAGACCAGCAACAGCAGCAACATCTCTCTAATGTACCATAAAGATTCCTTGGAGATGACTTCCATGAGCATGCAAAGCACATACTTGAGATAAATCCCTGTGGCAGCTGAGTCTAAGCCATTAGGATAAAGAGTGGGACATGCAGCATACACCAAGTTAATAAAGAGAGAACCAGAGAGATTGGTGTTATTGAGGGGCAATGGAGGGGAGCATTTGTCTCCTTTCAAGTGAGAAAATTAACAACAGGAGAAAAATGGAGGTGCACTGGGACTCCTGCAAGTTGTGCATTACAATCAGTTCTCTGTGTGTGGTGGGGTGCAGGTTGTACCTGTGACTAACATTTTCATGTAGAAAAGTTATCCTTGGTGGTCACCCTGTTCTAATGCAGCTTGAAATTTCATCTTCTATACAGGCCAGGGCATCCTTGCTCAGTGGAAGCAGTTGTCTATAGAAAGAGCCCAATGTTGTAGTGATCATTCTGGTAGAAAATCAGTACACCTTCAGTCTTACTTTACCAAGATCCAAGTTGTACTTATTGTTCTTATTGGTTCATGTAAGATCTAAGAAACTGCTTTGGGAGAGTTACGAAGACAAATCCATGTCAAGAACTATTGTTGGCTGTGTTAAGGGTATCAAACTGGGACCAGGAGATGTAGATTCCAATGTCCACTGAGCCTTCTGTGGCCCTGGTAGCCATTAGCGCCAATAGCAGTAGCCAACACAATGATGCAGGATGATGGACATTTCAGTACCAAAGCATCTGAAGGAGTACATCTTCCCACAATGTGCTATAACTTCTTAACAGGCTTCTTCCATGGAAGCTAGGCTTAAACCAGAGATTTGTCTGTCCAATTTTATGAAGCATCAGTCATGGCCAGATTACTCAGCTTCTCTCAGTGAGCCCATCTGGCCTAAATGTGAAGCTTGCCCTGTAGGGAGCTTTCCAGAATCCTCACTTCTGACATTGTGAACCACCTGACCAGAATATACCTACAGAGCCCATCCTAGAAGAGGAAGTAGCTTTCTGTGGAAACGGGAGAAATGGGCATTCTTGGAATTATTTCCTGCTTTGCCTGCTCGTTTCACTTGATACAAATGGTTTCCAGTCATTGCCCAATGAAATGTAACCCAGTTCCATAGAATCCATTTGTCTGTACACCATTAGGTGGATTGGCTTGCACAACTGCTTCGACAGTAGCCAAAACTAAGAAATAGCAGTAAGTCTAAAGCTGCTCAATAATTAAGTGTTTGGCTGAGGGGAAATTATGTCCAGCATTTACCAGGTCAGTTCTCATAGTCACAACACAATAGCAGCTGTTTTGTTTGTTATGTGCTATCAAGTCACATCCAACTTACACTGATCTGAATGGGTTTTTCAAGGTATGTGGAATATTTAAGGTGTGATTTCATCACTGCCAATGAATTTCCATGGACAAACAGGGACTTCAAGCCTGATCTAACACTTAGTCCATTACTCCATCTACCACACCACCCTGGCTTTCATAATTATTTTAGCTGCTACATAAGAATGTGATGTCCTCAGAAGTGCATAGAGTATGTAAAACACTTGCCCTGTAACCTATGTGACTTCAGTTCCATGTATGGCAGAGAGGTCTATTGTTGAGCGGTGTTTCAAATCACATCCTTTCCCCCTTAAGCATTATTCTCACAAGGTTGAGGATTTCACTGATATCAGTTCAATCCCAATTAAGGTAAATTGGGGAGACATGAAACGCAGTGCGCCTGAACTATTGAGGAACTCAATGACCCCATGGTGAAAATTCTGATTTAACTACACAGCACCTATTTTATCTTGCTTCGGCATCTTAGAAAAGGTGTCAGCCATTGAGTATTATTTCTTTTATATATTGTTTCTTTTGATCTGGAAGTTACCAGGGAATTAATGTTACCCTTAGGAATTAATGTTACAAATCACTAGAGAATCCAGGTAATGTGCCTATGTAGTTTCTTTAACCAGTGTTATGAACAATAATCCCTAATATGACTTTATGTTTTTAATTAAATTTGTGTCGTTTTCAAATACACCTCTCTTTTTAAAAAGACCTGACTATGGCTTATTTGGGCATATATCAGTTTGAAGGATTTTTTTTTCATGAGCATAGAAAAAGAGCTGGTTTGGGTAGTTCTCCTTTTTTTTGTGACCCAGATCAGCAAAAATGTAGCCACATAAGATGTTTTCATACACTGTCTGACACTTGTTGCAACACCGTGCACAATAAACTCAGCATTGTAGAAATGTGATGATGCCCTGAAGCTGTGCTTGTGAATTTGTTAACCGATGAATGCTCTTAAATCTTTTAAGTGAAGACAAACCTAATGGAGTTATTATATATTGGTCTGTTGTGTGTGGAATGGCTCCCACTGGCTGGTTCGCTCAGTTGCTTCCGACTTGGGAGGTACTTTTACCTGATCAAGTAAGGCTGCACTTACCAAATGAATGTTGAAGGCAACATCATCTTCTATAATTGGCAGGAAGTAAGGAGATGCTTGGATTGGCTAGGCCTGGTGTGGTATTATTACCTCTGTGTGATCAACAGCCCTGCCTCTGATATCAAGAATGTTATTGTCTGTTCTTTGAGCCCATGTCACATGAGCTTTCACACATGTGACTTCCAGTCATTCAAAAACTACATCACATAGAAACCTACACACTAGCTGCTTCTCCCATGTAGGGTCCTCCTTGTGGCAGATGATGCAGAAATATCCAGATGGCCAACACATTGACAATTCAGTAGGGACGAAAAACAATTTTGTTGGATTCAGTGGTCAGAAGAGAAGTGGACTCTTCAGATTTACAGAAACATATTGTGAGGAAAACTGTATCCCATTTTGGGAATTTGAAGTATAGAGTTATAGAAAAAGTATGGCATTATATAGAAGTAAGGCATGCACAAAACTGTGTGTGCTTATGAAAATGCGGACAGCTGAAATGTATAGCATAGAAAAAATGCTCACAAATACCCTTTAATCAATGAAGGAAGTGTGTAATTTGATAAAGTACAGAACTCAGATTCTAAGAAAGTGTGCATGTACTTCAGTATGAGAGAAGAAATAGCCTTGCACTGTCATACAAAGCAAGGACAGAGGTGGGGTTCAGAGAAATGCAAGTGTGGTGATTTCCTCTGAAGCCTCTATCCCCCCAGGTCTTCACGAGGTTCTCGCTCTTCTTTTTTCTTCGCTGCCACCAGGTATTACTACTTTAATACCATTTAATCATGGAGACATGTGTAGTTTTAAAACTTAACTCATTTATTAGATCAAGGAAGTTAATATGTGATTAATATTCAATAGGTAAATCACAGACTGATAATCACTAGTATTTGAATCAGAACTGCTATAATTTTAAACCTCTTTTAACTCTCTATTCCATTCACCATTCTTACAGATCTCTAACTCACTCTTAGTTCACTTTTAAGTTTCACACTGTCTCTCACTACCAGAATCTCTCCTCATACTCCATACACCAGCCTTTATATCCAGCCCCCTCCCCCCTTGGCTCCGCCTTCCGTCCTCACATTGGCTCCTTCTCCACTGTTCAGCTGTGACAGACAAGTGAGGGCAGGGCTGTTCGCTACAGCAAGACACAGTGATGTTCACATCCCTATTATCTTCTGGTGAGGGCCGATGGACTCCCCACCCCAACTCCTATGGTATGGCCTTATTCCCTGGTCATCACATAAGCATCTCTTTGTATTATACTACCTAAAGGGAAGTAGCAATCTCCATGCGTGTATAAACTAATGAACATTGTAGCATACCAAAATACTGCTGGCTTTTCCCAAAAGAATTTTAGTCCTGTGCCATATTACATAGTTTGTAGGGCTGTTTACATATGGGAAAAACGTTTGCTTGTGTAGACATTATATCCCTAAGTGATTTGTCATTGTTGTAAGAATTGTTTGATGATCCCACAGTTTGAGGAGAAAGGCATACCGTGTCTTGGTTTATCAGCTCCTTTCAGTAAAGTTACATGAGAGCTGCTGACAATCGGTAGCATACACTCATTAAGAAATGCATAAAATGTTAAACAAGTAGCTTATTTGTTTCCTTTAGTCAGAATAATTTTGAAGTGTTTAATACTTGATGGCTTGATAATAAATATTTGAATACACGATTTAGTAATCAGTTAGAAATAGCTTGCTATGAACATGTAAAGTGAATTTAGAAAGGAAGAGACAGAAATGTCTATTAGGTGCATGGAATAAAACATACCACTTGATAGCAATTGCCATTTTAATCTATGTTTGATGACAAATCTACTGAAGCGAAGGCTTATAATGTTGTTAATTGAAATGAATTATTCATTGCTCATTTGTGCAAATGCAGGCTGGGCTAGGGTGAAATGACAGGTGGGCAGGCTTTATCTTAGACATTATTTCCCTTTTGGAGCTGATCTATAGCTTATAGCTGTGTATGAATCTCTTGCTCCCTCCAATGTTTTTGAATGGAGCTGGCGGGGGGGGGGGGAGGTGAAATTATGGCAATATATAAACCCAGTACTGAAACTGGTAAATAAGGGACAAGGGACTAGCTAATACCATGGTTCAAAAAAAATCAGTTGAGAGTTTTAAAGAGTTGAAAGGAAAACCTTTGACATTTTACTGTGTAGCTGTGTCAGGCTAGATGAGGTAGACAACCTCCAGAGGTCCAAGGATCACATATGCTCATCTATAGCCTGTGGAGGGTTGGATCTGCTCCTGCTCCACACCCACATTCCAAATATTTGTCTTCTATTGCAAAGGCCTAGTCCTGCTGATCCCACCATAGCAGCCTATTTAAATAAACACAAAATAAATCAAAATTAGTCAGGGACAGAGGTGCTATGGGGCAGTGCATGGCCAAGGTGTATCTCACACCCTCTAGAGGGCACTAGGGATGTGTGTGTTTTTTTTGGTAGACTAAAAAACTTTTTAAAAAAAAAATTGTTGCATGTGTCACACAGTGAGACTTCTAAAAATGTCAACTCAAAAGAAACACCGTTTGAGGTTTCAGAAGGCAAAGGACCTTTCTTCCAGGCTAAGGATGGGAAAGGAAAAGGCGGCTGCTACCCAGTGGTTTCCAGGAGTAACACAAACTAAGCCAATAGGTTATACCCCACCCTTTACTCTCCACCCCTTCCTCAAATCTCACACAGGCCTATCCACTGTGAATTAGGCTGTAAAACCAGGGAAAGACCCATGGTACCTTCCCACATAGATCCCTTTCCACATAGAATCCTCTGTTGAAAATCCCAGCATGCAGCAGAGGGTTCTGACTGAGACATATACTAGCATTCACAATATGCTTATATGGAGCATCATCAGCTTGTTCGGTCTCAGTGCGAAATGGGAATGTGTCCTAGAACATACCTGTCCTCTACAATTCCTACATATCCATCACACATAAGAGGGGAAGAAATGATAATTGTTGAACTGGCCCTTCTTAATCTCCCTGGCTACTTACTAATAGTTTATTAACAAGATAATCTATACAGTGGTGCCCTGCATGACAATGACCCCGCAGAACAACAAAATTGCATGACGATGACTTTTTTGAGATTGCTATAACTGTTTGTTCGCAAAACGATGATTTTTCCAGCTCTGCAAATGGCTGCCCTGTGTTTTCCGGACTCATGCTTTGTAGGGCAGCCATTTTAACAGCTGATCAGTGCTCAGAAAATGGCTTCCCCTATGGGCGATCTTTGCTGGACGACTAGGTAATTTCCCCATTGGAATGCATTAAACAAGGTTCAATGCATTCCAATGAGGAATTGTTTTTCGCATTACAGCAATTTCGCTTAACAGCGATTTTCCTGGAACAGATTATCATCGTCATACAGGGAACCACTGTAGTAACCTGTTCACAGCAGTTCAGGATGGAACACTGTAATGGTAGTCAAGAGCTGGACATAAAATAATGAGTGTGCTTATAAAAGTCCCATAAGGTCTTCTCTGAACCAGCATTACCTAAACTTGGCGTGCCTACATGTAAGAATCTCTGCTTTTTTTATTAAAAATTCCCAGATTCCTCTGTGCAGCATACCCAATGGAAGTTGTAATCCAAAAAGGAAACTTTTCCAGTTTGTAGTGTCTATTTTCACCTCCAGTTTTGTTTCACAAGAGCTTTTTTACCACTGAATAACACAAATTCTGCACAACATTTATCATGTCTTAATATATACAATCCAGACTACAGATATGCCACAATTAAAAACCATGCGTGTATAGTATATAAATCAGATGCACAGAAGACATTCCTCTTCTGGCAGGCTTTTCCTTAGTAGTCAGCTGTCTAAGAGAGGTTTTAAAATGGAATGATTTGCATTTTTGTTGCTTTTAAATCTGTTTTAGTAATGCTTTTACCTCACATTTTGAATATGTCTATTTAATTCATTTTAAATATTTGAATAACTTACTGTTTTTGTCTTGGTGTGCTCTGGCCCATGGGGTCACAAAGAGTTGGACACGACTTAACGACTAAACAACAACAACAACAACAAAACTGTTTTTAGCTTGTAATATTTTGTTCTTAATTATGTAAGCCACCTTGCATTTTTTTTAGGAGAAAGGCAGGGTAAAATGTTTTAAATAAATAAGCAGACAATATTTCCTTTTTTAATATAGAGGACATGAGAAATCATGAGCAAAAAACACAGAGCAGGGAATTCAAGGAAGTGAGCCAAGCTACAGACTACAGTTAAAGCACACAAGTACAACATGTGTTCAAGGAATTAAACATGTAGAGTATCCCAAGTGACCAAAGCTGTTGGAAGCATGAAAGCTCGTTATTATGCAATCTTGTATGTGTCTACTCAGAATAAGTGGATATAGAATTGCAACTGAATGCAATTGCATGTATTTTATCAATGTTATACAATTGTGTGTATTTCACATTATTTTATGAATTTATATTCTTTTTCAAGGTCACTTCAGTCATAAAGGAATGTCGGTGACAGTGTGAAAAACCACTTAAGGCTACACCTCTCTTAACACCTACCTTGGAGTTAAACCCTATAAACCTAGTAAAGCTTAATTGCTTTGAACAGAAATGTATGTAGAGTGGTGCCTCACATTACACATATGAAGCAAAAGAGTGAGGTTTTTGCAGATATAGACAGACAATTCCAACTATGAATGCAAACATGTGTACTCTCCCACTTACCCCAGACAGGCAGAAAACAGAGGTCCTGGTTTGTTTGTTTTTCAGCATCCAGTTATTTGTATATGAGATGATTCAGCAGGGTATTATGTTAATAGGATGTTGCACTGGAGTACATTGGGCAGAGAACTGCTGGGTAGCTCAGTGGTTTAGGCATCTGGCTGCAGAGCTAGAGGTTGGGAGTTCGTTTCCCCACTGTGCCTCCTCGACAGGAGCTGGACTTGATGATCCATAGGGTCCCTTCCAGCTCCGCAGGTTCTAAGATAATGATGATTATCCATTCTGCTATTTGAAATGAACTTCTCTTTAATCTAAAAGATTAAAAAGTGTCCTTGAACCAATACTCTTATTAATTATAATGTCGGTGATTGGGTTTTTTTTTCCTGTTAAAAATATGGGTTTTAAGGGAGCAAAAGAATTAGTTTTATCATATGTAGCCTTTCCTCCTCCACCATCATCCCAGACTAGTAGTAGGGATCCTTCAGTCTCAAGAAACCCCAGACTAAGACTAAACACAAAGAGTAAAACAAAAGCACTATTTCAGGGTGAGACCGTTCAATCAATTACTAAGTTCTTAGTAATAGCCCTGGAGTTGTATAAATTTCATATAGCCATAAGGACAAAATTACTGAGGTTGTAATTTTATGCACCCTTACCAGAGAGCCAGTGGCATTCAATTAAGCAGAACTTACTTTGAGGTAAGTAGAATTGTGCTATATGTTCAGAACTTGGAATGCCGAATATCAACCCAAATATAGCAATTTAATGCAAACTTTTTCAGAATTTGACTTCAGTACACTGGAGACTTAGGGGAAGGGGGGCCATCTTTATTAGGCTTGTATCAGTCAGCACACCAGAATTATTGACCCAAAAGTCAAAACGTATCTTCCAAAAGACATACACATTGGCCATACACATTTTTCAAGTTTCAAATACTAGGGCAAAGCACAAAGTCTTTTATTTTATACATCCCAACTGTTGCTGTTCAGGTTTCTCCCCAAGGAATGTATTCAAAATACAGTAGGACTCCCCGTATCCACAGGGGATGGGGGATTGGGTCCAAGCCCCCCCACTCATGGATGTTGAAAAACATGGAATGCTATTTTGCGAATGCCGTGTGTGTGTGTGTGTGTGTGTGTGTGTGTGTGTGTGTGTGTGTGTGTGTGTGTGTGTGTGTGTGTGTGTGTGTGTGTGTGTGTGTGTGTGTGTGTGTGTGTGTGTGTGTGTGTGTGTGTGTGTGTGTGTGTGTTTATTTTAATATATTTAATATTTTCAGATTGTGGATAAGTGAATCACCTGGATACTGACTAGACAATGGAGACAGGCAGGAACGAAAACAAATGGCAGGGAGAAATTGTGCCTTCCTTGCAGCTAGGCTTTTTAAAAGGAAACAAACACTTGTGTTTGTGGCACAATGAGGTTGTCGCAGTGACACAACTCCTCCACCACCACTTTCTTTTACAGGAAGATTACTGAAAGCAAACCTCTGGGCTGGGTGACTGTGATGACTGCCATCTTCCTTCCTCCAAATGTTTTTGGAGGAAGGACCCTAACAGAACATTACAGTACCAAGAAGTGTGTGCAGAAGCAATTGACAAGATTGTGAAAGCCACTGCAGAGTCCTAGCCTGAATCTACTCCTTTCAGAGCTATGTACTTACATTTATAACATAGACATGTCAATAAATAAAATAATCTTGGCATCTGTCCTGGTGGGTTTCCCAAGCATTTGCCCTTCTGTGCCCTCATCAGAAATCTGCCTCTACTCTCCCATCTCCTTCGTATATCTTCCTGCCTGCTTTCCTTTGTCTCTTCTTCTTTTGTACCTCTTTTCCCAGCATCTTTCCCTCTTTTCGAACCCAGTCCCAGTAATGGCAGCTAGAGGCCTTTTCTCCATAGCTGGTTGCTATGCAACAGGCACCTACCAGGTAAATTACTACCAGAGGCTTTATCTTCACCAGTACTGCCATAAAATAACTCCCTTTGTACATTCTCATACAGATACTAAGATAAAGTAGGCATCCCTCGTTTGTTAATTTCCTTTCATGAGTGTTTAAATGCACACTTCACATTTTAAAACTCCAGTCAGGGAACATAACTGTGCTGTAATACTAGAAACTATGCAATTCAAGTGGTTATTTTCACAATTCAAGGCTTTGACATTGATACTTGAAATAACGGCAAATTAAATCTTGTAATGCTGGAAAGTAGAGTGAGGGCCAAAAAAGAGTTGGTGATGGACATGTGTGGGGAGCATTAAATGTTTGCAAATGCCAACTATGAGTGGGGCAGGAGCAGGAAGAATTTAGATCAAGACTATAGTATGGTACCCCTACTAAATCTACACAGAGAGAGACTGAGAGAGAGAGGTTGCTATTTGTGAAGTGTTGGGATAACAGTTTCTGCATCTCTGTCACCTTGTCTGGTTAAGCTTTAGTTTGATTTAAATGATCAATATGATTAGTTCACAATAATAATACAGAAACATGTCCTGATGTAGTTCAGTGGGAAATCTGAATTTCTCCAAGTTGCACTGACACGTTTCTGAACCTGTAATCTTTGTTTTGTGTAAAATTTTAATACCTAAATCATTCTGTCTTTTACATCAGAGTCCATAATCCTTTTAATGTGATCTGACTAAACTAGAAACAAATTTGTACTATTAATGTGTGTGTTGGAACATTATAACCTTAAGACTTGACTGTAATTGCTTGAGAAGGCAGAACACTGATGTTGATTCTATATTAAAAGAAAAATCCCTTTGCTTCTTAATGAAAGCTCTTTCACTGAAGATATAAGGAAATGTGTAAATCTTCCATATCCTACCATATTTTAAAGAGGCACTACTGTATGTGTGAGAGATATTTCCAATAAAGAGATTATTTATTTTCATCATGAATTTTATAACACTGGTGTGACGGCTCAGCAATAAAGTATGAACCTTTTTCCCCACATGAGGCAGATATACATATTTTTAAAATGGCATATATGCAACATTGTGATTGTAAATCTACTTTCACCTGTTAGCCTGGTTAATAGAGGTGATATTGTAATTTTTGTCTGGCCCCTGCATTTTTTTTCTAATTTCTTCAAGGCTTGCCAGCCCAAGCCTGGCTCAATTTTTAATGCATGTGATTGCCTCCATTTTTGTGGTTCCTGGAGTCCCTAACCATCCTCAAATAATCTGTGCAAAAAGATGGAGACTCATGCTTTCAGAATCTCCTTCACCTTCAAAACCAAGGACACACCTGTGTCTGTATGCCTTGATTTAGTGCAGGGCGGGCAGGGAGGAGTGTTGAAACCAAATTCTGACTTTCACTTTTGATACATTTAGGAAGCAAAGTTGGTCATGCACCGCTGGATGTTGCCACTTCTCTATGACATAACCTTGAATTTGTTTGTCTGAAAATGTCTGTTATAAATGTATTGCAGTAACACGGGACTACCTCCCTTCTGGTGTTTTCCCATACTGCCATAGTAACATTTTGAACTGTAGACTCCTGTGGACCTTTTCCATTCAGTTATCACCTAACTAAAATGAAGGTGAGAACCAGGTGGAAAGGACCTGTGCAAATAGCCCTGCCCCTATACTTTGGAGCTTCCAACAGCACTGTGATAAGGAAGAAACTGTTGTTTCTTTGTGAGTCTTTTAATACAGTGGTCCCCAACCTTGGGCCTCCAGATGTTCTTGGACTACAACTCCCAGAAGCCTTCATCACCACCTCTGCTGGCCAGGATTTCTGGGAGTTGAAGTCCAATAATATCTGGAGGCCCAAGGTTGGGGACCACTGTTTTAATAGATGAAGGAGCCCAGTGAAGCCTGACAAACTTAATTTTGAGTAACTTTTATAAGAAATGCCTCTGTTGGACAACCAATCATGTACAAACCCATCCACACACTTTTGCATCTCACCCAAGCACACACGACTTACACCAGTCTGAGGTGGTTGAGACAGTGAGTTGTATTACTGAAGGACAGAACCTTCTTGGGCCAAAGTTCTTCCAGAGATTAGCTTGTCAAAGATGTGATTTGATTCTCATCTTTTGGTGTTGCACATACTAGGTATGTATCAGTAAAGTCATTTCTTGTGGTTACAACTGGCTTGACATGCCTGTTATGTGTGGCTTGTCATAACTGAATTATAATATAAATTAAGATGCTAAACCATTTTGGTATTAATGCTATGGTTGAGGTCAAACTAGATAAATGTCTTGCCTTGCAGTTCTATAATTTATTATGGTTTGTGCAGTTTATTGTGCTGGAAATAAATTTTTAGATTTGAAGTAATTTTACCCTACGTAACAAGGTAATTTTTCCATGTATGCGGAACCAAATAATTAGTGCATTACCTACGTACATTGCTTGGGTGGTTGCATGTACGTCTACAGTTATTGCTGCTTTTGCTTTATCCATCTATTATTGGGTGGTTATAATTTATACACCTCTGATGGCTAGTCCAGTTGACATGATGAAGGGCAAATAATGAACTGTCAAATGCTGGCATTTTATCAGACTTCACAAGAGTTATGAGATGCAATTCATATATTTGCTCAAGCATTCAGATGCACTGAGTACAATATGCACATTCTAAGTGGAAAATTTGTTTCATCTCTAAATATAATCAGAGCCTGCATAATGGAATCACTGGGTAATTGATCTTTCCCCATAATGCTGGTTCAGAGTAAGAAAAGGAAAACCTGATGTATTTGCCTCCCAAAACACAATTTCAACCAATTGTGCAGAAATCAAAGGGGAAGATACATGCTTCTTGAAACATAACCGTCTTGCCCCTGTCCCATAATTGTCACTAATTTATAAATAAAACTTAATTTAGGGATTAATAATAAGAAATCAATATGACAAAAGTACAGACATAGAGAAATGGCAGGTATTTTATATTGTACCTTACTTGGATAAAAGAGATAGTATCATTGGGATGCACATTAACATTGGCATAATCAGTTCCCCAACTAAGGTGTACCATTTAAAACTCTCTCTGCATGAGTTGGGGACCTGCTAAGAAAAGTGTGGATTTTATTAGCCCCCTTGGAGGGAATCTGCTGCATGGACTGCAAATATCAAAATACATAACACATTCACTTCGATGCCTATCATGTTACATTGCTATAGATTACATGGTGAGAAGCAAGTGAATGGCTTGATGTATGTTTGTGTATATACTGTGTGTGTGTGTGTGTGTGTGTGTGTGTGTGTGTATGCATGGAAGTTTGTCTTTTTTAATCTATACCTATCACTTAAGACATCAATTAAAAAACTGCTGCAGCTGAGCAGCTTGATATCTCATGTGATCTAGTTTTGAAATATCTCTACAGCAGACCATCCCTAATCTGAGCATCTCCATTTAAATCAAGGAATTTTGGACTAGAAGAAGTAGACATTGGTACCACAGAGTGTTGCCATCAGAGACAGGACTAGTTCATCGCTTCTCTTTCTATAACATCAAGTAAAGCTGGCCAGTAAAATGTTATATTTTGGGTTTCCTGTGTCTGGCCAGCCATAATCTATGATGTGGAGTGAGGCAAAGAAATGCCAGGCTGTCTTACCATTACATAAAACAAGGCAGCCGCTGTAGGATGACTGGGGGGGCCATGGAGTAGTCTTGAAGCTGTGTGTGCCCCACAGCCTGCCTGCACCACCTAAACTATTCAGTGCAATGCAAAATGTTGCCCTATTGTCAGTGTTGAAATAGAGTTCTGTTGCCAGTCTCTTGGGTTTCTGTTTGAGAAACTAGATGGGGGTGCCATTTTTCCCTTTGACTGTACCTCCAAAATAACTTGTGCCATCCCTGAAATATGCACAGCCGGGTAAAATCAGGCGTAGGGGTAAGTAGCATTTGTTGACAAAGGCAGAGGAGAACTAGATACATGGTTGCAATACATTTAACACCTTGTCACAGGTCACAAACCACAGAACATGTACTTTTATACTGAACACCATGCACGTGGACTATTTTATCTTAGTTCAGAAAACAATAAACGTAAAACTAATCAAAAGCTAAGAGGAGCAACCACCTTGGAAAGCTGGAGTAGGTTTAAAAACTAGATGCCCCCCCAATGATCATATAGAAGTGTGACATTAGTATCCCGATATATATTTCAATGTACATATATGTATGCACAATCTTGTCCTTTTCCTTGATGGTTATACTAGGGTTGGCTGCAGGTTTCTCCTGTAAAATCTAATTGCTAGCACCTGAAGTAATTTTCATGCTGCTCATGACATTATTGTTAGGGTTCCTATTAACATATCTATTGCAATCCAGATTTTTGTATAATTTTCTGTTTAACAATTTGAAATGTTACTTCTAAGAATAGATTTCTGTACAAATTGTCAAAATAATCAAGTCACTTTGGCTAAGCTACCGAAGGAAAAGAAAAGAATCAACTTTCAATGATTTTTTTTCCAGTACTAACATAACTAATGAGAAGAGGCAATTAAAGTTTTTAATTGGCATGGATAATCCAGAGAGAAATCTAATATCTTTCTCATTGTGTGAAATCCAAATCCAAAGGGTTCTCCTTGAGCTAGCCAAATGTGGAATAATTCCGTTCAAAGCATTTTCTTAAGCATTTTGCTATGCACAGCAGGTGTCTCACATGAAAATGTACATAACAGACTCGGCTACTTCTTTGGATCCATTCTAATCTACTTATTAAAATGTGTAAGGCTGAGGTCCCCCCCCCATCCCGCCCCCAAACAGATACTGCAATATATACGTGGAGCCCAGCCAGAACAAATTTGTCCTTTAAGGAAGATATAAGACTTACAAGTGTAGTATTGAGCAAATATCATTCTTTAACAACAATCCCAGTGTGTATGACTACAGAGTCCAGGATAATTTTCAAAGGCCCAGAGAAACCTGTCACTGCTGGCTGTGATGCTATGTACTCCATGATCATACTATAGGCCCAGGCCTGCAGTATAATCCCATATCCCACCCCATTCCCTCCTCCACAAAGGGATGCTCACCCAAGCCAAGTATTTAAATGCAGTAGTATTTAAATCTTTGCTCATCTTGTGCTTGTATGGGAGAATGAGGAACTGCAATAGCCTTCTCCTGACCAGGAGGAAAACTGATTCATCAATTTCGCCCATTGCTGGGAATAACATTGTACACAAAAATGCCCATTTCCCCCACAAAATAGAAGAATGCAAAATTACACAAGTTGTACAACTGCAGAATTGTGTGAAACTGAATTCCCTGCCACTTGATTTGAGAATCCGAAGCACTATGTGGGTTCTCGAAGGCTTTCACAGCCAGGATCTTATGGTTATTGTGGGTTTTTCGGGCTCTTTGGCCGTGTTTTGAAGGTTGTTCTTCCTGATGTTTCACCAGTTTCTGTGGCCGGGATCTTCAGAGGACTGGGGTAGGAACTCTGTCCATGCTCTATTGCTGTTTGTTGGATAGTTGAGTATTTGTAGCTGTGGGAATAATTTTTGTTCTTTTTTGGAGATAGGGTGATCAGTGTGTTTTTGTTGTGGATGTATTGTTGTGATAAGGGGAGAGATTATCTGTCACTGTGGTTGATGGGTGTCTTTAGCTGGTCTTTTTTGTGCAATGATCCCAGGTCCTTGTGGCTGGGTAGAGTTCATTGACCTTCTGCAGGCTGTATTTTTCAGTGCTGGGATCCAGGCATTGTTAAGTTTTAGGTTTTCTTCTTTTTTGTTGAAGCCCTGCTGATGTTTATGGATTTCAATGGCTTCCCTGTGCAGTCTAACATAATGCTTGCTGGTGTTGTCCAGTACTTCAGTATTTTGAAATAGAATAGATTGAAATTCTTTCCACATTCCATGCATTTTATATGGTTTCTCCCCTGTGTGAGTTTTTTGATGTGTACTAAGTTGACTGCTTTGGCTGAAGAACTTTCTACACGGCAAGCATTTATACTGCTTCACTCTTCTGAGGGGTTTTTCACCTGAAAAGTTATTGTTCATATTCATGGTCTTTCCATGCTCCATTCACTGATTTAGTTTTTCCTTTGGGTCGAAGTTGCCACATCCACAACAAAAACACACTGATCACCCTATCTCCAAAAAAAGGACAAAAGCTGTTCCCACAGCTACAAATACTCAACTATTCAACAAACAGCAACAGAGCATGGACAGAGTTCCTACTCCAGTCCTCTGAAGATCCCGGCCACAGAAACTGGTGAAACGTCGGGAAGAACAACCTTCAAAACATGGCCAAAGAGCCCGAAAAATCCACAACAACTATGTGGGTTGTGTGCATCTTTCTTTAAAACTAGGAAGTTTTTTTGTGCTTGTGACTAAGTTTTGCTTCTCAAAGGGAAAGGCCACTGAAAGCCTATTAGAGATGTCATATTCAAAGTCAGTGGAAACAGGGAATTTAACAAGTTACTTTTCCACCCCTATGTAGGATTTATACTTCGCCAAGTGATTCTGGCACCTAAAAAATAACAAATAAGAATGTGCTGCCTTTTCATGACATCCCAGATTTGTTATTTGACATGGCCACCTCACTGTTCCCGAGGAAAGGACTGGCTATTCCCATACTGAATAATTTCACAATAATCAAAGGGATCAGCTTGCATATCCAGTGCTGAGTTGCATGCTACCATGCTGATGGAAGCAATTTTTTTAGAACTGTTCCTGAGCAAATGCCCACTATAAGGGAGTGGGCTAGCAGCAATGTTATAAATAATAAGGATACCAAGTTTTTCGCCCATTTAGAAGACACAGTGAATATTTTCTCTCTGTTACCTTATATGTTCTCACCTCACTTGTACTATTCCTAACATGTCTGCTGTAGCTGAGGACAGCAGGCTAGCTTAGGGAGCAAAAGGCAGGCAGCCCCCTGCATCTAGCTCTGTCAACCAGCCTGACCATCTCCTTGCCCTGACATTTGCTACCTGAGGCAGCCACCTCACTTTGCCAAAAAGTAGGGCCAGGGCTGCCAAGAAGCCCTCTGTGCAAACTTACTGCACCAAGCAAAACACACTCCCCTTCCTCTTGTTTTTAAATGCTTCTAGGTGCAGGAGAAGCAGCAAATGAAATCTTTGCTTTAACCCAACCCCCACCCCCCACCCCCACTATGCCCATCATTATAGTTACAGCCGACACCTTGCTGAGTTTTATATATATGTAATCCAACCTGAAGCTGTAGAGGAAAAAATGAGTCTCCTTCATTATGGAAGCCTGTTATCCCATTTGAAAACAGCAATCCTCTCTTCTTTTTTAAGATCTCTACAAAAACGTGCATAGCTGCTTCAGCTTTTCATTATTGGCCTCATGTCTCTGAAACCGATTGTTACATTTATGGCTTTCCACTGTCTTCTCCAATTCAATTGTTTCTACCCCCTCAAGTAACTCTGGATGCTTTGGGGAACTTTATTATGAGTGGCCTGCTATCCAAAGGAATCACAAGAGCTTATAACAGGATGGAGCGGAGGATTCCTTCTTACCCTTAAGAATCTTCTTCCTGAAAATGCTTGATCTAAATCAGACAATTCTACAAGCTTAGTTACTTGGTTTCCCCTGATGAAGAGAGATTGAAAGACTCTATCTCCTCTGGAACGCCAGTAATTCTAAAATGACTAATCCTGGATTTATTTTCAATTTGGTCCATTTTAGAAAGCAATCTCATGTTATCCTCTATCAGGCCTGTCAAAATGACTCTATGATGTGAGATTATGATTTCTATTGAGGCAGAGTCCTCAGTCATCATTTTGTGGAATGCTGAATATGAGTTTATACTTCCCTTTATACATCTCTCCCTGCCGCCACCACACCATTATTTCATAGTCTGCAGGCTGTTCCACTGCTAAATGTCCCTAATGGAACAGTGGTCAAGGTGGAGTTTCTTTTGTTCTCGTTCTCTCCCTCTCTCCTAAATCTGCATTTATTAATAACACTATAAATAGGAAATGAATGGTTCTTTGTGGATAAAGTTCTATTTGTGTGTGTGTTTTTAAAGGAGATCTTGACCCTCAGAAAATTTTGCCATTCTCTTGACTACCACTTTGGGGAAAAGTCTAGCTTTACTCAAGAGTATTAATTCTCTGTTAGCAACTGAAATGTGTTTGGGGAGTAAAAAAAAATTGAGAAATTTCTCACCATGTTTGTGTGTTCTTTCAGTCTATTAATGTCAAGTGATCCGTGAATGCAACAGTACAAGCCACACACCAGATATTATAGATGTTTGATGGCTAAGAACAGCTGCTTCCACAGCATGTTCTGCATCATAAGATGACAGACATTGTCTGCTGAAAGACAGGATATAGTCATGACAGACTAGGACCTCCATTTTCATTTGTGGTTATGTCTGTCTGAAGAATTTGGTCTTTCCACATTCTGAAGTTAATAAACCCAGTCCACACCACACAGATCAGAAAGACCAGCTGGCAGCATGGCTGGTATATTCAAAACAGGTCTACAAATTCCCTTGTGGAAGTAAAGTAACAGAACACAATGGTGTGCTGTCAGCCTCAGGAAGATTATACTTTTTAAAAAAATGGCTTCCCCCATGTATTCCTTGCTAGAACTATAAAAGTTCTTGCAAGGAACACATGGGCCAGCCTTTCTTTCTTTCTTTCTTTCTTTCTTTCTTTCTTTCTTTCTTTCTTTCTTTCTTTCTTTCTTTCTTTCTTTCTTTCTTTCTTTCTTTCTTTCTTTCTTTCTGCTTATTAAAGGACATAAAACTTTAAAAGCCATCCTTCAACCACCGCAACACATGTGAAATTAATGTGTAACAGAAATAGGCTTGAGGAGCCCATCCTTAATTCATGATCACAATTATACCAAGTATTCTAGATTAGTGCAAGACAGTTTCTGTGACTATAACAAGTGTCAACCATGATCTCTGTCCCCCGCTATGTATGAACAGATGCTTCTAGGCAGTATTTCTGTCATGTCTGTACTTACTCTTGCCCAGGTTATTTCAGCTGTATCATTCTCCAGATGGTTAATAGGACCAAGCATCACGCTGATGAGGGAGAATCACTCCAGAATTTCAGTGGGTTCTTCCCATTGCTGCAGCCATTTACTGACTATGAATGGAACTCTGCAAATTAACACAGATGGTTTGGTACCGATGGTAATAAGGCAGAGATCTAGTTGGAAAGATTAGCACCTTTCCTGTCAGGCTCAACTTACTTTGGCAGGTTGGGATATCAATAAGAAGGTCCCTATAGGAATGAGAGCCAGAACATTTTTTCATTTTGTTGATGAACAGTGATATTCAGAACCAGTGTAGCCTTTTAATTCTGTTAATTTTTTAAAAAATTACAAGGCAGATAACAGCAGTTCCTAAAATCTTCAGTGGCATATCAGTTCCAGGATCAAGTGGAAGGAGCAGTGGAAGATTACAGAATAACACAAGAAATAGAGATGATGCTAGCAGAGGAAAGGAAGTAGAGAAAATTATAGCAAAGACTATGAGGATGTTTATCGAGACAATTAAGCCAATCAAGCCTGAGACAAAGATGGTTGCTTTCTATCCCCCAAAGGTCTTCCATTCTTACAAGAATTCAATGAGATCTGACAGACAAGCCTGAAGTTATAGCATTTAGTGGTGACGTATGGCTACAGAGTAACTTCTTCTGGTACTCAAAAAATGCTGCAAAGCTTCTTTAGTGGGGATCCAGAAGATACAACTAGGTAGCTACCTTAAAAAAAAACATTTTGCAGTGCAGCGTTGTACTGTTGTACAGCTGTTAGAGATTTTATGTGGATGGTCTTCTTGGTCTTTATGGTATGACCTTTCATCTCTGCTGGTCTGTCATGAACATTTCACAGTGGAAAATCCTCAGAAAACTTGCCTATTTATTCAAATGTCACTTGTGTCCCTTCTTATTTAGAGATGGTATAAGTTCAGTCATGTAGGAAGGAATGCATTTCATTGGAGGATATAATTGACAGACCAGTTTAACCAAAATACTGCAAAGATTACAATAGAAACATGTACATATGTGTGCACATGTGTGTGTGTTTAAATGTTTAGTTTCCATATGGAGACTTGCTGTTTAAACTCAAAAACAAGCTTTATCAGTTAAAAGTATAGGTCATCACCATATAGCAGCAACAAAACATAAATGTTTTGCCTGTATATTTACCTTCTATCAGTCATAGATACCTAATGCCTACAATTTGTTTTACTTCCTCCTCCAAGTGTTTTATTTTGGCTATTTAAACTATTCCTTGCCCCACCTCAAAGCTATACAGTCCGCCAAGCATGCCTTAAAAGCTCAGAAAGCTGCCTCACTTCAAGGCAGAGCCTCAAAAAGGATATAGCTTATGAAGCTTTTCCACTTAGGCATAAAGTGGTTTGTACTTAAATCAGTGTAATCATTTGGAAATGTACAAAGTATAGAATTCAGGCTCAGGAAAAGACTGAGTGAATATGGTAGCCTTATCTCCTCTTTGTCATCACTTCTCTCATGCAAAAGAAACTATAGCGGAAACTCTCTTGTAACTATGGAGGTTATACACGTAATGTCTTCCGTGTTTGGGCTCACACGTACAGCCTCCACCTTTCTAGCAGGGGCTCTTTGTCAGAAAGTTGCTTTCTTGTGGGACATCATGACAATTGTCATCATACCAGCAAATGTATAAATAACTGCACCAATGATTAAGATGCATCTCCCAAAATTTTGATAACAGGTTTCTTAAAATTTTCTATTATTATGGGATAGTGGGGCTCTGAAACCCCATAGACAAGGCTCATGTACTCCTTAGAACAGTTCAGCAAAACATGACCCATGGGATATAGGAAAGCCAAGGCTATTTGAGCCCCTGCCTCCCTTCCCCTACTAAGAGCATTGTTTCCCCCTTCTTGTAGCCCATGAGAAATTTTTCACTGAAGCAGGGTATGGGCCCCCTACCACCAGCACCCACAAATGGAAAACTGTTGCCACTTCTCATTTGGATTTTTCACTAATTTCTGGATAGTTCTGGACTAGTTCAGCCCATGATGGCTGCAGGCCGTCTGGAGTTGCCTTTCTTCCTTGAAAGAGAAAATACAAGTTAAACATTATTTGAAACTTAAAAAAAAACTGAAATAAAATGTATTAGCCATGAAAATGGGCAAACTTGGGGGAAATTCTAATTTATTTTCCAGGGCCTAAACAGGCACAAGATCTTACTTAGGGTTTTGTTTTGTTTTGTTTTTGAGGGGAATTTAATTAATTACAGATTTCAACTCAGCTATTTAAATCGAGCACTGATCAGTATGGGTGGCACAGACGCTTCCTCTCGCTGCTGCCCCAGTATTTAAAACAGGAAGTAGAGAAACCTCCAGATGGCTGCTGAGGACAGCAAACTGATATTTAACTGAAACAGGGCTTTTGTATCTGTATAATTGTTATGTGATGGGTTTGAATCCACTTGAAGAGTTCCAGACAAGTAAATGTGGGCTTCAGAAATTATAAATATCTGAACCGGCTTGTTTTGTTATTATGCTCTGTTTATTTCTGTTATTATTTGCAAAAAAAATCTCCCAGTCTTGAAAATCTCATCAGATTTTCTTTATGGTTTATTATTCCTCTTGGTTTATATTTGCCACATAAATATGCCCAATTAGGCTCATCTTGTGTGCTATATTAAAGAAGACTAAAATGCAGACATATGGTCATCATCATCATAATTCCCTGAGCAAGCAACATTTATTACAACTTAATATGCAGTTGTGACATTTACAGATCAGGAACTGTGGATGCATTTCAATGTTGTGTCAATGGGTCATAAAAAATACATTAGCACTGTGAAAGTTATCACAGAGGAAGGTGACGAAGGAGGAACATGTTTATGTGGTGCCTGTTGGTTGCCCTCATATTAATTATGGCACGGCATGATGGAGAGGAAGTGGAAGTACATTATTATGCGACTCATTTGCATTCCCAGAGTTAGAAGTCAACTATACGTCAGAAACAAAGGCCATGCTTTTCTAGACAATTGTAAGAGAAGCAGGTTCACCAGGCATAGCTGCTGTGCAACCTCTGGTCATTTAAATAAGGTTCACTCATCATGATTAAGCTGCTAGTCTTTAAGGAACTTCCATTAAATATGGATACATAACCTGTGGTTAGAATTGGCAGTTTTTAAGTAGAACATTTTTGAGTTAGGGGCTGTGGATAATAGCGGCACTTGTATGCACAGTTAAGCTATGGGTCTGTAGAATGTGTATTATTAAGATCTGTTTTGTAAATAGCAGATTTTTGTGAGGAACTGTCTTAGATATGTACAAAGGCAGAATTATCTAGAGGGATAAATGGATAGCTTTCATAACATCTCCCAGTTCTACTGAATTGTTGTCAGACAGAGTGACATCTTTAAAATGTGTACTATGCTAATACAACTCATTTCACAAATACAATAGTAATAATCTAGACCTTGGTTCCAAAGCATTGAATGTCAAGGATACTTTCAGGGCACTGTTTTTCTTCAGTTATGTCTATAAAGGAGGTCCTTTCTACCAACCCCAGTCCATTCCTTGAATCTTTCATTACCTAACATTCAATCATTGTCCAACTTCTGAATTTCGTGTCACTCATGTGGTAATATGTAAATCACTTCTAAGTATTTGGTCTTATCCATCAGCCTACAAACTCTGGTAATTTTGCTATGGTATTTGTATTCACACACCCCCCCCGCCACCGCTGTAATGAATGAGTGCTAATATCCTCTCATCAAAATTGTTCATAAAGACCTCCATTTGCAAATTTGCAATTATCAGAACAAGTCCTCCCTGGCTGCCTATTGTTCGATCTTCCATCTAATCTTCGGTGTGTTCACATCTGCAACAAAAGGGTTAGTATTGCTGTTATATTAAGTTTGGGAAAGAGAAAGTGGTACCAGATTGAGAGAGATAACAAGAGAAGGAATAAAATGAAGGGAATAGAAAAGGTGGAATAAGGAGAGCATGGGAAGTGAATGTGATGGAGGTAGCTGCAAGAAAAAAGATGAATGAAAGAACAATGTCAGAAACTGGTTCTTTCTGACTGTAGCAGTTCTCCGGCATCCTTCTGAGGTCTGTTGCCTAAGGTTCTAACTAAAACTGGAAGGGACTAAATCCAGGACATTCTACCTACAACCCCTGTGCCTTCCCTCTGAGAAAGAAGAATACGGGAGCTTTTTGGTTGAGGTTTTTAAATATTTAGCCTGTTTCAGACTATAAACTGAATCCCACATTAGCCCTATCTGAAGCAGATCCATTAAAAGAATGGTATGTTTTAGTCATAAATAATTTTAGTTTCCCTCGACTTCGGTGGGTGCACTCATGTTTGGACTAATTTTGGATTTAGTCTTATAAAGAATAAAGGACTGGAGATGGGTAGGGCAACGGATGTAGAGGAGGAAGAGTGGGCAACATTTAAAACAGTGGTTCCCAACCTTTTTTGAGTTGTTACCCCCCCTTCTATGTTAGCCAAGTAACCTGCGACCCCACCTCCACTATATTTGCATTAAAAAGCATATTTAATGAGGTAACATCATGTCTTCTCATAAAGTAGGAGCTTCCTTCTCTCTCTCCCCCCCCCCAAGGGCCTGTTTCTCATAATATGCTAACTTTAATACCCTGCTCTGAAAGGTCAAGGAAGAAATTATTTAACAAGGGTGACAACACATATAAGGCAATCCATGACACACACACTCCAAGAAAACACTCTGTGATCCCCGTGGGAGTCATGACCTACAGGTTGGGAAACAGTGATTTAAAAGAATAAGGAAATATATTGAAATACATCTAAAGATTAAGGTGGTATAGTTTTAATTAATTTATATTCTAAGTGGTTCTTGATAGATCTTCTGAAATTCTCTGTTGTACTTCTCCATGGCTGAAATCCTGGTGCACAGTTATGAAAAATGGTGTAAGTTTTCCATGCAAATTGCCGTAGGTTAAGAAATATCCATAGGCACTGTCTGTTGCATGCCAAGTCTTGTGACTCAGCCTGTAACAGATAAGGCCCGCAGGGATTTCTTAACTAACTGCAATTTGCTTCCAAAAGGTCCACCATTTGCTTAACTGTGCCACATGATTTTAGCCATAAATTTTCATCTGGGTCCTTTGTATATTTAAAATATACATATACTGTATATAATGTAGAAGTGATCTTTTTTAAAAAACAAAGTTGTGCCATTTCTTTCTAGATCTGCTTAGTCACAAGTCATCCATCTGCATGTTCATTTTGCTGTGCTGTATCCCACTTATGCTTTTAATTTGTCTTTTGCACATAAGATTTCTCAACCTAAAGATCTCTAATCTCTTAATATCTTTATGTTTCCAGAAAAATGTCTTGAATGTCAGGCAATAATGTCTTATGTTATGTACAAGTTCTGCCTTTAATGTGATTGAAATAATTAAGAACTCCAGTTTAATAATAATTATACATAGCCACTCTATACAGACACACTGATTCCATGCTTGATCATGTCTGTAATCAGGAACATTACATCTGTACATACCCACATACCCATGTAAAATTACTGTGATCCTTTAAATCAACAACAAATTAAACAAGTATAAATCACAACATATTCTAATGACACTTGTGTCAGTTTAACTGGGAACAGTATTGATAGCAAAACCCTGTGCGTGTTTCCTCTCAGAATTTAAGTTTCACTGTGCTAAGTGGGGCATACTCCTAAACAGAGTACACTGGGCTGCAGCTAAAAGCTTTCAGCTGAAATTCAAAGCAATCATTGTAATGCAAGCAATATCTGGATTTGTAAGTGGCTCATGACCAAGACAGGAGCAGGAACCTCCTTCAGATTCCAGGCTGAGGTGCCCCACCAGCTCTGTCCATGAGCTGCCTCTGCTGGGAAATCATACGGGTGCTCAGAACACTTGACCTATCAAAGAGAGAACCATTTAGCCAAAGGAATGGGAGCCGCTATAGGGAAATCTTCAGAAAGCGTTACTGTTGTTAAGGAATGTTTGCCTTATTTCATGAAAGTGCCTTCTATGGGCGATGTTCACTGTTTCCAGTGCTGCAGCGCTGGCTTAATTCAAAGATGCATCTGCTATCGTAGGTTTGAAATGGGCAGAAGCCTCTTCTGTTGGCACCCGCCCTTGTGCTGTTCTGATCTTAAAGATCATCCAGAGGAATCATCCAGAAGAAGAGCCAAAAAGGGGACTAAGAAGGGGCAGGCTGAGGGAGGACCTAGGTTACACCAAATCCAAATCTCTGCCAGCCCAAGGGACTTAGCTTCTATGCTGGCACAAAGTTTGGCTACGGTGAGGATAGTTTTAAGTGATCTCCAGTATCCCTAGATTAGGAGGGGTTTGTACTCAGCCAAGTTTCAGCTGCTGTGCTGTCAGCTCAGCTGGCCCTCAGCCACCATGGTTAGTTGGGATTCCACCCTGAGACTGGCACTGTGATCTCAGGACACATCCCACTGTCCAGGCTTTCTCTACACCTTCCGAACATTCATTTAGTGCAGCTCTCCCAAAACAGTGTGGTGCAGTCACAGTCTTTCTACATCTGGAATATCAGCCTTGTCAGCTAGACAAGTGAACTAGTATCCTGCTCCTAAAGAGCTAGTGGCATAAGTAAGAGACATATGACCGCACGCACACATGCACGCACGCACACATGCACGCACGCACGCACGCGCACACACACACACACACACACACACACACACACACACACACACACACACACACACACAGATGCTTCAGGATTAGAACTCCTATCATCTCTCACCTTTCGCTGTGCCTGATGGGAGTAGCAGAGGGCCACATGTTCCCCACCCCAACATAAGGAAATGCGTAAAATGATTTGCTTCCTACAAAAATATTTTAGTTCCAGAAATACCATAGTATGATTTTTCTGACTGTGTGACTTGGTTAAGGGAACAGGTGTTTCACCGTACCTGATCTCCACAATGCACAAGTGAAAAATCTTCAATCTAGATTGGTTTCTTCTTAGAAGATACAGGTGATACAGAACATTTCAGAAGATCATGGACTGTGCAGACAATACATCTGGTTCTTCCTGAATTTAGGAGTGATTTTTTCTGGGAAGCTGCCACCTCATGTGCTACTTCATGCCTCAGGTGCCCTGTAATATCAAAGAGACCATTGAGGTGCCTTAGCCTAGGTGTTCAGTACCCAGTTCAGGTGATCCATATACATGAGTACCTGTGGATACTGGATGGTCATTAAAAGATATCTGAGCACAGAAACCTAGTTAGCCCTACACTCTACAGGCTCCTGCCAAGCACATATCTAACATTATTGAGCGGATCTCCCTCTGCACCTTCTTGAGTTCCTGTACATTAGGGTGTCTTCAGACTTGTGCTGGTTGTATGTTAGGTGGGAAAGTGGTGCCCAGTAGCATACAAGGGCAAGGGTGGCTAGACGCATTCTCAGAAACTCTTTCATATATTCACTACCCATCCACAGACCTTTTATGGTTAGTATATTGTAATCTTTGTCCCCCACTTCTATGTCTGTGGTCATAATCCTGGTGACTTGAACATGGGAAGGTAATGGAGGGTGCAACTGCTAGCTCTATGTGTGGATTAATTACCACCGATATTTCTGAGTACAGATGGTTGTGTAACAAAGCACTCATCTGATCACTTAGTTGTGCAGCCAGATTTTCTCTTGTCTGTGTGTTTTTGTTTGTTTGTTTTCACCATATGGATAAAGGTATTCAGCTCTAAATTGGTCTATATATTTTAAAACTAACACTTTTGAGGGAGACGAAGTTGTACAGGGAAATGGCCAGACTGGTTGGCCTATTCTGTTGCTGCAGCCTTTGGTCTATTTGCTGATGAGTAACCGCATATATTTTCAGAGTTTGGAAAAGTAACTTTTTTGGATCACATAATTCCAGTCAGTGTGGCCAGTGCCGTGCAGAGTAGTACTTGTATCTATACTGTACAGTCATAGCACTGTGTTACCACATCACCGTGGTCATATGATTCTATGAACCATGGTCTAAATCACTGGTTCTTAATCTTTGTTACTCAGATGTTTTTGGACTACAACTCCCAGAAGCCTTCACCATCAGCTCTGCTGGCTTCTGGGAGCTGCAGTTCAAAAACACCTGAGTAACAAAGGTTAAGAACCACTGGTCTAAACAGGTAAATTCTCCAAGCTCTGGCTTTTATGAAATTGCTTCCAAGGGAATGCAGTGGATGGAATCCTATTGGTGTTTGTGTAAAGTTTGTGTTACTTGACGTGGCTAATGGACAAAGTGCCAGGGTACATCTCAGTTGCCCTGTCAAGCAAGTAACTAGGCATGTGACTGAGATGTAGCTTTGACCCCGCATCAATTAGTTTCGGTTAGTCATGGCAAGTTACACATATCTGACATGAGCGCCAACAGGATACTGCCCATCACCGGTGGAACTAGTTCTCCTTCATTGCCTTTTATAACCAATTTGTTGACACTGATTATGCTTTCCTCTTTCCTTCCCGCTCCATCTTGCAGCAAACGTATGTGACAACGAACTTCAGATATGCCAGAATGGGGGAACGTGCGAGAAGAACATACGCTGCCTGTGCCCACCAGCATACACTGGTGTACTGTGCGAGAAGCGGCGATGTGAAATGGATCCAGAAGGTTGCAACTCCGGGCAAGGAGCATTAACATTATCACACCTGATACTTCTATTACCACTGGCTGCTCCATTCGGACTCAGTGGCTTTTTCATATTCTAGGCCACACCGCATTGGAGGCATTGACTTCAACTGTTCTCAAAGGAATGTACTACAGGAAAAGCAAGAAAGGAAGCAATGACAACAGAAGTAGCCAGCAAATGCTACCAGTTCTTTACAAAATAATAAAGGGGGAATGTAAAAATCTCCACACATATATAGACTGAAAAAGGCCTAACAGAACTAAGCCATACCTATCCGTTGTGGACAACCCAGCAAGTCAAGACTGTTACTTTCTGGCTCAAGCTTCAGCAAGCAGCTGCCAATACTATCACTATTACTCACAACCTCAGCTGCAAAAGCTTTCACAGGATCGAAAAGGTTTTGGTCGCCGCCCCCTGGACAGGAATACAAAAACAAAACAAAACAAAACACAAAGACCGAAAACCACCAAACCTTGGCTCCTTCAATCTGGTGCGCAACTGTACCTCTTCCCAGTGTGTGGACCAACCAAATAGAGGCATTCTTTGCTGTCAGTGCATTGTGGGTATAAGGAAATCTGTTTCAAAGCTGCCATATTGGCTTGCTTCTGCCCCTCAGTCCCCTTCCAACTGTGCTTTAGTGAACGTTGCTCTGTAAACCCTTGTTGGTTGAACGATTTCTTTGTCTGATGTTAGTAACGCACACGTGTACCAGTCCCTCCTCAATAAATTTCAAGCCAGTCATACCCTTGTATATGTTAGCAGTACTGCACCAAGTCAGTGCAGTGCTCATCTATTGTACAAGAGTGGCTATAGGACAAAAAAGGGAGTGTATTTATCCTTTTGTATTCAAATGAAGTTATTTTTCTTGACTAACGTAAGACGTAGATTTTTTGTATTATTGCCAATTTGTGTTAACAGACAATTTAGTAATGTACGTTAATCTTAATCAGATAAGGGGGGAAGTTGATTTTTAGTTCATCCTCTTTTTTTTCCCTTTTCTTTCTTTTCCTTTGCATTTAATTGTGCAGAGATTTCTCTGTATGGGCAACGTGCTGGCATCAAAGAATATCAGTTTACATATTATAGCAAGTGTAATAAGATTCCACCAAAGGACATTCTAAATGTTTTCTTGTTGCTTTAACACTGGAAGATTTAAGAGAATAAAAATTCCTGCGTAAACTATTTCAGGAATTAGTACTGCAATTTCTTAACAATATTGTAGGAGATGGGTGAAAAAAAAACCGAAGCTTCAGATGGTGCAGATGGAATGAAACATATGTAAATCTTTAGGTTAAACTACCAGAGGCTCTCAAAGTAGACGGACAATGTTGGTGGGAGGCACAAGTAGTACTTAGAAGTGACAAGCCGAGGTCAGATATTTTCAGACCAGCAGGTACTGGTCAAGATCCATTTAATACCTTCAAGTCACACTGCAACCCTATTCTCCAGGATGGTCAACATGTGATCGTTCTAGTTAGGAAAGTTAAGAGTTGGCTGCCCAAGTAACTGCTTCCCATCCCTACTAGATTGCAGATGTGGATCGCACTGAATTCAGTGAGACTTACCTATGACTACATACCTATAAGATTGCATTAGTAAAAAAAATGTATTATAATATCTACTTGTCTAATTTATTCACTAAGATATATTGGTGAGATCCAACACTACACTAATGAATTTTACTTTTGCAATGAAACTTTCCCCACCTTTCCTTTGTGGTACCCCCACCATTCCTTAAACATCCTGATCAGATTTGAAGGCCACCCGGGGGGGGGGAGTTGCTCCCTCTCCTTTCACCAAGGAAAGCTGTTCAATCAGTGGAAGAGGTGGACTAGATACTGTGCTGTGTGCTGAAACAACATTTTGAACCATTTCAGAATCTACAACTATTTTAATGTCAGCACTTTACTTCTAAAATCAGCAGCTGACTTTCAAAATCAAAATTTGCTATACAGTTCTCATATTCCACTGCTTATTGGTCTGGACAAATGAAGTTAATGTAAAATATGTCTATGTGTTTTATTAAACCATCTATGAGAAAGTGTTGTAATAACTGCTAATGGGCAATGCCCTATTCAGAGCAGAAAGACAACCACATAAATATTTTCTTGCTCCAGTGGTCCCTGTCACCGAGCCCATCATGCAAGCAGTGTGAGACTGGCCATGCAAAGGGAAACCTGTAAAAGTCAGGGGAAAGTTTCTGCATTTTTTTCTTCCATAGTCGCATAATAGAACAGGATACTGGTCCCTGTGCCCACTATCAGATACTGTGAATTGCTTTTCATTTGCTCTTGCAGAGACATTTCCAGAATGGCTAATAAGCATAAATTGCAGTACAAACAATTGTTAATGAATCAAATAAGTGCTCTCCTCTTAAAAGATCAGAACTTTTTAAAAGGGGTCTTTAACTGGTGCCAAAAGGTAACCAAGAAGTTATTGGGAAAAGCCCTGGGGGTGAACTTCCCAAATGCAGGGTGCCACAATCATGAAGGCCTCATCTCTGCTTACTACTCACCTCGCAGCAGATATTAAAGGTGCTGGCAGGAGAACAGAGGCTGGTGCCTTTAACAGAAGCTTAGGACATGATTTATTGTTGGGTATCTAAAACTGCCAGCCATTGATAGCTCCTGGATGCCAGCTCTCCAATACTGCCAAAGACGTGAGTGATATCTGTTACATACTGATGTGGCATGCCAATTATGAGATATCCAGTATGTCAACTGCTATTGCACAACCTCTGGATGTCAAGTGCTGATGTTAAATATCAAGAGTCTGTCAAATATTTGCACAGGTGACTAGCACTCACTGTCTACATTCTCAGAAGGTTATTTTAAAGCAAGCTTTGCATAGTCAAATGTATTTATGCACACAGTTACCCAAGATAGATCCAGGTAGCTTCTGTAATTAACAGTTTTGTGCCGTGATTGTGCTGATTGTCAGTGCTAGAGATCAACAAACAAAGGCTTCATATGGCCCTTTCTATTGTAGATACTTTAAAGCAGAGCTTGGCAAGATATTCTTTTTTACTCTAGTTCTCAGAATTGTTGGTTCTGGTGACTGTAACCCCCACAATTAACTTTGCCAAGCTCTTTTCAACATTCACTTGTACTGTGTTAATGTTTCACTTTAACTATGACCTCTTTGTCTCCCTATGGTTTGATGAAACTGGCCTTGTTTTGCAGAGCTAGTGGAAGAAAGCCTCAATAATTTTCCAGGTACGACAGATTGTGGCCGGCACAACACTAGTAGCCACAGTCTGTTTGGCAAAAGTTTATTTGAAGACCAGGCAAAATGAGAAGATGAAAGCATAAGAAGCTTATAAACTTTATTTCTTAAACCTCTTTTTAATACATTTTGCAATGATTATTTATTTAGTGAATGCCTAATCCATAAGAGATGGCATTCCTAAATTAGCAAAAGAGAACATGATTTGAACCAACCGGCAAATGGCAGTTAGTGGATTGTTGATAATCATCCGCAGGGTCACTACATTCTGTGAAAGACCTTCCACAATCTGGTTTGTAGAAGTTATGAAAAATGCCCAATATATTTGACTATAGAAAGGGCCTGAATCCTCTTGAGCAAATGGAGCACAACTGTTCTGTGGCTATGAGTGCCATTCAGTCTCTGGCTTACCTTTGTACAAGCCAGGTATGCCCGTCTCCCCGGACCTGCCATTCGGAGCAACAGGACTTCTGCTTGCACAACAGTTAATAGAGATTTCCTTTTGCAAATGGGTGGGAGTGCAACCATGCATGCAAGGGAGTGTTACACACACAATAAAGACCGGATGGTAGCCATTGGAATGTTGCCTGTCTGTGCAAAGTTGCTTTCCAGGTTCATATCTCTGAATGAGAAACATTATCACCTGGCAGTTGAAAATAGGAGAGAGAAACTATCAAATTAGAGAGTTTGGTAGCATGGTTACATTTATGAAGGAGGGTAAAACAACTTGTCTCACATATGTACATTATATAGCTGAACTTTTAAAAATGCATTTATTTTTTCTTCTTTTCTTTTTAATTTCTTAAATGTGATCAGAAACTAGAAGGGCTTCTGTGTAGAATGTTCCATGGTGACCATGGTGCTGCCAGCTTTAGGGAAATTGGAATTCTTTCCTTGGTGCTCTTTCTTTGTCAATTTGTATGAAAGCATAGGTTGCCATATTCTATTGGCCTGGTGCTGGATTCCAAGGAGAACAAACCTATCCATTCTAAAGGAAATCAATCCTGGGTGCTCACTGGAAGGACAGATCCTGAAGCGGAGGCTCCAATACTTTGGCCATCTCATGAGAAGAGAAGGCTCTCTGGAAAAGACCCTGATGGGAAAGTTTGAGGGCAAGAAGAGAAGGGGACAACAGAGGACGAGATGGTTGGACAGTGTCACTGAAGCTACCAACATGAATTTGACCCAACTCCGGGAGGCAGTGGAAGACAGGAGGGTCTGGCATGCTTTGGTCCATGGGGTCACGAAAAGTCGGACACGACTAAACAACTAAACAACAACAAAAGTGCTGGTTAGAAAGTTGCTTCAATGCACTGCTTCAATGCTGGGGTCTATCCCACGACAAGTCTTCTGTGCATGAGTCAAATATAGTCATGCTGAAAATAAAGGCATTGGAAAGCTTTTGGGTTGGTGGTAATCTAGTCTGGGGAAAAATCCAAGCATAATTATGCATGCCACATATCTGTGGTACAGTCTGACACTGAATTGTTTGATTGATTGGGATACGAATTGGTCTAATCACATCCAGAAAGGATGATATTATGTGCCACAAATCGCTTCCAGTTTATGACAACCCTATGAATGAGTGCCATCCAAAATGTCCTGTCCTTAGCTGCTCTGCTCTGCTCAGCTCTTGTAAACTCAAGCTGTGGATTCCTTTAGAGAATCTCATATTTGGTCTTCCTTTTTTTCCCTGCTGCTTTTCACCTTTTTCAGCATTATTTTCTTTTCCAGAGAATCTTGCCTTCTCATGATGTGCCCAAAGTAGGAAAACTTCTCATCCAGCAAGGATGCAAGTTGAACCCATTAGACAAAGAGATGCAGGGGCTAAAATGTACCACCCTCTGACAATCTTGTAAGACTTCTAAAGACAGTTTTACCCCACTTTCCCAGCACCATTCTTTTCTATATAATTTCTCACAAAGTTATACTTGGGGAAGACTTACTTACTAATTTGTCAGATTATGGAAGGCTACTAAAACAAATTTAGGGAACTGTTATAGTAAAGCAATCTGCATTTATTATGAAAATGCAGCTATGTGCAAGGAACAATTTTCAAGTGTGCAATTGATTGGGAAAGTCTAAGAGAAGCTTTTCCCCCCTAAATTGATTGTAAAATATCCAGGGCTCCACAGTAATGAACTGGCTGCACACCCTGTTATAACTGTCCTGCATTGGAAGTCCCTTTGAATAGAAATATTTATATAAATGTCAAATGTTGATCTTTCTAAGACAGTGTATGAACAGCCCCTACTGCATGCACAACATCACAGCTGCGTGTTTTCATTTTTAATAAAGCTGGAGTTAGTATTTAGGGAAAGTGTCAAAATATATAGCGGCATGTACAGGGAAAATGCTGCTCCAGCAAATAAAGTTTGTTTTAAAGTAATGCCCAAGGTGTAATAAATTCTTCTTTTTGCCTCTGATTAGCCCAATTACTGCCTGTGACAGTAAGAAACAGAGCAAAATGTAGAGGCAAAAACACCAACTGCAGCAATGTTTCAAAGACAAGAAAGAATCAAAAGATGGCAACGTAGGGTGAATTTGCTTAGGAGCATACATTCTATCACACATAATGCAAATATTTTACCTATATAATAGCCTTCAATGGAAAACCATTAATCAGCACAGACAGAAAACCCAGGGGAAACCAGTTATTTTGTTCTCTCCAGGCTTTGTAGACTTTGAATCAGGGACTCGGTAGTCTTTGAACCTTGTGCGATAGACTTGCCCCTATCTCAAGAGAATAATAATTTGGCTGGCAAATACAATACAGGGACAATCATCAGGGGAGAAGCCTGCCTTATTGGTTTTGTTTCTCAGAAAGCAGATATGAAGAATGACAGCAGCAGCAAACGATGACATTTGTAGAGTTCCTTCACAGCGGCGCAGCTGATGGACTGCTTGTTATGCGAACCACCAGGTTCTTTGGGCATAGAGCAATAAGATAAGGGGAAGATAAATTAAAGTGCTGGCTTACTGCCAGCCCCAACTCACATGAAACCGTAGATTTACTCCAGAAGCGCACTCATGATAATAAACAGAAAATGATATTGCGGCTTCACTAAGGAGGGGAGATGCAAATACAGCTGACGGACACATGGCACCAAGGATTACTTATAATTAAAGTGGATTTCTAATATTAAAATGTGGAATTGAAGCTGCCTGCAAATGTATTAACACGGACCCCAAAAACACAGGCTGTGTAATTATCAGAAAGATGCACTTCAGCCGTCGTTATGTACTCAAAAGTTTGCAGAAATACTCAGGAGGTACATTGTGAACGCTGGGTTATAGAGGAATTGGCAAGCCAATGGCAAATGACAGAGAATTTCATATCATCACCATCTTGATTGCTTTGGGAGGGGCTTGGTTGGTTTGGGTTTCGTGCTTATCAGTGGAAGTATTGATAAGCACAATACATGCCAGCTTGCTTTTTTAAAAAAAATAAAATTATTGTGTTGATTTTAAGAAGTGCAACAGTAATAACAAAACCAACATAATCTACAGAGATCGGATATGTATTAAATCATAAATTGCAAGGTAACTAATGCAAGTTGTTACTGTTTATTATCATTTTTACCCTGAGCCAAAGTCGTCCTGCCACAGCCCACCTTCTTATTATGGTGGAGCCCTTTTATTAATTCCCTGAAGACCGAAGACATTTTACTTAAGCTGCAGTGCAAAGAAGCTCTCTGTTAGTGGCATATACCCAAGATATGCTAGGCATGTGTTTTTGTAACAACACCTTCTCATAGGTAATTGCCATTAAAACTGAGCAGGATGCTGTTTGGTATGAAGGTCTTTTTCTTCCCCCCCCCCTTCCTCCTTCACCTTGAAGCCATATATCTGCCCTCAGACTTGTGGCATGCTTGACTTGTCTTTTTTGGAGGTTGACCAATATACAAAATATATATAAAGTGAAATACATTTCTATCAGTCATGAGGTGGATACCCTAACTACAAACAGCACCCAAATAAATATCAGATACTTGGCTCCTGTTTATGCCTTGGGATTGTATTTTTACAGTGTAGTTTAAAACAATATTTTAAATGCTGGGAGCATATTTCTCCCCTGCTCTCTCCACAATATGTATGTGTGTGTGTGTGCGCTCACAACTTGATTATTTAATCATTTGTTCCATCTGTTTGGCTTGAAGACCATCAATAACTTAACATTGACAGTGTGAAACTTGGAGATTACATGTTTTTCTCATATATACTCTCCCGGCACTGTAGATATTGCTGCAAATTTATAGTATAGTCTGATGTGGTAGACATTATCATGTTGCTTCGAAGGCAGATTTGTAGGTAGCCTTGGAAATGGATAACTGACAGAAATGGAAGAGACCTCAATGACCATCTAGTCTTTTTATGAATATAAGAAATCCACCATCATAGTATCCCTGGCGTAATGGTGGAGGTCATAGCCTCTTCTTTAAAACTTCTAATTTATGAGAAACTGCCTCTTTACTTACATCCACACTACACTCAGAGCTCTCCTCTGTGTTTAATTATATTCCAACTATACCTGAGTGAAGAATCTAGGGAATACTTTAGCCACTATGTGTGAACCACCTCATTGTCTCCCACACAATGTTTGCATTCCTACACAATGCTTTCAAAATTCAGTATATGAGTTAATAGCCTGGTCATTGGAGTCATTCTCTCAGCACATTTGCTAACTTTTGCTTTAGGCTGGGTCATCCTGTCTCTAAGCTCCTGCACGTTTTCCAGTTTTGCCCTCCTGTTGTTCTTCCTACTGTATCAAAAAGTCTCATTCCAACTGGGGAGTTGGGCATTGTGTGCCCAATGCCCCTAATTGCTTAAACGCTAGCACTGCTTTTCCCAATGAGCATGAAATTTGGCGAATGTGATTCTGTAGGAGGGAATCCCCACTGGAAGCCATAAATAATACAGCTCTATGTTCTCGTGCGGCAGAGTAAATCAGCATTTTACAAAACAATTCTGAAAAACAGGGGCAATAAATTATAACTTTAAAACTTCCTGTAGTGGCAAACTTGTTGAAAAACAGCCCTGAGAAATGTTTTGTGTTTGGTTGAGATGTGGTTAACTGATGAAAAAAGAAGTCTGCTTCCAGGAGTTTACTCTGCTTGGTGTCTCTCTGTAAATGGCAAGAGGGTGTCCTGTAGACCATCTTGACTATTGCCATTGGTATTGTCAACATTCAGGATGCCCTTTGCTATGTAAAGCTTGGCATCTTTTTTCCAGCTGGCAACAATATTGTGCAGCAATATTGGGCCATTTCCTGGCATTTTGAATCATAGATAAAGAAGCACAATATCCCACATTCATAAACTGGACCTGAAGAATTTTGAAGAATTTAATATTTAGGACTGAATTGAAAACAGGTTGCCTTTTCCCAGCCATGGGTGAAAAAATGGAGTGACACGTTCAGGTATAGCTTTTCAGAAACTGCATTTCAACTTACAATATGTTGGGGGAAGGAATCACTTACCATCATGGTGCCTGAGGCTCCATTTCTTTACCTTCATAATAATCCATTTGATACACTGTTACTTAACCTATCAAGAAACAGAGAATGAGAGAGAGGTATTCCTGTACTTCCTGTTGTGGTAAGTATTCCTTTCAAAATAAGGTAAGCCTTTTCATCCATCTCCAAATTCTGTATCTATTTTGGGGTGAATTCCAAATTTTTACCCCAGATCAACCCAATTGCAAACTGGTATGAAAGCAGCTCAAACCTAATTAATGCCTTCCCTAACTATGAATAGTAATTGGGGCTTAACATGGAATCTACCGAAATAAAACATTTTCATTCATGCTAAAGCAAGAGTTGGAATTTGTTTTAGCAGCTTCTGCATCAGTTGTTGTTGGGGTTTTTTTTGCCCCAATCAAAACCATGACATAGATTTTCGAATATTGCATGCTTAAGGTCAAAAGGTGCAATAAAATTTATTACAGATGTCACATGTACATATGTGAACCACAGAATGTATTTGTTTTACATTGAATGAGGTGACTCCTGACGCAACAGGAGCCATAGAAAATAGCACTGATAGCAAATTCATGTGTGCTCTTGTCCACTATAAACAATGCTTTACAGTAAGGCTATATAAAAGCACTATGTTATGGCCAAAATCCAGTCGCTGAGCATAGAAAATCACACGAGTACAGGCTCATTGAATCAATTTGTTACATAAATTTGTTACATAAATAGAAGGTCCATGGAGTCAAATGGACTTACTCTAACTGCAACTTACTTTAGCATAGTAAGTCATAGTTAGAGTAGGGTCATTTGAATCAGTAGAATTTACGGAAGAGTTGGCTCACTAAATCTCCATTTATTCCATGGGTCTTTTCTCATTCAATTTACTCTGATACACAACAGGATTTTGGCTTATATACCATAAGCAGCAATACATTTTCAACATATAGCTATTATAGGATATTGAAGTAAGGGTCTTGTTGAGGCAATATTGTGGGCCACAGCATGGAATATTATCTTTTGACATGAATCCACTCCATTCCTCATTGTTGTTGTTTAGTCATTAAGTCATGTCTGACTCTTTGTGACCCCATGGACCAGAGCATGCCAGACCCTTCTGTCTTCCACTGCCTTCCGGAGTTTGATCAAATTCATGTTGGTCGCTTCGATGACACTATCCAACCATCTCATCCTCTGTCGTCCCCTTCTCCTCTTGCCCTCACACTTCCCCAGAATCAGGGTCCTTTCCAGGGAGTCTTCTCTTCTCATGAGATGGCCAAAGTATTGGAGCCTCAGCTTCAGGATCTGTCCTTCCAGTGAGCATTCCTCATTACTTTGGGGTAATCAAATATTGTTCCTGTCAATCAGTTTGCTGTGTTGCATCATTATAAGCAAACCAGAAAACTTCAGGGGATTATTTTCTGGTTCTCTCTAGTGGCTAATGCTAATATTGCACCTTCAAAATGCTACAAAAGTCAAGAAACAAAGCAATACTTGTCTTACCACTCCCAAACGGTAAGACAAAGGTATAAAACTTGAAATACTTTGTATCAAAGTGTTTTAAAATGATGAACTAGCATGTTTAAAATGTATTTGTGGTTATTGTTGTAAGTAAGAATAATATGTTACTTGTTACATCAAAAAGCAACTTAGCATTTATTATGCAGCTTCTAAAAATCCCATGTAGTTAATTCTAGTTATCCCACAAGTAATTTATTGCTATCAATCATGTTAACTAGTTACTTCCAAGGTCCACTGTGATATCATTCCTGTTACAAATCAGCCAAAAATCAGCACAGAATTGAGGATAATACAAATTCATAGCTTCCTTTCCAGGAACACTTTGGTCTCACTAGAGCAGATTTACAATATCAGTTAGACCTGTTATGTCAGCAGCTACGTAAATCCCATTGGCTCCATGGATCGACCTTTCTTGAAACTCAGTTTAGCCCAGTATATTCATTCACCTTGTTGAAGACATGCAGCATTTTTGCAAAGCATTTTAAACAACATGTAGGCACCTGGAATACATTCCCCCCCCAACACACTACAATGGCAAAATTCTACATTCTATCATTTTTTGTGGCATCATAATTTTTCATCTGTGTCATGACTAAATTTGGCTCTTAGTAGTCCAACACAGAAATATAAAATTGATGTGTTCTAAGCAAATTAGCCTTTCAGTTCCATTTAAATTTTGCTGCTGTTAACATTTATGAATTTGATTCTAATTTACATTCAGAGCTTATCTGAGCAATCCTTTGCTCCAAGATGAGTTTGGAAGCTAACACTGGGATCAAGTCCAGGTGTTCAATGTTTTCTATCCCTAATTTTATACTCTCCTCAGAGATATACTTATTTACAGAGGGCAATGCCTCTAAAGTTTTGCTTTTCTCTTATTTTTCTGTTTTAAAAGAACAGTAAGTGGACTATATTGGCAGTTTGAATGTTGTGTGCCTATAGCTTTATAATGACAATTTAATCTCTTTTCTGTAATCTGAGTGAACTCTTTGATAAATGTTACTGTGTAGGGCCCTGATTTGCATACAAAATAAGATCATGCCATATTCTGTAGAAATATATTATGTTGTTGTTGTTTAGTTGTTAAATCGTGTCCGACTCTTCATGACCCCATGGACCAGAGCACGCCAGGCCCTCCTGTCTTCCACTGCCTCCCGGAGTTGGGTCAAATTCATGTTGGTAGCTTCGATGACACTGTCCAACCATCTCATCCTCTGTCATCCCCTTCTCTTGCCTTCATACTTTCCCAACATCAGGGTCTTTTCCAGGGAGTCTTCTGTTCTCATCAGATGGACAAAGTATTGGAGCCTCCGCTTCAGGATCTGTCCTTCCAGTGAGCACTCATAGTTGATTTCCTTCAGAATGGATAGGTTTGTTTTCTTTGCAGTCCAGGGGACTCTCAAGAGTCTCCTCCGGCACCACAATTCAAAAGCATCAATTATTCGGTGGTTAGCTTTCTTTATGGTCCAGCTCTCACTTCCATACACCGCTAGTGGAACAACCATAGCTTTCACTATGCAGACATTTGACAGCAAGGTGATGTCTCTGCTTTTTAAGATGCCATCTAGGTTTGTCATTGCAAGCAGGCGTCTTTTAATTTCATGGCTGCTCTCACCATCTGCAGTGATCATGGAGCCCAAGAAAGTAAAATCTGTCACTTCCTCCATATCTTCCCCTTCTATTTGTCAGGAGGTGATGGGGCTAGTGGCCATGATCTTGGCTTTTTTGATGTTGAGCTTCAGAGCATTTTTTTTTTTGCACCCTCTTCTTTCACCCTCATTAAGAGGTTCTTTAATTCCTCCTTACTTTCTGCCATCAGAGTGGTATCATCTGCATATCGGAGGTTGTTGATATTTCTTCCGGCAATCTTAATTCGGGCGTGGGATTCCTCCAGTCTGTACTTTCGCATGATGTATTCTGCATATAAGTTAAATAAGTACAGTGGTGCCTCGCATTACGACGTTAATTCGTTCCAGCAAAATCACTGTAGAATGAAAATGTCGTAATGCGAAAATAAAAAGCCCACTGAAACGCATTGAAACCCCTTCAATTTGTTCCAATGGGATGGAAACTCACCATCCAGCGAAGATCCTCCATAGGGTGCCAATTTTCGGTGCCTGTGCAGCGAGGAATCCATCCCAGAAAACAGTGGGGAGCCATTTTATTTATTTTTGCGATCGCAAAAACGTCATTGTAATGCGGTTTCATCATAATGCAGGGAAATCGTAAAGTGGGGCACGACTGTTAGACAATATACAGCCTTTTTCTACTCCTCTCCCAATTTTGAACCAATCAGTTCTTTCATATCCAGTTCTATCTGTTGCTTCCTGTCTTGTAGGATTTTGAGCATAACCTTGCTAGCATGTGAAATAATTGCAATTGGATGGTAGTTGGAGCATTCTTTGGCACTGCCCTTCATTGGGATTGGGATGTAGGCTGATCTTTTCCAATCCTCTGGCCACTGTTGGGTTTTCCAAACTTGCTGGCATATTGAGTGTAGCACCTTAACAGCATCATCTTTTAAGATTTTGAATAGTTCAACTGGAATGCCATCACCTCCACTGGCTTTGTTTTTAGTCATGCTTTCTAAGGCCCACATGACTTCACTCTCCAGGATGTCTGGCTCAAGGTCAGCAACCACACTATCTGGGTTGTCTGGGACATCCAGATCTTTCTGGTATAATTCCTCTATGTATCGTATTCGCGAAGGCTTCCACGACCAGGATCTAATGGTTGTTGTAGGTTTTTCGGGCTCTTTGGCCGTGTTCTGAAGGTTGTTCTTCCTAACGTTTCACCAGTTCTCTGAAGATGCCAGTCACAGAAACTGGCAAAACGTTAGGAAGAACAACCTTCAGAACATGGCCAAAGAGCCCAAAAAACACACAACAACCTCTGTGTATTCTTGCCACCTCTTCTTGAAGTCTTCTGCTTCTGTTAGGTCCCTACCATTTTTGTCCTTTATCAAGTCCATTTTTGTACTAAATGTTCTTTTAATATCTCCAATTTCCTTAAACCGATTTTTGGTTTTTCCCTTTCTATTATTTTTCTCTATTTCTTCACAATGTTCATTTAAGAAGGCCTCTTGTCTCTTCTTGCTATTCTTTGGAAGTCTGCATTCAATTTTCTGTAACTTTCCCTATCTCCCTTGCAGTTTGTTTCTCTTCTCTGCTATTTGTAAGGCCTCATTGGACAGCCACATTGCTTTCTTGCATTTCCTTTTCTTTGGGATGGTTTTTGCTGCTGCTTCCTGTACAATGTTACGAACCTCCATCCATAGCTCTTCAGGCACTCTGTCCACCAAATCTAGTTCCTTGAATCTGATCTTCACTACCACTTTATATTCATACGGGATTTGGTTTAGATTATACCTGACTAACTCAGTGGTTTTTCCTACTCTCTTCAGTTTAAGCTTGAATTTTGCTATAAGAAGCTGATGATCAGAGCCACAATCAGCTCCAGGTCTTGTTTTTGTTGACTGTATAGAGCTTCTCCATCTTTGGCTGCAGAGAACATAATCAATCTGATTTTGGTGTTGCCCATCTGGTGATGTCCATGTGTAGAGTCTCCTCTTGTGTTGTGGAAAAGATTGTTTGTGATGACCAGCTTGTTCTCTTGACAAGACTCTATTAGCCTTTGCCCTGCTTTGTTTTGAACTCCACGGCCAAACCTACCTGTTGTTCTTTTTATCTCTTGACTCTCTACTTTAGCATTCCAGTCCCCTATAATGAGAAGAAAATCTTTCTTTCTTGTAAGTTCTAGAAGGTGTTGTAAGTCTTCACAGAATTGGTCAGTTTCAGCCTCTTCGGCATTGGTGGTTTCTGCATAAACTTGGATTACTGTAATGTTGGAAGGTCTTCCTTGAATTCGTATTGAAATCATTCTGTCATTTTTGAGATTGTATCCCAGTACAGCTTTTCCCACTCTTTTGTTGACTATGAGGGCTACACCATTTCTTCTATGGGAATTTTGCCCACAGTAGAAGATATGATAATCGACTGAATTGAATTCGCCCATTCCCATCCATTTTAGTTCAATGACGCACAGGATGTCAATGTTTATTCTTGCTGTCTTCTGTTTGACCACACCCAGCTTATCAAGGTTCATAGATATTACATTCCAGGTTCCTATGCAGTATTCTTCTTTGCAGCATTGGACTTTCCTTTCACTTCAAGGCACGTCTGCAGCTGAGCATCCTTTTGGCTTTGGCCCAACCACTTCATTAGCTCTGGAGCTACTTGTCCTTGTCCTCCACTCTTCCTCAGTAGCATGTTGGACGCCTTCCAACCTGAGGGGCTCATCTTCCAGCCTTTTGTTTCTGTCCATGGTGTTTAGTTGGCAAAGATACTGGAGTATCCAGGTGGATCGCGTTTAGTCAGAACTCTCCACTATGACCTGTCTGTCTTGGGTGTCCCTGCACTGCATAGAGTGTAGCTTCTCTGAATTACTCAAGCCCCTTCACCATGACAAGGCAGCAACCCATGAAGGGATTGTTACCTTTATCTAATTGAAGTGGATGGATCCATTTTTCTGCCATGGTAATTTGTTAGAGCTCCAGATACCAAACATTCACTCTTAAAAGCTCTGCTGTGTTCCAGCATTTATCTGTCACCTTACAAGCTGTCAACAACATAAGAACTTTTAATTCCTTTCGTAGCATTTTTATATCTTGTTCCTTTGCAATTTTCCATAGTTCCAGTGCTTGTATGACATGAAGTCTGATGTCATCTTCACATTATTGATGTTTCTTCCACCAAGTTTCACTCTTCCTTCATCTGAATCTAGTCTGGCTCTCCGTGTGATATTGTATGTGTACAGATTGAACAGATATTCAACTGATCTCATTTCTACATTTTTATTTAAAAAATTAGCACAACAGGGCATGAACATCAACATATGGGTACAGAAAAAACTTTTCTTCAACATTTGATATAACTGGACCTTTTATTCTTGCTATACAGCAAGTATTTGTAATGGCTATGAGTGGAACAGCAAAAACAGTACTATTGATTTAAGGCACTGGTTCTTAACCTTGGGTTACTCAGGAGTTTTGGACTGCAACTCCCAGAAGCCTTCACCACCAACTGTGCTGGCTGGGGTTTCTGGGAGTTGCAGTTCAAAAGCATCCAAGTAACAAAGGTTAAGAACCACTGATTTAAGGTATGCATTCAATTGTTCCATATGTAGAATCTCAACTGGTCCTATGTTAAGGCACACAGAAAGAATTGTTTATATAATGTTTGGGGAGATCCAAGTATTTTTCAGCATTTATTAAGTTGGAAACATTTCAGCGGGCAAAAAAGATTTAGAAATGAATGGGTTTTCCAGATAGGTATGTGTAACCTCGTGGTAATGCTTTGAGCCTGCCACATGATATTACACAGTGTTTGGTGTTCTGTTGATAGGTGAATGTTACTTTAGCCAGGCTTCAGAATCAGCATCTTAACAGCCATGATCTTGTGAATAAAGGTCATAGTAATTACCAGTTCATGAAGAATAAAATCTGAGGAACACAGATGAGAGAAAACAGTAACTATAGGAAAAGTCAAGTTTTTGAATTTGGTATTCCAAGGGACTTCTCCAAAGGGGTGAAACAATTCAACAGATCAAACCTCTTTCATATCCTAAAATGTGAGGGCTATAATTTATGACGCAAGAAGGGTTCCATATATGTGAACAGCCAGACCATTCTTCGTCAGCTGATTCTCCATCTCAGTTTCAAGCCAAAAATGTAAAAATATGGTGCCTTTACTTCAAGATGTTTTGACTGGAAGACAGCACATGAAAAGTCAAGAGAGTTTCTAAAACATGCTCAGCAAATGAAAGAAACTCTTACCAGTGACATCTGTGTCCCCTTTGGTGAATATTACAATTCTTGAAGGCAATAAATATTATTTAAAATCAGTTATGGGTGTTATTTAGTTTTTAATCATCAAAGCCCAGGTATGCAGGGAACATATTACACTCAAGAGAAAGTAAACACTGGCTAATTTCAAAATTTATTTAAATATTGTACTCTCATAGAAGATAAGGTGGCAGAAATTAGCAAATGCATTCAAGGTAATGCAAGTTATCTGCCTACACAGCAATACAGAATGTAATTGGAGACATAATGGCACAAGTGGTTAGAGAAGATATAGGACTACACATACTTCAAATATCCTGTAGTATATGATTCTAGAAGATTCCATTAGCAAAGAAAAAATGTGAATAGGCTGTTTTAGGAAATTCATATGTGAAAAATGGCAAGATTAGGAATATTTGTTATCTGTAGTAACCACTTTGATGTCAGATTCTTTAAAGAGCAGTTATTGAATGAGCTTGAAGAAAACAATCAGGTTTGATCCATGTTAAGCCAACTTTGTGATGGAGCAAGTGCTATGCAAGTTGGAAAGGTTGGAGTGCAAACCCTAATTCAACAGAAATTTCAAAAACACATGCACACATACACACTTCTCAATTTGTCCATTCATTCCTTTATTCTCATTTATTTATTCATTCATTCATTCCTTTATTCTCATTTATTTATTTATTTATTTATTTATTCATTCATTCATTCATTCATTCATTCATTCATTCATTCATTCATTCATTCATTCATTTATTTATTTATTTATTTATTTATTTATTTATTTAACTTGTGTACTGCCTGATTAGTGCTAGGCACTTCTCTGGGCAGTTTACATCCAAACACCTGCTCCCACCAAGGTCTACCCGGATCACCCGTGCGAGTAAGGAGGAGAGGCTGAGGAGCCTGATGCCGAGAGAGGCCCGGAAGGAGAAGACACGAAACCGGGCCTTCTCGGCGGTGGCTCCTCGCCTCTGGAACAACCTCCCTTCAGAGATTCATGCGGCCCCTATGCTGGGAATCTTTAAAACGCAATTAAAAACATGGTTGTACGTCCAGGCCTTCCCTCCAGTCAATACCTGATTTCTTTTCTATTCCTTCTTATTTTATTCTAACTCTATTTTATTGTAACTGTATCAAATGATTATGTAATGTTTTTGTGTTTTATTGTTTTATCCTATACTGGAAGCCGCGTAGAGTGGTCGAGTAGACCAGATAGGCGGGGTATAAATCAAATAAATAAATAAATAAATAAATAAATAAATAAATAAATAAATAAATAAATAAATAAATAAAGTAAAATAGACATGAAGTAAACCTCAATTCATATACTAAGAAAGATGTTCCCCACATATAAACAAATAAAACAACCATCTAATAAATAAATAAAAGAACTGAAGCGATTGCAAATAGGCAACATCAAGATGGCTTACAGAGGATGCTCTCAAAGGCTTCAGTAAACAACCTTATTTTGAGCATCCTCTTAAAGGCTGCAAGGGAGAGGGCCGGCCACAGCTCCTCTGGGAACATATGGCCATTGTAGTAGTCATTGTCTCCGACTAGGTCTTATAAAAGCTGTGGACATTATACAACCTTTCAAGCACTATTCATACTAAGCTTCATACATTTTTAAAGCGTGGAAAAGTTATATATTTGAACAAAGGTCAAAATCTGTCTCCCCTTTTGGAACCATGTTGTCATGTGGCAAATCCTTCCATTAGCCAAACAAGGCAGAAGAAGCTACCCAATACCGTTAGAGCTGAATGAAGCAAGGCAGAATTGGACAACAAGGCCTGGACGTCTTTTGGTCACATTCAGGGAGCCTTCCAGTTCTGTGCCTCATAGGAGGCAACGCGGCACGGTGGCACCTCTGCCTTCCACACAATGTAACAGGACAGTGGTTTGGTTCTCATCTCTAGTGGTGGAAGACCTTGAACTGCCCCTGGTCAATCAGGTCATTTTGAAAATTAACCAAAATTGTTCATTCTAATTAAGAAAACAATTAAGCAATTTTTTTAAAGAAAAGATGGAAACTGAAAAATTTAAGAGAAATAATGGTGCCCTAAATGGCGAGCTGCTTGAAAGCACTTAAATTTGGGTATTGCCTAGTGTTCGTGAAAAAATATATTGAGATTCCAATAAGATCTTTCAAGAAATAGAATTGAAGGACTCTGTAGCCATGATCAGTTCAGTAATACAAACAGCTGAAAATTTTCAAAATGGCGGCATTTTCCATGATGTCTACTGTGAAGACAGAAAATTGCAGGAGCTCAATAATGCAGATGTTACCAAAACAATTAGGAAAACAAGTCCAATCATATCAGCCTGATGAATTGTGGCCTGCACTCCTGTCTCAGAGTCCTTTGGAATTAGAGACCTCCAGGGAAAAAAAGGAGCCAGTGTTCTCACAGCTGGCATTGACTTCAAAAAAGAAATCCCAGTGTGACCCTGAAAGGTATCTAGCACCCTTTATAATTCTCTCTTTATAGTTCTTCTGAATATCCTTTACCTATTTTTTAAGTCCATGAGTGAAAATAGATTGAACGTCCAAAAGGTTTCTATTCATTCTTTTTATTCAACAAGCATAAGCAAGCAGATCCAAGAGAATATATGGATGTTTGCCTGAATAAATGTTCAAGAGCTTAAAAACTAGAGAAAAACTTTAAAGTCCTCAACTTAATAAACTCTAAAAACCAAAGATGAATATATGAAAGTCAATGCATGAATAATAAAACTTAAAATGTTCAAACTGAATATGTTACTTGGAAAAACTGTAGCTAATGTATTACAAAATGTTAGATATCTTTTTGATGTTATAAAAAGTTATTCTCTAAGTTACATTACTTTCTAAGATAGAAAAATACCTCAGCAACAAACTCTTTATTAAGTCCCATCTATAACATGTCTTAAAATATACTTTAACAAAATGTATTAAAACTAAAGCATAAACAGGTTACACATATCATATCAATAAAAGAATTCTTGCCCTCCCCAGCAGAGTTTTCTTCCCTCTAGCGATGTTCGCTTGGCATTGTTTTTGCTCCTTCACCTGGCTAGCTGTTCCCAATTATTTAATATCTTTATCTGTCCTTCGCCAGCCATGAACAAGTTCTTCTGCTCAGGTTTTACAGTAGTATGTCACACCACGATGTTCCAACATAATGTAAAATCTCATAGACTTTGCATCTGCTCTAACGTCTGGGCTAGGAATAAAGATGTTGGCAAGCATCTATGTTTTGACTCTTTCTGGCTACCCTAGTGTGTGTCTATGCTAGTCAAGCACTACCATGACAGTCTTAAAACTTATATCTTATGGGCTTACATTTTCCAAAAGATGGTGCTATAAGGTTGTAAAATACTCCTTTTCCCTTTATTCATCGGCCAAATGTGTTTTTTCACCACATTATTTACAATAAGGAAAGACCTTATCAATGTTTTGTCTAACAAAGGGCCACATTTTAAAGTGACCGATTTTTTTTCTTGTTCTTTTCTATTTTCCTCAGTATGTTAACGCTTTAAGTGAAAGGCGTCTTACAAAGTCTGAGAATCTTACAACGGTATTTTTCTTCTTGTCGTTAAAGAATTTGGGAATGAGGCAAAGTGAGAAAAATACACTTGGAAGTCATTGCGAGTATTCTTAATGAAATTAACAGATGGTGTTTCTGAAAATGAAGTAATAATCACTATAGTGGCATCTGTTGATGACACGGATTCTGAGCAAGCATATACATTCAGTTAACTTGGAATCCCGGTCCTAATGAAAGAAGAGTTTTCTGCAGCCACAAAAGAAAAACAGATATACACAAAGGAATTTCAAGAAATTTACTAGCAAAAGGCAGCCTTTACAACTATGTATCTATTTCCAGTTACGGAAAAAACATTTACCTGCTACACAACTATTTGGGGGTCACCATTTCAGGTTCTAACCAGGATCAATCAACTATAGAGACTTTCAATGTCTTGCAAGCATTTAGCAGGGTTTTTTCCCCTTCCGTTTGGGGAAAAAAAGTACTGTATAGCTAGCCTTAATTTTAATAAATCTTTGCATTACTTTAATTCCTATGAAAAATAATCAGTGCTGCAATTGTTCTAAAATATTTTTTTTCCTAAGTAATATGCACTTGTATCTCTGAAAAGGTGGATTGTGAGCCTACGAGATAGCAAACTGTATGTTTGTGGAGCATTTGAATAAATTTACGAAAGGAAGCTCAGTACATACTGAATGTGGTATAAAGTGAACGACTCTGATTGACCTCAACAAGAAAATTGTGCGCAGTTTTCTCAGCGCCATGTTCCTTAAATGCTTCTCTGTGTCTACATTGTAATTTTCTCTTACTCTGTGTTTGACCCTTGTGGAAGATAGACAAAACTACATAGCTATTACTCATTTTATATTTAGATGAAGACTCATAGATGAGACATCCCAAGTACAGTATTGTAAGCAGTTGCCAGTATGCTGTCCTTTAGTTACTAAATGCTAAATCCAATTGCTAGTTCCAATTAGAATAGATCCATTGAATCAGTGGGATTCCCATGAATGTTGACTTAACAGCCTCCTCTTGATTCAATAGATCTTTTCTAGTTAGAACCAGCAATTTGATTTACCCTTTGGTAACAAAAATAGCTTTAGTTGAACTAACAATTCGAATTTGGCTGCTGCTTCTAATAAAAGTTTCACATTGCAGTTCTTATGGCCATCCTTTTTTTAAAAAGAGCTTCAAATAAGCAGGCATGGTATTCCTCTATTTCTCTGACATGAAACGAATAGGTTAGTTTATAATTAATGCTTTAATTCCATCTTGGCTTTGCCCTGTAATCTGGGTGAATGAAAGAAAAAAGTCGATGGCAAATTCAAGAGAAGTAACATTCAAAATTAACTGATAATTTTATTAACATCCCAATAATTGCTACTGAAATAGGCCATTATTCTATGATATGTAATTATGGTAACATTCAGACTTGCTGAGGGAAATTAGGGAAAATTCTAAAGTAAAAATAATGACCATTTTGTTCTTCAGATGTAATTTTTTACTGTTCTTTCATTAGAGAACTAAGAATTCTGTCAGAAGAGTGATCTATGAAAATGAAATGTGAACATCCCATTTGTATCTACATAATCCCTAAGACATCTACCCAGGGCAGGGTTTAGGCATCAAAAGTAGCTCTCACTTCATCAGGGTTATTGGAAGAATTAGAGACAGATTCCAGCCATATCTGTGCCTTTGGTTCCAAATAGAGGAACTATTCAGAAAGATGAAAAAAATGTCAGCAAACTAATTGTAGAAAAAAATTTGCTGTGCACCATTTTCAAGACCTACGGTATGTTTAAGGGAAAAAGTCATGGACACAAAGTAAGTGTTTGACTCTTCATTCCTTGGGCACCTATGATATGTTTGTGTTCATAGCTCTGATTCCCGAAGTTGGCTTTTCTCCTTGGAGATAACACAAAGAGTACTACATGTTTACTGGCCTGTTTACTCTGGATGGATTAGAGCACTATAGCACATTTCATTTTCATTGTGTTCCTCAGAATCACACTGGCATTTCCATCCCATTCTTCTCTATATCAGGCCGGGAGACCTCATGCTCTTTATCATTTGGAAATCTGTATATATTTTATGCCTTGTTGACTGAATTGTGTCCAAGCACTTTTTCCACATATATGCATCTCATCTTGTGTGCCTTGTTCAAATGTATGTGTTATTTTATATGCTTCTAAAATTCACCAATGGATCAGAAGCTCAGAAATACAGTATAGGGATTTCAAAATCAAGAGATGTGTTGTCCTGTCTTAAGACCCTGAAAATTCAAAACTTATATTTTTGTTGAGAAAAGCCAATGATTCTCTCTCCAACACACCCTAGCATTAGGATAGCAGCTTCTCTAATGCGCCAGTTCACAGAGTCCACATGGATTTTCATCACAGGGTATAAGCAGTCTCCATTTTCAGTTACACTCAATGGCATGGCTATATCTGACTTTTGGCATACATTTATTGAGCAACTGAAATCAGGCAGACATGTTTTAAAAAATCACCAGCTTCAAATTATTACCTAAGATTCCAGACTGTTAACAAGTGGCTATAACTAGAGATATTTACTCTTTAGCAAGAGTAAGGTTGCAAGCCTCTAACAATTTCCATTTGTTGGCTTCATTGAATAGGCTTCTGCCATACTAATGTCTTTGATGACTGCAGGCAAAACAATCTGTATAGCAACTATCAAACTATGGAAGTCAAAGAGGAAATCCTAAAGAATCGCAACAGAGGAAAAGTTTCAAAGGGGCGACTGCTAACTAACTGCTACTTGGGATGCAAAGATAATTGGCAAAGGTATAAGGATGCCAGGCGCGCCAGGCTTGGAATGCCCTGGCATGCCTGGCGTGCTCTGGTCCATGGGGTCACGAAGAGTCGGACACGACTAAGCGACTAAACAACAACAACATTAGGATGCAACTGGTGGAGAATAGGCATTTAATAGGAATATTATGGCAAGTATTTCAGAAACAAGTTAAAGACTTACTTGAAGTGTTTTATGTATAATTACAATATATGTATAATTGTAAAGCTAGCTGGATAGCTCAGCATTTTAGGTAGCTGGCTGGGAGCCAAACATTAGGAGCTTGATTCCCTACAATACTTCCCAGGAAGACAACCAGCCTGCATGTCCCTGGATGAGCTGCACAGTCCACAGAGTGCCCAGAAGAAGGCAATGTTAAGCCACCTCTGAATACTGTCTACCTGAAAAACTCTGAAAAGGGTCACCATAAATCTGAATCGACTTGGCGGCAATTACTGTTATTATGGCAAAGCAAGACCATTATACCTCCACTCTCCCACCAGCATTTTTAAACAAAGAAGACTGTAAGGTCAAGTATTCTGATGCCTGACCATGTCCCTAAGATCCCTATAGAACTTTATAGACCTTCAAGGAAAAATCAGAAGCCTGTGTTTCTCACAGCTGGCATTGATCCCCCCAAAAAGGTTGATTTCATAATGAAACCAGACAGTCATTTCCAATCATATCAACATGCATTTGGGTATCAAGGTATAAAACTGTTCAGTGTTTCAATAATTTCAGGCAACATCCGCTTGTCCAAGTTGTACAAGCTTTATTTGTACATTGTTTATATACTTATTTATATACTTATAAAATAGTTCAAAGAGTGACAAAATGTATTGAAAACAGCCTTACAGTTATGAGAAAAAACATAGGCACAAATACTTAAACAGAAATGTCTTTTCTCCCTATATTTATAATTCCTTTCAGAAATTCACACCTCACCTCCCCACACATACACTTGTAAACAATCTCTTTCTAGGGGCCTGGAGATCCAAAAAAAAAAATAAATTCAATAGGAATCTCAATTGTCTCCACTGTGTTTATAACTCCAAGAGTTTGTAACTTAAGAACTAGCAAGCTGCAATGTCATTGCTTTGAGTAAATATGGCAATAATGGCATTGCTTTGAGTAAAATTCTGTAGAGCCTGGAGGAATAAAGGCTCTGTCACACCAGGATGTTGAAACACCAAGGCCTTGGAATGCCAGAATATTGTCACTATAGGACCTACAAACTCTATTTCCATATTTACACATTGTAACAATTTTCAAGATTGTTATTGTACAGTGAACTTGCTCAGCTGGATAGCCAGTTAATTGTTTTGCCATGACTACAGTAAACTATTCTTCAAGCCTCAATTTGAAAAGCACTTTCACTTTGAGGACTACTTTTTCTACACACATTTTATTATTTTAACACTCTATACAGTAAGACCCCTGTATCTGTGGGACTGGTATCCACAGTTTCATTTTCTCATGTACTACATCCTTATATACGTGCCATCTTGTGGCCTTTGTTCTTCCTCCTTGTATTATATATATGCTTCATATATCCACAGTTTCAGGTATCCACGGTAGATCGTGGAACTGATCCCCTGTGGATAAATGGGTCTTACTTTTCATACAAAATTTCACACCTTGACAAGACAATCAAAAGGAAAAAAGGCAGATATCACCATATGATTGTGCAACACATGACTGTACTAGTTACATTTAGAAACTGTGGATACTGCAACCACATACACATTTACCCAGAAGTAAATTTCTTTCAATGCATGGGATGTACTTGTGAACAAGCACACGTAGGATTGCCCTGTCAGCATCTTTTCTCCTTGGGTTTCTTAATCCACATTCACCAGAAGTGTGTAACAAGGTGTAACAAAATGTAGCCTTCCATTTGTTTCTGGACTCTGTTTCCCATAAGTCTTAGCTAGCAGAACCCCCAGTGAAGGATGAAGGAATTTCAATCCCATAGTACCCAGAGGACCATCCCTGGCATAAAGTGAGTGTTCACTTTTCACTCCTGACATTTACAAGGTGTCCTTTTGGCCACATATAAGGTTTCTTTACGAGATTAGCCTGGATCATTACAATAACCTGAACAGGGCTATGGATGTCACCATCCATTCCCACTTCTTGCTACAGAGATGGACAACGGTTCCCTTAATGTTCATCATACTCTGGGTGGTGGGAGCAACAGGAAATGGTGATCCTGTCCCTGCATCCTCACAGGTCTTGGGGGATATTTCTCCCCCATTTCTAAAACTACTATATATGGCCAAGACCGGTATTTCAATAGATTGCTTTGTTCGTTAGGTAGCTAGGACCAATTCTTTTACCTTCTCATTATGGATCCATTCGGTAGCAATAACACTCTGTTTCTAGGGATTAAACATAGAAAGATAATAATAAAACAGGCGTACTAATTAAGCTCACGTGCAGGGAATTAATATTTGCAAAGCTGGCTTGCACAGGTCTTTCTACGGTTCCATTATCTCTGAGGTCGATGCAATTTAGAGTTTACCAGTTTTTGAGTGAACGCAACATTAAATATTACTGCTAAAAAGAAATGCAGTAACATCCCTGTGTTATTTTTCAAAGAAACTAGAGAGTTATAAAGTATTTGACACCTTGCCCCCCCTTTTTCGTTACCTTTATTAATGCCTATATAATTTCTGCTATATCAAGCCTCCAAAATTAATTTATAAAATCTGGCACCTGGAGCATAAATTTGTTCTTAGCAGCCTGGGATTCTGACATCTTTGGGTTTTGATACATGGATATTTCTGCTTCCCAGAAACTTGCTCTTGAAGGACTCTACATTTTGAATGGCCTCATAAATATATATTGAATTTTATCTTCCAGCATGTAAAACCCATTTTCCAGTTGTTTAGGTGGTTTGGAGGCTGGTTAGGAGAGACAGATTCTAGAAGTGTTTTTCTTGTACAGAGCTAATTAGTTCATAAATCAACGTGTCTAAGTACAATGCAGATTACCCTAAAGCCAGTACAAAGTGAATGGCTGTGCCTATAACTGCGCTTTAAAGACCTTTTTACCTATCTCTAATGCACCCTTCTTCTCGGCCTATTAACTTTTCTGTAGCAATTTAGTTAAGTACTTAGCAATAACTGGGCAGGCTTTAATTCTGCTCCCTAAAAATTCACTGTCTGCAAGGTTATTTCCCCCTCTCCCTCTCCTTTCAGCCTGGCTCATCTGGTCTGTGCGTTTCGGCACCACACCTCCCGAATCACCTTTATGTCCCTAATCAAATATGGTGCTTTTCAATGTAGAACCAAAGATCTTCTGCACAAGAGTGAATGGTTAACCTTTTTTTATTACTGATACGCCACAGAAGAGGGTAGGGCTTCCCTTCAAAACACAAAAATGTAAATTTTTTATTTTATTTATTATTATTATTTTTAATTGCTGAACTGTTTCCATGCTTAACTCTCTTGCTGTCATGGTGCTACAAAGAAGGGTGACCAGATGAACATCGGGAGAGTAGACTTGCACTGGTCCTGATGGTGGAAGAGGGAGAAAGTCTGCAGGAACAGCTTTTCTCACTGTTGCCTGATGAACAGCGGGAGTCAATACATTGCCTCCAATGTATGGTGAGCCTATGAATGAACTTTCTCCAAAACATCCTGCCCTCAACCACACTGTTCCACTCTTATAAACTCAGCAGCTCTGCTCCGCTCTTATAAACTTTAAAGTGAGGCTTCTTTTGTGGATCCAAAAGATCCATCTCATATTTGGGCTTTCTCTTTTCCTGCTGCTTTCAACTTTTCCTAGCATTATTGCCTTTTCTTAAAAGACAATATTAAAATATAAGGCAATATTAGAACCATGTAAAAGAAAATTCCTGGTATTTGTCTTTCCTTGTGCCTAACTACCTCAGTGTAACTTCAAGGAAGCACTGGAGGTCTCAGGTCTGTACCTCTTAATGTGAGGATGTTTGTGATGTGCCTCTGCCATATTTTCCCCTGCAAACTGAAACACAGGCAGTCAGAGAGTTCTTTCAGTCCCTCCTGTCCTCATATGAATGCAGAAGAAATATTTTCCCCCTGCCTTATGGACCTCGACTACTGATTTCTGCCCCAGGCTGTAGCTCCAGCCTATGGAACCCTGGGATTTAGAATTTAGAGTTCAGAATTCCATTTAGAATTCTCTGCCAAATAGCAGAAGCAGGAAACAGTCAGAGGCAATTGTAAATATTGCCCAGGAAGACTGTAAGTTAGGAGATGATCTAACTCCATTTGATGGTAAATCAACATTGGATTCAGGCCAGCTGGTTGACACATGGCAGAATGGCCATACGTACTGGCAGGATCAGCCTCTTACTGCTACTGGGCACTTGCCCCACTCTCTCTGTCTCCCTTAATGGGTTGCAGATATGCAACAAAGTGAAGATCCAACAGAGTGGCTTTATTCTTGGCCCCAGTGGGTCCCAAACTTCCCTCCCAGATCTCCCTGAACTCTGGGTGTTACTTGCTGCCTCATGAGAGTGACTCCTGTTCTTCTTGCACTGGCTACAGAAATTTGAATCAGGCTTCCTTGACCACCTTCTTACCAGCCACTCACAAGGATGTATGTTCTTCTCTGTGTCTGTGTTTCCTCCCAGCTCTGTTGCCCTGGGCAAGTGGGGAAAGCCATTCCCCAAATTGGAATTGTTCCTACAGGCATTGGCAGCATGACTCAATTATGATCCTCTCCACTTCAGCCCCTCAGAGAAAAGGCCTCTCTAACTGCTCTCCCCTTCTCTTCTTCCTTAGAATCCCTTCCCTTTCTAACAATAGTTTCTGCTTTTCTATCTCCATCCCTGTCTTCCAGCTAGCCACAGGTGTGGCTTAGCACCTGCACTGCCTGGAAACTGGCTAACAAGACCTGATGGGTGGCTTCAATCCCACCCTAGCTTCTCTTGGAGGATGGTGGATGAGAAGGGGCCAGAGCAGGCTCTTTTGCAATGTCACACTAACCAGTCTAAGGAAATCCAGGATTCTGTGTGATGCAGCCCTATCAATTAAAATTGCTATGAAGATCCTATAACAATGTAGTGTAGATGACTACTCTACTGTAGTCAAGGCATTTCAGTGAATAGCTGGGGTGCATATAGGAAAGGATGTTGTCAAAGGCCTTGTTCATGTCTACGTGGGAGAATACATTCAAGAGGTCTGTGCTTGTATCTTGAGACTCACACAGGAGTCAGCAGACAAAGCTATCTATTAATGCAGGAGTCCCCAACTCCTGGTCCGCAGCCCAGTAACGGTCCATGGGCTTCCCAGGACTGGGCCGCGGAGACGGATATCTGCCCACCCACATGGGTGGGCATGTCATGCTCGCATGGGGACATGTCATGCTTGTATGGCACATGCCCACCCATGAGTGCAACATGACCACCCGTGAGCACAGGGATGCCCTGCCCCCTGCACACGGAGCCTGCCCCAACTGGTCTGCTGTTCCAAAAAGGTTGGGGACCGCTGTTTTAATGAACTTCCAGCCCATTCTAAGGTGCCCAAAAAGAGAGGAGATGCATTATCTAAATAAAGGAACTCATCATCATAGGCATCCTTCAGTTTTGGGAGCATATGGTAACATGCTCTGAATTGAGGAGTGTTCTCTCCAGAGCATGAAGCCTGGGTAAAGGAATATGGAGGATAGACTGTTACCCAAGCAGCAGATCCCCCTCTCCACGTTGCTGAAATGGTCCAATGGAAAGGCAAGAGCCAATACAACTGGTTCCAGCAACGTCGCAGGAGTTGGCAGAACAACACGAACTGCCTTCGGGACTTCCAGCTCCGGATTTTGCCTCTAGGTTAACTCCTGAAGCCTTTTCCATGTGTGGATATAGCCGCAAGGCAGCGGAGATTTGAAATCGGAGTTTTCCTTCTCCTTGATGGGCTGCCTTCCATGGCTGATAAGCCCCGCCTTCCCAGCCTGCTCTTTAATAGTGCTGAAGTATGATCCAACCAGGGACGTGGTGGCGCTGTGGGCTGAACCACAGAAGCCTGTGCTGCAGGGTCAGAAGACCAGCAGTCGTAAGATCGAATCCATGCAACGGAGTCACTTTGTCCCAGCTCCCGCCAACCTAGTGGTTCGAAATCATGTAAATGCAAGTAGATTAATAGGGACCACCTCGGTGGGAAGGTAACAGTGTTCCGTATCTAAGTCGCACTGGCCATGTGACTATGGAAGATTGTCTTCAGACAAAACGCTGGCTCTATGGCTTGGAAACGGGGATGAGCACCACCCCCTAGAGTCGAACACGACTGGACAAAAATTGTCAAGGGGAACCTTTACCTTTACCTATGATCCAACCCTTAGAACTTTCCTGCCTCCCAGGTATATGCAAATCTAATTGGCTTTCCTATTTACCATATTAGGGCCAGAGATAGAATCAGAGAATTTGAGAATTTCCTGGGTCCTGGGACACGCTCATTTAAAGCAGAAATCCCCAACCCCTAGGCCCCACCTCCAGGCCATGTGGTGGGGGAGACAAAAAGAAAGAAAACCCAGGAAAAAACACTCAGCAAAATGTCCATTCAAACATACCTGGCCTTCAACCTCAGCCCAGCGTCCTAGGGAAAAAGGCCCAGGGTCCTGGGACATGCTCATTTAAAGCAGAAAGCCCCAACCTCTAGGCCCCACCTTCAGGCCATGTGGTGGGGGAGACAAAAAGAAAGAAAACCCAGGAAAAAAACTCAGCACAATGTCCATTCAAAGCAACTGGGTTTAGACAATACCTCTGTACATCATACAGTGGTGCCTCGCTTAACAAGCGCCTCGGTTAACAACGAATCCGCATAGTGACTGCTTTTTTGCAATCGTTTTTTTCGATCGTATAACAATGTTTTAAATGGCAAAACATCGCTTTGTGATGATCGGTAAGCGTTTCACTTATCGCATAACAATGTTTTAAGAACAGCTGATCGGCAGTTCCAAAATGGCCACTGGGTGAAGAAAATGGCCGCCCGCAGCATTTTCGTGCCCTTTCCTCACTTACTGGGCAGCGAAAATGGCGGCCGCATGGAGGATTTCCGCATAGCGGTGAGTTTACAGCCAATAGGAACACATTAAACGTGTTTTAATGCATTCCTATGGGCTTTTTTGCCCCACATAGCGACGAATCCGGATAGCGACGATTTTTTTGGAATGGATTATTGTCGCTATGTGGGGCACCACCGTATTTATATAAGACAAGCATATATGTATAGGTGCTCATTTGGAAATAATCATAGTAACTGCAAGAGCTGAATGTGCAATGTTACAATTAAAGAAAACTGAGATAAATCGAAATGATCACACTAAGGAATCTCTCAATTCCATGCTTTTGGTTAGAATAAAATGTACGGTAAAAAAGAGTCAGAGAACGGTAGTAACTGATGAAGGAATTCAAGACATCTCAAGATACTGGGGAAAATTCATGCCACATGGTCAACTTTGTGTAGCATTATTGTCTTTTCTAGCAAGCCTTGTCTTCTCGTGTTGCACCCACCTCACAGTAGCCTCAGCTGCATTAATTTTGCCATTAAAGAAGGGTTTGAGCTTAACTTTATTTAGCACCCACTTGTTTGTCTTTCTGGTGGTCCAAGGAATCCACAAAGCTCTTCTCCAGCACCACATTTCTAATGCATAGACTTCCCCCCCCCTCCGTTGACTTTCTTCACTCTCCTGCTTTCCATCTGTACACAGTAATTTGCAATTATGTTCCTGATCTTAACTTTGAACTCCAGTGGCACATCTTTATTTTTCAGTATCTTCTCTATTTCCTTCATAGCTGCCCTCTCAGTTCTTAGTCTTCTTATTTTTTCTTGCCACCAGACTCCATTTGGCTTGATTGAATCAATGTATAAAAAGACCTTAACAATTCTGTTTCTTCATTGTCAACATGAAATTTGTACAGCTCTACTGTAGTCCTGATCTTCGTTGTCTTAATGTTCAGCTGAAGTTATACTTTCTCTTCTATCCTTTCTCGGGAATTGATTCAAGTCATTTCTGCTTTCTGCCTGTAATATGTTATCATATGCAGATCTTAAATTATTCATTTTTTCTCTACCAATATTTACTCCACTTTCATCAGAATCTGCCTAGACTGGTCGTTTGACCAGATAGGCAGGATAGAAAGAAAGAAAGAAAGAAAGAAAGAAAGAAAGAAAGAAAGAAAGAAAGAAAGAAAGAAAGAAAGAAAGAAAGAAAGAAAGAAAGAAAGAAAGAAAGAAAGAAAGAAAGAAAGAAAGAAAGAAAGAAAGAAAGAAAGAAAGAAAGAAAGAAAGAATCTAGTCCAGCTTTCTGTATATGTTCTGAAAACAGATTGGACAGATATTCAATATTTCTAGATTTTTATTCAACAATTTAGCACAACAGGGCATATACACCGACATATGGGTACAGAAAAACTTTTCTTCAACATTTGATATAACTGGACCTTTTATTCTTGCTGTACAACCAGTATTTATAATCTTCTCCAACACCTACCATTGTGGGGAACCATTTTGTTTCTCCATATTCTGTACTAACAATACTTTCTTATCCAAAATATAGGTGATGCATCAGGACAATAAAGTGCTGTGATGACAAACCCATTTATTTTTAGAACAGTTGACTGCTTTCTGTGAATGGGGGGGTCAGATGTTTGAAGGCTTTCCCTTGTTCTAGCTCTGATATCAGTGGCCAGAATCGAGGTAATTTGCTCAGCCAACCTTCCACTCTAACCTTGATGTTGTCAAATGCCAGATCTGCTTTAAACAAAGCCCAACTAATCCAGGACTTGATCATGGATGAAACAGCACATCTGGCTTGTATCACTGAGACCTGGGTGGGCACAGAAGACAGTATGGACAAATTAAAGAGAGCCCTCTCTTTAATTTGCCCATCCGGATATTCCATACAACACCAGGGTAGACTGAAGGGTTGGGGAAGGGGAGTTGCCATTATCTATAAAAATACCTTAGAGGTTGTCAGGCTCTCTGTCTTGAGTATCCCGGGCCTTGAGGCCCTCCACATGTCGGTGGGGCCAGGGACAGAGTTGGAATGGTGATGATTTACCACGCTCCCCATGACCCAGCCCTCTTCTTTTCGGAGCTCGCGGACTTCATCTCAGCGACGGCACTGAGGTCCCCCAGACTAATTGTCCTGGGTGACTTCAATGTCCATTCTGGGATCACAGGTCCAGCTCCTGAGTTCTTGGAAACCATGGTTTCCTTGGATATGTCCCAATTCGTTAACAGCCCCACCCACATGGTGGATCACACTCTGGATCTGGTGTTCTCAACTGGTCATGGAGAGTGTGATTTGAAGGTAACCAGCTTGATTTCAATTCCCTTGTCATGGGAACCTCTCAGTGGCATGCACCCTCCACGAGGAGCAGGGACCCATTAAGATGGTCCACCCCCAGAGGATATTGGATCCTGTTGGCTTCTACGATGCAATGCAGGGAATACCGGCAGACTTAGTTGGCTCACCTGTGAAAGCTCTGGTGGATGAATGGTATACTGCCACCACCAGGGCAGCTGACATGATTGCTCCTAAACACCCCCTCCACTGGATCAGCCACTGGATACAACCAGCAGCTGTGGGTGTTGATGCGAAATAAAGGCTAGGGAGGCTAGAGAACATTTGGAGGCGGGCCCCGATGATAGCCAATTTAAAAGCCGCAAGAATTGCATCTAGCATCTATCTAGACAAAGTAAAGACTACAAGGAGATCCTACTTCACACTCCAGATAAGTGAAGCCCAAGACCATCAAGTTGAACTCTTTCACATAGTACATGATTTATCTGGAGTTGGTCACAGTAATAGGTCTCCAAGTAGCATCTCCTGTGACCAATTTGCATCTTTTTTTAAAACACAAAGTGGAGACCATCTGCCAAGACCTGGATCTCTCCTCTTCATCAATAGATTGAGCCAAGACATCCAGCTCATTGTCTTTGCCTGGTGACTTTGACACAGTTTGAACCCGTGACGTCAGTTGAGGTTCACAGGGTGCTTGACCACTGTAGGGCCACCACCTCTTCACTAGACCCTTGCGTGGCCTGGCTCTGAAAATGGCTAGATCGTTGACAACAGAATGGGCAGAAACTATTATCAATGGGTCTCTCCTTCAGGGCAGGGTATCCCTTGCCCTCAAGGATACAATTAAGCTGATTCTGAAAAAGCCCAACTTAACAGCTGATGATGTTACCAACTATCGACCAGTTGCCAAGATTCCTTTCATCAGCAAGTTATTGGAGAGGGTGGTGGCCGATCGGCTTCAGGCACTTCTGGCGGAAATGAATGCCCTCGATCAGGTCCATTCCGGGTTGCCCAGCTGCAGCCCTCACTTGACACTGGGTCCTTCACCACACTACTTCATACACTGGTAGTCTCGAGATTAGACTACTGCAGTGCTCTCTATGTGAGGCTGCCCTTGGGGCTGTTACTGAGACTTCAATAGGTCCAGAACTCAGCAGACAGGTTGCTGAGTGGGATCAGAAAACACCAACACATCTCCCCCACCTCAGCCGCCTTACACTCGTTACCTGTTCACTTCCGTACCAATTTCAAGGTGATGGTGCTAACCTACAAGGCCCTAAACAGTTTAGGACCTTGATACCTGGCAGAGTGCCTCCTTCCGATTAGATCTGTCCATCCAGTAAGATTGTGGCAGGCAGGGTGGTTGAAAGTTCTGACCCTGAGAGAGGCCTGAAAAGTGACTACAGAAACCAGGCCTTCTTGGCAGTCATTCTGCAACTATGGAACAGATTCCTGCCTGAAATTCGCCTGGCCCCCTCACTGGGAACCTTTAAAAAGCTATTAAAAACCTGGCTATTCAGACAGGCCTTCTCAGATCTTATAGCAACATGATACAATAGTACCTTAATACTTAAACATCCAACCTACTGCCATGTTTTTACTTTTGTTTTTGTTTTTATTCTATTTCGTCATAATTTGATTTTACTTTATGATGTTTTACAGTGTTCTTCTTACATTTTATTTGATAGCTGTTCTATATCTTGTTGTTTTGTCATTGTTTTTGTTTATATTGTTGTAAACTGTCCAGAGTGGTCTTGACTGCCAGATGGGTGGTATAAAAATCAAGTAAATAAATAAAATAATAAATTTCTATGATCCACACACACAAAGGTCTTGCTGTATTCTACAATACAGCTACTGGCTGTATTGCTGTCATGTTGGCTTCCATTAAGAAACAGAGACTGGAGATTATTTGGCTACTGGCGTGTACCAAATTCTTTTGTACACGCCAGTAGCCAAATAATCTCTAGTCTCTGTTTCTTAATGGAAGCCAGCATGAACACTGGGCACCTTTTGTTCCATTTCACCCATTTTAGGATTAACAATCACATCAGCAGAATAGAATAGATAGTTATAATGGTGATGGGGCAAGCAAAACACCTGGAGATTTGCTACAAGGTGGCAGCAGTAGTGGAAGAGGATACTGGTGGATGAGTTTTCATAAACAATAGTAATGACACTCAAGTTAACTCTTGTTAGTAGGGAACATCAGAAGACTATAATAAACCATTTCTGAATGTTTCTGACCTTGAAAACAACATGACAAACCAATCCAAAACAGAACAGAGCAATTAAAATCCAGTGACATCAAACATTAATTCTACAAACAGTTAAAATCATCATCATAAACTAAACACTCAAATGTACTGAACCTGTCAAAGTAGATGGGCCAGTAGCCAATCCCAGTAGAAATGTACATTTCGGACTCCTCGAGCAGAAGGCAGACGCCTTTTGTAATATGATGCTGAGAAATCTGAATTTGTAGTTATATATATAAAATCACAAACCAGTTCATCTTTTCTTGCTGTTCCAGGCCTTTCTGTCCCACACAGGCAAACAATTCCAGGTGAAAAAGCAACAACAGTAACTTTCCTCAATTGATGAACAATCCCCATTTACTTTGAATAGATTTTGACAAAGAAAAGGTGGAATATAATTCCATATGGGAAAGAGACAAAGGAGAGAAAAACCACCGAGTTCCCCTCCCTAATACATTTCTTCAGCTGCCTTTGAACTATTCATTGTGCATTATACCACTGTGACTCAGACATGAGCTTCTTTCACACGTCCGGATAGTTATAGCACCCCCGGTGACAAATATCTTAATTTTCAAAGCAAGGGCACCATCGCTTTTCAAAGCAAGGGCAAACCGAACAGAGCTGGTTTCACCTGCCGTTTGTTTGCCAGCAGCGGTTGTTGCTGTTCCCACCATTTAATCCATGTTAACGTTTAGTACTGAGCGGTTTCACTGGAATGCCTCTTATCTGATAAAAAGCTTCCTCCACACCCCCACAGAACCATTCGTTATTTATGACATTATTGTTAGACAACTATAGACAGCCAACCGGGATGTTTGCTTGCTTTCTGGAAAAAAAGAGAGAGAGAGATGCATTGTTAACTGTGTTTTCCATCCCTCCTTAGTAGAAACAGAAGCCAGAGGAGGCCTAGGGTTTTGGAAATGAGAGGGCTAGCTTCAAAGCCCATTGGCTGCTCTCAGCAGGCAGATTTAATCCTATCTCAATTTCTTAGCCCTGAGGGCTCTTTCAGATGAAGAGTTCCAGTCCCAGTGCTAGCAAACCACTCCTTCAATTGCCCTTGTAATGGGCTCTCTATACCTTTCTGTTGCTCCCTGCAGAGGTTGGGGAAGTGACACTTGCAATCTACTGTGACCAGCATCTGTAAACTATCATGGCCACAGACTATACATCTTGCAGAGTTTTGAATTTTTCGTTAAATTCCTCTAGCTGTGCAGACAAAGTGCAGGGAGTCACAGAGCAGAATAGCTCCAAATTCCCCAGATTAGTCCACCCCTTTTTCTCATTAACTGGCACTTAACAGTCTCATTAACTCACTTTGAGATATTAACAGTACAAAGAATAAAAACCATTTTCAATACTTACAAACAGATCAAGGAGCACACTGGCACAAACACAACTGCTTTCAGCAACAGTCCTCAACAGACTCTCTTCTTCCATCAGACAATTTATTTATTTATTTATTTATTTAATTTATATCCCGCCTATCTAGTCAATAGACCACTCTAGGCGGCTCACAACAGGGGTACAACAATAACTAAAAACGAATTTACAAAGAAAAAAACTTTCAACCATGAAATTATAAACTAAGAAAAAGAAAAAAGGAAAATCAGGATTAGCTAAGGGGGGGTGGGGGGAAGGCCTGCCGAAACATCATTGTCTTTAATTGCTTTTTAAAAATACCCAGCTTTTTAAAAATACCCACCAAGTTCTACCCGTGTCACTACCCGAGTGACACGGGTAGAACTTGGTGGTAGAAGGCGTTCCGCCAAATATCGAGGCCCTAAACCGTTTAGGGCTTTGTACGTGAGCATCAACACCTTGAAGTCGATGCGGAATCAGATGGGCAGCCAGTGCAATGCGGCCAGAGTGGGCGAGATATGTTGGAATTTTCTCACCCCACTAAGGAGTCTGGCCGCCGCGTTCTGCACCACCTGAAGTTTCCGCAGCAGCCTCAAAGGTAGCCCCACGTAGAGCGCATTACAGTAGTCTAATCTTGAGATTACGAGTGCGTGCACCAAAGTGGTGAGCGCCCCAACATCAGGATAGGGCCGCAGCTGGGCCACCCGCCTGAGATGGTAAAAGGCGGTTCGGACCACCGACGTCACCTGGAATTCCATAGTGAGCGCTGGGTCAAGATGGATTCCCAAGCTGCGGACCCCATCCTTGGCGGGAAGGGTCACCCCCCCAAAAGAGAGGGAGTTTCCCAAGTTCCCGACTGTGGGGGCACCCACCCTTAGTACCTCCATCTTGTCCGGGTTCAGCCTCAGCCCGTTCTCCTGCATCCATTGCAGTACGGTCCCCAGGCAGCGCTGAAGGGACAGAACGGCTGTCAACAGAAAGGGGGAAAGCACTGAACAAAGAGGCTGGGTTTTCTTTAAATTCAGAGGCAGGGAGGGAACCATTGGTTAGTGCTGGATAGATTGACAGTCACCCCCAGCCCAGAAAGGTCCCTCCCAGCCAAACCTGCTAAAGGCAGAATGCGAGGTTGCAAAAAACTCCAACAATAGTAACTGGGGAATCTGAAAGCTGTAGTCCAACCGGGGGGGGGGGGGACTTTTTAAGCCCTGGTTTAAACTCCTATTTTCCCATTCATTCCAGAGAGGAGAAGATGTGCTCATGTAAGTGGAGGAAAAACCATTCTTCCTTCTCTCCTTCTTCCCATTATTATAGTTGAGAAGTTCTCCAGAGAAGGTGAGCTGCTTTCAAATGAAAATACTATCCATAAAACAGAGGAACGGACTCTATCCTTGATTGCATCTCCCAATTTTACATAAGTTCGGTTAATGCTTTGACGTTTAATGTTTTACCCTTACCCAGGACTGATAACTGAAGATTTTAAACAGTACCATCTTCTAAAACACAGCGTTTTTGACAGTACTGCTCATACCCGTTCCCTTTCCCATTAGAAATCAATGGGGTATATATGTGTGGTGCGGTGGCGGCTATGAAATAACACACTCCACAATAAAATGAATCACACTACCTCTGCTTCCAAAGCCTCATCAAAGATGCTGTGCTCTTGCCACACCCATAATGCACTGCAACTTCCAAAGGCAAAAATACAATTTTCCTGTAAAGGGAAACTATGGGATAGAGTCAATTTTTAAAAAATATATCAAATATGACTGCTAAAATCATAACAGAACAATAGACACAAATCAAAAGCAGCTGAGAAGAGACTTAATACAAAACAGAGATATGAGAAGAGGAAGCTTCTGTGAAGGACTTCCAGATGCTTCCATATGAACTTGTCATCTACCCTATGTGTTCATATGTTGATAAGATTTGCAGAGTCCTTGATGCACTGAGTGACAAGTGTCAGGCATATATCAGTACATAAATTGGCAATGATCTCATGGCAAGGCTGCATGAAAAACTGCCAAAAGAACAAAGTGACACGAGCATAAAAGCCATGTCTAAAATCACCAGTAGGCTCCCACATCTGCCATGTGAAATAAATAAATATGGGAAAAGCACCAACATGAGCCTAGCCTTTAGGGCTACTGAAAAGTTTCTGTGATAATACAAGCACTGGACTTTGAACAAGTCAGGTCCAACAGATTTTGCTGCCTGAAGCCAAACAAACAACCAGGATGCAGAATAGTGACAGCTGGCAAACATATTTTGGAACCTAAGTCAGAATTAACACACATGGCTTTACATACTATATTATTCATGAATTAAACAACTAATAATTATGATTTCACAACACTCAAGACCAGCTGACCAAGATGGCTGCCTCAGCCTGTCTCATGACAGAACTGACCTTAACCTGGAACACTTGAAAGACATTGCACAAATATTAATTCAATAACAACTTTATTAATGACAAGAACTAAATTACCCAGAGGGTCTAAGGATAAGATAACCTAGAATGTGGAAGACTATTTTTCAAAGGTAATTAATTTTTTACTATAAGATTTTTTTAAAAAAATGAACCATTGTGGTTACTTGTTACAATATTTAAGAAATAACCTGTTGCATCACTTGCTACATGTTGTGTTACCGTGCAGATTTACAGAATTTCCAGTTTTTGAAATTGTGGACAGATGTAGGTAGCATCTGTAGTGCAAAAGAAATAAATCATCAGTCTGCTTGTTGAAGCCACAGCACATCCACTCATCTTTATTATCAAATATGGAGGAAAACAGGTCATCACTGAAAGCCTGATGAACATGATAGCCCTTCATTACTCTGTGCAGTAATTCCAATACTCTGATCTGATCTAACAGAAATGTCAACAATCTTAAATCATATTTCTCCAAGGAATGAAGAATAGGAATACTCCCTATTGATTCTCCCAAGTGGAAACAAAAACATGTGGGGGTTTTTTGTTCCTTTCAAGCATTAGTTTTAAATTAAGTTTGGATGAGAGAGGTATTTTGGCTTTCAAAACCAGACAAGGATGCTCACTCTCTCCATAGCTGTTTTCCTACTTATTACACTGTTGATATAGTATATTTTCAATCATTATGAACAGAGATTTCAAAATTAGCAGTCTCTCTTCCACAAAAAGAACAAGCATGTGATAGTCCTAGACTACTCGGTCAGGAAGAAGGGACATTTAGAACATGGTTAGAGGTACAGTGGACCCTCGACTTACAGACGGCTCGACTTACAGACTTTTTGAGTTACAGACTTCCCTGGCTGCAAAATTTAGATTCGACTTGCAGCCAGAGAATTGACTTACAGACCAGAAAAAAAACAAAATGGAATAAAAAGAGAATAAAAACCACTGGTTATGGGATTAATCGGTTTTCAGTGCATTGTAGGTCAATGGAGATTCAACTTACAGACTTTTCGACTTGCAGCCACCATTCCAATACGGATTAATTCCTTAAGTAGAGGGTCCACTGTATTATCTTCATTATTTTTCATATAGTATGGTCAAGAATTGTACCCAAGTGCCAAAAACAGGATGTACTCTAGGTCTGATAAACCTAAGCCCAGTAGCTTTGCAGTATTTGTTGTCATTACTGGTTTCACACACTTTCCCTCATCATTTAACTTTAAAGAAAGAAAGATGTATGTCAATGGACATATATAACTTTAACAGCATTTAAAACATATCCAAGAGTACAGCTAGTTTTTAAAAAACGTGGTGACATTCTTCCTTATAAAAGGGAGGGAATGTATTATGGGGGAAAACAGAATCATTGCAATACCACTGACCTATAAGTTGTAATAAAGTGAGGCATTTGATTCAATCTTGTTATCTGTGTCCTTCACAAGGAAATGTAAAATAAACAACAACAACAACAAGAAGAGGTCAGAGGTTAGAAAAACAATGACATTTCAAGCTGGCTCTCAAATACATTACCAAACTTCTCGCTTTCAGGCCCAATTCGTCACATTTCAACCCTTTAAATGAACTCACTGTGAATCAAATGTATAGCTGAAAGGATAAGACATTTGAGTATGTAATCTGTTTAACTGAGCCACCGTATTTAAGATTGTATTGCTACGGAGAAGGGAGGGAAAAGGAAGAAGAGACTTTAATTTTCTCTAATTTGTCATGCTTTTCAGGAGCATTTGAATGGTTGCCGCAAGGAGGCCCCCAATTTGGCAAAATATAATATATAATGTGCTGTACTTTCTTTTCCTTCATCTTGCAGGCATCTGGGGGAGGGTTCAGCAGCTCAGTCATTCTGAGGCCTTGCTCCAAACACTGTCATGTGGAGGAAGAATGTACATAGGAAAAAAGCACCTGTTTATGAGGAGACTACATTTCAGGCTTCCTTACTAGGCATCCTAATAAAAGGTGCATGGGTCCCCATATTTGATTCAGGGACTGATCTGGATCCTCTTGTGTGGACTTGATTGCCATAGCTGATGCCTGGGCTCCCTCCAGATACAGCCAGACCAAGACCCAGATTCACTACAGTGGGGTCTTGACTTGAGAACTTAATCCATATTGGAAGGCGGTTCTCAAGTCAAAAAGTCTGTAGGTCAAGTCTCCATTGACCTACAGTGCATTGAAAACCGATTAATCCCGTAACAGGCAGTTTTTGTTCCATTTTGGTTTTTTTCTGGTCCGTAAGTCAAATCTCAGTCTGCAAGTCAAACCTAAATTTTGCGGCCAGAGAAGTCTGTAACTCAAAAAGTCTGTAAGTCAAGCCGTCTGTAAGTCAAGGGTCCACTGCATTTGAAACACACCTCATTTGTCTGAATGGGGCTGTACAAGCAGTTATAAGGGGGGTGGGCAGTTTCGCATGGTACTGTGAAACTTAGCAAATTGGTACCATAGTAGAAGGAAGGACTCACCCTGCCAAATTACATATACACAGCATTTCAGTTTGGAGGAAAGCCACCTTCAAAGTTTGCTTGTTCTCTCTCCCTCTCCCTCTCTTTCTCTCTCTCTCTCTCTCTCTCTCTGCTGCTGCTGCTGCTTCATGCCAGAATGACATCCTTTCCATAACCTGGGGGTGGAACAAGGGCCTCTCCTCACATAGTAGCAGACAGAAATGTTTCAGGACAGGTAAGGGAGGAATCTGTTTCCCAATGCAATTTGGTATTGGACTGCACTGGGGAAGTGTGCCATTAACATCAGAACCATTTGTTGTTCCCTAGAGCAGTGGACCCCCAACCCTTTTGGGGCTGCAGACTGGCTGCAGGGAGCGAGCCCCATGTGCTGGGGGGCGGGGCACCCCCACGCTCACGCGGTGGGTGTGTCACACTCATGGTGGACATGTCACACTCACGGGGGCACATGACGCTCGCATGCAAGCATGCGAGCATGACGCTCCCCCACAGGTGTGACACCCCTGTGCAAGCGTGACACAGACCCCTGTGGGCGCAACACCCCCTGCGTGAGCTGATATTTCCACCACGCGTGCGACACACCCACCATGCGTGCATGTGGGGTAGTGGAGATCCGTATCCGCGCCCCAGTTCCAGCAAGCCCATGGACCTGCACCGGACTGTGGACTGGGGGTTGATGACTCTTGCCCTAGAGCAGTATTGCTTAGCTGCAGGGGAAGTGGGAGCTCAGGGCCAGACAGCATACTATCATGCTGATGCTTCACAGAATCTCGCCATACTGTGTGAGGTAGTTGTGCTGTATAATATGAGGCAGTTATATAATCTTAGGGTTCTGTTTGTTTGTTTTTTTAATCATACTTGATGGAATTGAATAATGCTCCTTTTAAAACTGCAAAACTGGCAGGCACAATGGGGGCGAAGCAAAATAAGAGGAAAGCAGAAGAGGTTCTAGAAGAGGACAATGATAAGTATGAGGTGCAGAAGGTTTTGGGGAAGCTCAAACCGCACCAGAAGACAAGAGCCTAAAGGTTGTGTGGCTGTGTGAAAAGAGGAGGCACAGAGTCCATAGCATGCCGAAACTTAAGAAAAACACACAAAGCCCACACAAACATCCAAATCATGTACGTACAGAACACATGTCCACACATATACAGCCAGGCCTGGAAAAAAAAAACCAAATGAATCTGCAACACTTACCCTACCCTTACTGAGGAGCTAAGCCAAATGTGGGAAAATATATATATTAAAATGTGGTGTACGAGAGAATATGTAAGCCCTAGGTCAGTGATGGCGAACCTATGGCACGTGTGCCACAGCAGGCACACAGAGCCCTTTCTGCGGGCACACAAGCCATAAGTCACCGGATCGCTACTCCCCCCTGCAGGCAAACCTCGGGAGGCGGCTGTAGCTGCAGTGCAGGCATTTCAGCAGGTGGTGGGCCAGGATCTAGAGCAGCTGGTGCTGGCAGCGGATCCAGAGTAGGGTCTTGAGGCACCTCCGTGCCCTGGATCCCTTCTTCCACCGCCACTTCTGGTTCCTCCACCACCACCGCTACTTCCAGTTTCACCACCACCCATCACCCACTAGTTTTTTTGCCCCCTCTCCAGTTTGGGCACTTGGGCCCAAAATGGTTTGCCATCACTGCCTTAGGTCATCTCACTTGGGAACCCTACTCACACACTGAGTGACTGGGGAGTGCAAGAAGTGTTTGGTATTCTTGGAGTAAAAGCGAAGCTACCAGTCTCCTCCATTTTCATTATCTGATGTCACCTCAGCCTCTGCCTTATGGTACTGTTAATTTCTTTTTCCCTTTCCCTGTGTTTAAATACATTTTTCATTTTTAATACAGTGAATTTTCACACTCCAAATATTGATTTTTCACACTGTAATCTGGGTAATTCCAGTCATATCCAGAACACGGCTGCTTACTTTGATTTGGGGCCACCAAATTTATATAAATAACTCTGATTCAACCCACTATTTGGGATTCGTTCAAAACCAATGTGAAGTCCTTCTTTTGTTATTCACGATCGAGCTACCATAGATCATGGTGATCTAGAAGCTTGGATGTAAGCAGTTCATGATGAAGGTTTAAGGACCTATATTATAATTGTAATTCAGCAAGGGATTAACATCACTCCTTTTTGTGGTTTAACTAATTGTCTGAGGGGTATCGCCTCACTAAAAGATAAAGGAGAAATATTCACACAGTCTGAATTCTGGCTCATGCTGTACTTTGTGCTATTTCCTGTTCTGTCGGCGCTGAGAGAATGATGGGATGGACAGCAACATGAATATTTTTGTCTTATTTTAACATAAGACAGAAGAAAACATTCAGCTAGTCCTAATCTCATATCTACCAGCCATTTCTTTCCCCAATACTTGAAATTCTCAAATAACATTTTTACAGTTCAACTCAAGAGATAGAAACATTCTTTTACAATGGCCAAATTCTTGTTGCTTAATGTAGCAGATTGCACTAGAGTGGGCCCCTTGAATCAATGGGATCTTGTGAGTTAACTCCTCCATATGTTTCGTTGACTCAAATGGGCCTATGCTAATCAGCAGTTTTCAAAGAACCTACAGAATAGCTGACTCACCAAATCCTCATTGATTCAGTGGGCTTCCTTTAGTGTGATTTACTATGCTAAGAAACAGGATTTTGGCCAGCATGTTTACTTCTTACAACATGTTTATCAATGTTTTCACAATGAATATCATTTCATAAAATGGAAACCCTGTTCCTGACAGGTCTTGCAAAACTGTCAAAGTTGTGCTAAGGGTGGGGATGCCAACAGTGGTACCAGCTTTAAATAAAGCATATCCTTTTCTTGTGTTCCCTAATGTCTCCTAGTGCACATAAACTTTTATCAAAGTTCATGAAGCCTCTGCTTTAATACCAGGCTTTTTTCACATTAAAACTGTAAAATTCCAGGTTCTAAAGATTTTCCTTCCATTCTTTGTATGAGGATCTTTGATGTCACTAAATGGGACAGTAAGCCTCAAATCATGTGTGCTTACACCAGTAAAATGCACAGGTATATTGTGGTGGTATGTGCTATATGGGAGTGCTATGCTTACAAACCACTAGAGCATTTTATTTTTATTTATTTATTTATTTAATTTATATGCCACCCACACTACCCAAAGGTCCCTGGGTGGCTAGAGCATGTTAGATACCACATTCCAGTGACCTGCATCATTAAGATTTTTGAAAGTAACTAAAAGAATCAAGTTACTTTTTACAACCTTAGAAATGAACCAAAACTTTTCAGCTGTAATTATGATGTTATGAACTGCTTTTGTAGGAACTGTGACAAACTGCTTTTAAAAGAAACATTCCAAGCACTGGATAGTCATATAAATTCATGATCTAGGCTTTCTGTTTTGCTTGGAACCAATTGCTGTTTGTCTCAATTGAACTGTCTACTTCTCCCACCCCCACTGTGTTTCTGCACTGCAGCTGTGTATCTCTACCATCTTTACACACAGGGGTGGGATTTTCAGATTTTCAGGATTTCCACTCCCATAATTCAACAAGCACCCTATAGATAGTGGAAACCCTCAAACTGAATGGAGGAGCCACCTCACCTCCATGCCGCTCCTGTGCCACTGCCTTCTTCCACTGGTCAAGAGAGCACCCTGCACTATGAGAGCCTATATGGAGGCAACCCCAGTCAGAACACATTGTCCCATGCCCCTTTGTGAGTCTCAGAGAATCTTGTGACTCCCACAGTGGGGGCTTTTCTAAGGAATGGAAGAAGAAGAAGGTGCAGGAATGTCATGGAGGTAAGGAGGCTGTTCTGCCTCCTGCTACTTTGAGGGCGTTCACTCCCATAATTCAGTATAGGGAATTCTCACTGAAGTACGGGTGTTGAAGTCCTTTTAATTCCAAAAATCCCATCCCTATTGATTTCAACTGAGCTCAATAAGCCTCACTGTCTAATAAATGTGCAGTAGTTAGAACTCTAGAGATAGCCATTTATGGTTGCCCTTCCCAGGTGTGAGTGGACTCATGTCCTATTTATTTATTTATTTATTTATTTATTTATTTATTTATTTATTTATTTATTTATTTATTTATTTATTTATTTATTTATTTATTTATTTATTTATTTATTTATTTATTTATTTATTTATCACCCCATTAGTACAAAGCACTATTCTGGGCAGTTTACAACATATCAAATGGAATAAACCATAAGCAAAACAACAAATAAAATCATAAGTAAAACAAATGAAATGGAATAAAACAAAACAAACAAGAAACAAATTAAATCAGTGATCCAGCCAAGATTGCATAGTAATTCAATATTGAAAGAGTTTTAAGTGTCTCAGCAAAAGCAACTGTGAACAACAGCTGATCGTTGCATCAGAGTGTTCTAGGGAATTGTGCTGATGCCCTTTGCAGAATTCTTTTCTTGTATGAAACATGCAATGGTCCAAGAACCTTCTTGAACATGAGCTTGGTAACTCACCATTCATATCCAAGAATGGTCGCAGCTGGCCCCACCATAAGGCACAATAAGATAGTACCAGGACAGTCTCCTGACTTTTCTTGAGATGTTCCTTTATGCTACAGGTAAGGTAAAGGTAAAGGTTCCCCTTGACATTTAGTCCAGTCGTGTCTGACTCTAGGGCGCAGTGCTCATCCCCTCTCCAAGCCATAGAGCCAGTGTTTGTCCGAAGACAGTTTCTGTAGTCACGTGGCCAGAACGACTAGACACAGAACGCCGTTACCCTCCCATCGAGGTGGCACCTATTTATCTAATGGCATTTTTACATGCTTTCGAACTGCTAGGTTGGCAGGAGCTGGGACAAGTGACGGGAGCTCACTCCATTGCGTGGATTCAATCTTATGACAGCAGGTCTTCTGACCCTGCAGCACACAAAGGCTTCTGCAGTTTGAATGCCACCTCAACCCTGCCCTACTCCCAGCATGCTTTATCTGGTGTGATAAATTCAACTGCCAGTCTAAGCATCTTCTGTACATGGAATGAGAAATGGCTACTATATTGGGCTGCACTCCAGGTCACAGAATGTCTTGGGCCTTCCCTAAGAGTGGTCCAATTTTACCATGCCAAGTTACTTGGAAGCTGCTCAATTATATGAACTTCCCTCCAATGTTTTTAAATAGCCATGGTTATATCTATCTTATCTATCGATCGATCAATTGATCAATCGATCAATCGAATCGTATCGTATCGTATCATATCATATTCTATCATATGACTGTAACCAAGCATGGGATGATCCTGTTGTCATAAAAAGACCACAACTTGTAAGGGTTAAATTTATTGGACCTCTGAAATTCAGCAAGGTTGGAGAACTGATTAGAAATGCCTGCTGCAGGAGATAAATGGTTTTCCTATAACAACTCAGGATTTGTGTAGCACTTTGATGGCAATTCTGTCAAACGCCTTGTTGATTTCTGGAATGGAGAAAGTTCCATGTACAGTGGTGCCTCGCTTAACGAGTGCACCGTTTAACGAAAAATCCGTATACCGATCCCTTTTGGGGGATCGCTATACGGATCAGCCCCAATCGCCGCACTCGCTTTGCGACGATTGGGGCTCCGGCGGCCATTTTGGAGCCGCCGAACAGCTGATCGGCGGCTCCAAAATGGCCGTCGCATGACCCGAAATGCCCCCCCGCAGCGTTTTCGCGACCTCCGTAAGCAAGGGGAGGGCGCGAAAACGCTGATAGGGGCCATTTCGGGTCATGCGGCGGCCATTTTGGAGCCGCCGATCAGCTGATCAGCGGCTCCAAAATGGCCGCCGGAGCGAAAACATCGCTGGAGGGGGTAAGTTTACACACTTATTGGAGTTTAATGCGTTCCAATAGGTTTTCCTGCCCCGCACAGCGATGTTTTCGTATAGCGAAGGTTAATCCGGAACGGATTAACCTCGCTATACAGGGCACCACTGTATTTTACCCAATTAGCACATTTTCCAACGCAGAATCAAACACTCTGAGTTTCTGAAGAGCTTGGAATGATGGAATGAGCAAATGATGACGTTGCTGGAGGTCAGTCATTGACACAGTAGCCATTACTTTTATAATGTCCCATAAGCTTCTGTTCAACATATTTGTGAAGCTACTGGGATGTTGGCCAAAAAAAATTGATTGATCCCCTTAAAAGACATGCAACTCTGTTTTTTCCATGACAGCCTTAGGAAGCTGTTAATGATTTCAGTTCATGCCTGATATGTCTAATGAAGCAGATAGGGGCAAACAAAGTAAATTTGAATTTAGAGGTGCTTTTGAGAAAGACAGACCATGGAATCAAGTTTCAGTTTACTTTGGAATAGGCTGTGATTCCCCTTGACATGTATTAATGTATCATTTGCTGCAAAACCTGGATACGTCCCTAGACCTGGACACCAAGTTTCAGCAGCTGATGAGAAGTATTTCTTGTCAAATGAGGCTGGTGCACCAATTGTATGCAGTCTGTCATGGATGGAGTTGCATTGCCCCTGAAAACCCAAGTGTGCAGCCTGGAGGTACTCCTGGATTTTGTGCAGCGAGGAATCCATCCCTAAGCACAGTGGGGGGCCATTTTCTTCAGCCGGCGGCCATTTTGAAACTGTTTTTGATTGTCGTAAAGCGAAAATCGGTTCCCGAAGCAGGGAACCGATCATCGCAAAGTGGAAAAACCCCATTCAAGCCATCGTTTTGCAATCACAAAAGCGATCGCAGAAACCTCACCGTTAAGCGGATTTGTCATTAAATGGGGTAATCATAAAGCGGGGCACGACTGTACATTCCCAGCTGCATTACTGTAATGCACTCTATGTTGTGGCTGCTTAGGGAAAAGTGTGAGAAAGTGTGAGTTCCTACTCCAATCCTCTGAAGATGCCGGCTACAGAGACTGGCGAAACGTCAGGAAGAACAACCTTCAGAACATGGCCAAAGAGCCCAAAAAACCCACAACAACCATTAAATTCCAGTGGGTCTAAAACACAGCAGCCAGATTGTTAACTGGGGCTGAACACAGGGATTACACACATACACACACACACACATACACACACACCGGTTGCAGCAACTCCACTGGGTGCTGATCAATTTCGAAGTGCAAGTTCTAACCTGTGAAGCCCTAAATGGCTTGGCCCCAAGCTGTCTCAAGGACCGCAACTCCCTTTATGAGCCGGCTCAAGTGTTAAGATCATTAGGATAGGCCTTACTCTCAGTTTTGCTGCCTTCAGAGGTGCGCTTGGTGGGGACACAGGAAAGAGCCTTCTCAGCTGCTGCTCCCAGACTCTGGAACTCCCTCCCACAAGAGGCCAGGCTGGCTCCATCTTTGGTGTCCTTCTAAAAGCAGGCAAAGACCTTTTTCATCATGCAAGCTTTCCGTGAGTAAATGACTGCTGAGGAGGGGGGGCTTTTAATATGGATTGTCGTACCTTACTGCATTGAATGTCTTTTGGTGTTGCTTATGTTTTTTGGTATTGTATTCATTGATCCTTTTTAGTATAATATACTCATTGTTACTAACTTAAACACTGTTTTTTAATTGTAATTGTTAGGTCCTTTTTAAAGAAAAATGTGAGTTAAAATGTTTTAAATACATAAATAAACTCTGCACATACATAGACCTATCTAATCTGGACATGGTGACACACAATTTGGTGACATCTTATTTGGATCACTGAAAAAACTTTCTATGTGGGGATCACATTTGAAGACTGTTTAGAAATTTAAGCCGATCTAGAAGGCTGCAACGAGATGGTTAGGCTAATTGTAGCAAGGGCATGACTCGTAACCTACAACGATTACAGCCGTCTGCCATTTTTTTCTGGGCTTTGTGCAAAGTTGCTGCTCTATGCCCTATAATGGCCTAAAATATTTTGATTCTCTGAGGGACCATCTGCTTCCATATGAATTTGCTCAGGTGCTCAGACCTTTCAGCAGGACCATTTTGCCTCCTCTGCCAACGTCTAATGTGCGTTTGGAAGGAACGCAAGGAAAGGCCTTCCCAGTGGCTGTACTCTAAGTTTGGAAGTCTCCACTGGGGGTGGGGCGGGGCTGATCTAGCCCCATTCTTGATGGCCAGCCAGCAGCAGACACTTTTTATTTGTTTGGATTTTACCAGTACTTTGTTTCTTCTGCTTGTCTGTGTTGTTGGTTTTTTTTATAGTTGTTAAGTCATGTCCGACTCTTCGTGACCCCATGGACCAGAGCACGCCAGGCCCTCCTGTCTTCCACTGCCTCACGGAGTTGGGTCAAATTCATGTTGGTAGCTTCGATGACACTGTCCAACCATCACGTCCTTTGTCGTCCCTTTCTCCTGTTGCCTTCACATTTTCCCAACATCAGGGTCTTTTCCAGGGATTGTCTCTGTCACCTGTGTTTTATTTTAATGATGTTTTAAATGGCTTCTATTTCCGGCTTCTATTTTTACATGTTCTCTTATTCAATCTCTAGTTGGTAATATGGTTTCTAATGGTACTTTTCGTGGAATTTTACTTCTTGTTGTTAAGTGTCATGGATATTTTTATGAATGTACTGTATGTGTGTGTGTGTGTTTGTGACCTTCCTGAGTTTGACAGCTCTCTCTCTCGCTCTCTCGCTTGCTCTCGCCATCTTCCACATGGCTCTTGAAAGGCTGACATCTTGTGGCTGCCAAGATCATTACAGCCTATTAGCCAAACATCTGCATGCCCTCTCAGATCCAAGTAAGCATGCTAATGACTGCATTATCATTTAAGCAAAACACAAAACAGTCTGGAGCAATGTAAGATGCAATTATTTCCCCTAATTAGATCTGGTGCTGGTTTCTGTCCTGGATGCTGATGAGACAAGCTGAAGCATAATTGAGAAGATTAAAATGCAGCTATGACAGAGTAATCTGGCTCTTTGGTTAACTAGATCACTTTTTTGTTGTTGTTGCAAGGTTTGGATCACCCTAAAGTTTAAAACAAGAAATCATGTAGGGAAGGAGATGATTCAAAATTAAAGGTGCATGTAAAAGAAGGAGGTCTTCTTCTTTTTCCTTATTCTGCAGAAGGAGCAATTTCAATACATTTCTCCCTTCAACGACACTGGGGTTAGGGACACGCGACCCCGTATAGTTCACAGTCTGTGTATAATGGTTATGCTCCCCAAAACATAACTACAAGGCATAAACTGCTGATTCTCTCTCTCTCTCTCTCTCTCTCTCTCTCTCTCTCTCACACACACACACACACACACACACACACACACACACACACACACACACACACACACAGAACAGATTAGTTTATTAACTACTGCATTATGATCATTGATTACTATTCTATACTCTATCAGAGGGGAGAAACAGAGGTGTGCTCTCTCTTCCGCCTCTAGTGGACCATGGGGGACCTCCCCCCCCACAACCTGCACCAGCCTCCTAGCATGCCCAGCACCTTTCCCAGCTGCCACATGGAGCCGCCATACAAGGAGAGGAGGCCAGCCAGGCCACCACCATTGGAACGATGGACCACCAATAACAAGGGCCTTGAGAAGTTCAAGACTCTAGTTTCTCAGGCCGCTTTCTGAAGACGAATAGCAGCACAGCATGTAGTGAACATTGTTTGATTGGTTGGTTGAAATATTTATTTAATTTTTAAAATCTGCATATAACAAAAAACTGCGCTGCTTGAACTCGTGCGGTTCAAGAGAGAAGTGTACATGTAGTTTGATCTGAAGTTGCACTTTATGAGAGTGAAAAGTTGAAGCTGCTGATGTGCCGTTTTTAATACAGCTACTAAAAATATAACTATGCCATTGATTTAAACTAGTTTATATATCATCAGCCTCTTAAATTTCTAACCCTGCCACCCAGACATCTACAGGTTTTCTTAGAGACTTCCATTAGAAACATGGATTTCCCACGTCTCCCAGGTCACTGCTCTAAAAGAGAGCCGCATTATATATTTGTGGGTTAAGAGATTATGTCGAATCGGACACCTTCGTGCTTCCAGTATATTTGGAAAAGTAAGAGGCTTAAAAGTGAGCTCAGACATAATCAAGCTATTTTGTGACTTCTTAAGAAAATAGCCCAGTTAGAGCCATGCTAAATACAGCAAGGGTTGTGGTTCATCAGGCTGTACAATTTCAAACAAGAGCCATAAAGCACAGGTGTCTAAATGTTTCACAAATCCATGTGTTACATTCTCCTTTCAAGTACTGTTGGGGAAGGGGGTAATTGCAGTGGGGTTACTGTTTACATTCAGTTGCATGGCAAAGGTGATTTGTGCTGGAGTTTTATTTGTAATCTTGCCTTGAGTCTGCAGTTCGTGTGACTCAGATGGACCTTTCTGGGCTGGGCTGATTGTTGTGTGATTGTCAGTCTATCCAGCACTAACCATTCATTAATCTAGCTTTTTATTTCAAAGAGATCTCTGTCTCTCTGCTGAGTGTTTTTTTTTTCCTTCTCTTTCATCGGTTGGTGGCAATTGTTTGTTTGCTGTTGCTCTGTTGAGTTGGTTGCTAGTATATGTGCAGTAAAGAAAGCAGCATGCACGAGTCTGTAATTTCAAACAACTGTAAATAAAGAAATGTTTTTCATTCCTTCTACCATAAATATCTGAGTGATATCTCAATATCTAAAACTCAAAGTATACTCATAAATATCTCAAAGTCTAAAACTCAACAAAGCCTGACACCCAGCACAGAAAAATACAGCCTGCAAAAGGTCAACAAAGATGCCGACCATAGAGACTGGTGAAACATTAGGAAGAAAAACCTTAAGAACACGGCCAAACAGCCCGAAAATCCTACAACAACGATCTCAGAGTGAGTTACTGAGACTTTAAGTACCAGTTAAGGAGAAATGGGTGGACTCTGGGTAACTTGCAGCTTTTCTCCTCTGTGAGTCTGTACTTCTACTGCATAGCAAAAAGGATTTTTTTTTACCAGAAATTCAAAACTCTGCAACAGTTTGTTCTACAACTGAAAGGCAAAGTACAGTATAAAGGGGAAAGTAGAATGGAAGGGTATTTTGATTATTGTTGAATATAGAGATATAGGCTGGATTTTTTAAAAAAATGTAATGAAGTATAATCACATTAAAACAGCAGGCAGGGATTTAATGGAGTATATTATAAACTGCCTGGGGAAGACTATGGTACTCAAAGGCTGAGGACAGATATGAGAACATGCATGGCTCTCATTGAGAACTATTCAGTCTATCAATCCCCACCTCACCAAGAAAAATATTTGGAAACTAATGACTATACAATGTTTGACAGCCCAGTATTTTTCTGGCTGCAGAGCACTGTCATTTGTGTAGCCATTATAAACCCAAACATAAAGGCAATTATTTAGTGAATATAGGAGACAACGTTTTAAGTACAAGGAAAGGAACAGGGAGATGTTCACTGTAAACAAATGGAATAAAACCCAAGTGAAATACTGATGGTACTTAGGACTTCACTGATTTTTCAACAGCCCAAACTGTGCAAATCCTGACAGTTTGACAAAGATATATGTTGCCATGCCAAAGCCATGCAGGCAAATGTCATTTAAGTCGTTATTAGAAATCACCCTTAAGTTAACATCATATGTAATATGAAATACATGAGAAATGTGAGCAGAATGGTTGGCTTCTACCCATAGATAATTTTTATTTATACGTAAAGAATTGTTTAAATATAAAGATAAGACTTCAGTGAAAACATATATGCATAATTGAGAGCCAAGATTATTAAATGAGACACTTATGCATATATCTCATATGGCTTTCCAGAAGATCATTACAAAAGTAGTAGGTTTATTGCTGGGGGAATTCTTTTATGTGCTGCTTCCAAATGCCTGCTGTGATCATGACTACTGCATGAAGTACACACTTAGGCCACTGTCCCTAGAATGCCCTCTGATCACTCTATATCCTTTTGAGTGGCCTAAATCTATTGATTTCTTACCACAGTTACATTGTGACCTTTATCAAGGGATCTCAGAGTAGCACCCACTGGGTCACCCCATGTTGTCCTCAATAATACTATTAAATTGAGGTTGGTTCAAGTATTTGACAACTGCAGCATCAAGACAGTGATTCCTGTGAGTGAATAGGCAACAAATGCAGTGTATTTCAGCTGAGTCAGCTCATGCATTAAGTTCATGCATAGAGCTGAGTGTCATTGACTACTCAACACACGAGCAATGAGATGTAGCTATTTGCATCAACATTCCTGGAAGAGCTCAAACAATCCGTTCTACACAGTTTTGGTTCTCAGTGCTTTTCACTGCTTAGATGATCCATTATTTGCACATCACCAAACGACAAACTGGGTAATAAGGAAGCATATAAGAACCTGACCTCCTTCTGATCACTTCTATGTATCTTTATAGAGGGACTCACAAGATCCACTCCATGACATCTGTTGGCAACACAAGTGTCAAGGCAAACCAACCAACCCTTCAAGTAGAGGAATTATGTTTCATCCTTCACATTCAGAGTTTTTTGCCAGGCTCAGAAAGACTTATCTAACCACAAAGATTCCAGATCTAAAAAAAAAATGTTTGCATTAAATTCTTTCACACGAATAGTATACGTAGACTAGCAATACCCAATATGTTCTCAGTGATCTAATCTAATAATGAAATAAGCCCAGGTTGTTCAATGTCAGTTTTGCTTGAATATGAATATATGCAATTTCTGCTTTAATAAAAAAGGGGGGGCTTGGGGTGGGATGAGGGGAAGACTGTGTACTGAAGAACATAAAGGGAAGTATTTTAATGCTCTCAGAATGCCTCACAGGTAAGAAGACGTTTTTGGACCAGAGCCCCTCACCAGGAATTCATGCTTCTGTTGAAAAAAATGAGGCTGTGTATAAATGAGGGATCAGAAGAAAGATACGTATTTCATGGTATCATCCTTAGAAACTTACTGATGTGGCAAATTAAGGCATTAATGAATGAGAAATACGACTAAGGTATTAGCAGCAGTGTAAGAAACGTTTAACTGTGATGGTTAAAAAATGAGCACTTTGAGAATGTTTTGCTTTCAAAGAATTCCTGTCAATATTCACTCTCCTGCAGCACACAATTTGCAGAAGATCCCGGGCTACATTTTCTAGTGGTGCAGACTCTGTTCACAGGGGCTGAGGGGGGAGTGAGGAGAGGGCCTGGCTAGACAAGGTCTGCTGTCCCTGAACAAACCAAACACACTCTCACGCCATCTTGTTGCAGAAGCAGCCAACTGGTGGGTAAACTTTTGAGATGCCTGTTTGCCATGGTTGACCTGGCTTTTTTTTCATGGAACAACTTCCTTATTAGCTTCTGATGGAAGCCTTGGATTCTCCAGAACACATTTTGAAAACCACTGACCTAGATGCACCCACTTAGGGAGGCTAGGCTGACCACTTCCCCTTTGTCTTTCTGCTGGCAGGCAGAAACCTTTTCTTCAGGCTGACCTTTAACAATGAAGCTGCAAAAGATGCTATGTTAGGAGAGCATTGTTCTTCCTTTTACTGGTATTTGTGATTAATTTTGCTTTAAATCTGTTTTATGTTTTTATTAATTTGTTTTCTATTTTGAATGCATTTGTTTTACCTGACTTTATTATTAGCTGTCTTAAGGGCCAGTTTTTTGGGGGAGCAAGGCGGTATAAAGATCAAATAAACACATGTGTGCAACTACTATTGCTGCTGGCCCTGTTCTTAAGCTTTAAGAAAAACATGTCTGTTTGCTCTATTAATGTTACAAGGGAATTGCTGCTTGAAAACTCTAGTGGACTCAGCAATTGCCTCTCCAGCCCGAACCACAGAAATTTGCCCACCCTGACCAAATAACAATGCTCATATGCCTAAGTCAATTCTGACTTCTTCAAAGGGGTGGGGGTGGGGGGAACTGGGACAGAGCTGCTTGTCTAAGGCCACACAGGCAGGCTCTACTCGCAGGAGGCACAGTGGAGGATTGAACTCCCAACCTCTAGCTACCCAACCAGATACCTAAACCACTGAGATATCCAGCCAGCTACCATGACCTAAAGCAGATAAGAAATCTCCCTGTCTTCCAGGGCAGTCCTACTGCACTGGAAGGTATCATTCATTCGTTTGTCTGGAGTTTTTAAATAGATTGTTGTGCTCTGTTGTTTTAAATGTGTTTTAGTATTGTGAGTGGCCCCAGCCGCTGTATCCATGATGAAGCAGCAGGTACTGGTGATCAGTTAAGCTTCAGCGTACCTGTACAAAGAAAAGAAAAACTGTAGTCCTTTGCAGGACGGGGCCTCTAGCCCCAAGCAGCAGGGATGGAACTGGTAGCTTTCTATCCTTCCTGTCCTTCCAGGGCTGAGAGAATATTCTGTCCCAGCCCCCAGTTCCGAGGGAGTTACTTCACTCCCGTGGCAGCTCATCTTGACTGAAAGGTCCAGACTGTTGAACAGTCTTTGCCAGCTGAGTCCCCCAGCACAGCATCCAGCAAGCAGAGGAGGCTGTGCAGCACCGGCTGACCCTGGGAGCTTCTATCTTTCAGCTTTCAACTTGCCTTCAGATAAGCCAGCCGTCCTCCAGAGATGTAGGCCTCTTAGAAGCTCCTTTCAGCGTCTCCCCCGGCAGACTATTTTCTCTCTTCTCAAAAGGTGATGAAAACTCCCAGGTGTCCTCCCAAATGTCCAGTACCTCCTTCCCGTCTCCTTCATTCATTGGAGCCACTATAGGGGTATGTGGTCAGTGACTAATAAGAAGGGTGCTCCTAATAAGTAATATTGTAGAGACTCTGCAGCCCACTTGATGGCCAGAGCCTCTCGCTCAATTGCAACATACTTCTGCTCCCGGGGTGATAATTTCTGGCTAATAGAACAGGGTACTCCCCATCCTCATAATGCTGGGCCAAAATAGCCCCAAGCCCTTTTTACAAGGCATCCATAAAATGAAAGGTTGAGAGAAATCAGGGGCCTGCCAGATAGGAGCTGCACAGTCTCTGTTTTAATTCTTCAAAAGCCCACTGCTCCCGGATTCGCCATTAGACCAGCTTAGGGGCTCTTTTGCGGGTCAGGTCCGTTAGGGGAGCAGCAATATCTGGAAAATGGGCTATGAATTGCCTGTAGTACCCCATGAGGCCCAGGACTCGTGGAACGAATTATTTTGGTCGTGCAAGGCATCACTGTAATGATATCATCTATGTATGCGGCCGTAAAGTCTTGCGCTGGGATTAACACCCGATCCATTAGTTGCTGGAAGGTGGCCGCTGCCCTGTGTAAACTAAAGGGCATGTACGTGAACTGGTATAGCCCTATTGGGGTGGTGAAAGCTGTCTTTTTTGTCCACATCCCAGAGGGTATCTGCCAATATCCCTTGGTGAGATCGAGGGAGGAAAGGTAAGTGGCCCTCCCCAACTTCTCTATCAGCTCAACCAACTGGGGCATGGGGTAGGTGTCAAATTTTGAGAGTTCAGCTTCCCAGCTCATGAAACTGGAGCCAATGGCTTCAGTTCAACTTTTGTGGGAAAGATGTGACCCCACACATAAATATACTTGGTTTTACAATGCGAAATATGCACAAAAACTGGATTTAAGATTGAAATGTGGTGTGGAAAGGGTATGTGTGTTAGGAATGAGCTGAGTCCTTTCAAAAAATGACAAAGCAAACCTTCTTAACACTGGTCATAAACTGTGATTCACTAAACAAGAAATTAACCCATTTATTAATATATTCACATATTTACACAATATTACACAATATTACAAATTAAAGCACTACCCCAACTCATTGCATGAGAGAGCAAGATTGGGGAAAGTGTACTGCAGCAAGATGAAAACAAGATAAGAAGCAATGGCTTTGACATCATCAGTCTTTGGTATATGAAATATAACACAATGAAGCATCTAACATATTTAATACAGGGCATTAAATAAAGAACACACCATACAATCCAGATGTAGATTTCTGTGTACATATGTGGTGCTGATGCGGATGCAGGGTTTCCACCCCCTTCCCTGGTGAAAGATCCATCTGTGGAAAAGGATTAATGCCAGACTACCAAGTCACATTCCAGATACCCTGTCTGCTTCTTGACACGGCAGCTGCCTTGTAAGATGCTGTGGCTTTGGCCTGCTCTCCCGTTCACCTCCTGATCATTATGGAGTGTGTTAATTCTTGTTCTAAAGTATGGAAGGAAAGGGTGCAGAGGGACAAGTAGCTCAAGCAAAGGGTCTTAGAGAAACAGATGCTCTCCATGATGCAAACTGGCAACTGAAGTTGCACATGCTAAGCTACCTGTCTCCCTTTCACTCAGATTACTGCAGGAGCACTTTTGCAACCTGGAACTCCCTGTGTCCAATGAACTGCTCGGTTGAAATAAATGAACACCAAGAGAAGAGAGATGTTTAGATACAGCTTGAGCTCTTTAAGTTATTTAAGTTCTTCCACTAGCCTCTCAGCTGCAAAAATTAGCAAACAGCAGGATATCTTAACTGTTGATCAACATGTTTTGCTGGAAGGACACATTTCTTTGTCTTTATTTTAAGTCAATTCTCCCCTTATTTATAAACACTGATGAAAACAGGACAGGACATTTCACAGACCTAGAGACAAAAACTCTACTCCATTAAAAACAGGCAATAGCTTGTAGTAAAGCAGTTTTGCCCACTCCAAGTCCACCAGATGAAACTACTCCTTGTGGGGAAAGGTGGGGTAGCACCAAGGACGTTTTTCTAGGCTAATGTTTAAAGACAAGTTACTTTATTAAATACATTTCTGGAATCATTTACCAATGCTTGTAACTAGTTACATCAAAATAATGTATTTAATAAATTCAAATTTTACATCATTTTGAACTTCACTAAACTACAGGTATATATCTAGGGATGTTAAACTGCAGTTTTAGAACTCCACAGAGCTTCATAGCAGTTCAAGCAGGGACACACATGAAGATCCCCCATTCATCTTTGCTTGATGGCAAGCTCCTGGGCTAAGGCAGATGGTTTACTAAGGCCTTAGCAAACAAGGAAGCAATGGATACCTGAATAAGCATTCTATTAGAGCAGTGGGTCCCAGCCTTGGGTCCTCTGATGTTCCTGGACTAAAACTCCCAGAAGCCTTCACCATTAGCTATGCTGGCCAGGATTTCTGGGAGTTGCAGTCCAAGAACATCTGGGGACTGAAGGTTGGGAACCATTGTGTTAATGGGATGCATGTATTAAGAATGGCAAAGAGGATGAGATGGTCAAAATGGTGTGTGTTCACACACGTTTCTCTAACCAATCTGGATTTGCTCAGTACACTTAACAAATGTATGTCGTTGAACACAGATCCATGGGGGGTTAAGAGTGAAGATTTGCAATGAAAACAAAGGGTATCCTTTCCACTAAAGTAAAACTTCCTGAGAATATCAGAGAATTTTTGAACTTATTTGGTCCTCGACCCACACAGCCATTTTTCCAAAGCAGACTTGATAAGAATTTCTTAATTTTTTTTTAACTTCCAATAGCAATTTTTTCACACTTGAGATGCCAAAATGAAAGCTTCCTCCAACATTTAGGGGCAGCTCCTCCTCTCCTCCTCCTGCATTTGAGTAGAATTTGGCTCCTCCAAATCCCACTATGCCTACCAAAGGCTGTGCTTGTGATCGCTATGCTTTTGTGAACATTAATAATCTGATTTATGAGTGTCACTACGATTCACAATCTTTACAAAATCTAGGGACTGCAGAAATAATCACTCAAACACAAAGTTCTGTAACTCTGCTTTGCCTGACAAAACTGAAGGCTGGAGTATAAAGATCCCACCCATCGGAGACTGCATTGTTAGTGTCATTAAAATTAGATGGAGCTTCCCAAGGACCAAAATTAAACAGTGCTGAAAGTTCCATCTATTTTTTTTATAAAAAGAGCAAAACAAAAAACAGAACACCCCCTATATACTAGAACCTGGTACAAAAGATGAGTGTGTATTTCAGGTTATTGTTCTGTAAGGGACGTGTAACTTTACATTTTGCATAATTTGGTTCTACCTTTTAAAGTATGCTCATCAAGAAAACCTTTTAGTAAAAGGCTTTGATAAGCCAGTTAACATAGCCTCCAATAAATTGTTTTGTGTCTTCCCTTCACCCCACCCCACCCCAACACACAACGGCATGCAGAAGTATGCTGAATGAAACCTAATCCCCAGAAATTGTGTTTAGAGATCACAGCCTTGGTGAATGTGCAGTCATTGGCAAGGTTAATTAGTGCTGCTAGGTATTTAACATTGACCACATGACTACTGGAATGCTCAAATTTTCCCCTCCTGGATGCATTGATAAGCCACAAAAAGCAAGCCTTCATCTTCAGAGCAGGCCATCAGAGATGTTAGCTAACAGAAAGTAAGTGAAGGGAGGGGGATAAAGAGGCTACTAAACAGCTACTGGTACTTAGTATTCATTGTGGATGGAATGAAATGAAGCATTCTTTTTCAAAAATCTGTTTTGAAGTTATTTCTCTCTCTCATTTTTTTAAGGATAGTGAGGTTAAGAGTTTCATACTGGTCCCCAGTGGTGGCAGACAGACAGCTTGTTTCTTTACACAGCTCTGAGTGAGATATTAATCTGTCAACACAAACTTCCTCCGTAATCCCAGTGTTAAGACTGAAGGGTTTCAACAGACCGAAGTGCTGCATTTCAAATAACAAGACGAATAATGCTTTGCAGATGGTTGGATTTCATCATCCCTGAAGCTTACGATCAGAAGTTGCAACTAGATCTGCAAGTCATTCATCCTCTTCTACATAGGTAGATGGAAACCAGCCCACCTAAAGGAGAAGGAAGTGCAGGGGCAGGGGGAGAAAAAGGCAATATTATGAGATATTGATGTTCTTTTGCTCTGCTTTGGTTCTCTAAAGCCCCCCTACTCCCCTGTTGAAACTGGCAATGATTCAAAAAGAATCATGAAGGGCGTAGAAAGTGTTCAGCTAACTTTTAGGGCTTCTGTCGAATTTTAGCTTCTCTCTAAACAAATGGATATGCATGTTAATGACCCAAAGCTTGTGAAGACACGCATTCAATCTCCAACAGGACTAACTGTTATGCTTTGATTTAGCAGTTCAGGAAGTTGGGATATATTACATTCTCGTAGCTGGAACTTAGACCTAGTTTCCAACAAATTAAGTAGTAAACCTGCTTCTCTTACTTCAGCTGGAGACTCGCATGCTGCAGCATTACAAAAAAAGGCTTTTTATACATCATATGCAGGCAAACTTGAAGGGCCCAAGGGCAATCCCCCTATATGCAGGGGACAGTATTGCAACCTTTCCTTTATAATAAGTTCTGAACATCATTAAGAGTAAGAACCATTTTTAAAAATTATACAATCTCAAAAAAGAACCTACCTTTCCATTTGCTTCACCTCTCCACCAGCCATTGGCACTGATCTTTGTATAAATTTTAACCACGTCTCCTTTGATTAAGGACAATTCTCGCATGTCTCTTGCACAGAAGTCGTAGCGGGCAATAGCTATACCAAGGACCTTGGGACTCAGTACTAGAGGAGAAGAGACGATGGTGACATTATTGTAAGTTTCCCAACTTCACACCAGTTGAATAATAATATTTCTCTTTTGCACATAGTTCTAGTACAAGTGCAAGCAAAGGTATTTTTAACGCAGAAATGCACGCTAGTGTCATGGAAAAGCGCAAGGGAAATTCATTAAATTCATTCAGTACATCCTTTTCTTGGATAGCCTTTTAAAAAAACTTAGAGAGAACCCCTGTGTCCTTTTCTGAGGAACTCATCTCAAATACATATTAAGTCATTGGCTGGGATCAAAGTGGCTGGCTTGTTCTCTGCAAACAACCCTGGGCATTTTTGGTAACCCCTCTCATTTTAGCCCTATGCCTTCTAAACAGTTGGACGCTCTGAAGTGGAGTATGATGTAGCACAAATGGGAAGGAGCAAAACTGGTGCCACCTCTGTAACGCCTGGATCCAAATATCCAACCTTTGCAAGGTGCTCTGTTAATACTTCCCATTCTGCTGAACTCAGAGAACATACGTAATTCAAACATCTTGACTGACTCTCAGAAAGGAGATACTGCTGTGCCTTCATAATGAATTAACTTTTACAAGGCACAGTTTTGAAGCTGCAATGGGGCTAAGCGGTACATGGCATTGTTTCCCAGGAAGAATGTCAGAATTTAACACTAATCTGAAACAGGAATTTGGAGAAGGCAGAACATACAAATGATGCTTCCACAATAAATCTCCCTCTCATAGCTGTTCTGCATTGTTGCCAGCTCTAGGCAACATCCTTTGCACCTTTCTGAGAGTAAGCATCACTGAATACAGTTTATTTCCAAATAAATATGTAAATAAACCATCTATAAGAAACAAAATGCCACAACCAAATTAAAGGGCCAGTGATTTCAGTGGCAGATTTTTAACACATACAGAAATCAGTGGAGGAGATGTAGGAATGTTCTTGGTTTTCCAGCGAAAACTAGCAGAAGGTTAAAATAACTTACTTTACCTAGATTATGTCCAAAGCCTAAATCCTGCAATTTTAAAACATTGAGATCTACATTGCAGCACTGTGTGCTTTATTAAGGCCAAAAGTGGCATAACAGTTGCCTGTTTGGAACAATAATCCAATAGTTTGTTAAGAGATAATATTACTAATAATGGCAAACACACCCTGCAATGTAAATAGAATAGATCCAATACTTTGAACTGTCTTAGAGTATAAAAGTAAGCGCAGTATTACTTGCTCCTCTCCTCCCCCCGACCTGCCACTCCTCACTCATTCTGTTTCCAACAACAGCTAGCCAAATCACACTAAGAAAGTTCACAAGCAAGGTACAAACAATGGGTCTTTGGTGATCACAGCGAAGGTTGTAAGTTAGCCAGGACTAAGCACAGGAGACCACAGGGACACTGTTGTACTCTTCTTTCGGAGTGAAGAGTTGCGATTCAGAGAATAGGAGAAAGAACAGGACCCCCAAAGCTGCACCAGTCAGCACACACAAATCAGTTATGGACCATGCTATGAACGATGCAAACGTAAATCCAATCCCCATGCTTATATTTACTGAGGTTCATTAACTACCCCATAAATACTGCCAGCAGCACAGAGTAGGCCAGTTAAACAAACAGTCAAGAAAGAGCTTTTGTTTGCTTATGTAGCTTTTCTCAGCTGCTTTTATCTTTGAATGTCTGTCTGTCTAAAAAGAAGCGACATGCAGGATATAAGAAACAATGACATATAAGAAAAATAAAGCAGGTAAACAATAAAGGAACTTACAATCTTGAAAATATAAACCCATAGGAATATAAGCCTCAAAACAGCAGCAACAATGGGGCATTAGAAACACACACACACACACACACACACACACACACACACACACACACACACACACACACACACACACACACACACACACACACACACACACACACACACACACACACACACACACACACACACACACACACACACACACACACACACACACACCATTCGGTGCATAGCTGAAATTCCTCTATATTTCATTTCAGGCCACCTTACATTGTTCATTTTGGTGTACATTTTTAAAAATCCAAAGGCCTTCTGAAATTAAACATGCACACACATTCTCAACATGCTGGCAGGATGGAATCAGTATGAGATAATGATCAGAGTGCTGGATTAAGATGTGGGAGATACCGATTCTAGTCCCCACTGAGCCATTGAAGTCATTAAGTGTTCTTCGGCCAGTCACTCTTTTTTCATTCTGCCATGTTTAAGGGGGAGGGAAGTATGAAAGAAGAGAGCAACATATGTTACCACTGAGGGAAAGGTGAAAGAGGGATTATAAACGTAATTCATTAATAGACAAGAAACATTTAGAGGCAGGCAACAGAACTTGTACACCACTAGCGAAAATTCCCCAAAAAACAAATTTCAATAGACAAAGGGAGATGAACCAAAGCTATGTCTACAGTTCCCAAGGGGCATGGAAGAAGGTAAAGATGGGGTGAAGCCACCCTACGAGAGCTAAGGTTGAAGACAAAGTGCAGGCAAACAGGCTCAATCCATGATAGTTTCAGATTTAAAAAGTGAAGGAGGAAATCATTTCCCCAGATCACTGCAAAAGGATTCCTGACTGTTGCCCAGAAGTAATTTTGCTATAATGAAAGAACTAAAATTCAATAAAAGCAATCACTTTCATCCCAATTTGCCTGGGTAATGATCTTGCCTTTGCACCCAGCAGTCTTTTTACAGCGATCTGGCAAGATCCTTAACTAGGCAAATTGGGGGTGGTGGTGACCTTTACAGAACCCAAATTCTTTCATTAAAGCAAAACTACTTCTGTGCAAGACTCACAGATATTCTAATTCCACTCCACCCATTCTCCAATAAAAAGCCTTCACAGACAGCAAAATCAGCTTTTCCCAATTTTAAACCAGGAGATATATAAAAATGGCATCTAAATGAGAAAAATATATAGACAGCTATGATAAAGATCACCATTTATGTTCCAAAATTGCTGTGCGCGCTTTTGTGTCATATTTTATTGTAGACTCATATGGTACCAAAAGGCAATATTTTTCACATTTCAGGAAGCTTTCCCATAACTGTAACAGATATTATGCTTTGAAAAAAAATAATAACTATACACACTTCAGTGACCAAAACTGAAATGCCTCAGATCAAATCATAGCCTGAAAAATGAAATATGCCCTATTTTTGTCACTATAGTATCGAATGCATAATTCCTTTAAGCAAGTGGTATTGTAAAATATGCTTATAAGACTAGAAAAATATTGGTAGTGGGGGGAACAGGGAGAATCCACTACTTGACAGTTGATCAGACAGTCTAATATGTAGAAATTGTCCACCACTGGTCATACCTCTACATTAAAAAAAACCCCTAAAACTAAAATACTTCTGTCAGAGTTGTCCAGTGCTACCAATGTTTCCTTTTGTCAAGTGATGAGAAGTATATTGATTATGGCAGAAGAAAATTGCCAAGCGTTAAAGGGAGAGCAGCAAGAATTAACGAAGGCCCACTGAGGAGGACATTAAAGAACAGTTTGCTCGCATCAAGTAAGAATTTATGACAGATGTTCCACACTTAGGTAAAGGCAAAGGTTCCCCTTAACAATTTTTGTCCAGTCGTGTTCGACTCTAGGGGGTGGTGCTCATCCCCGTTTCCAAGCCATAGAGCCAGCGTTTTGTCCGAAGGCAATCTTCCGTGGTCACATGGCCAGTGTGACTTAGACACGGAACGCTGTTACCCACCAAGGTGGTCCCTATTGATCTACTTGCATTTGCATGCTTTCGAACCGCTAGGTTGGCGGGAGCTGGGAGAAGCAACGGGAGCTCACTCCGTCACGTGGATTCGATCTTACGACTGCTTGGTCTTCTGACCCTGTAGCACAGGCTTCTGTGGTTTAGCCCGCAGCGCCACCACGTCCCTACTTAGCTAGGACTTCATTTCATTTGATCCATCCAGGCACCTGTTTCTTACAGTAGCCAGAACCAGATGCTTTGGGAGAGACTACAAACAAAGCAGAAGACAATGGCACTTCACATTTTCCTGTGATTGGCCTCAGCCCCCTCCCCCCCAAGGTATATTGGCTCTGTTTCCTTTAAAAAGGTTTCCTTTAACTATTCAACTATTCAGTTGTCTGATCTCCTTTTCAAGGCATCGGGGAGAGCAATTGTAAAACTCTCTAACCGCCCTGATGTGCCAGCACGAGATCCTGTAATAGGCTGTATCAGGGGACAAGGCAGAGGCAAGATGCCAGATCTGCAGCTGCACTAAGGAGATTCATGAACACACAACCTCCAAATGCCACCCTGCCAGTGCTTGAGATCAATTCCTCTTCCCTGGAATCAATGAGGGACAATTAAAAACACATCAGGGGTGGGGTGTCGGGAAGCTAAGTCTAGATCCGACAGATCTTTGGATGCAAGGATCATCCATCAAGAGTGTGGCCCATCAAAACCCTGGGTGGACAGCTACTTTCTCTGGTCTGCCCTTAACCCAATCAATTTTGTTGCATAACCATGAGTTTAATTTATTTATTTATTTATTTATTTATTTATTTATTTATTTATTTATTTATTTATTTATTTATTTATTTATTTAAGTTATACCCCGACCATCTAGACCAAAGTCTACTCTGGGCGGCTTCATCATGGTTCTGTGTAAGGAAGAAAGATTTTACTTGGAGCCTTTATTACTCCATATCTCTCAAAATGCACTTTCTTCTGTATCACTGCATTCAGCAAAACCTTAACAGGAAAAAGCAACTTAAGGCATGTAGTCCAGGTGTCCATGCTACTGCCTACCAGAATCAGATTAGATCAACTGGTCCAACACTCTGTCTGTAACAGTTGATCAGACAGATGATCAAAGAAAGTCACAAGCAGAGTTGCTCACAAGGCTGCCAACTGCCAGATATTTCACCTGCCCTTCAGTACTTTAAAAAAACTATTTTAATCTGGAAATCTTTTCTCTTTCTCCCTCTTCTCCAATTGACATAATGTTCTGATCTTCCACCATCTATTCCATGGCCCACTAAAAGCCTTAACAGTTTTTTCCTTCCCCTCGTCTCAAACTTTCCCTATATGGTTACTTCCAGATACTGATGGCCAAAGATACTGGAATAAACCTAAGGCCACCAAAAGAAGCCATAATACCCAACTAATTGAGAAGGCTTCCATCCACCAGGGGGAACACTTCTGTGTACTTTGTGGCCTTGTTTCTTTGGGACAAAAACAGTCTCTCCATCCAAATATTGAGAATGGCAACCGACCGGCTGCTTACTTTAGATCTAAGATTGAAATCATCTAATGGGACTTGTAGATCTGATGGAGATGTCCAGTGCACCATCTGGTCAGGTTAAATCGGGTCAGCTTCAGCTAGCATGGCCTGAAGACAATGAGGACATTTCCAACAGATTCCAAAATGTGGTGGCCAGACTGATTACACGCATAGCAGATATGAACAAATATCCCCAGTCTTGGCATATCTTCATTGGCTCCCTGTTAGTTTCCATGCTCAATTTAAGGTGCTGTTTAGAATCTATCAAATTCAGTTTAGGGCCTCGATATCTGGTGGAACATCTCTCCCACTAAATAGCTATCCATCCCACATGCTCCCCACAGTCCTTGATGTTAAGAACTACAACACCTAAGGAGGCCAAAAAAAAACTAACATACGGAACCAAGCTCTCTCAGTCGTAGCCCATTCCTCCTGGAACAAACTTCCTACAGAGGTTCGCCAGGACTTTCTGATTTTAGGAAGCTAATTAAGACTGAATTATATAAAGCTGCCTTCTACAAATGTAAATATTGTCCTGGGACATTCAAATGGGCTTTAATTTGAGTATTTTAATTTAAAGGTAGTTTTTTAGCTAGCAACAGCTAGCTATTTTAGTATTTATTATATAGTATTTAGTCTATGATTTTATTGTATATTGGGAACTCCCAGAGAGTGGCAACACTAATGGGGCAGTATAGAAATGGAAACCAACCAACCAACAACCAATCTAACTTTCCCCCAAATAAAAGGACCGTAAAGCAGATTATAAGCATTTGAAAAAACAAATACTGAACAGATACAAATACAATAAATTACAATGTTAAAAGAATTAAACAGTACACATTGAAACGACTGAATAAAAACCATTAAAAATAATTTAAATTCATGTTTTAAACAGATTAAAATAAAGCAATTCCTTCTCTTAGCAGCCATTTCCTTTTCAAAAGCCTGCCTAACTGGCAGAAGGGCAGCAAGGAGGTTTTCAATAGAAGGGAGTTCCACAGCCGAAGAGCAAACACTGAAAAGGCCCTGTCTTCTGGCCCCAACAAGTATGCTTGTGAAGGCAGACAGACTGTGAGACAGTCTTCACACTGAGCTCTTAAAAACTGCATAAATTCATATAGCTTGAAATGGTGGTGGCCTCACTATCATCACACATGGTACCATGTCGTGAAAGATTATCCTACATATTTTTAATAAAGTATTCTGCCCCCAAATATGAAGGCTCCCCTTCAGCCACCACTTGATGCAACTGCATGCCAGTGTTATGCTTTTAAGTCAGAGTGGGAAATATCGAGTTCTCCTGTTTTATTAAGCTACTGCAAGCACCTAGGCCAGATCCACTGGGAATAAAATAGCATGCACAACAGTAGTCATATTAAACTGTTTCCTTTTTGGGTGGCTCTGATCAGCTGTACAATTATTGGTTCAACCAGTCGCACAGCCTGCCAAAGTGGGGGGGCGTTAATGTAATTGCCACTGCACATAAGAGTTTCTCATAAAGGTTTGTGACCATAGACATATCTAGGCTTTGAGATGCACATCTAACATTTATATAACAAGAGGGCATGCCTGTTGACGTTTCTTGTCTAAAGGAAACTTTATTCTGAAAATACTAAATGCTTTTCCTGCAGCAGCAACAACAGAATTACAAAAGAGAATAAGGAAAACAAGTGCCTAGAAATAAACTGATGGATAAATATAACTTCTAGATAATGCACATGCAAAATTCTAATGAAAGGTGTGTATTTTCCTAGAATGAAATGAAAGAATTTGATCACAGAATGCTGCCATAATAATTTTTGCTTAGGGATGGGACGAATGCCTGAGTTCACAAAGGTAAGATTTTCAGAGTCTGAGGCCCTTTCAAAGCAGAATCTGGTAAACTGAAGTCTTCAACAGCAATTTACCTAACCTAATCATGGTCATATACTAGATTTAGCTTGACCTCAGCCATGAAGTGTTGCTGCTTTCGCCCAAATTCTGAGTGCACATTATTCCAAATCAGCCTTGATGCCCTTATACATTCTCCCAATTGAATGGGAACCACTTATTTGCAAGCAGCTCTTGCACAGCTGAGAGCATGGTTAGGTAGCCACACTGTGTTTGAGTGTGATAACATGGTAGCCCCTTACCCCAAAATATTGATCTCCACCTTGCTTATCTGAGAGATACAAACATGCTTCTAGCCATGCAAAAGTTCCTCTGAAATAAGGGTCTTTCAAAAAGCCAGGAGAACATAAATATAAGCCAGTTTCGTGTCTGGTCAAATTACATACACAGTGCATATATGTGTGGAATCCGTCCCTTCCCCTGCTTGCACTGCACATAGAAATACTCTTAGGTGCAAAACAGAAGTAAACTGAGAAGAAATATAAAAGCGGTAAAGCAGTACCTGACCAGAAAGGAGTGGAGGAAGGGGGGACAAAGCTGTAGTCTGGAGGAGTTACAAAAGAAAACCCACAGAACAAAGAAGGGGCTTAGAGAAAGAAAGGGGAAGGGGAAAGAGAGACAATCAAAAATGACATTGAAATATTGGTAAAATTCATAGTGAAATAGTCATCTTATTGCTTAATCTTATCTGACAACAAGAAACAAAGGTTTCCAGAAAAACAAGGTGGTTCTGTTCTCTCACCCCTTTCTGCACCCCTTTCTTACCAGAGCAAAAAATGCAGAATTCTGCATAGGAAAATAAACCTTCATTTTTGCACTTGCGTTTCCCCACTACCTCTTGTTTCTCAGAACAGTCTGAATGGATAGGATGTAGAATGAAGGTATGAGCTCTCTGTGCTCATGCTTAGGCCTGCTACAGTAGGTAGTGACCATTTAAAGAAAAATGTTTGGTATCGTGGCTAAAATGTAGGAGTTGGAATGGAGAGATGCAGAATCAAAACTCCATCTATCACACAGGGGTTATTTATCACAGATTAAATTTAGACAGAAGAACCGTGTATTTATTGCATTTATGCCCCCACTTTTTGTCTAAAAATAGCACTTAAAGCTGCCAATACTTGGCACTGTTGTGAATATTTAATTTAATAGCTTTAGCACCTACCCACACAGTGGTGAAATAATCAGAGAGATTTATTTATTTATTTATTTATTATTTTTTAGGATTTTCAATGCAGGAAGAGAGGGAGGCTTCATGTGTAAGTAACCATGTCTTCCTGTTTGTCTGAACTGGAAAACAGTGGTTATCAGTTGTGTAACAAACAAGGATGTTAAACTAGAATTTAAAGCTGTTCTAATGTCCTGGCCTGTTCTTAAGTTGGTAGTCACAGTTTCCTAGGCTAGATAAATCAGAAAGTGACAGTTACTTAGAGACTTTTAATATTGAATGTTTCTGGCTTGAAGTAAGGAGCACTAGGGTTTAGGTACATGGGACTATTTTATCTCATTACGCACCATGTCTGTCCTCATTCATCTGCCCAAAATATGTTAGCTCACATGGGCTCAAATTCAGTCACTAGTCCCACCAGAGTAAATCCACTGAATCACCTGTTGAATGGTGTGACAACACTTAGGTAAAGCTCATAGATTCAATTGTTCTATTCTTCTTTGGGCCATCAGTTGTATTCAGACTACAATGAAAGAGGGTGGGGACTTAAAAGCCCACCGCTTGACTTCCTCGATGCATCTAGCACAGCACAACGCAGAAGGCATCTGTGCCCTGCCTGTCATCAAGCAGTTAGGCACAAAATAATGCAACAGCAACTTTGTCCTGGGCACTAGGCAGATCTTCAGGGGTACAAGCAATCTCAATGGGCTGCAGTAAATCTCCCCCACGGCCACCATGATCCACAAACTTAATCCAACGAAAGTATTTATGACCTCAAGGATATTTTAAGCAGAAATAAGTAGTGAAGAGCAGATAACCTTCCTGTCCAGTTCAATTATTACTTTTGTCATTTTTTTACAGCTAAGTGACATTGCAGAACCACTAGGCGTTAAAGGAAGACCAGGGAAGATCAATTTCTCTTCTAAGGCCCTCTGAAATAAGAAAATAATGATTGTTCTGAAAGGATAGTAATCTGGCAAATTCTCAGGTGAAGCCGAATTCACC